>NC_142393.1:18731916-19362094 GCF_059441095.1 Idiotropiscis lumnitzeri
TGGCATCCAAATTTAAACAAGGATACCATACGTGCCTAGCATTTAAGATCCCAATTCCTCATGTGGGAGGCAGCTCGTTTTCTGGGGCCCAAGCTTTAGCAGTTAAAGAGCACTCAGGGTCCTGTAATGATCAGCTTAGCTAAGCGAGGGCATAGTGCACTTGAATAAGCCATCAGCCACGATTTGCCTCTGCTGGGAAAAACAAGCTCTCCATTCCCATAACCAAACCCAAACAAGAAGAGAACTGTCAAAGTGAAATACGTAAAAGACACTTCAGCATGGTGTAAGAATGTAGAGAGCTTTCAGTCTGAGCTATTTTTGATATGACCGTGAAACATTAGTTGCTAAATGGAGGAGAAAAGAGGGTGGTCATCCGCCAAAAGTCACAAATAACTGCTCTACAGTTTTACAAAAATACAGACCCTTTACCCGGACTGGTAATGGGCCTTCTCCAAAGTAACAAAAATGATGTATTTCTATTCTGTGCACACAAGCCGTCCAAAATGTCGCAAATTAACTAAGTGAGGCTGGCTGACAGAGATAGATCACGCCGCTTTGAGCAGGGTGGCCTGTCGTCAGGTTTAGAAAATTCATTTAACCTTATGTAGCATGCACGCAACATGTACTTTATCGTTACAGATATAGTAGTGAAATCACTCTAAGTACTGTAAGTGTGCAGTTATGTACTAGTAAGGAAAGAAAATCCTGACTACAACAACAGTAATAGAATAGAAGCACAAGACAAACAACAGCAACGGCACAAACTAGTAGCATGACACAAAATAACAAATGAGGGCAGAAAATCCATATAATATGCCGTAGTGGCTGTACTTCAGTCAATTTTGGAATTAGTTTGTTTTCTGACGACTCACTAGTTTTATTGCCTCCACAACATCAAATATCCATGAATAGAGAGAGGTCAAATAAACGGTGTTTGAGATCTTCATTGATTGAGATCCGGGGAGCTGAACACGGATACAAGAGAGACAACCGCAACTTAGATGAACAAGAACAAAAGTACATTAACAATGTTGGAAACAGATTTCATTGGACAGTTTGTTTTGAACCAAGGCCCAGCCGCGGTTATGGGATTGGTCTCCAGACCCACTTTGTTACTGGATGTATCTTGCCAGACTAACCGGCAGTGGACTTTTTTTCTTTTTTTTTTACCTTTTCTACAACGGCTGAATAGGGTCACCTAGTGTGAAAGAAATAAGAAAAGACTAAGTTAGCACGATGGCCTCACAGTGCAGAGGTCGTGGGATCGATTACGGCATCCCCGGGTACTCCGGTTTCCCCCACATTTCAAAAACATGCATCGTAGGTTGCTAGAACAATCTCAATTGCCCCTAGGTATGAGTGTGAGCGCGGATGGTTGTTCGTCTAGGGGTGACAACCAGTTCAGGGTGTCCCCTGCCTACTGCCCGAAGATAGCTGGGATAGGCTCCAGCACCCCCCACGACCCTCGTGAGGAGAAGCGGTACAGATAATGGATGGATGGGGGTGTCTATCCATAGGCAAGCAGTTTGGCATCTCACTCAATAGCAACTGGTGGGTGCAGCGGGATGATCCAGTCAACGACTTGATGTCATATCCAGTTCTAACATGGCGCCTTGCATTAAAATGAACCAGGGGGATTATTTTGGCAAATTCAAGACTATGCACATAAGTCAGAACAGCAAATATTTATCAAATATTCTAATAGTGCTCCATTTCCCCATCCTTACCTCGCCAGAAGTACACTTTAAGTGTGTCCCAATTTAGATCACACATCCATCCATTTTCTTCACCGCTCATTCTGATTAGGACCACGGGGTGCACTGGAGGTTATTCCAGCTGACTTCAGGCGAGAGGCGTGGGACACCCTAGACCAGGGGTCACCAACTCATGACGCAGCCCATCAGCAAGCTGATCATTTGAATCAGGTGTGTTGCAGCAGGGAGCGATGGATAACATGCAAGATAGAGAACTGGAGTTGGTGACCCCTTCCAGAGAATGATCGTAGGGCACATAGGAAAAGTAAGCTATAAGGGAATTATCTAGTTTAAAAAAAAAAAATCACAATGTTATTCTTCTTATCCTCTGGTCTGATCTACGACTGCCAATTTCGGTGGTCGAATTAGCATGCACATATTTCAACTGGTCATTTGTTCACAATACTTTGTAGCATTTCCAGAGCTGTGCAAGTTCACTGTTAACATAAAAAAAACAAATTTCACTCCAAAACAAAGGATTAATATTTGGCCTCACAAAGTCAATATTTTGGTGTAAAAGTTTTTGCTTTTTGTTCACATTGAAGATGTTTTTATTCCTCGTTAGAATCTGCAACAACACTTCTGAAGCTGGCCACTCCTTTTTACCTCCTTCAGATCAAAAGGAAGGCAAACAAAATGCTTGGCTTGCAGGCATCCGCTTTGATGTTGCTCCTGTGCACGCTCATTTGCGCTCCGTTGAATGAGGTCTAGAGTGACCAGCAACTCAAATTGTGTCATATTTAGAATCTGAAGGCTTCGGTTGCTCTGCCACAGCTCTTATATTTTAGAACTTTTTTTTGTTCCATATCTTTTTGTGTGTGGCTTCTATTTTCCATATTTTTTGTTCACATTTCTGGGCGGAACAGTGGATAACTGGTTTGTATCCATCTCACAGAGGAGAGGTCATGGACTTGAATCGGGGGCCCGGCCGACCTGTGAGGGGTTTGCATGTCTCCGGATACTCCAGTTTCCGCCCACATTCCAAAAACATGCATGGTAGGTTGATTGGACACTAAAATATGCCCAGGTTTGATTATGAGTGTGAATGTTTTTTTTGTCTATGTGTGCCCTGCGATTGGCTGGCAACCAATTCACGGTGTAGCAAGCTTACTGCCCAGGTGCTTCCAAACTTTTACTGGTACTGTGTATATACACTGTATACAAATTGCATAAACTTAATTACCGCAAACAGTCACGTTCGCTTCGGCATTTCCGAGAATATCAACTCCATTTCTGAAGGACTGTCTACTTTTGTAATGTTATTGCCGCTTTGATTCAGGACCCCCGACTCCCACGTGCGAGCGATCAATTCATTTTGACATGATTTGATGCATGCCACTGTGAAAGAATTATATTCCCACAGATTCTTTGATCCACGCAACATCCAAAGGAAGTAATTACATGGCTTTGAGCACTTATTCACCATCTTGTGACTGTCTCCTTAGATTTTGCAAGATGGGTCATTAAAACGCTTTTCTTGTAAGCCCACACTACACGAACAGAAGAATTAGATCACTGCAACCTTTAATGTTCCAGTCATGATTCAGTCAGTGTTGTGAGCAATGTTAACTCAACCTTTGTACCTGTGAAACAAAGAAATTTCTGAGTCATTATTCATCCTGTTCTGTGCAAGTAAAGTTAAAAAAACACACTGCACTTGCCGTTCCTCGCTTGGTAGTAAAAAAAAATATATATATTCCAGATGGTTTTATTCTGCAAAATGCTTTTGCTTAAAGTGCTCGTGTGTTTATTAAATGTTATTTGTGCGATGAGTAACAGGATTGGCTATTAATGCAAATAACTTATTCAGTAATATAGCAACATTAAGATGTTTTGTCTACAAATCATGTCTGATGGAGAACTAATAGCAAGGCGATGGGACAGCAACTTTATTTTTTTTTATCTTTCTTGACAGCAGTGACAAACGTGACGGTATTCCATAAACTAGAAAATTTATTTTTTTCCCTCACATTTTACGACTTGTGATAAGTCACAGCGGCACGTGGACGTGAATAATTAAAGACAGCTGTCAGGATTGGAAAGTAGTTACTAAGCACCTGTGTCAATGACCTAATGAAAATAGACTTAAAGATGAATTCATGATTCCTAAAGAATTATTTGTTTTTAACTCTATAATCTGGACATGTTTTGATTTAATTAAATGGATTTTTGCTAATGCACATTATAGATCTCATTAGGTGCCAATGGCACTATGTCACTGCCTTTTGCTTGATTGATTATATATAAACTATATAAAAAAAGCCTGAAAAACACTAGGCTTTTGTGTGTTGTGTGTGTGCGTTGTGCGGTGGCTTGGTATTTTGACCATGTTTCATTTTCTGCAAATAAATACTCTAAATGGCAATATTTGAATTTGGAATTTGGGAGTGATGTCAGACAAATAAAAAATGTTTCACTCCAAAATATAGTAGCTATAAACAGTTCTTCGTTTATTTGCAAAGCTGTGTTTTTTGACTAGTACTAAATGCCATTTTGTCACCAAAACATAAAAGGATAAGCAACTTTTTTTCAAAGCAGGTGGAAAGACTGATGTATTTATTTTACCATGTCCACGTATTACAAATGGTAAGTGGTAAATACAGTGCACTTCTATAGAGCTTTATCTACACCACATGAGATTTATTCTTTACCTTGAAAATAAAAATGTCCTATTCATAAATACATACAAAGTATAGACAAATAATTAGGTACATAAATACAGTACATGAGTTGGTAAGTGACACAGTGTGTCCTGTGAAGTCCATCAATGCTGCGTGTCTGACAGGTGGCGGTGATGTGCACAGCTGAGGTCCACTACAGTTCATGAGGCGCCGGCAGGGGCTGGGCTTTTGCTTTTTTCCGTTAGCAGGAGGTGAATGTTTTCCAGAAGAAGTTTTTACAGGGCGCCTTGCGGTCACGCTGAGGCAGTGATAGCCTGTTGTAGACAGCCCGCTCCTCCAGGCGCGACTCCAGCGGCTCCTCCAGCTCCTCGGGTGACGTCTCCTCCGGAAGCATGTTGGTGTCCAATGCCCCCTCCAGCAAACTGGACACCAGCTTTAGGATCAGCTCTTTGCGCTGTTTGCTTAGGTCCTGTCCCTATTGGAACAGAGGAGCCTTTTTTTTAATTATTTTTCTACGTGACAGTATTCACTTTCAAAGAGGAATTAGAACAAGAAATTTTTAATGTCCATCGATCTGTTATTCGTTCTTTGAGTCCCCTTTTTTCACAATTGTAAATGCAGACATTTAACTATATATGAATTATTCTGGTTGAAAGCTGCTTCTAAATATTAAGAACAGCTGTTAGTATAATGCAGTACCGTCGTACATTAGTCACACACATTTACTGTACATGTTTATTACACATACACCTATTTATAGAGAAGTATGTACGAAGATGCATAACATGCAAAGTAATAATGTTTTTCATCGATTTGTATTGGTGGTTAAACTTGTATTTATGACAATTTTACTATTACTATGTGATGCACTTTGTCCTCACTAAAAAATACCAAAGGTATTAACTTCTGAAAACCACAAAAATAAACATATTGTTAAATAAACTTCTCTGTGACAGTGCCAATCAAAACCAGAACATTTTAACTCCGTAAAGGCATAATTTTGCAAGTGCACCTAATGTTGAATGCAGGCGAGCCTGTTAACTCATCAAATTGGTTAATAAAAGAAAAAGGGCTTCATCCTCACCCTGTTCAGCCCCTGCATGGGGCTCCTGTCCTCCACAGGAAGCACGGCGGCTGCTCTGACACTGAGCAGAACCCCCATGAAAGCTGCTAACACCAAGAGGATCTGCATGCTGGGACTTTGGAGAGAGCCGCTGGGACCAGCCAGAGATCCAGAGCAGGAGATGGAGCAGCGGGAGTACAAGTAGTATCGGTAAGTAGCTCTGCTGGTGGTCACCAAGATTTGGAAGTCGGAGAGCTACTGCTTTTCCACTATGCCCCTCACGCTTTTTATACGGCTGTCTGACGTGGAAGGTGGTGGGAGTATGACGGAGTGGGTATGTGTGCGTGAGTTTGGGAGTGTGCGTGAGCATGGGGAAGGGTCAAGGCTGAACAAATGGATGGAATGAATAGTTAACACTCACGACAAGGTAGACACATTCATTTGGTACATCTGCAGCAGCAGGTGCGCCAACAACAAAAAAAAACTGAAAAGAAAAAAAATCTTAGGTAATGAGTGTGCTTGACACAGCCAATCCAGAGGTATAAATAACCAAGTGACCGCCAGCCGACTTGTTGTCAATGATGCGACGCCCGTGTCACACAGTTTCTGATGGGCTTAGTGACACCTTCAAATGACAATCGATTGGTCTGACACGGGACCCAACAGGATCAAAAAACCTGACCCGAGGAAACGTTTCAAAAGAACGACGGAGACAATTTTCTTCAGCAAGGAGATGGAGCTGAGGTTTAACTTAACACATCAATCTAACAACCCAATTTTCATGTACTGTCATGAACAATTGGTGCTCTTATGGGTGCTGACTGTGCTTTGGAAAGAACTTAAGATGTCTTACTCAGCCGGGGTCATATTGAAAATTTTAGTTAAATCAGTAGCAATGGAATTCAATCGAGGGTATTTTTATTCCAATGAATAATAGTCATATCAGAAAATGTTTCCTGTGTAGCAAGTTTGGAACCGAGCTATCTTTGTGAGGCAGCCATTTGCCTTGCCAAGTTTAGGCTGAGAGAAATGTAAGACTATAAAGTGAACCGGGCCTGGCCGCAAATTGAGAGAAAATATTTTATGCTATCACTGGAGTCATAATCAGCATAATTCCATGGCACCAGACGGAGTAGCAAAACAGCACATAGGTGAGATTTTACGGAGGGGGGGGCAAAAATGCTAATTCACAAATGCCAATCTAAATATGCTTGGGGATCGGTTCACTGATACAATTTTAATTCGTCCCAGAACAATCGTATGTCAAAAAAATTGTATGTCAAATCAAAATTTCCCATATTAATACATGTAATATGTATTAATGCATTCCAGCGCTATAAAACCACCCCAGAAATCAGTTAAATAACATTTAATATAAACAATTTGTATAGAAATAAGCGAGTAATAACACACATAATTATAAAAAAAAACATAAGATAATGTTAATAAAATCAATAGAAAAACTAATTTTACTTACCTCAGTGACGTGAGGTGCGGCGTGCAGGAGGACTAATACGTAAACACTACAACACTTGTTTCTACTTGCGTAGCCCAAAAACATTTAAACACTTATTTCTACATATGTACAGTATACAAAATCTAAACTTATTCCAATCTTTTTTGGCAATTTTTCTCCATGCCGGATAACGGAATGAATACCACTTTGTTTCTTCAAGTTTTCAAACCATCCACGACTGGCTTTGAACACTTCACTCCCTTACGATCATTCCCCCTTCGTCTCGGCTGCTTAACGCTGAATATCTTTGAAAATGTCGCTGGCTTTCTCACAGATGATCGCTTCCGAAACGGTGTCGCCAGCCAATTCCTTCTCCTTTATCCATATTAACAGTAGCCATTCCATCTCGTCATGTATTTCAGTACGTAATTTAGAAATAATGGCGACGCCTTTTGATGGTTACGGCTTCTTTATGTCTTCCTTCTGTTTGATGATCGTGGATATAGTGGAAGGATTACGACCATATTCCTTTGCCAAATTGACGATACGAATCCCACGATCATGCCTGGAGATAATTTCGTTTTTAATTTCCATTGTGATCATTTTCTTCGTTTTTTTTCCTTCTCACCACCTTTATCTTTGGGACCCATGGTTAATAACAAAATAGCGTATTATTTACCAAAATAATACAAAAACCAGCACAAAACACTACGAATCACAAGATGTGTGTGTAAACAGTGAGGCGTCAGCAACCAAACAGAGTCCGACAGTGTGACGTCACCACAGACTGAGCAGGCAGGCGCGTTCGTATCTCAAAATTTTCCGTCGTATGTTAGGACATAAATTCATGAATATTTCCTTTCGTATCTAAAAAAAATCGTATATTAGGACGTTCGTATCTCAAAGTACCACTGTATAACATTCTAAGGCTACACTATACAACTTCAACAGTAACATTAGCACTTGGGCCAAAGATTCTTAACCACTGTGCCAAAGTGGTGACAAATTGTCAAATTTGCTACACAAGTGCCATATATTCAATATAAATAATGATTAGAATTTGTAAATCTACCCTTGTCAGTGATGCATACTGAAAAGTAGAACAATGAAATACTCTGGCACAAGATATCAGGAAAGGTACATAAAAAAACCTGCAACCTGCTCGGTTGCCATGGCGAGCATAGACAGGTTTAATTACAAGTGGTCTCCCATCAAATTACAGCTTCGAATATTTTAAGTCACTGCATAGTTTCTTACGAAGCCTAACACAAACTCCTATAAATAAGAGCAACATTAGTAACTAAAATAGGCTGAGGATTATTAATATACTAACTGATAGTAGGAAGTAATAATGTTTTTCTGAGAAATGTTAGACATAAACCATTCATATCCTGAAATACTGGCACATGTGCTTTATCTTCAACATATTAGCTACTAACAGTTGACTATTCGTGAATGAGATGCTTGTTTGTGGCAATAAAAATAGTACGTACTATGATATGGAATGCGAAAGCCTAAAGTTCTGGTGTTTAATTATACACAAGCCAATTTTGCCTGTCTTCAATGTGTGATACGATATCACACAATTAAGATGTGCAGTTGTGACGTGTCCAGACGAGACCACTGGCAGGGATCAGAGCTTCCTTCCAATCCAGTCAGTACGTTGTGGTTGGTGTGTAGAAATTGATTAGCTGTGCTTTCAGATCTGTTTTTGACATGTTGGCCTCACTCACTACTTGATCTCTAAATGGCCCCAAGCCAATCCAGAGATTAAACCCGAGTTGAAAAAGCTACACATAAAGGCTCAAGTGGTGTCCACAAAAAGTTTGGTACCGTGCAAGAGACGTCAGCAAAACAGTTCATATGACGTGAATGGCTGTCATTATTACACTTAATATGTTGGCTATTCCGGACCTGCATGACAACATTAACGCCACTAAACACTTAAAGGTGGAGTGACGACACAGAGGCCGACGATGCTGTCGGAATGAATTATGGGTGATGCACATGCAATTTATGAATTCCTGTGCCAGTGTATCCTTTAGGGGAGTTTACAAATACCACATTAAAAAGACAAAAAAAAAGGACAACGAGATGCAAGTTCTGGATGATTTTTTTTAAGGAAAAAAAGGACTTAAAAAATTAAAATTTTAAGAGGGTTTTTTTTTTTTTCTTTAATTAAGAGTTGCATTTTTTTAGGAAAGGCTGTATATTTAGCAGAAAACAGTCAGAGTTATATTAGTTTTTTCATTTGTTTGTTTTTTACCAAATAGTATATATTCTCTTGAAAAAATGAAAAAAGTCAGATATTTTCTAGAAAATAAGGTGATGGTCATGTTAAAGCAACATTTTTTGAGGGAAAGTTGGAAATTTGGGGGAATATGAGGGGTTAAAAAAGGCTTCATTCAAAAAAGTGTTTGTTTTGGGGAAAATAGTCATATTTTAAAGGGACATGTTGAATGTTTTGATTTATTAAAGTTCATTCATATAAAAAAACAGTATTCATTTTAACAACATGCAAAAATTCTTCTATTACATGAACATACATTTTTTTAACAAGGCAAACCAATCACAAATCACCTGCTTTTTGAAGATGAGCCATGATTGGTCTTTAGCTGAGCTATGAGCAACTTCAATGTCTTTTTTAGTCCACAGTTAGTGGCAAAATGTCCGCTGAGACGTACAAAAACGGGTGGATTTTACTGATTAACTCATATTTCTCAAAACAGGAATGGCATGTTTCGACTACTTGGGCTACATAGAAACATTTTTGGGGTTGACTTCCCCTTTAAGATAAATGGTTGAGTACAGTGAACCCTCGCTACTTCGCGGTTCACCTTTCGCGGATTCAGTGCTTCGCGGGTCTAAAAAATATTCGGGGGCATTGTAGTTTCGCCGAGCGGCACGACGGGGCGCTGGAGCGGTTAGACGGCCGGCGTGCGCCGAAGAAAAGCGTGGGCGAAGAGGAGAGTGGACGAAGAAGAGCACATTCCCCCAGGCACGATTTGGGGCGACGTTTCGCGCGGTTCGGACCGTACCAGAGCTCCGGCCGGCGTGCGTGGTAGTTAAGCCGAAGAGGAACACCTTCCGCCCGGGCATGAGCGGAGCGCGAGGCTGTCGGTTATGAATGAATAAATAAATAAATGAAGAATGCCACCTTTCATTTCACAGGGCACACCGGACGGCGTACCAGCATGTAAAAGTCGAAGTAATTAAATAAATACAAAAAGAAGTAATTGAATAAATACAAAAATAATGGCTGGGGAATAAAAAAATAAGTTTTAATAATAATTTGTTTTGTTTTTTTGTTATAACATGAATTTCACTCTCTCTCTCTCTACCCGTATATATATATATATATATATATATATATATATATATATATATATATATATATATATATATTTTTTTTTTTTAAGCATTTTTGAAGGTGCGCCGCTACTTCGCACTTTTTTTTTTTTAAGCATTTTTGAAGGTGCGCCGCTACTTCGCGGATTTTCAGTTTTCGCGGGTGGTCTCGGTCCCCATTAACCCCGATAACCGAGGGTTCACTGTGTGTTCACAATGGCTATATAAAAAATAAAAGTACATTTTCAGAGTAATTTTTTACTTCTTTTTCAAAGAAAAATTTAATATTTTCACAAAAATAAGTCTCTGTAATTCTGTCACAATCCATTTTTGTTGTTAATTTTCCCTTTGTTAAAATATAATTTTTCCCTATGATCCGGAGACCTTTTCTGATTTTTGTTTTCGCAATTCTCTGTATACTATCTACTGGCCTGGATAGAAAAAAATGCAACTAACTGAATCTGTAAAAACAGAATAAATCATCATCGTACAGAACAAGCAATAACAAATGCATGAACTAATGAATTAAGAAAATTTGTGATGAAAGGTGAATGGAGAAATTTGATCCAACATTGTGAAACATGAAACATTATTTGGACCAATATCAAATTAAAGACTGTCATCTAGTGTCTAGAACGTGAAAGTGCAACCCCACCAGGGAAATTGAAGCTGACAGCCGATATCTTGCCGGTTTTATTACATATTCACCGTGGTGGTGCATGAAGGCAAAACACATTAAAACTCCCTTTTTAAAAATACTCAGTGGACCCTGAACTGTATGCAAAGTTTATTCAAGACTAACTAGCTCAGATGGTGTCTGTCTTTTTGTCAGTCCTGTGATTTCCCTTTGAATGTTTCCCCACCTTATTGAGCCAGATTTTTCATCAGAAAATAGTACGGAAATGTCACTTATAATCTGGTCCTGTTTAATTGAACACAATGCTATAATTTTGTTAAGTAAATGGCAACAATTGGACATAGAGCTTAATTCTACTGTCTGCCTTCACTACTTGACAAGCCTAGATGACGGTTTTGGTAAGTGGTCTTTCATGTTTGCTTTTACACCCATCAAGGAACTCAAAGGGCGTCACATCGAGCTTCTGACCACATGGACACATTGGCTCGGAAGCGATCCCATAACCTCTGGGTTGAGAAACGATTACCACTGAGCCATGCCGCCCGTAGGATTGAACAAAGATGATCATTAACAATTTTCTGCACTGAAGCGGGTGGCTCTGGTCTCAAAATGCTGACAGGTGAAACGCACTATTTCACAGACCATTTGAAACTAGATTGAGTTTATGTAACCAGAACTACACACACTGTATATTTCAAAGTCACAACAGATTTTTTTTTAAACGGATTTATTACAATTAATGAGTTTTATTAAAAAAAAACATTTAAGATTCACAGCAACTGGTTTCATATGTTCGTTAAACTGTAATATCATGGCGTCCCACAGCAAGGCTTAACACAGTACAAGCTTCCTACCTTAAGCCAAAAAAAAAAAAACAGTAATTGCATAATCATTTAGCATTAGAACAAATGTTGTAGCTTCAGTCATAGATATGAAGTGTATCATTCATACCAAAGCAGAGCATCGGTTTTTTAAAGGGAGCATTTTCTACCTGACTGTTAAAAACATACAGAAGCGGATTCAGCAAAGAACCCATTGAGGAGCACTCGTTTCCCAATTCATGAGGATGTGCATGTATTCTCAACATATGCAGACAGCGCGCGCTGACATTCGGATGAGCAAAGCACATTTCCGTTGAAAGTGCAGCAATACCATACATTGCAATTACATGCAATCATACAACGCAATTTGAACAGTACAGTCCTGGAGCATGAGGTCACGGTTGGTTCAATTTCTCATGAGACGAGCTCAGAATGAACATGACTAACACGAGGAAATAAACACTGGTGTTGTTTAGGTTTGGAACATGGAAAGAAACACGAGGCAAGTGCCCCCACCTCAGAAATATCTTGAAATCTGGAGGAGGCTACACTTTAGAGGGGGGCATGAAGAGTGCTGAGGAGGAGGAGCTGTATTTTGCCAATCAAGCTTCTTTGAGGACCTGTCAACCACCATGGAAAGAAAGTAGCAAAGATCATATGTTAGACCAGAGATCAACTCCCTTAATCTCCTCCGTCTCCAACATCCCGGATTCAAATGATCAGCTCAACAGCAAGCTTTGCAGAAGCATGATAATGATCTTGATCATATAAAGCAGGTATGTTGGAGGAAGGGGACATCTAAAAACTTGATTGAACTGATAGTTAAGATAAAACCTCACTTTTCAGTTAAAAAAAAAAGTTGTAAAATGCAAAATTCCATGCTTGTCTTGATTGTGTCCCACTCAGTGATGATTCTTCACAAATAATTAAAATCTTATGTCTTGATTTTTCCAAGCCTGAAACGTGGCAAATGTCAAAAGGTTTGAGTGGGGGCCAACAGTTTTGCAAACCAAAGTGTGGTAGAAACACCAACTTGGCAGGAGAACAAGTGTACTTTGCTAATTGTTTGGCCTTTTCCCCTCCTTTAAATCACCACAAAGTGTTATCAGAGAGAAGTTTAATGACAACTACGGTAATGACAGCGGTACACACGTCTGTTCAGGCTGCTCAGTAACAAAAAAGATGCAATGGAATTGACACTGCAATGTTAGGTGTTTATCTTAAATGTGAAAAGACATCTTCACCGTATTCTCTCTTTGGTATTTTTTTGTCATGTACATAGTAATAAAATGATAATTAACTCCTCCTCCACCATATGAACGCTCACTCGGTAAGCACACTGACCTTTCTTGCAAATTCAGGAAGGACGAATGCTGCTTTGTGAATCTCCGTGTTATAATATTTTAGGTTCATGCTTTCCAGTTCTGCTTTTGACAGTTCTTTCACCGGCTTCTGGAAATGTGTTTCCTGAAATAATTATTCAAAATCAGTCATTGGGGAACAGTAAGCAAGTTTGTATTGCGCACGCTTGTGTGTGTGCGTGTATTTATGAATGGAAAGGGGGTGGGGTTCACTCACAGGGTTCTTACTGCAGAGCATGAATCCAATTTGGCCACTGGGATAAGTTGGGATGGTGCCATAGGCATAGTCCACTACTGGGAACAAAGTTTTGCAGAAGGTTTGCATTTCCTTTATCAGGTCCAAATGCAGCCATTGACACTCTCCTGCGCACATGACAAGAACAGCCTGAACAAAAAGCACCAGTGGTTGTGGCGTACTTGCGGCAAATTTCACACACATGCTGAAACATGAAAATGTAATTTTCTACTTGTAATTAGCTCAACTGTTATTGACACAAATATGGAATTAGGGCCCAAACATGCAGCTAAAAGACTCTTGATGTTTCATTCTAGTGACACTATTTGCAAGGGTTAAGGACAAAACCTAATATATATATATATATATATATATATATAGATATAAAACTGTCAATAATAGTAGCATGAACCAAAACATATCCCCTAATCTTTTATCTATACTCATCACATATTACCCTTTAAAATAAATGGTTGACAGATCATTTAATTTTGAAAAAATGTACTGGAAGGGCGGGGATACTTGCATGCATGTTGCTGCGTCACAATCTGTAAAAATACATTTTGCAGGCCTGTTCATCCTTGGTGAAAACTGATGCTTGGTTGGATTCACTGGTATGCAATGTACAGTATGTAACATAACAGGAGCAGTCCGCACACACTTCTGAGTGGCTTCCGGCTATATGATTTGGTTTCTTGGGTTACAGACTATTTTTAACCATCATCAGAGGGAGGACAATTTGAAGGGAATATCCGTGCAAGAAAAAAAAATCTGGTCATTTAATATAATAATACATAATTAATATAATATATTGTAGCCAGGAAAGCTGCACACAAACAAAGACATCTGAAAAAGTTGGCAGAAGTCAAAAGAAAAGCTTAGTTTACACTCATTGCCGCTGGTTAGAAATTATGTAAACACATTGATTTTATCTTTGGCAATTTCCACTATTAAAAAAAAACCTTAATAAAAAGTGATTTTTGTGCTTAAATAATGCATCAGGTCGCCTGAACACATTTGGTGTACCAAAGAAAGAGGAAAAACAGGAGAATTAAGCAAGATGACGTGTATTCACCCCTGTACACTCGCAGTTTTGCAACCACAGATTCACCTATTTGCTTTATTTGAATAATTTAAAAAAAATCTAAATATTTTTATTCATATTTGTTCTTCAAATCAATTAATAAAGGATTTTTTGGTATTCACGGGCCAATCTGGTCCCTCTCCCCAGCGAATAGCAAGACTATACATGTAGTTTACAAGGTTACTTACAAATTAAAAAAAAAATATGCTTCTATCAAAAAGGGAGAGGGGGTCATGAGTTACCATGAACATAAGAAAATGTGGGTCTCACGTTGAAGCTGGTTGAGAAGCCACGATAAAGACTTCGAAAAAAGTATGACGAAAATAGGTGTGTGTGGCTCTCCGATGAAAAATGAGTCATCACACATGTCTCAATATGTGCCGCGAGATATTTTTAAGTGGAAGGATTTGGGTCGTTTCGATTCAGTGGCCTTACGAGTCAATCCGATAAGCACAGTTCAAGAGATTATTATGCAATGACTTTCTTGTTTTCATATTATAATATAAATGAACTTGTCAGTACTCTAAAATGTAGCCATCAAATATATATCTCTCCAATAAAAAACAATTCAACAAATAACTCAAAATATTTTAAAGAGTGGAACCATTCGATTTGGTGCACTCCTTTCAAACCCTACACTGATTTTCATATTCAAATCAGTTTTTTGTTACAGACCTCAAAGAAATGCAATAAAAGGTACCCTGTGAGCAGAGAATTCCGCCTTTTGTCAATGCCGTCTTCATCAGTTGGTAGTAACTCTCCTTGAATAAACTCTCAGCGGGGCCTGGAACAACAACACATCACAAATCATGCAAGAATGGCACGGCACGTCAGGCCACATTTTTTTGTATACCAATTAGTTTCAAACAATATTAAAAGGGCTCCACTAGCCCACAGTTGACAAATATTAGCGACATCCCTGATCTGGGGGGAATTTCCTTTCCAGGAGGACCAGGTTGCAAATGATGCAGAGTGGACAACATTTAACACAATGCGGTGCTATACACAATGTTAACTAGGGCAACGTGAGAGTACATTTAATAAGCTGAAGCTCTGCAGGAAGACACCCTCTGGGAAGTGGATTCTCCTCTGGACTGCCCCCCCGCGGCACAAACACATTTTGTGTTAATACACTTACCGACAGGGTCAGATGAATCAGTAATAATGACGTCGAAGGCATTTTGGTTTTGCTTCATAAACTCGAAACCATCTCCAACATGGAGGGTGAGCTTTGGACTGAAGAAACCTTTGGCCATGCCCGGGAGGAACTTCTTTGAGACAGCAATGACGTCCTACACGCAAGACAAATGTGGCAGTTGCAGTGGAAATACATTACTCACAAAAAGTTAAGGATATTTCACCTTGGGGTGAAGTTTCACTGACTACTTCCCGGTAAGATCATCCTGTTTGCAGCTTTGCAAAGGTGAGGTAATGTTGATCAAATGTGTGGTGTTGTCTTTGTGAGCAGCATGATGGGTCAATGCGGTTGCTAGATAAAACAGTGACATTTGCTTTTGACCTCCTTAATGGAGAACAGCAAGTTGTGCAAAAAGTACATATACATTAGGCCTGGGTGATAAACCAAAAATGTACCGTTATCAAAATTTATTGCAATGACCGTCATCATTTTGCCCATGTTGGTAAATTCTGTGTTTGAATGAGAAAGAAAAATAAAGTCTTTTTCTGCCTGTTTTGAGCATGTGCTGGTAGCCTATGTCCATTCCCCTTTAAGACGGTTATAGCGTGTGTTGTCACGTGACTCCACCCATCCAGTCTGAATAAGACGGCAAACAGATGACGAGGAAATGGCTGATTGTTCAAATCAAGAAGCAGCTGACAACGCTGAAGACGAGGTAATGATAGTTGAAATTGATCCTGTAGTTCTTTTCCCGAAAAGAAATTTGACATCTGTCCTTTGGAAATATTTTTGGGTTCCACACGTCCAACTTTTTTCCCCACTTAGAGCACAACCATGCAGTTGAGTTCGAAGATGTGCGAAAAGCTCAAAGTGAGAAGCAGGGTTTGAGAAGTGCCACGCCCAGACAACAGCCCATAACGGAGGCATTTGCAGGGGCGAAATACATACGAGAGAACGTCTAAGAGGTGGCTAGATATAACCAACGCGATAGCCTACCACATAGCCAAAGATGTAGCTCCTCTCGCTACAGTGGCGCACACGGGGTTTAATTAAATGCAATGAAAGTAGCCAAAAAGAGGCACACCATACCATCGCGAAAATAGCTTTCACAAACCGTGCTTCCCAACCTGAACAACACTGGAAGGAAGAAGATTGCGGCCGAGCTTAGCCATGTTAAGCATTTTGCAGCCACATCTGACCTGTGGTCAAGTCACACCATGGATCCCTATTTGAGCCTGACTGCGCATTACATAGATTTTAAACATCATATAGTTCTGCTGACGAAGTCCCCACCATTCAGGAGACAATTAAAGTGGAGATGGAGTCAGCAGCAAAACCACACAGAACATAACGGCTGGAGCAACACCACAGAGGCTCAGCCTACTGCATCTTCATCAGAAGCAAAGAAGCCAAAGAGATCATTTGGAAGCTCTTTCAAAGGAAGCGAGACAGCCCCTTCAACTGCACCCACTGTGTCACGTCAGCAAGCACTCGAAGCAGAGCTGAGCAGCTACTTGGTGTACCCTCTGCAGGATAGTGAGGGAAATCCACTAGATTAGTGGAGTAAGCATCACGGACACTTTCCCACTCTGAGCAAAGTGGCCAAAAAGTAACTTTGTATACCAGCCACTAGCTCCCCATCTGAGTGCGTTTTCTACTATGGAGGAAACATTCTATCAGGCCCCAGAGCCTGTCTGAAACCAGAAATGGTGATCATGCTCGTGTTTCTCAGTAGGAAGTTGGAGTAAACACGAGTGTGTAGGGTGATTACATGTAATAGCAGCCATGCATCAGAGTCACATTAACAAATAGTTCCTGCTCCTTTATGAAGTGCACTGTTCAAGCCCCTCCTGCTTTTAATCGTCAGTGTTATTTTGTCATTTTTGCAAATGGGCCATAGCACTATTTAAAGTGGGTGTTAAGTTGTAAAACATTGTCTACCTTTCATTTGGCAGTATTTATTTGGAATTGTTTATGAGTGTTGCATTGACATTTTTAAATTGTATTTTATCATTTTGTTTACAAGCCACACTACTTCCTTTGCGCATGGCATTATTTATTTTATTTGTTTACAAGAGACATTAGTGCCTTTACACATATAGGCCTTTCCACATGGCATTACAGTTCTTTTGCGCAAGCTATTTGCACAAAAAGGTTTACAAGCGGTGACCTGTTTCTCTTGTTCTATGTGACATTGTTTAAGTCATGCAAAGCAAGCTATTTCGAATGTTTATACAAGGGATTTTTGTACTTTTTTTTCATTGAAAGTAACATGTAGCAGTTGGTCAATAAATAAAATAAAAATAAAAATTTAAATTTAAAAAATGTTAATTTGCATTTCCTGCAGTTATTTTGATTTAGGTACGCAGAGGGGAATTTATCATGCATTCATCGTTAACGAGGTAAAACTGCCCAATTTATTGTGATATTGCTTTGAGGTCATATCCCCAGCCCTAAACTACATTTTAGTGTTGGCCATGCAGCATTCACATGTTCACCTGAAAATTATGTTGCATTTTCAGTTCAACCTGAAATGTCACCTGAATGCCAAATAACCATAACGGTTTTTTTTTTTTTCAAATTATGTAAATCGGACTGAGATTTGAGCACAGTGTGTGTTAGTTGTCCTCACCTCGTCAATCTCACAGAGAACCACCGACTCGACCTGCGCATTCTTCACCACT
Organism: Idiotropiscis lumnitzeri; assembly: GCF_059441095.1. Taxonomy (NCBI): domain Eukaryota; kingdom Metazoa; phylum Chordata; class Actinopteri; order Syngnathiformes; family Syngnathidae; genus Idiotropiscis; species Idiotropiscis lumnitzeri. The sequence goes on from NC_142393.1 coordinate 18,750,119, forward strand.
TCCCTCAGCACGCCACCATCACCACCTCCAATTATGAGAACCTTTAGACAAGTGACACATGTTTATTCTAAGTATGTCAATACAATGCCTAAGGATTGTCGAAAAAACAATGTCATGAAATAGATGTCATTTCTGTTGACGTGCATGTGCTACCTTCTTGGGGCAAGGGTGGCTGTACAGGGGAAGGTTGGCAATCATTTCCTGATATGCAAACTCATCCCTCTCCGTGCACTGGATCACTCCATCCAATACCAACACGTTGCCGTACGTTTTACTGAAATGAGTAAGTTACACATCCAAAAGTGATACAGACCTTTAAAAACTTGGTTATCTCACACGCCCTACGCATAGTTCTACCAAAGTGGTTACAGCAATACAATAGTCAATCACAAAGTTGTGACACGTGTGAATAACGATAGCAGTTTTTTAAGAAAGGCGCTGCTTTGTTATCTTAGACAACTAAAAAAAAATACCTTGGCTAATGATAGGGATACAGCACATTGGTAGCGGAGCACCCGCAGAAGCTAGCAGCGTTAGCAAAGTGCAAGAGCAGTAAAGAACTCACCTCTTGAACACCAACACGTCTTGAAATTTGGATTTCTTGTGATAGAGGACCTCGTCTACTTGGAGACTTGTAGCTTGGCCGGGCCATAACGTGCACGTCTCCTTAAACCAGCCGTCTCTGATATTGTCCATGCCGGTAGCCCGCGAGCTCGCGTAAACGTGTTTATCAACGAGCCAACGTGACACGCGACAACGTTTTGACACTTAAGATATGACTGACAGCCATACATGCTGCTTCGCATCGGAACGAATAGCAGACGCCTGACGTCACGCCACACAGTTAAGCCATCCAATGGGGTGCGGGGAAACGAGGGCTCAAACCATAGTTTGCTTGACTTGTCACCACTAGCACCGCCCCGAAGCCCACGTGAGAGTGAAGCGCGGTGGGGAACTCTGTGCGGCTGCGCAGTTATGAACTGGGATGACGAAACGGCGGGGAGTGTACAAATCGAAACGTGTGTTATGTGCGTGTGTTTGACTGACTGACTGAATCACTGAGCTCTTGTCAAATGAAACTAAAACTGATTTTTTTGGGCAACATAACATCCACTGTAAAAATGGGGGTAGCCGCATCATGAACTGGAGATGATTTTCTTCAGCAAGAACAAGGAGATGGTTAGAATTTTTTTGGAAGATCAATGGAGCCAAATGGAGGGGAATTTTGGAAGAAACTATGTGAGAGTCTACAAAAGACGTGAGACTGGAACGGAGGTTTTCAGTGTTAATGATCCTAAAAATATTGTAACGAAATCAGATATCTGAGTTCTTGTGGTGACGTTTGTGTTTTGCTGAGTTGTCCGAATGATTATGCCCTAGTTTAAATTATTGTATTAATTTTGTTCTTCTCAATTGTGACCCGCTTGGTGTTGATTCTTCACGCCCCTGCCCCAAAAAGTCTAATTTTATCTCATATTTGAAGCCCAGAATGTGACAAAAAGTAAAAAAAAAAAGTCCTAGGGCCCGAATACTTTGGCAAGGCACTGTATCTGATTATGTGTGCCAAAGAGGCCTAATCTAAAAATGCCCAAGATCCAATGAACAAAAATGATCATTTAGACTTTGTCAGAAAATACCTCAAATAAAGATTAAAAAAACAAAACAAAATGCATTCTTATTCTTACTATTATATAACAACTACTTTTACCTTGGTATGTGTTCATACTTGTTGAATAACTATTATGTCATCACAGCTTTCAATTATCTTATAATAGCACACTTACCGGTCTTTCACCTTTCACTGTTGGGTGACATTCCTGGCATAAGAATTCTAACAAAAGCATAGCTTTGTTTGATTGCTTGCAACTAGTGATGGGTAGATGAGGCATCCTGTATCGTTTCGACACAGTGACACACTGTATTGACACTGTGTTGCTGAATACTGACACCTGGTGGACTTGCAGGAAACATTTGACAGGGTCATCTGACACTGATCTGTCAAACTAATTTTATCCAATTTCATTGATTAGGCATTTGCATTTACATTATTTTTACATACACGCAATTTCATAAAAAAATCTTTGATATTCGTGACGCAGTTGATAAATTAAGTGAACATCTGTCTGAATGCCCAAGTAAAAGTGTTATGAATGACAATGGACTCATTGTAATTAAAGATTTTTATTTAAAAAAAATAGTTTCTCCAGCGTTTTGTTATTCAGTCTATTTCTTATTTTTTGAGGCACAACGGTGTGCACAACGCCTGTGTGGCCAATATAAATAGGTGAGGGAACATTGCCTCCATCGACAAGTCACAAGTGGATCATAAGGCCAAGAACTATGTTCAAAGCTAAAGGAAAGGTATGGCCTCTCTTCTGTTTACAAAGGAACTGCCTTTTTCATCACTCCATGACCAGATGACATAATCCAACAAAGGCTCAGGAAAGGTCGTCGAAAGGTTAGCAAATTTGACTTTCGGAAGAGGCCCGATGTCTTGGCTTGGTGGTCCTTCGTCAACGCTTTGATCGACCTGGCTGTGTGGGAAGATGCATTGTCCTGCTGAAAACACAAATCCTCAGTTTGGGAACATTGTCACAACTTTTGAGTTCTCTCAGCAGATGCATCAGACTTTCTAAATGTTACCGTAGTACAAATACATTTTCATGAGAGAAGAGAGAGAAAACCAATCCATTTTTATTGACATAACTTTTAATAGCGCACTGCTGTTATGCGTATTGCCAGGGAAAACATTTCAACAGATGACAAAAAAAATAAAGTTGAATTTTTGAAATAAAACAAGATAAAATCACAGCTCTTAAAAACAATTATTTTTATTATTATCTTTTGGGCCAGTTGTGTCGAAAGCCTCTGTAAAGAATAAGAGGGAAAAATGGTTAAGTGATGAGGAAAAAAATCTATACATTTACAACATTACATGTATTTACCTGTTAGAGGCTCCAGCAAGGTATGACATACTTCTATTTCCAGCTCCTGAATTACTCTTTTTCCCACTTCCCATTTTCTATCAGACAAGAAAAAAAAATCAGCTAAGCACAAGTAAACAGTTTTAAATACATTAGTATAAAGTGCCCCCATCCAAAAAATAAAAAATAAAATAAAAAAATACCCTTTTCTTAGGGTCATGCGATTGCCTGTTTGGATCAAACTGTGAGTTGTCCTTTGATTTAGTATCTGCAAACAAAAATAAACAATACACAGTGGTTGAATCACATAACCTTGTGGCAAAATTATTATTATTTTTTTATATATAAAAAATCAAAGAAAGTACCGTACCAGAAAACACTTTGAGGTCGGATTGACTATAGTCAAAAGGCTCGAAGCTCTCTTGGGGAGGCGCTTTAGACTTCTTCTTTTCTGCAGATTTCAGTTTTTTACTCGGCTTGGGAGTCGACTCTCCAGGCTCACTGGGGACCCTCTCACGTTTCTTTCCATCTGCTTTTGCAGATTTCTGATGAAATGGGTGAATAAATATTAGAATCGCGTCACGTTTGTATGAGAGCCAACACACAACGGAACCTCGACTTACTAACGCCACTGTTTACGAACAACTCAAATTACGCAAAAAAATAACCTATATCCGTACTATTTTCTATATACTTGCTGACTTGGCAAGGACTAGCGCAGGGCGGCCGAAGTCCGTTCCTCAAGCGGACCTATCCAGCTTTTTTTTTTTTAATGTTTCTCTCTTGCAACACACCTGATTAAAATGATCGGCAAGCATTGCACAAGCCTGACAATGATTCTGATCATTCGACTCGTGTATTGGAGGATGGAAACATAAAAACATGCCGGATTGGCATAGCCACCCCTGGACGAGCGGATGGGAGTCTGTTGTGCTTCATCTTGGGTTGTGTAAGCATCATGCATAACACATTGCTGTAAACTGAAAAATGTTTCCCTCTATGGCGGAAGGCGGAAAGCCGTTGGATATGTACGGAGAAATTCCGCTTCAGAATTCTCAATCATCCAATCACAAATGATTAGACGCGGTAGCCTTATATTTAAAGTATGTTATTTGAATTTTTTGTTTTTTTGGATTGCTTGGGCTTAAAACAAACAAAAAAAACTCATGAGCCAATTAAGTTCGTTATTTGAGGTTCTTCCACGCAACAGAATTTTTTTGTGTTCTGTACATGATCTAATGCTCTAGTCCCCAAACCAATGACCATCTGCACCACTACACTGTACACTGAACATAAAGTTGATATGATCAGAGGAAGCCATGACATATTCTGTAGTGTGAATGGCAAAAGGTTTATTATAAGTGTCTGTCACAGCAGACAGATGAACAATGATACATTTGGATTTTTTTTCTCTCCACCAATTATGGAAATTGGCGAATTTCCTGCGTCACCCCGATAACCTCATACGGCATGCTACTGTACGACTGCACCTTGGTTGTGAATCACTGCTCTACTAAAAACTAAAGTGTTTGACAAGTGATGGACATGTCTCTTTGCTCTCATCTGAGCGTTCTTCCCCGGACATGTCATAAGCCAGGCGCAAAGAGAAAAAGAAAAATCATCTTTGTGAGTCATCAAATGTATGAGCAAGCATTCAACCAACCCATGTGTCAGGAAAGTGGTGGGGAAGTTTAGAAAGTCTTCTAAAAGGGACACCGATGGTGTCCGTTTAGCGGAACTGACGAGATAAAGGGTAAAAGAGTAAAGTACTCACAGCAGCTTGCTGGCGCACCGTGGGCACATTCTGCAGAGATTCTTTGTAGCTTTCTTTAGCCTTCTGTCTTTCCTCTGAACAACAACAACAAAATGCCATTTGGATAAGAACGATACAATGAAGGCCAGTTTGTTGGCGATTTATGAATTCACCTATTTGGGTTTCCCATGGAACCTATTTGCTGAAAAACTCGCCGATTTGTTTTTGTGCTCTTCAATGCTCTATGATGCCACACGATGGCGCTAAAATCCCCAAAGTAGTTAATGGTATCAAGCAATTAAGCAGAAGTGATACATTGTAACTGAGAGACTAAGGCTATGTCCATCCATCCACCCACATCCGACCTATACTTCATCAAAAGCCCAATATTTCCTCCGGGCGGGGAGGGGAGAGTGCTTTTGAGTAACAGTATTGTCTTTATATTCGATTTGAACTTAATCCCACTTCAATCATGACACATAAAGTTGACATATGTGGTGATAGTAGTAATCCAGCCGTGTAGACAATTGCTTTATTATGCCGTCTTTAGTAGACGTCTACATGAAATGAAGAAATCGAAGAGCATCGCCTTATTTCCCTAAAATATTTCTACCTCCTCCCGCATCGCTCCTCTGGCCTTAGGAGGTGATAAAATGAAGAGCCCTTACATGCTTGACATGTATTTACTCCTGTAAGCACTGTGCCATGTGATGTTTTTTTTCTAATGTGAATGAGTACATAAAAAGTGTGGATTTAAGAAAAAAATGAATGAATTGGGCATCACACCCTGCAGCGTGAACATAGTCTAAGATCCTTGTATGTCAGCGAAGAGCTAAGTTTAGCCGGGAGTGTTTGAGGAAGTTACTGAATCTTGCCTACTTTCGGTTCAAATTAAAAAAACAAAAACAACAGAAAAAAACCCCCACTACATTACGTTTCCATAATAGGTCAATTCGTCACAGTTTTTCCGCAATTCACTTTTCATGCACCCATGGAACCTTGCATATTTCACTGCATTACCTGCTGCCTTCTTTGCTTGCTGCTTTGCTTTCTCCTTGGCTTTCTTCTCTGACTCCAGATCCTTCTGCTGTTGTTCCATACTCCGCAGTTTCCATCTTTGAGCGATCTAAAAAAAAAAAAAAAAAAAAAAAAAAAAAAAAAAAAAAAAAAAAAAAAAAAAAAAAAAGAATTTGGTTACGGCTGTTCTTTTATTCCCCTCATCTTCTTTTTTTTTCAAAATATTGTTCCATGAACAAAGCTTTTTGCTGTACCTCAAACATCTTTGAAGAAGGATCTAACTTTGCATTCTCATTGACATGCACATCACTGGAAGGCAAGTACTGTAATCAGAAAAGAACAACTACTGGTAAATATTGTGCCTCGGGTTAGATCAGGGGTAGCCAAGTCCAGTCCTTGAGAGCCTCTATTTTGCCTGTTTTACATGTTTCCCTCCTGCAACAAAACTGATTCAAATGATCATCTCATCAGCAAGCTTTGCAGAAGCCTAATAATGATCCTGATCATTTAAATGGGGTGTTTTGGAGATGGAAAACATGTATTACAGGCTAGGTGGCGGGTCAACTCTTACCATTCTAAAAGGGTTTTCAAAGGACTCAATAATTTGTCTAGCTTTCATTTGAGCCACAGAAAGGGACTCCTGGATTTCTTTTGGTTCTGGCTCCTGCAAAAAGAAAAAAGAAAAAAGAAAAATACTTCACTACTTAGGCAGCCTAAGCTTCATATTAAAACATTTTGAATAAAGCTTAAGGTTACCGCAAACAGTGTAATTTTGGCAGACGCCACGAGCCTACTTATTTTCTCAACATCCTCGTCGGATTTGTGGTCATCATCTGAGAAGAGAATTCCCTGTTTAATGGGTAGTTCTGAGGAGAGAAAAGAATAGACCGATGAATGGCGCAAGTCAGTGATGAGCAAAGTATGGTCAGCAGGCTTCCTTTATTGGTTCAAACAATTACTGCCTGAGTACAATTCAGTTATATTTCACTTTTAGGTGCCCGAAGACAGCTGGGAGAGGCTCTAGCAGTCCTGCGACCCTTGTGAGGATAAGCGGCTTAGATAATGGATGGACGGATGGTTCAATACATTTGCTATTATAATAAATAATTTATTTAGGAAAAATGTCTATTAAATCAAGATGTGCAATACAACTGAATTAAATCAAAATGTACATTTTTTCCCAATTTCCCTCAAGAATAGGGTTTATCTTCAAATTACATCATGTTACAGTGGCTTACTATATTACAGTAAATACACTTTTTAGGACTACACTATTGGATTTTAATGTTGGCCATTGTGGTGACATTTGGCCTTTCAGGTGATGTTTTTCCAATTTTTTTTTTTGACTTGGTCTAATTTAAGGCAGCATGGTGCAAGTGGTTAGCATATCTCCCGTACAGTGGAGAGGAACAGGCTTCGAAACTCAGCTTTGGCCCTCCTGTGTGGAGTCATTTTTTCCCACATTTTCAACTAGTGGTAAACGCAAACACATATGACAAGGATTAACGTCTTTATATCTTCATTAATTAAATGCATTGTACCACATAATGCATTCTAGGACTTGTCAATGTGCAATCTGCATAATATTGACACTAATTGTTATAAGTTATAGATCACGATTTTACAGGTCTCGTCCACTTGGTAATAGATTTTTCTCCATGTGGTCCCTGAGCTCAGAGTTAGACACCCCAGCCCTAAATGTGCCACATGGGTGGATGCTTGATTGACTTGCAACCTGTCAGCTGGAACAGGCTCCAGCTCACCCAAAATATTAACGAGGACAAGCAGGATAGAAAGAGGATTTTGATATTGATATTGACCTGTCAATATTTATTTCCCATTGCCCTTAATCCCCCATCTTTGCTAGTGCGCATTTTCTGGTAATGGCTTTTTTTCCATAACTCTTTTGGCTGATGTGGCCGTGGGATAAGGGGGTTGGATGGCCATCTGTTGCCTCAAAAAGTGTATAACGCTTAAGAAATATGTTTATAGAGTACAGCTCACCATCAGCAGAAAAATTATGTCGGGTGTACTCTGGGACCCTGGATGTATCGTGAGGACCAAACAATGTAACCTCTGGCTGAAAAATTAACAACAAAACCATAATCATTCTAAACATTCAGCCTCTACTACAGGCAAATAGCTCTATTTTGACTGACAGCTTTCCCACCTTCTTTATTCCAGTAAGTCCTTTTGATTTTTGCACTGCAATTTCAGCCTGTGTGCAGGAACTCAAAGAGGTGAAAAAGAGCACTAACAGTTTAATAGTGGAAGGGGTCGACTGCTTCTTACCTTGAGGAGAGGCATTTCTCGAGCCTGCTGCACTAACAAATGTAGCTCATTGACCTGCTGCCTCACCAGGGGCGGGACAGGGTTACAGCAGGCAATGATGCCCTGAGGCTCTCTGAGCAGAAAATAACAAAACAATGTGTTGAGTTTATGAATAAAACACAAAAGTCAGGCACAACGTGGTAAAAATTGACTGAACAAATGGATCATTGTTCAAGCGAGAGATTGAGTCAACTTACTTGGGCAGCTCCTCAGATATCTTGATCATCATGTGGGCGGGCAGGACATATCTACAAAAAAAAAACATCAACAGTGTTGAGAACAGTACACTGAGATTTTCCCTGAACACGTGGGCTGTGAAAACCTGTCTGAAACAGTTGAGATCCTTCTCCAAACACCCTACCCGGTGCTTTCATCTTCCTGCCGAGCCAGCTTGTCCCTCCAGGCGAACAGTAGTCTGAAGGCAGTAAGCTGTTGGGTGTTAAAAGACCTTTTCTGCTTCCTTTGCACCTCCAGATAGGATTCCTCTGTGAATATTGGCTTTGCATATTTCTGCGTGGGAAGAAGGAACACAGTGAGAATTAGGAGAAAAATTAGAGAGAGAGAAGACAAGGAGTAGTAAAAAAAAAAAAGAAAATATCGCTGTGGTATTTCAATCTCGTTGAAGCAACAAGTCAAAGTTGTACAAACTTTCAGGGATAAGTCTTTGCTCCTGTTCCAGACACACTGCAGCAGACCAGTCTGGCCGTGGTTGACGTCCAAGAGCTGCGCCTTCATACAGTCGTAGATGTAAAGGAGATAGTGGGTGTCACTGCGAGCATAGAGCATCATCTCTTCTGGCAGGGGCCTATGGAGTCAAGTTAGTGCTTTGAGCTTACTGCAACTATAACATCCACAGAATAAGATCCAAATGAAACCGTCACAATACCGGATCCTCCAGTCAGCAAGCTGATAGCGTTTATCTGAATCCACACTGCAGTAGTGCTTCAGCAGGTGTTCAAGGGAATTCCGGGCTAGGTTTAACACTCGACTGGCCTGGTGTGTGTCAAACAAGTTAACCACATACAAGCCGAAATCCCTCTGGAGCCACTCGATGTCGGAGTCTGCTCCATGAAACACCTGATGGCCGAACAGAAAATATAATCAGTTTCAGATTGGGTCGCATTCAATAAACACAAGTACATGTACCTTTTACACAGTAACTCATGCACACAACCCTCAAAGAAAAAAAGAAAGTAAAACAAAATAGGAGGATTCTTCTATTTCAGTAGTAACGGGCTATTATGACTGCCATGTATTGTGCCATATATGAAGGATGCAAGCACTCGAATTTAATGACAAAGTATCACACCAACAAATGGCAACAATAATCCGGAACATCAGTTTCAAATATTATTTGCCACTAATGGAGAGCTGAATTTCAAATCATGATAATCCTGAAATAATAGTAAAGCAGAACTAAATAATTATGATGTCCCGACAAAGCGTCGTCTTGAGGAATTTTCACTCTTTAACAAGCAAAGCTGTAAACATAACACCATAAAAGTCAATTGACAAAGCAGCTGCATTACTTTGACTGCAGAGGGGTTGGTGAAGCACTCATTCAAGATGTACATCTCGCTGCGAAGCTCCAAGGTGTCAATGATGTAGTCCTGCTCTCTGGTGGAGATCTGCATCAGACAGGTGACTCCCAGGAAGCTCCTGTATGAATGATGCTGGGATGGAGTTCAGGATACGTCAGTTAGCAGCAATGCTGGGGCTGGCATCAATTTTGTGTGAAATGGCAATTGCATGTACCTCAAGATCCACTGCAAATTCAGACACCTTGATTAGCTTCTCATTCAGAGCTACCAGATCCTCCAGTGTTTCAATGAAGGAGCAGGTTGTCTCTTCTAATGGTTTGTACATCTACAAATATAGACATGTACAAAGACCACACGAGCAGCAAGAATAAATGGACAAACGTTTCAAAACATACAATATCACAATACGAACATCACGATACACACACGCGCACAGGAAGTCCTTTACTTTATGACGGCCGTGCCTCATCCAACATTTTACGATTTCGTGTGCATTTATGCTACCATATGTTTTAAGCCAGGGGTGTCAAGATCCAGTCCTGGAGGGCCGCTTTCCTGCATTGCTTTCAGTCTCTCCCAGCAGCAAGCCACCTGATTCAAATGATCAGATCATCAGCAAGCTCTGAAGAAGTCTGATAAGTATCCTGCTCATTTGAATCAAGTGTGTTGCAGCCGGGAGAGACGGAAAATATGCGGCCCTCGAGGACTGCAGTTTGACACCCCTGTTTTAAGCCAAACGTATGTTTTACCATGCCTGCGCCCAATAACACGGTGCACCATTTGGATGTGTTAAATACAGAAATAAGACCCGTCACTGAGACCACCTTATTGTTGTGAAAACACGGTACATATAAAAACACATATTTCAATAGCTTTTTTTTTCTTTTTACAGCGAGTGAAAGGGGCAACCAGTGAATGCAATTTTTAATCAAGTATTTAAAACTGTACAGGGTTGTATTTTTTAAATGTCAGTTTGTAGACCAAAGGTCAGAAACTTTTTTTTTTTTTAGAACATGGCCTGAAAGGCTTCAGTAGCCAACTGGAAAGTAGCCTACCTTAGGCTCCGTCTTGGACAGAAGGCTATCAGATACTGTAAGATGATCTAATTCAAATTGGTAAGGGTGTACAAACCTATGGAGGAAAAAAATAGATTTAAAAAAAAAACACAAAAGAGACAAAGGATCAAACATTCCATGACAAAGTTCTTACATGTCTTCTATGTGTTCTTGTGTTCGCTGCTGGTGAATGAAGTCGGCCAGTGCTGCCGGGAGATCAAGATCTTCTGGTCTCTCTTTACGGATTTGTTTGGTGGTGAAATCTGTCAACAAGAAAGTAAAATGAGCATGAGAACTTGTCAGAAATGTGAAAAGTCTGAAAGACTGTAAAAGTCACCACACTTCAGCAGGTTAATAGAATGTCGAATGAACGTTTGAAACATTTTTGTCCTAATATCATGAAATTATTTCTATAATATAAACAACATTTTACATGAGGCAAGTGGTTTCATCGCATTGGGCTTGATGAAAATCTTGGGAATAAACGGTGTATTGCTGTTGTCAACTTTTTCCTTGAACTTCAGCTGAGGCCTTTGGATATTCTTGGCTTGCAGCAGTCTGAACTTCTCTGCGCCCCCTCCAGAGCCCGAACCCTGATCAATACAAGCATCTTTTCAGCACAGATGAAAGACACAGACTTGTATCTGGACGAGGAGAGACAAATCAGCCAACCTTGCGATTCCAGCTGGAAACGACAATCTTGGGCGGCTGAAAGCCTGCAGGCATGACAGGCTGCTGGCTCCTGTTCACGCCATCAGCCTCATCCAGAAGAATCCCCTGGGAAATGAATGCAATTTCTCAAGTTAGTTTGTATCAAGCATTTTGTAATGCAATCTGTGTCACCGAAAATTTGTAGCACATACCACTTTCTCCAGGATAACATCGTTGGAGTCCACGACCAGGTCAAACCTCTCCTCCAGCCCGGTGAGCTTATCACGGTCTCTCATGCGAGAGCGGCAGCTGTGATGTTGCATGATCTTACTCATGCTAACATGTCAGAATCACAATCAGAATCATCTTTATTGGCCAAGTATGTAAAACACACAAGGAATTTGTCACCAGCAGGAGTATATATGTGTAATGAAATATAGTCCTTTCCAAAGTATTGAATTGGGTTTGACATCAAAACAAGATTATGAGGCAAGAGATCAACAGTGCCACTTTAATTTCCAGGTAGTTACATGAGTGCATAAGACCTTAGAAATATTTTACTAACAGTAACTGCATCAAGCCTGTGACCTATTGATATCCAAATATTCACATCCAAATGTATGTCCAGACCTAAGCCTGACAGATCATGCATTTTACTTGCTAAGGAGCAGAATGAGTGAGGTAAGCCCCCCCCCAAACAAATTAAGAGAGATAGTAGTGAACGCCCAAAAAATGAAGAAAGAAAATTACCAATGTCACACAGGCAGTCATTGCAAGGAAATAATTCAGAACTATAAGGCGCACTGGTAAATACGCCGCAGCAACTCTTTTTGGGGAAAAAAAGATATACAAAGCCGCTCCAGGCTATTAGCCGCAGTTTTCAATGTTAAAAAAAAATTAGTTGTTCACTGCATGTACAGAACGATTTTGTACTGTGAATGCACATCACGGTACATAAACCGATTCTTAAAACAGTGCCCTTTGCTAATTAAAACAAAACAGACCCAAGAGAAAAAAAACAATTTATTTAGCGCATTTTCTGGACTATAGAGGGCCCCTACCGGTGAAAGAAAAATCCACAAAAAAGCTGCACCGTTGTATTAGCCGCATGGTTCAAAATCTAGGAAAAAAGTAGCGACTAACAATCTGGAAAATACGGTACATATTAAGTCTGTTCCGATTCCTCTGCTCACCTTATAAATTAGTGTTTCCTTAAACAGAGGATATCTGCTCATAGAGGAGGACGTTTATTGCCTAAAGAGAGCTTCACTGTGCTTGATAAACTCACCAGAGCAAGAGCTGATCTCCTTGAACTTCACAGAATTCCTGGAAACCGGGGAAGCTGCGATAGAAATCAAACTCATCCCCAGCTTGAGGCAAGCCGCCAGATGCTTTGGTAGCCAACAGCACTGAACCCAAGCCATACTGCAAAAAAGAGACATAATGTAAAATATTTTTTTTTAAAATGCTCAGGAGAATGTCGTTTCAGACATTCAAGGATGCTTTTGCACCAAGCAATAAAAGTAAGCGCGTTTACCAGGGTACAATACTATTTTATTTGTATAGCACATTTCATAACAGTTGCAGCTGTAACAAAGTGCTTTCCGCAGAGTATAACATAAAATAGCAATAATTCAATAACAATGACAGTGAGGGAAATTATGTGGCTAGCTACCACTACAACAATGTAGCATATGAATCTGTTCACCCTTCACCCAATAACAAAACAAGTGGGTTGTGGGCACATTGCAATGTTGTACCCCTTAACAGTGAAATCTTTTATGCGCATCCCAGGTCGGACTTGCCGTTTATTTGTAAAATAATTTTTGACATGCAACCATGAGACGTTAATATGTGGGGTGTAACGGTACATATTTTTAGGTATTCTTATTAGTTATACCTTTTGGTAATCTAACGTAAATTTCGTGGTTTTCATTTTACACTTTTAAGTTGTAGATGAATTGTCATGTTCAGCCTCAGTATTTTAGATGGTACTTCGAAAAGCACCTTGAAAATGTGTTGCTACCTTTAAAATAATATTTATTGAACTATACACTTTTTTCACTGTTTCATAATTCTTGATTGTTAACGTCTTCTAATTGGATCATGACTGGGATGGCTCGACAACAATTGAAGCGAAAGTATAACTACTACTGCTTTAAAATGTCAATTATTGAAATTGGAGTGAAAACCAAACCAGCTACCATGCATCCACGTTGCTAGTTTCGACTCGTAACTCCGTTTCGCTTAGCACACACACACACACAACACTTACTTTAACGAAAGCATCGACGTCTTTGTAACCAGGGCAGAACTCTTTGTCTTCTTCTCGGGCGTCAGGATTAGTGTCACGTAAACAACTATTTGCAGCGACGTTTTGATTTGAAGAGTCCATCGTCGAGCGTAATTTACGTACATGTGAGACAACAAGGGAATACTTCCGCGTTTTCTTCTTTTACGCCAGACCTGAAATGTGGACCCAGCGCTATCTAGCGGTGTGGCATGTAACTGCAACACAACGCAACTGTAGTCTCCATGGATCTTGAATGAAAAGCACTATACGAATCACTCATCATTATATCATGTATTTTTTTTCATTTCAACATGCTTGATTTACTTACAGGGGATATTTTGGTGGTTGCTCACGTTTGACACTGCATTGTAACGCCCTTTCAGTTCAATGAAGGGGCACTTCAGACGCATGTTGACTGCACCAAGGTGCTGGACCCGAAGGGAGGCAGCATTGACATTTGCTATGTGCTGCTATTCACTCGGTCACTTAAAGCGTGGCGAGCACGTCTACTACACTGTTTTGAGGCTCGCCATTCAAATCCTAGCTCCTCTGTGGAGGTTGCATATTCTCCCCTGTGCTTTTGGGTACTTGAAACACTCCAAATAGTCTGTGGGTGGTGTGAATGCAGCAGTAGGCTGAATATTGTCACTTATTTAAGGCCTTTTTTTGGATGAGATTCACGACCATGTTTCCTTTTTTTTTTTTAAAACATTCCACACTGCTTTTAGGAGCCGCTTAGGGGTTGTCAATGTTGGCTAGAAATGTTGACACTACCTCGGTGGTGATTGGTTGCAATTTTCAGATATTGTGCTATGCTAAAGTTTTATTAAGTCCTGGGAGGCTGCCGGCTGGTAGCCAGGCAAGGATGTTTCCTCCCCATGGCTAACAGCCTCGGCGGTGGTGTTAAAATTAACTGCACTGCTCAGGGCCGTTTAACCGATGAGGTTAGCATCACAAAATCAGCTTCTTACCATCCGGACATGCGCCTTTGTGCCATTGAGTATGTTCGCGTCCGCCACCGCTTGCAGCTGTCAACATCGCAGTGCGAGTGGTCATCAATTTTGGATGACCACCTTACGTGTTTTTTTTATTTATTTATTTATTTTTTTAAAAGCGCTGCAATGCTGATTTTTGGGGTTTCTTCACAACAACCCCAGTTGCCTGGCCTTGGTGAAATTTCAAAGTTGGACTATAAATAAATAAAGCACACCAGCGCACGACCCTAGTGAGGATATGTAGTGCAGAAAATGGATGGATGGAGGGACAGACTTTGAAAACTTCCAAGCGCCAAAGCTCCAGTGAGGAGGCCGACTCTACAGCCGAGTCTGGCAGCACTGAATGAGTCATTTTTAGATGACTGTTATGAGTATGGCCTCGGTGAAAAAATGTTATCCAAGCTAATGCGTTCAGCTGAAATTGTAAAACAAACATTTAACCGAACAAAAAGTCTCTCGGGAGGAATTGATTAATGAAAACAGACAAGTCATATCAGAAACGGCAAATAAGTGGCTCATTTCCTCATTCTATTTCAAGTCAACCATGGAAACGCTTGTTGTTTTGTGATGTTTTCAGAGGTTGAAGTGAGCCCAAGTAGAGAAGTTCACATATATTTTGGGGCCAGTTGGTCCAATTATTTGAGATTATTTGCGACATATTTCCATTGACTTTGAATGGCCAAATTGTGATTGGTCCCTGATATGACTCCCACCAACACTTGCTGAAAAATGGACTAGTGATATGATCAATTGTGAACTGCTCCTAATTCTGCATTCAGCCCAACGATGTGCTATTCTATTAGGTATTTGTACATCATGGACTGTAAAATTGTGACATGATAGTGGTCCCCACTGAAGGCCAATTGCATCAAGCGGACCACTGGCCACTGTGTGAATGTGAGTGTTTGTGGTTATTTGTCTATGCCCAGCAATTTGCTGGCGACAATCCAGGGTGTACTCCACCTTTCGCCCAAAGTCAGCTGTTGTGGGCTCCAGCTCACTCGCAGCCCATAATGAGGACAAGAACCATGGAAAATGGATGGGTGCGATTCACTGCCAGCATCTTCACTGATGAGAGGCGATGCACAGTGCATGCCGTCTCGGCCGATACCCCGAGAAGAGTGAATCAACACAAGATGCAATTCAGCAATACACATACGTAGAAAGGAAAAGGGGAGTGCGTGTGCAAAAGTTACTTAACCATTTCCTGCTGTTTGGACTGCAAAAGAAAGTTTCAGGTGACGCAGTGGTCAATACAAGGAGGTGAAGAGCCACTGCAAAGTATCGACACCCCAGCTCGTTATGGATGATCTGTGGTGTGTGGGGAGAACCCTCTCTTTTTAGTCACTTCCTTTCCTCATTGATCTCTCTACAGGGTCCTCTCCTCCTTATTATCTTAAAAGCATCTCTGCAACACCGCCTGAATCGATATTTCACAGGAGCTTTCCATGTCATTCTGTTATTTTAGTGCTAATGATGTGGACTCCTGCAATTCTGAATTTTAATGAAATTGAACACTTGCAAGAATATGTGTTAGATTTGACGAAGAGTAAGAGTGAAAATTGATTTTGTAATTTCTTGCACACAAACAGTTGAGTCTGAACTCTCTAGTGCCTGCCCAGTGCCCATCCAACAAGTGCAAAATCAAGTCCAAATGTTTGTTTTTCTGCAGATTTCTGAAAATCAGCCTTTGAGCCAATCTTCTATGCCACTATTACGACAGAGTGGGCGTTAATCTGTCTTTTGCAAAACGCTACGTAACCAAACTAAAAAAAAAAAAAATAGGTTAGTGGTCATCGTTTGTGCACAGTGAAAACTCCAACTATTTGCTGATTGCATGAGGGCTTGAACTTGTATTTTCTAAAAATGTTCTTTTCTTTATCGCTGCCTTCTTCACATAAAACTTTAATGCAGGATTATGAATTTTAACATTATGTATATTACATTCAGTAAACAAGAACAAAGCCTAAACATCAGATATCGTCATCTTTGGTAGTTTTGAAGACATCTTGTGTAATTTCTACAGATGTATTATTATGGATTCTTGCCATAGGACTCCACCAGTGACAAATAAGCAGCAAGTGAAGGCATCGCCAGGGAAGGCAATCAGTAACTGGGATAATGGCCGTTTACAACTACAGAATATCAGCTGTCCAATTACTTTTTGTGCTCCTGAAAATTGAGATATTCTACACAAAATAACGGTGATTATTAAATGACAAATGCTATATTCTTGTAAAAAGGTCTCATAGCAGAGTCAACGCTTCAATAATCATCGACTTTTAAAGTCATTGTGGCGTATGTAAACCAAATCATAAAAACATTAGTAAAAGATGTCTTCTTTTTTCATCTTCATTCATAATGCAGATGAACTTGTGTTTATTTGCAAATGATCTTTTAATGTATTTTCAATGAATTAAATAAACCAACCAAGGGAAGAGATGCTAGAGAGGCATTAGATTCCATCTCATGAATTCCCTTATGAGATCAATTTATAAATGAACAACACATTCAGGTTAATACGCTTTTTCCACCAATGAATGGGACATTACAGCGACCATTTAATTAAAAAATGGCAAAAGTGTCATAATATTTTGCACGTTATAGCTTTTGTGTTTCCCCTGAAGCACCACTTATATTTGACCTGCAGTAAAAGACAATAAAACTGCTGATGCTGAAAATGACAGTCACATATAGTGAATTACACAAATCCAGTCAAAGATCTCAGTTGATTTTGTTTGTTTTTATTAACTGCCTCATTTAGAAAACACAAATGCACCACACGATATTATACATGCACAGCTTCAGCATATCAAGATCAGCAAATGACTTTTCAATGTGAAAACGCTACTGCCACGATCTCACGGAGATCACTTGCATGGCAAAATACATACAAGAGTGAAATGAAAGGCCAAGCGTTGTCATGTAGGGGCACGCGACTTGACATTTTGTCGTATTGTAATCAGTTTTGCGGCTTTTTGCCTCTGATCGAAAATGAAAGGCTGTCTGTGTTGGCATCAACCTAAGAGATTCGATTTTTCAAGTTCAACCTCAGTTATCAGTCTTCCCTTTGTGGGATGCTGCTTAAATTTTCAATACATGTACAGAATTTTGCCATCGTGTCCTTATTTATTTTAAAGCAACACTTGACCTTTGTCCAGAATTGCTAAAGAAAACAAAACTCCAAATAATCAAGGTCAGAAAAACAAACAGTGCAAGAGCTTGGCAGCGCTCACACTTAATTCATTAAAACATCGCCACAGTACTGCTACTTTACAAAAACAAAGATGTCGCCATTGCTTCGCTGTACCCACAACACACATTAGAATTTTTTTTTGTTAACTTTTCAATCTACAATCATAAAAACTGAAAGATACGTTTCCCATGTAAACATTGGTAAAATGACATTCCTTCATGTAATAATGTATGCATACAAAGACAAAAAAAGAAATGTGAAAGATGGAAGGAAGCATTTTGTCCTCAAATGCAAACATCACGGCCTTTCAATGTATCCCTTTGCACTTGAAGTTATTTGAGAGAAACATGCTATTCCAACATGTATTCGATGTTACTTCCCTTTAAGATCACAGCCACCAAGAAAACTTAACATTCGTCCTGCGCGCCATTACTTCCCTCCAGGCCTGCTTGAATTTATTAAGCTGTTTTAATGTCTGCTCAATAATGGCATCTGTCAGGATTCTCCATTCATCAAGTTTGTAGTGAAACGGAGCTGCGCGATACAAGCTGTCATCTATTTTTTGATGTAACCTACAGTATCTGGCCATTCGAAGGATATTTAAAAGATGAAGTAGGTGTGGCGGATTTGAATACAACAAACAATGACGACAAATACCACACATACTGTAAAGAAGCCAATTCAACAAACAACAATGGACAGATTCACAAAGTGATAAACACAGCGGAACATACATTTTGCCAAATAAGCTGGTGGCGAGATTCTGATGATCAAACTGGCATGTATTTTTTTGACAGTTTTTTTTGGCAGCTCTTGAAATTCCTCCTGCTGACTGCAAACACTGATATATATATATATATATATATATATATATATATCAGATGGATTTCAAAATTGATTAATTTATTGAGTGTATGTCTTATTAATTGAACAAAAATGTCAGGTATGAAAACAGAGTAGGCTTGTAACAGATGTCCCATTGTGCTCAAATATCGTAAATTTTGCATTATTTCACAAATCTTTTTAAGCATTATGAACCAATTTAAACATGATCAAATTAGCTTGAAAACAAAATCTATGAACTAGCTTGGACACTTAAACTGTCATAAAACTCTTGCCCTTCCTCACTACGTAAGAGCTTTTGCTGCGTTATGTTGTCTCAAGATTGAGAGGACAATATTGAGTAAAAATAGTTAGTTTGGATACGTTGCACTAGGCTGTTTCGTTAAAAAGTGTTAGCTGTAATGCTCTGGTGCAAAAGGAAGCCCATCAGACACAAAAGTAAGTATGTCTGTCGATTAATTTCATTGCTTAGTCAGTTTAGTTATCGTTGTATTTATTGCATCATTTATGGCTCTGAGATAATACTTTGGGAAGAGGACGTAACCACAGTTGTCTGGTCAGGGGATCAGTGTGAATTGGTGTCCTACCATTTAAATTATTATTATTATTTTTTTTTTAGCGTGTTAAATTACCAATTGAGCTTGACTTGTGGGTGATTTTAAGTTAATGTTGCTGCAGAAGAGTTGATGATAACAAGCTAATATGTAATGCCAATTTAGTACCAATGAAGCAGTGCTTGGTCCTTCAGAGCAAAATTATGTTTTTTTTTAATTTCCTGAAGACATGGGATTTTGGACGTGAGTATTTCACCTGACGCCAACAATATGTTAGAATTATCCAGTTGTTGTCATTCTATCAGATCGTCACCGATGGACTCTGACGACTTTGACACACTGACGGAATAAGCGCAGACGGAAACAATTTACAGCCGTCACCTAAACCGTCACTGCCCTGAAAAGCAAGGACGACCTTCAGCAAATAATGTTTTGCGGCACACATTCACGCGTTAATCCCATCCACATTAGAGGAATGTCAGCGTGACCGTGCAGTATTATATCAGTCGCCAGCTGGCTTTTGTAATTAAAGGTTGTCTGTCGCAAGAGCTTCGCTTTTGCGGTGCTGAGGGCCAGCATCCAAGACTGGAAGCCCCGGCGGGAAGCCCTCTCCTGGGCCCTCTTCCCAAGGTGCACAGGGAGGCGTGAGATGACTTGTTCATCAAGTACAACATCCCCTCCCTTGTCCACTTCTGTGGACAGGCCAAAGTGGCCTGCCCTGACAGGCGCCAACTTGAAGCACGAGAAGCAGCGATAATAGTACAATAATTCATATTTGTGGCCCAAATAGTTTCTCAATTAATAACATTGTGTGCTGTTGCCCTTGTAAACATTTTTTTACTGATGGTCCTAAAATAGCGGTGACCAACTGTGATTTAGAATTGACGGTAGCGCGGTTAAAGTAAAAAAAAAAAAGTTATGGTGTGATGAAGAAAGAAATGAAAAACATGACTTCCAAATAATTATCTGCCCAATTTCTAATGAATTCTTCTCTCTTTTGTTCTCATTGTATTCCATATTACCGAATACCCACAGTAATACCAAGGCCTTCCACATGGTTACAATATATTGACCATTGTTTACCAGACTTAACAGACACTGAATGCTTGCTTACAAATTCTAGCAATGACAATTTGTTTTTAGCCCAAAGTGTACACATGCTCAAAAATACATCAGCACATGACCTAGTCATTATTTTGGTAATAATGTTTAATTGTGATCCCTCAATATTTATCCACAAGTGCTGTCATATAAAGTGGCAACAATTTGTTTGAGTTACCTCGTGATGTATCGATCCACCAACCAAAACTATAGTAAAGTCTGATTGTTTTCGCACTGCCGTGGTACTTGGAAACCTCTCTGACTCAATCTCCCTGCAGATGCAGTCTTGGTAAATGCACAGTAAAGTCCAATCCATCAGTTTGCAGGAAAGCACAAGGACTGCTCTGAAGCATAAAAACCTTGAGGAGCCCTCATGCTAAACGGAGCGCTCCATAATCAAATCACACAAGGTAAATTGACTTTTATGAGTTGGAATCTGGGATGGGACCGCCAACAAGCAAGTAAAGATGAAGATGGCTGTAAGTGTCGTTCTCCTCTGTCAATGAGCTTGAAAGGCACGGACGCGTGTGAAGGATTGTGCTCCTGCTTGCCAATTCAGAAAGGAAAAAAAAAACCCGAAATACAAAACACCAGTTCTCATTGCGGTTGTCCGGAAAACACAAAGATCTTCATCAATGAGAATCTGTGTAACGATATTGAGAGGAAGGCTGAAACTACTTTGGCACATGAATGGAAGTAAGGCATCTGCATCATTCTAGAGTAGAGAAGAAACAAAACGCTGAAATGGAGACGGACGTTGCTTCTACTCCTCTTCTACCTCATGCCCGCAAAACATCTCCAAAAAAACAAAAAAGACACGCCTTAAAATGTAAAAAAAACCAAAAAAAACAGAGCAAATGCATCACAGTGTCGACCTGAATGTTGATATTGCAATGGCGAGGAGCAGGGAGGGCAGCGATGCATCCGCATTCAAGGCTCTCGAGCCGCGAGCACTCATACCTGTAGCACACACAAAAGGTATAAAGTGATGTTAAAAAAGATAATCAGTTCCTGTTTAGATGTGATATCTCACAGGTAGAACTGGAAGATACAATGACAGATGGTTAAAACCACGGGAAATTATGCTTTCTAAGGATTTGAATTGGGCTGGCCAATCTTGGTAGTCGAAGCGAATTGCTGCACTATAGTGGCAGTTTGCATAAAAAGGAAACAATCTGTTGGCAGTATGTGCTTGTCAAATTAACACACTTTGACAGGCAAATGTTTCTAGGTTTGTTCATTAGTTCACACAGCAAACCACAAGGGGAGTAACCAATATGGGGTGCAAGCCAATTTGAATCGCAAAATATTGTACGTCATGTGTCTAAAAAAATGTAATACAATCGTCTTAATGCGAGGCGCACGACTAGAAAAAAAAACAGCTTGATGATGCTCATGATTTGTTTGTTTCTTCGAATCAAATTAATTTGAATAGTTTGGCCTTTTGACAGTTTTGACATGTTGTGACATAATCCAACTGAATCGAAAGGACCCGAATCGTTCCACTTGAAAATTTACTGTTCCTGATTTGTACGGTACCCCATGTATCAAGATACTTAAAAAAATTATTTTATTAGTGAGCTGCACACCTCTAATTTCCACTGATAATTAAAAAGATTGTTGATGCATAGGCCAGGGAGTAACCCATTCAAATGTTGTGCAAATCCATAGACTTGATTACAATTTTTGCTTGGAGAGTGACCTGCCAGACCCAGCCAATAGAGGGTGGCGGAAAAATAGCTTTCGGTGTGGCATTTGGCACAGACCTTTGAGTGTGCAATTTTACACGACTGGATTGAAAGCGTTTATTCAGTCTTGGTCGGCATCTTGTGAATAAAAGAGTATTAGAGCCACACTCGGAGAAAAAAGTATAAATACTAGAGTAAAATCAGATGAATTCCAATGATAAAAAAGTTGGGACATAACAATAATAATAATAATAATAATAATAATAATAATCTAAATGTTCCTCATGTTATTACAATATTTTACTTAGAACAAATTGTTTTGGTCATATTATTAGAAAAAAAAATCAAAATTTCATAATCCTATTCACACAATTTTCTCAGACTCATTACATCTGTGCTCTACATTTCATCTAGGATTAAAAATGCCTACTTTCCCATAAGCTTTCCCTCCCATGCCAGTTACTGAAAGGTAGGAGCATATAAAGAAATCCATTTTTATTTATATTTAGACTTATATCTCAACTGCTGTTCTTTGGAGAGTGAATATAAAAGGCAGTTTTAAATGTAAATGAGCATCGACACTTGAAGACGAGCCCCTGTGAAGTCACACAGGACGGTAATTTCATGTGGTAATTGAGAAAATCAGCTTGCGACAGAGATGAATTGTGCAGAAATATTCTGCCCAATATAAAGCGGTTTGAGCCCACTGAGTCGGATGGGGACTCAAGCAATGTTGTGTGAACTCAGGACCAAATTTTCTTCTATAAAAAGTGTGAAGTGACATTTGGAAAGTGGCTGAATAAGAGAAAAACAGAGATCTTTTGGACTGAGGACCTGGCTTTTCCTCATGTCATGGCCAGCGTGCTCAGTGCTAGGAGGCATTAAACACTGAAATAACATATCGCATTTATTGTTGGAAAATAAAAGTATAGCTGTCAATGTTTCCCTTTCATGCAAGTGCAAAGGCTGTTCCCTTGAACCACTCAAAGGTGAAAGAAGGTGCTTACTAAACTGGTGGACTCGAATGGCATCTGAAGCAGGACCCAGGCCTCCTTCACTCAGGGACTGAATGTGAATGATGTATTCATCGTCGACCTTGGGTAGCATCAGCTCAGCTGTTGAATTGGTTGTTGTGAGCGTGTTTACATCTTTGAGTTGACTTCTTCTGTATGACAACTGAATAGGAAAAAGGTGGGTGAAATGTATACACTTACACCTATACACTTACAAACAAATAAATATAAGACTAAAAAAACCCTATTCAAAAGGAAGGATTTTGTGTTGACTTTTTTCACCATTGATGTGATAATGCGATAAATAGAACCCGTACAAATCAAATTCAATAAAAAATGGAGAAGGGGAAATAAAAATATAAACCTGAAACAATGTGGTTGTGCACACCCATTTACAACTGTGATTTTGCTGTGCTCAGAATTAACCAGTCACACTCAAACTCATGTTAATTGGGTGTGAGCATGAAGCTGCCACAATTTAAAGCCGCTGTTGTAAAAGTGTTTCTTCAGCTGGAATTGGGGACTTAGACAAGGTGGAGGGAATTAAGAACAGTTCAAAATAGCAAGAAGTGTTCGCACAAAATCTCTAGGCTTCTGCTAGAAAGAAAAAATACGTTAGTTTACTAGAACATCAGAAATGGATTTTTGGGATAATCAGACATACTTTAAATTACCCACGATGTATCATTTTTTTTTTTTTAAATCTGCATATCTTGTTCAGTATCGTGGGGGAGCTGAGGCCTATTCCACCTAATGCGAGGCAAAGGGCTAACTACAGCCTGGGCTGCTTGCCAGTCAAGGCACATAAAGAGACAAACAATTGTTCACAGCCCCATTCCCACCATCACTGAGAAAGAACTGAACACTGAACCAAAGTTGTTAATTTAGCTAAATTGTGTCATAAAGCGTATCTTTGGTGGTAATCTAATAAATGTGTTAAGCATTGTACATGGCAGTGTTAACGTGTAATAACTCACTTGGTAACCTGTAACTTCTGACTCGGACTCCAGTGCCACCACAGGCTCCCAGTAGAGCGAAAGTTGGGAGCCAATTAGAGTCCATTCAATATCTAGCGGTGGTTGAGATGGTGCTGTGACGTCATACATTTGCAAAGTTAGAAATTGACACAAATGACAAGACGCACTGTAATCGCAATGAAGAAAGGATCAAATAAGAGTGAGCAAAATATTTTGGTGAGAGAAATCATTGTGATATAGGTCTAAATGAATATATTCCTAAATTTCAAGAATCAATTATCAAATACTAGAACACATAAAAATGTGGTAGCTCTGTTCCCGCTTGATAGAAACTGTGACACACATTTGGAAAGCTGCAGTGCAAAATAAGCGAGCGAGCATAATTTGGGAACACAACAAAAAAGGAGGAATTACATTATGCAATTCCAATACAGAGAAGCCGGAAACGCAGCCAGTTGGAACGTCACCTGCCAGTCAGAGAACTACTGTACAGTTCTATCAAAACAAGTTATACCAAAACTGTCTCACAACTTAGAGCATGTCACATGATTAATTCAGCTTTCATTGCCAAGGATTTGCATCCATATTTTCTAGTTTAAAAGTAGCTTTTGACTCTGTGGCGATAATGTAGGGACTCTACTACTTGTGCCTTCTCAGCCTGCGTGACGTTTTTTGTCATTTGCTCTGTCAGACTTAAAGATAATATCGTTCTGTCTCTTGGACCTGGCGAGACGTCACACTACAAGTCCGTAACTACCCAAAATTATGTCCATCGTCCGGGTCTGTTGGGGAGGAAGGACATGTGGCTGACAAAGTCATGTCGACAACGACATTTTGGGCATGTGCGTTTGTTCTCGGCTAGGAAAATAAAAGAATAAAAATAAATAAATATATAAATAAAGAGTATGGATGCCAGGGGAGAAGGCAGTATAGACTGTCTATTCTCCAAAAAGAATTAGTTTGCTAATCAGCTACTTTTGAAGCAGTTAGCATACGTAGCATGAGTTGAAATGTTACATATACTTTACAATAATTCCTCCCTACGGTCTGTTCCTTTTTTTTGTAATTTTGGATGTACGTGCCATGTCCAGTCTCCCGTCATTGTTTCTATGACGAAAAACGACGGAGGATATGTCACACTATGCGGCAAGACATACAAAAGTCCGACGTCGACAAAAGAATCAGTCTAAGTACAGTTAGGTTGTTTTAAATTTTAAGTTCCAGCAAATTAAATCTTAAAACGTTTTAAATTATATTTAAGTATTAATTAAATAATCATTTCAGTCACAATCTTTTTTAATTTTCAAACATTTTAGAGTACTGCTTCATTTTCAAACGGTGCATAAGTGGATAACAAAAATAGACTTTGAAGGAACAAAACCACCGCCTCATTTTTGATAAACAGTTCGATCTACTACATTCATGATGGTCGTATGGAGAGCAGTAAGTATTTTTCGTTTTGGTGCTTGCTGTAAAATTGTTTAATAGCCACTTTATACAGACAGAGATACAATGTCCTAAACACGGCAATCAACTTTTGCAAATTGTGTTATAGACGGTAATTAATTTGATGGCTCCTCTCTCCGGTTATACATGTTTTGTCCTCTGCATTTCACAAAAAATGAACATACAATATTCAGTGTGTGTCAAATAATTAATAATGCATAAGCACATTTGTGATTCTCATTGATTGTTGCACAATAGAAATAAACAGATCAACTCAAATAATTAATCTGCAGAATCAGGAAAATTGCAGTAAGGTAACATTATATAACAAAGGCCAGGCAGACGTGAACATGCCATGAGAGGTGGGCAGCAAGGTACGGGAGAAGAAGGGAAAATTTGTATGACACTTTTCTAATGGCCAAATATATCGAGTAAGTCATCCTTGCACTGGGAATACAGTGGATGTACTCAGTAATTGACTTTATCTTCCCTGACATAGCTGAATACATCAAAAACCAACACGGAGGGACAAACAGAGCACAGCACCATCCATAGTTTGTACCTCGAGATAATCATCCAAGTGTAAACATAATCAAGCAGCAGAGCGGCGGGGTGTCTCGAAGACTTACGAGGTTTTTTCGTGGTAACATTGATTGCAGGAAGGAAGGGGCCGGTGCCCGCTGTGTTGAAGGCGCTGACAGTCAGGAAATACTGCGTGTGCCCTGCCAAGCCGCTAACTGTAACCGAGGTGTGGTTCCACGGGACGCGAACCTTCCCCATGGTCTCTGGTTTTGTGTCGTCTTCCCAGTACACCACCTATATGGGACATCGATTGATCGAATCAAACTGTTACGACTTGAAGTCAATGGTCAAAAGCATCTCATTTTACGCGTGGTACAAAACCGTTAAGTCTGTTTGTTGTGGATGTGTCAGCGTGTGGTATCGTTAAATGATCCCTGTATCGTCTAAAGAGAGATCACAGCAACTGAGCCATCTGCTGAGATGTTAGTCGGGCGGACTTTATTTGATCTTATTTGGAAGAACGTCTTATTTCACCAGCAAACAGAAGAGCAGTAAGTATGAGCCAAAAATGATTGGGATAAGTTCATAGATTTTCAGAGATATTAACCCATTAAATAAGATGGACGCAGTAGTCCAATTGTGTCACGTCGGATCACCAAAGCATATCTCAGAAGGGCCAAAACTCTATTTAATCAAAATTAGTTTTTTAATCAAAACAATATTTCAATGACATTATTTTTCCAGTTATAGAAATATGACCTTCTGGACATTTTAATCTGGATAGATACTGAATAGTGTAGAAGTATTTGCAAAAAAAAGTAGTTTCGCAGACACACATATAGTTAATTTCATGCATCTTACTTAAAAAAAAAAAATCAACACTCTAGTCGTATCATAAAGGGTCAACTTTAAAGCACAACATTTTTTTAATAAATACTCTCATATTATGGTATTGTGACAGTCTCACAAAGAACACACTGATGTTTTCCCACATTCAGACAATAACACTGAAAGAAATTAAACTACCATTTGCCCCCTTAGATATGAAATGGCACCAAAAGAAACCTTATGTGATGGACAACTTTAATCAAATATGTTTTTTTTTTTTTTTTTTTTTTTTTATGCAATAAAGCCACATCATCACAATCTGTGGATTCAGACCTCTAAATCCCATCTCTGGATAGTAATAACTGTGATAAAAATGAATTTTTTGCATAATCTAAAGAGTAAGTGATTTATTATCACTCATGGAAGCATAGCCTACGCTACATTTGGATTAAAATTCAAATAGTAAGTCATTCAACTTACGTTGCACTTTTGTTTGCATACATTCATACATGTTTTTGAATTCAACACGAGCTTTTTGGTGGTAGGTTGGAAATCACGCTGCCAGATTTGGGTGGGTGACAAATTCTTGGTGTTTTTTTAACTCAAAACCTTTGAGAGCATAAAGACGTTTATTTGTGGCAATGGCGCTTTTCAGCATTTTGACATGAGATCCAGTGTTGTGTGCGGCCACTGTATTGACTATGTTACCCTGTAATTGACAGCCACGGTGAAAAGTACGGGCAGGCAATTTTCTTTTGTTCCGGTGCAAACAGTCTGTCATGTCTGTCACAATCGTACAAAGCGCTATATAATTTCAGCTCGAGTAGCAGCCAAGCTGAACCAAGCGTTTCCTGGGCAACAAATGAGCAGCTTGGTGACGAATACTTGAATTGCATTTCGTGCAATTTCTGTTTGTCAACTGGATAAAGTAAAACGTACCTCATAGCCGAGTACCCTTTCAGGGGTGAAGGAAAGAGCCTGCCAATTCACTTCGATCTCATAGGCTGAAACACTTGTGGCCCAAACTCCCACTGGCATCCCACTTGGCTCTGAAGCAGACAAAAGGAGCCGGACTTAGCATCGCTGCCGTCTTACGTCCGCACAAAGAATAAATCTGTCTTTCCAAACATGAATTACATTGGTAGCATCTCAAAATGATGGCAATATTCCAGCAGAACGAACCTTTCAATGCGCGTGAATGTAAATGTCAGTGGATTGCGAGTTTTAAAAATATGTGATATTTCCAAGCAATCTTCTTTGTGTTTGAAAATCTCCACACTCTTCAATCATCGATATAAGGATTTGTTTGCCTGCACAGCACGCCCTCGTGGTTTTCTCAAGCCCTTTCAACAAAACCACTTCTGTGACCTTTGTCCTCTTTTGGCATTCAGAAGATTTTGCAGCCTTGCAAACATTTTTCTGGGTCTCATCGGCTTACCTATTTCTGCAGAGTAGATGGTGACCACGGGGCTGAAGGGGCCCTGTCCTTTGCTGTTATATGTGCCAACTTTCACATGGAATGGGGAAAAGGGCGCAATGCTTTCATTGCGGTAAACATAGCGGGATGCGCCAGGGGCAGAGGTGGCCACGTGGGTCCAGCTGACTTCTCCAAAGGCGCGGAAAGCAATGATGTAACCAAAGCTTTCGCCATTCTGTAGTTCTTCAGGGACAGGCTGAGATTGAAACACAAAACTATAGTGATATTAAAACATATACAAACCACTCACGTTCATCCCGCCCTTGGGCCGACGCGATCGGTTTTGTGTGACCCTCAAATTGCTTTTGAGACCCACCTGACAATATGGCATGAAGAAAATGACTTTAAAAGTGTCCAAGCTCACAACAGTGTATCTTTCAAATGAAAACGTTGCTTCTCCTTATACACGGTGCTTAACAAATTTATGAGCCCCCCCTGTCATAAAAATGACAATGAAGCTCTCGACATTTTAACAGCAATGAGGAATTTCTTAATAAACTCAATTCACCTTTTTATACTTACATTCAGCACAGCAGGGTCTAGTAATTAAAACAAGAAAACTCGACGGTATATTTAATCAGTGTTGTCTTTTATATGTTTAAAGAAACTTAGAGTAGTGGGGCTTCATTCCAGGAAAACTAATGCACAGGTTTCTTTTTTTATTGTAAAACAACAGCAATCCATATGATGAATCTCAAACAACATGGCAGAACTCATACAAAAATGTAACTGTGCATGTGTTAAAGTAGATCAACAGGATTTCAGTCTGACTACTTGTTGTTAGGCAGAATTCAAAAGGCTCAATCACAATTGCTCCAAAAAACAATAAAACTGTTTCGAGACTATTGGCTTTTGACTGGTAAACTGATGGTTGAAGGAGCAGTGCTTAGAGACAGTCACTATAATGACACATTCATTTTCTCATCCTCTCTATTAAATATACAATATAAAACATACAATGAGACTGAAATCTGTTGGGGCACTGCTCCGAACGCTTTCACATTTACTCTACATTCAAGTGCTACAATGATTGTCAGCTACCAGTGCCACTCCATTGCATTGCAAAGTACAACTGGTTGAACAATCGTAAACAAACCAAAGCCGTGGAAAAAAAATGTGTGGAGTGAGTGTCACACTTCAGGGGTTTATGATCTATTAAAAATGAACAACATAAGATCGATGACTTACCTCCCATGTGATGACCAACTCTGACCTGCTTCCGCCTCCTCCGCCCACATCACCTGGCGCTGCATCAGGGACTACACAACAGAGAACTTGTCAACACCTCCACAAACAAAACTTTTGAAAAAGAACAAGAGCAGAGACATCTGCCAAGGCTTCATGGAGGTAAAGTTTCAACCAGAATAAAAATGTTCTCTGAATTCCAGGGAACACAATTTTAATTTTATTTTTTTTTCATGTGATGATGTGATGAAACTTAGGGCATTTATTAGGCTCTGAATATTTTTAATGGGTTTTTAAATGTTGGATTTTAATTGCTACTATTCATGATCAGGTCTGGATAAAACTTTTTTTTTGAGGTAAACAATCACTTTAATAAATATAAAAAAATGGCCCAGTATAAATGATTGATTTTGACATAAATGGAAAAAAATCTAATAAGAATATAGAGAGTATTCATCTTAAAAAACTAATTCAGATCGTAACAAAAATTGACAAGGAAGTTGCCCTGACGCATAATTAGACAAACCGATGCTGACAAAGACACACTTGTTTTTTGTTTTTACTCCGATTACATTATGTACCTGCATCCTCTGTTCTTGTCTTGACTGACACAGGGCTGGGTTCTCCAACTCCGACACTGTTTCTAGCCAATACCCGAAACTCATACTCCACCCAGGCATTAAGGTCCACCACAGTGGCTGTCAGCGTGCTCCCATCAATTGTCTCGGGAACTAAAAAAAAAACAAACGACAATTAAGCATGTCACGCAACCTCACAAAAGGATACAAATTGGAATATCTGGCCTTCCTCGGTGGAGTTTGCGTGCTCTCTTCATGTTTGCGTGAGTTACTCTGGCCTTCTCACAAATTCCCAAAACACATGTTCATTGAAGACTCAAAAATAAGGTGTAAGTGTGGCAAGTGTTTGTTTGTTTCTATGTGTCCCGTGATTGACTCGCTATCAGGGATAGAAACAGTTTAATACTTTGTGTGAGAATACCATCAGAGGTTTTTGGTGTGATTATTAGGAATCGGTACTGATGCTGGTGAGTGACTGAAAACATTACGTTGGCGTGTGAAAAGGACTATTAATGACTGTGGGTCTAGGATTTGTGGGCCAATTGTGCCTTCTATAATCTCGGGACAATTTGGATGATTGAGAGGCGAGTTGCAGATTGGAGTCTAGACTGGTGAATGGTCACTGAAGTTCAGGTTTATTGTCGTGCAGTGCAGAAGAGCTGTTGTTTTTCATCCCCAACAGTGAATTTGTGAGCTTCGATTATGTAAGATTGTGTTCACTTGATTGGGTATCTGTAGGCAGAGTTCAAACTCTGTTTTTCTCTCCTTTTGTTCCACAGAGCTGGATCAGAGCTGCATTACGTATTATAATGGGACTTGTTCTTTTTTATTTTCTTGCCTGTCCAGGCTATTTCTAAATTGTTGTATCTTTTTCCTCTGTAGGATTCGCCACAGAGAATTTAGAACAAACAATGTACTGAGATTAGATTTCACAGTAACAAGAGCCGGAATAAATTATTGCAATGGATGATTTTTCACCACCACCCGGTTCTTTTGAAGGTCCCCGACAGAGTTGACATCCAACAATCCAATCACATGGGCCAGTTCATTTTCATAATCACAAATGCATCGCAGGGCCAAAAGCTAGCTTGCAAGATAGAAATGCATGCATTCATCAACAAAGATTTTTTGGGGGTAAACGGGGAGCAGATTTGTCATCTTAAATTACAGGTACAGAAACACTATTGTTACAAGAGCACTGTGTGTTGGTGGTGGTACTAAGATCCTCTTGTTGCTGACAAAAATCCCAGATTTCCTGAAGAGATGTTATTTGCATTGACATGAGAGGCAAGCCCTGTGATGTATGTGGTTGGAATGTCTACCATACTGGGATCACTGGGCTTCAGGGTTTCTGTATTCAAATCCAAGGCATGGCCCTCCTTGTATGAAGTTAGCATGTTCTCCTCCATGCTTGCATGCTCTATTTTCCTCGCAGTATGACTAATTGAAAAACTCTAAATGCCCCGTTGCGGTGGATATGAGTGAGTATGGTTGTTTTTCTGTACACCACGCGCCCTGTGATTAACAGGCAATCAGTCCACAGTGCACGCTGCTTCTTACTCAAAATAACCTCAACTCAATGGTTAAAGAACGTAGATGGTTAAGTGACATTGAATTGAGAGGAACAATATTATTCAATGTGAGTTATTTATTTTCCCATTATTTAGCAATACAGCCTAATAAAGAAGTTTCAATACAGGAGGATACTTGTATCTAAAACGCTTTTTTTTTCAAATGTCTTATTCTTTAATATATATATATATATATATATATATATATATATATATATATATATATATATATATATATATATATATATATACATATATATATATATACATATATATATATATATATATATATTTATATATATATTATATTGATGGCGATTATTGTGAGAGCATTACGTTACATTTACAGTTGTTGACGATGAGTGTTCTCTGAACAGATCGGGTAGACAAAATCCTTCTGAACATATCCAACACCAAAGGATAATCGCTCAGAATAATTTTTACGCGATATGTGACAAACAGGGCTTTACCGAATTTGATTGTAAGGGTGAGAAAATGCTCAAATTTGGACCAGGTTTAGTGAGGCGCCTAAAGTCAATTTAGTTAGCAAATATGGTTCCTTCACAAAGTGTTAACCTGAAGACGAGAGGACTCCGGTTTGACTGACACAGGTGTGAAGTGGTTTTGGTGAGCCCTACTGACCATCACATTGATTTAGCAAGGCACTACCCCCTGTGTAGCTGACCTCTAACTGTCCTCTTCACATACAGCAGTTGGATCTCTCTTAGGAGGCCCCCAAGATGTCTGAATAGGTGTGCAATTAAATAAACGTTTCTTTGAAGGGTTTCCTACCAGTGCTAACCCTTTGCCAGCCCACAGTGAAAAGCGTTCTGGTCTGAACGATGTAATTGATGAGGGGGCTCCCGTTGTCCCGTCCGGGGGTCCACACCAACTGGGCAGTGCTGTCTGTCACCTCCTCCACTGTCACAGAGTCTGGTGGGCTGGGCGGGCCTGGCTCGATCACAACGACACACACACACATTAAGAGGTACGCACGCCGGCAGTACTACACAACATGGGTGTACATGCGTGCACTCACATAGCTCTAAGGAACGTGTTGGCATGAATAAAATATTTCCTCCGGTGATTGTCAGCCTTTAGCCGAAAGCCTTAACACCTTTTAATCGATATTACCAAGGGGAAATATTTCTTAAGTTTTGAGTTCGAAGAGAGGCGATGCCCTTCACAAGGAATTAAAATTGAATTCACAATTTATCCCCCCAATATTCACTCAAGCTGCAATACTTCCCTTTCATGGTCCTCCTGGTAATTGATCGATGAAATAGCAGACACGAGTAGATGCCGCGAGTCACGTAAAAAAAAAAAAAAAAAAAGAAAGTTAAAGATGAAAAAGGGTCTCATAGTTGAGAAGGATCAGCATTTAATCATTTATTTCTATTACTCCTTCTTTTGAGGAGTGTTTCATCCTCATCTGCTGTTTCCTGTTCTAATGAAGGTGTCAGCTCATCAGAAATAATAGACCACTAGAGAGCTATGAGGTGCACCGCAGAATAACAACGCCTCGGGCCGCGGCTCACACACTAAAGTGGCTCTTAAACAGAAGCAAATGATATACTCTAATTATTAAAGGGGTTAAATCTTTTTAACAAGCAAACAATAGATTTTGTGGTATACTGAAGTTGTACACTCAACCTCCATCCTCGGTGAAGTAAAGTATTTCCGCATTAACCTCGTGTTCTTCACCCCGCTGGCATACACTTATACTTAAAACAGAGAGATTGATCTGAGTAAAACTAATTAGGGATCTTGATACGAAAAAATAACATAAAGCTTTGCTAATAAATAATAATGGAGAGTCAAAAGCAATCAACACTCAATTCTCCATTTTCTTAATTACATTTTGTTGGATGAAGCAAAAGCGAGCTGACACTGTTCCAAAAAACAACTATGTGCTTATTGCTTAATAAGGGAATATTTTTTTTAGATCTTTGGGAAAGCATGAGAATAAATTGCATTGCAATATAGAAAATATTTGAAAAATGACTCTTAGAACCAGGGTGAGATGATCAAATTGTCATGTCTAGAGGACAGGGACAATGACAACAATTTGAGAACTCATCCACATGGTTTCGTCTTAAAGCACTGACCTTCCCATGGGCCGACATGCCACAGTGGAGTGTTTGTGAAGTACTAACTAGAGTGGTTTCAAAAACACTTCCATGGTAGGTATAATTAGGAGGACCCGGGGAGGGAGCGATGATCATTCTGGAGTGCTCAGAGAAAAAAATCTTTGACCTTCAGTGCAATGAGAACATTGTAAAAACGTACCTCGTGCTGTGTTCAAATGAAATGAATGAGACATTCACGATTGAGCCAGCCTCCTAATTCTTGAATTCCAAGTTCAATGTACACATTACAGTAAAAAATAACCAGATACGTCTTTTAACAATTAATCACTGAATCATGGGAGATAATTTGGGATAAATTTCAAGCCATGGTGACCTTACAACTTATCCTTTGGATGGAATTCCCACAGAAACACCCGTTAACGTCTTAAAGAAAGTCCTCACAGAGGAATGGCCGCTGTTGGAGCGGACAGAGGATGCATCGAATTTTTCACACTGCAGTTGCAATGGCCAGGTTTCCCTATATTTATGTTCATATTGTGTACATCAAATCTTGGTGACACTCCCTGCCAAGCTCATGCTTCCTGTCATAACTCCCAAAACCAAAACAATTTCCCCCAGCACCATAATTCTGTATAAAACAAACAAACCTCCAAAACCTAAATTGCAGTTCTTATAAAAGTACATTTCCCATTTTTGCATGTCCTTCCTTCGCTCTGCTGTTCGATATTTCCAACCACTGCCGCCCTCAATAGTACGTAGACTGTTCTGAATATGTTTTATTTATGTATAGCTGTCACGGCACTGCTGTCAGTTGTTATTACTGGTTTCTTGCACAACTGCATATCCAGTATGTACTGTGTTGTTGATCCATGTGCTGTGCAGCCATCACAAACATTGCCACTGACTCCTTGCTGCTTTCCATTACCGTTTGTGAAGCATAGTGTCGTTTAGTCATTTTCTTCGTACTATTCCTATTCGCAGTAAGTTCTCTATATTCGTTCTATTCTTTAACAGTGAGTCATTCACATCAAAGGATTATATATGCAGTAGTACTGCTATGGTTCTCTTTCATTGCGGAAATATATGTGCTGTACATGCTGTCGATCATCCTCGGTTTATGACGGCAGCGAGATACGATGTTTCGAGGTTTTGAAGGACATGCATTGAAGTGTTCACACAGTGGCGTAAAAATAGCTACGCTGCACAGGAAGGCGCGGTCTGTTCGGGCCATGCTTAGCGTTTTCGGAATGGATTCTACACCCCAGCGTGGTCTGATTTACTGCATGTACAAATTTGGGTTATTTTGCTAATGTAGGAGTGGATCTTTGCCATAAACTGAGAACTCTCTGGCCAGCAAAATGTTTGAGTGGATCCCAGGTTGGACTTGGCTTTTAGTTGAAAAATAATATTATTATGACATGTATACGTGAGAAATGATATTACTTGTGCCAGGGGACATTTTTCGAAAGCAGACATTTGTGTCAAGATTTGAGTGTAAACTTGTGACCAGATGCTAAATCTCTTCATTTTATGCTCTGACATGCACTTTGATGTACGCATGTGTCGTTTTGTGGTTTCAAAGGTTAATTTTTAGCAATGCAATCTCTTTGTGGTTTTTAACTTATATAAATGTGAGTTTTGACTTGAAAACAGTTGAGAACCACTGCAGTCGATATTTTGGGACTTTTGATTTTGTGAAATTCATATTCTTGAGAACTGCTGCTGTCCAGTTTACTGCTCTAAACCAAACATTTCCCCATTGTGGGCAATATAAATTCATTTTTGTGTTCTAATCTTTTGTTTAAAAGCTTCTTCATATTCTATCATTGTTATTGGCCACATGTTTAAAGGTAGCAAGGTTTGCGCACAGCATATCAGCTGGCAGTTGTACTGGAAAGTAATATCTGAAATGACACATCGCTTGGTTGCCACTAGCTTCATGGTTTGCTGCCTAACATTTGAAGCCGTTTGGTGTGTGTGGAATGACACTTTGGTGACAGCTGCCATCAGAAGGATGTTCTGTATAAATAATGCAGTCACAGGCAGGATTCACTTCACTTGACATTTCATTGTTTCTATTAAGAACAAGCCTTATTTCCACTTAGTCCTCGTATATTACAGCTATTTGACTGCAAGATGATTAACGTAACTTTCAAACGAATCAACAACCTGACAAACACACACTGCCAGGCTACTTTGCTAGGCACACTTTTTTTTAAATTATGATTTAAATATTACAAAAGTCTTGTATGATAATGTGCATGAAAGCAAACTACATCAGCAATAATAATCATTCATGGATTCTATATATACAGTATATCACGTATGTCAAAACAAAAATGGCTACTATTGTCTTTATAAAGTCATACGTTTTGTTTTTTTTGCAGTTGGAAATCTTAAAAGGTGGTATGATTAATTCTTTCAATGCCATAATGATACTAGTGCAGTGGCAAAGATATGTTTACACTTGTATGAAGTTAATTAGGTTACAGTGTTACTAAAAATACAGCCAGTACAGTTTATAACGTCTGCAGTTCTTGTATAATGTATGTGCCGAATGTTGTGGCCCACGGGTGCATGCTTCTAACCTTTTCACATGCTGAACATCCTCTCTCCACTCGTTTGGCATTTAACACATTTGTGTAGTGTCAATTTGCGCCGCAATTTGGCACATTGATCCAATCGAGAAGCCGACCTCCTCTCACCCAGCTGCCATACAAATCAGCTATTAAACAAAAAAATGTCTGTACAGCCTGATGTAGTTCATGACAAATGGCGCCCTTATTGTCATGTTTGCAGACTATTAGCCGTAATAGAGGAAAGATGGCTGGCAGACAAACAAGCCGGTCCTAATCAAGTGAATCAAAGTACAAACAAAAACTGCAAATAAAACCTGGGGAGCAAACTTGATGACAATTTGGGCAATTTAGCCTCCCTCCATTCAGTAGCTGAAACTAAACCTATTTGAGCTTAAAAGCCTGAGTGAACAATACGCACCCAGAGAGAAGCACGCGCGGATAATGTCTCCTCGAAGATAAATTGCGCTTTATATTTTTGCAGCAAAGCAGTTTGCCAACACGCAGGGCATAAATAGTATTTTGGATCAATTTGTGGCTTTCACACACACTTTAAAAGTTGGGTAGGGTTTTTAATTTCTACCAACTAGAAGCTTCTAAAAAGACCCCGTGCTCTCAGCCCCGTTTTAATTAGCGCATCCAGAGCAGTGGAGACGTTCTCTTACCTTTCACGATCAATATGGCCACGGCTGAGAGGCTTTCCACATCCGTGTCCACCACGCAGATGTATTTGCCCGTGTGGTTCAGCTGAATATTCCTGATCATCAGATCTCCTGCAGCTCTCTGGCAAGGAGAACAGAAAGCTTTATGTTGCATGAAAGATTACAGAGCGTGTGACAGCTTACTAAGGGATGGAGTGGGGCAGGTTTAAGGTGGTGTAAATTAAATGACAAATAAAAAGGTTTTGCAGATGCTGCAGATATTTTACTTTAAAGGCCTGTTTCAAAGTGACAACCCATATACAGTAAGGCTCAACATGAGTCAGGAATTAGAGTAATGTGAATTCTGATTTGGTTAATAGGGGTCTTCTGGCTTGAAGATTGAAAGTCATGCTATCATGTTTCTCCGTTTGTGTTTTGAGGAAAGGCAATCTTTGACACCACTTGAAAGGACCCTGGTAGCTTGTAATATAATCTAGAGCAGGGATGGGATTTGGCGGCCTGCGCGCACAACACTTTGAGCGGCCCCTTGATTAAAAAAAGTAACAATAAGTAAAGTGTTTTTTTATTTAATTTTCATTCTTCAAAAATGCGGTTAAACATTGAATCTTTTTTCATGACAAATGGGGAGAAATGGCAGGGGGGAGTCCTGTAAAAAGCGTGAAAAATATGATTTAAAAATCTGCAAATATGTAAATCCGTGGGTGCCGAACTTCAGTCGTTGACAGCATTTTTAGGTTGTAATACCACCACGCACCACTAGATGGCAGACATGTTTTAGTTATGCTTACACTGGGTCATATAATGCTCTATTATACAGTGTGAGTAGGCCTAATAATTTTGGGCAGAGTCAGAATGATGTCCAGGACAAAAGTAATATCTTAATAATATTAACAATTTGAGTAATTTAATTTTCGCAAAAAACAATTCAAAATTTGTTCTTGCACTTGATGTTGGTTTATTGTACAGCAGTTTTGTGCTGTCCTTGAAAGGTAATTTTATGCAAGCAAGCCCTTTGCACTGGAAAAATACAAATACAACAAGTGGTTGTTTTGTTGCTTGCTTCAAACCCTTTGTTGTTGGGTTAGGATAGCAGTTCTTGATACATGCATTGAAAATGTATTGTCAAAAATCGAACACATTAAGATGACATATTTAAAATAGCATTTCATCATACATCTGGTTCAGAAGTGCATAGTTCAATGTATTAACTTAATTATGTTTTTTATTTTTGTAGCACGATATTGTGGAAACAGCAGACGTAACAAAACTGCAACAATAATGTAATGAATAATATAGTCAAAAAGTAAAGCATAATGAAAACACAGAAGACTTCCAAAAAAATCGTTGAAAGAGTCTTTTCCAGCCAAAAGTCATACATTCACCAAATATAACCATTTCAAGTAGGCTACAAAACACAATTGAGGTTGTCAAATCAAACAGAACCTTGTGATTTCGATGAAAAAGAATAAAGTTCATGATTTGTAATAGTGCGAGAAATGTCATTTTCCTGTTTAACAACGTCGCCACTTTCTTCGCCCCTTTTTTCTATGTGCACGGTCATTCCCATGACCTTCAAAGATTTGTTGCAAGCAATTGGACTTTCATGTTTGAACTATTGCAGGTTTGCTGTTTTGTAGAGAGAAGTGAAAAAATGAGCGAATACCATTTGTAAGGACAAATGGTAACTTAGCGGGAAAATTGTTCTCATGGCATTGGCAAGGAAAATGTGGAAGTTGTGCCAACATGGTTTAATTATGGAAATTAGATTCCTTGAAGCAGCAAAGTTAAGTTGATAATCTCTCTGAGCTGGGGACATTCAAGCATTTCTGGGGAAGGGAGTCTCTGTTCAGATAAGAAAACACATACACACAAAGAATGATTCATCTCGAAGCGTGTGAGGGTGTTCTGAAAGTGTACTGTCATTTGGGGCTTTGCCATGCTTTCGTTCTTTTTAAAGACACCTTTAATTATGTGTGTCCGCTTTGTGTCGCATGCAACAGACAATGTCAGTAACATCATTTTTAACATCTGAAAGGAAAAGAGCAGCCAGGCTGAGTGATAAAGAAATGAACACAAGAACAACAAAAGGTGTATTTTGACAGAGCAAGCAACAAAAATACATTTCTTCAGAGTAAAATGTAATCTAAGAATCCCCCATACCACAGCCTTTTGGTTTTTAAACAAGTAGCATCACGCAATCTGAACTCTTTTCTTTTTTTCCCCCTAAGGACTACTATCTCAATGTCAAGCTTTCTCTTCAAATGAACAGCATGGATGAAATGAAAGCAAGGGTGGAAAAGAGGTACCCACCGTCCATTCACACATTCTGAAGAGGAAGACGGCCGAAGGTCACTCACCCCGCCCACCAGCTCAAAGTGACCGTCATCACTGGCAATGAGTTGTCCGTTAAACGCCCATGAAAAGGAAACGTCGAGAACTGGATCGCTGGTCACTTGACAGGGTAACACGATGCTCTCACCTACGATGATTTCCATGTCCACTGGGCCCTGGGTAAATCTGGTTGGATCTAGCACAAAAAAATATAAAATCATATTTTTTTTTTTTATTCTGACAACTGAGCTAACAAAGCACTATTCGTGGTTTATCCATGCCATCCTAAATTTGAGACCCTATGGTTGCCCGCAGAGGGCCGATTATCGCGGTCAAACCAAATAATTGTATATTGTAAAGGGGGTGACAGTTTGCCAAATGTCATCGATCGGTACATACCTTGCGTTGAATTTCACAATGAATTCAAATTTGGAGCAGGCAAGGAACGAAATGGAAAATATTCTGCTAAGGATTTGTATATATAAGAACAGACACAATATTTTAATTAAAGAGTGTATTTGCATCTCTGATTTAGTTGACCAGTGTAATGTATAGCATGAAAAAAAGTTATTTGAGCAAATTTGTTATTTTATAAGTGCACAACAAACCGGTAGACTTTTACAATAATCAGGAACCAAGAAGCAACTCTCAATTTCCAAAAGGATGGTGAACCCTTTCATAGAGAATATGTCCCAATGCTCCAAAATTGAACCACATAAACCAGGTGCTTAATTGCAAATAAAAATTATTATTTTTATTTTATTTTTATTTTTAAGAACGTAGATGACTCCTTGTATGACTACATCCAGTAAGGCAAAGCCGGACCAATCGTCTTGTGTGTACTTTAAGTCCCGCCCTGAAGAGACCGCTTTGCTTAATTAGTCTCAGCACCAGCAGGAAATGTCAACAAATGTCATATATTAATCTTCTCCTTCAAGGTGGTTTATCTGATTGCTTTCAAATTCACACAGGGCATACAAGACAAATGGAATCATTTGAGTTCAAATCAATGAATGTGCTGGAGTGCTCAGAGCTCTCCCACTTTCCTCAAGGTGGGTTATTATCCCAGTCTGAAGTGGTCTCTATGTTCACTACTGTTTCATTGGTGCCCCTGACAGAAAAGTATAAATGTAAAAACTCCAATCAAACTGCTCCTACTTCCTCAAAATTGTCAACAGCTGTTCTTTGCTGTAGGAGCTCTTCTTCTTCTCTTTATTATTATTACATTCATATCTAAACACAATAATGATGACGGCCATTATTCTATTGTCAAGCCATCATTATAAAAATACCTACCAGATTTTCAAACCATGAGGCACACTTAAATTCTGTTAATTTTCTCAAAAGTGACCTTTTAATGCGGTGCGCCCTATGTATGGATGAATGTCAGCTTTTCAGTTTGTTGTCGTTAATTCAATTTTCTTCCGATTACGTCCACACTATTACTCTCAGCGGAATATAATTGCTAGCAAACGTCTGTACACACGCTTTCGTCATACCAAAACTAGAACTACTTCTTGCTTCCGTGTTTAAAATTCATGGGGAATGTAGTCCTATTAGCCTCATGTTGCGATCACTTGTTAGATCCAACTGAAGGTGAGCTTTTCTGACAGCATATTTCAAATGTTATAATGTGGGACCGGACCGGTGCAAGATAAACGACACATCCAGCTTACAAAGGCTGCCGGAACCGAGCAAAACAAACAAAAAAATTGAATAACAGTGAGTGCATTGACTTGTTACAACTATTGAACTGTCAAACAAGATAGCTAAAGTAATAACACAACCACCGGTCACCAGACACACTCATGATGTTAAAACTCTTTTTTTATGTCTGTCGGAGGATCCCCTCCTCCTCCCGAAGGAACCCTTGTGTTGCTGCACGGCAAACAAAAGCAATAAACAAATGCGGCGCTATACTCAATGTTTTCCGATTCTGCCAAAATGTCCCGCCTAGTACGAAACTTTCTGATTTGACAGACTGCATGAGCAAGCCCACTGGACATTGGAAGGACCTCTCGAGGAAAGAATTTCAGAACACCGGTCTAAACCTAGCCTAATAGTGCTAAATCTATCAAATAAACACAAGGTACAATTAGAATAAACTATATAACATATAATACGTCACAAAAAAAAAAAATCACCTTTTAACCAGTCATGTCTAATTTTCTCTTTTTTTAAATAGACCCGTTCATTGATATTGTGCCTAATCGACCCTAATGGTCCGTAAAATATGGCAATACTGGCAGGTGAGCAGAGTCGCCTCACAGAAAAGTCCTGGTTTTGAATCTTGGTTCAAATGGGTGGAGTTTTGCATGTTCTCCCAGTGCTTGTGTGAGTTTTATCCGGTACGCACACGCCCAGAGGAAGGGGGGTGGCAACATTCACACTATAAAATCTGGAGAAACTGCTGGGCGACGAACAGGAGGCATCAGCACAAATGCTGTCCAAGGGCACTCCTTTCAGAACACTCCAAGATGTTGTAAAACGCCTGGTTGAATGACAGTCCCACCTGTTAGCCTACAGCAGCCCAGAAGACAGCGCCTTGAAATTAAGAACGGTGTGTCTGACGAAAACTGAGAAGCAGGTCGGCATAGGGTCAGGCCCCTCAGCAGCCAAGCACAGAAGCACAGGCAAAGTTGGTTGAGAAGCCAACAGATGCAACCATATGGGGAGAGGCCACGGGTCGGAGAAGCAGAGATGGAGCAGCAGGGGAAACCAGGTGCGGGCTGGCCAAAAAGGGGCCAACATCAGCAGCGCAAGGCCTTCCTGAAGGACTCTCTGCAATGTCAGCAAAATCAGAGGGAGACGTAGAAAGTCGGACAGAACGGACTGCAGTCAAGGGTGCGCAGTGCAATCTGGCCCAGAGGATTGTTGCTCCCCATTATGGAAAACCAAAAGGGACAGTGGGGTGAGTACTCGGGGGTAAAGAGATTGACCTCCGCCTTAATGAAACGGCCCCAAAATGCAAGTAACCTGAGGCAGCGCCTTCTCAAGTGGGCTAACGGAGGCCCGCAACATTTGGGCAGACCTTGGCCCATCCAAAGCGGGGAGAGTGCGCGAGGATGTCAAGTGACTGTCCACAGTCAACCACAAAGCAACTCCGCTGGAGATAAGCCAACGGCAGCAGAGCCCAATAGTAAATCACATCCCAACATGAATAGCTGAAAACCAAGCACATCGCGGCAAACGCGGTTAAAAGGAATCAACATGGGAACCAGCCACCTCACCTTATGAAGCATAGCCACGCAGAGCAGCGAACACAAAGAATATCATCTGGGCAATTAGAAATAAACTCGTCGCAGTGACAGGAGGGTGGAAAACAAATTTACAGCTCCAACCTGTGCGGTCACGAGGCTCCCAGCGAAGAGAACAAACAACTTTCATCCGCGGGAAAAAGTGGAAACCAGTGGCATGCAGGCCTATTTGTGAGAACGTCTGAGAGATTGTCTCCCGGGTGCAACTGTTTTTTTTTTTTCCCATATAAAACACCCTGGCTGGGTCATCCACAAATTATGTCTGTTGGTATGCATTTTCAAATTATGACTGTGCAAGGGGATAGTGCGAGCTTTGAGGACCGGCCCTAGTGTTATGGAGGGACATATTTCCTGAATGAACTCAAATGAGTATTCAAAGGGCGCAAAATATAAATGTTCTGTTCATAAAAATATTAGTTCGTACGATTACGAGATCACCAAGCAGCTCAATAATAATAAATGTAGTATTTGTAAAGTCAAATCCCGTCTATTTTATTTAGTTACTATGGTTTGCTAGGTGCCCAGGTGTATGTTCTGCTACAAATAAATATTAAACTTAATTTAGAAAACCGTGGGCTTCATCATGACAGAGCTTCCTTCAAGGTTTTATTTTTTTATACTCCGTTTATCATACAAGACTTGAGGTGGTTGAAAGGGGTTGAAAT
Source organism: Idiotropiscis lumnitzeri (assembly GCF_059441095.1). Classification (NCBI taxonomy): domain Eukaryota; kingdom Metazoa; phylum Chordata; class Actinopteri; order Syngnathiformes; family Syngnathidae; genus Idiotropiscis; species Idiotropiscis lumnitzeri. The sequence continues at coordinate 18,793,239 of NC_142393.1, forward strand.
ATTTTTTGCCGGCAGCAATTTCAACTACATTCTTTAAGTTCGAAGGTATTTTGGGGTTTCAAACTCAGTAGGTCTACAGTATTTCTGGAAGGATCATTATTCCTGCATTGAACATTTGATTTGCTTTCTTGACTGTATTAAAAAAAAAAAAAAAAAAAAATCAGGACGAGAACACACTTTGCAATACTCGAAGCCGTCCGTGTAGTGTTCAGCACGTCTTTGAAACAGAAATAATGCGATAACAAGCATCCTGTCAACACTAGCCTTGTTTGGCTGACATAAAGCTTCTAAAATATAAACAAACAAAGTGTGTAATTGCTTTGTCGATAAATGTTGCTTTGACGCCACGAGAGGAACATTTTTTTCTCAAAGTGTGAGTTGTACACTCATTTGTTCATCGACATAAAAGTGGTCTGAAACAAAGAACTCACCAAATGCCAGAACGACTCCAATATTACCAATACTCCTAACAACTGATTTTGGATTCAAAACACTCACTGTTCCCAAACCTGACAGACATTCATACTGAACATATTTAGCTCCCAATGCACCCAGGACTTCTCTGCAAAATTCAGACATTCCATTTATCAAGCTTTTCATTAGTTCCATATGCACTCCTTGCAAGTTCCACACTTGTCAATAGCCACGAATCACACGCTAGGTCATCCTTGTCTGTATTGTTTTCGCCTTTTGTGCTTTTTTTCCCCTTCTTTATTGATTAGCTTCAAGCCTCCATCTTTGTACTAATTTTCCACCATTTCTGTTGCAATTCTTGCTCTCCTCCCATACCATGAAAAATGTCTCCATCAAGGAGGAGTAATAAGCTAGCGATTGCAACATTAGTAGTAAACAATTTAAAAATATGATATGACACATTTTAAGACTCAATGGAAATAAATTAAAAACTAGTGATAAAAAAAATAACAACAGAAGTACATATAGTGCAAATATTAAAATGTGTCAAGCTCTAATTAATTTTGTTTCTCTTGAGAAACCACTCAAGTGCCACCCACTCCCATCTTTTTTGTTCCTTCTCGAATGGGATCACATACAGTCACACAATGGAAACGAATCTCCACTTTCAGCTTGAAAAACAAATAGTCCACTGTTGAAGTTAAAATTATTATTCATTTCAGTCAGTTGACACACGACGGAAATAATCTTGTCCAAATTTATAATAAAGTAGTTATATGAACCATGAATGATAGTTGATGGAAGATTGAGAGGGGACAACTATCCAAATCTGTCCTCTATGGCTGTGTTCAGAGTGCAAGCGTATCAGATTCCTCCTTTAATATGATTTTTAGGGTTGTTTTTCGCTAGTGTTGCTGAAGCAACAACATAGAAACTAAACACGTTATCCAGTATGTGCAGCGTTTGATGTCACTACTGCGCAGTTCGACGCCCACCACCCCACTCTCGTTGACGATTGCATGTAGTTGTGTGACGGCCACCATTTGCACCGTGCACGATTACCTGTTGCCACCTGATGGCTGCCGGCCGCACCGTCACCACCCACCCTGGTTGTCGAAGAATATTCCCGTGCCGTTTTTCGGTCCCCGTATGTCCTTGATTGGCGCACTGTGGCCTGGCGCATTGGGTCTCGCATCACAGAGTGCCATCATGGACAGTCTCGTCTAATGGGTGTGTTTGGACTGAGACAAAATCTGTCCAAACTACCTCCTGAATGTGTTTTTTAATTGGCCAGTTCATAATCGAAAAGAGCCATCCAATTTCAATCCGGACGGGCTAAAAATAAGATTTTGGCTGGCAGTCTGAACGAGGCCTATGTTCGCCCTAACACATTCACGGCCTTTAAAGCAATGAAATTCCTTTATAACATGCCATTACACGTTTTTTAAAGATGCCCTTGAAGGCATCATGAACAGCCACTATGCAAGTAATCAATCACACGGGCAGCCGATGAGGGTGGACACAGTATTCTACAAACAAAAGTCTGTAAGCGGCAACATCCTTGCAAGTAATTTCCCAAACGAGCCATGTAAGAAGAGTAAACTTGTTATGCAATAATGTATGACAAATTAAGGTCACGTGAAGGGATAATGTGGAATGTGTATTGTGGAAAGACCAGAGACAGGGAGATGCTGGACTCTGCCTTGCAGCCCTTTCACAGATAAGAAGATAGGAGCATTTGAATACACAGTGTGTCATGACGGAGTGTAAGTGTTGTCAGAGAGGCTGCGATTTTTACACTTTTTTGTTGTGAGAAGGCAGTACTGTGAATCAGAGTGATCATATTGTTACCTATTTCATTGGTTATCTTGCTTGCTAGATATCGTGACGCTACAACCAAAGCTACTTCTCAGAATCAGTGCCCACCGTGTGCTTTGTAAATATAGTATATAAAACATGGTTGTAAATGTAGTATATATTGGGAACTGTTTAGCCTAGTCTGTGGAGCACAGTTATTTAAAGTTATGTTGGGTCTCACAGGAATTTCCAATGGGGTCGAGGCCCTCTTTAAGCGTCGGAATGTCTGAGTTAGTGTTTGATTTATCCCAATCTAAATTGATGTTCATGTATATCTTGTTTTGCTGAAAGCACAAAGATAACTCGTCTGCTTTCATGGAGGGTTAAGGAAATCAGAATGCATTCACACTTGAGTTCCTTAAATCAAACGAATTGGACTTGACAGGGCTAAAATAATAATTGCAACCTTTTTCACTTCTTCATTTTATGTGCAATATACTTGCTGGCATGAATGATGTTTCACAAAAGGTGCATGATTTGTTTTTTCATTGTGCATTTTTTAATCTACTCATTTTTAGACTCATTCAATTATCTACTTTACTGTCATTAGGTGTTGACGCACCCACAATTTGAATGTTTGGTCTTTGAAAATTACAGAGAGCAGCAGTTGAATGGGAGAGAATGACGATTTGCCAATACAAGTTGTCTCACTCCTTAAAAATTCCCCTCGTGCAATTATTAATTGATGGCTATGCCTCAGTCCAGCGTCAACATGATGAAACCCGGATGCTGTTTTTTTTATTACAAGGTTTTTAAAGGCAAGTCAATTCAGCTGAAATGAATTGGAGAACAACAAAGAGAAGATTTGCTCTCATGCTGCACCTTCGAGAGGCTTCCAAAGGATTAAAAAAAAAATGACATTGAAAGAGTGTCCCCTTGCTACTTAAGCTGGTAATAATCAATGTCTAGGTCATGGCCCTGTGTCACTGCCTGCATTATAGCCTTGAAAAATGTGCTGGTAATTTAAAGGAATAACGGGCCTTGACAGTTCACTGCAGACAATAGCATGCAGCACATTCAGAAACCTAGATGGAAACCCGCAGAACTATCGAGTCAATTCATTGTGTCAAGGCTCTGAATGAACAGGGCACAGTTGCACAAAGAGGGCCAGCAATATTAAAAAAAGGAAAATAATCCTCCAATCTGGAAATGTGATGGAGTGAGAAACAGGCAGAGGTGAAACAAAACATAACAAATGAACAGTGTTCAAGACTTACAAAGTGAACCACCAATCTATCCATCCATCTATCAACCTATCCATCTATTCTCTGAATAAACAACTTAAGTCAAGTGAAGTAAGAGGAGTCATAAAGCATACATGTGTGCATACACTCACTACTGCAATAATCAGAAAGCTGTGCAGATTACAAATTGCTGCAAAAAAAATTCAGTGATACTGCAGCTCTGCATTGAAAAGCTTCCTTGTCCGGATCTAGCCTTCAAAAAGAGATTGTATATTATGGTCTTTTTTTAATTTTTTTTTTGCGTGTGTGTATTTTATTTCATGTTTCTGTCGTTCAATGAATTCAATCTTATTAAGTGCAATTTAGCAATTTAAAAATTTTTAAAATTGAATTGTATCATTTGGTGAGCTAGTCTGTTATGTCAAAATATTTTCATTATTATGTCTTATTGTCTTCAACACGGCTCCCAATTTTCTAGGGAAAGGGAAGTTAGGAGGCTGTCGTACTATGATGTACAGGGTCAGTCATGATAATAGTCACTTAACAACTCACTTCACGTAACAAACGGCTACTTGTTCTTGCTGTTTTTCTTCGTAGATTTCACTTTACATAAATATTTTTTTAAAGTGGACTTTTTATGCCTGAAATGTTTAACAGTTCAAATCGCAATGGCAAAATTAACATTTACAATGTACTGCACAGAGACGATGCCAATGAAGAAAATCATTAAAATAAAAACAACAGACACACAAACATCCTGGTAATTGGTGAAATTAATTCCCATCGGTGCGACCGAAAGGGATAGAATACTTTTTTATATTTCATTTATTTGCCTGCAAGCGATCTGGCTTTCGTCAACGACCCGGATGTACTGAGGCTTCCTGAAACTCTGATGAAAGCTCACTGGCTGACAATGGCCACCTCTGGTAATGAACTGGGTTATGTGTGTTTTATTGTAATGTATTGCCGTTGGGCGGGTTGTGGCAAAAGAAGATTTGGAGGTTTTGGAAGTAATCCTACTTCTTAATTATCCCATTGACTCCACGTAAAGCACCAATTCAATTATGTTCTTTACAAGTGTATGTAAACTGTTGATCACAACTGGTCTTATAGTTAAACCCTTTCATTTATCTCTAAAAGCTTATTTAGGTTGTTATTCATCTGACCTCATTCAGTGGAAGTCTTTCGCCACTCTTTCGTCACTCAGAAGAGGGTGAAAGACTTCCTTTGAAACATGTCAAGGAACAAAAAAAAAAAAAAAAAAACCTGTCTGAGATAAAAGAACCAAGGAGTTTAATATTAAATTAGTAGTCGACGAATTTGGTCGGTAAAGTTGTTGTGACTAGTTGAATCATCTTGGCAACCTTAATGAGTAAATAAACAAAAATGTTCCTAATGTGGAGGGAAAAGGAGGATCTGGATATCATGACACTAAGTCGACTTCACCTCCTTAATAACGCGTTCATTGCCTCCACTCAGGACTGCTTCTTTTGACACTCCAAAATGGGTTGTTTTGCATCCTCTTTGGGAAACATTGGATGGGGGTGTTTTCTCAACCTCCTTCCAAGTGATTTATAACAAGATAAGATAAGATTCCCTTTATTAGTCCCACAATGGGGAAATTCGAGATTCGAACCCAGGCCTCCTGGGGAGACTGGGACCGAAACGCGGCGCCTTAGACCACTCGGCCATCCTGGCAGCCAACGGTCACAAAATGCAACTGCACCGAACAACCAATGTAAATTTTAAAAGTCGGTGACCATAGACTGTTCAATTTGCAGAAAGAATCTAGGTAAAACAAGCCTACCTTTACAAATGAATAGATACAGAATATGGAACCAAAATTTACAGGTCTCGGTAATGCAAGGACATCTTAACATTGTGCCTCCCACTGATATGAGGCACATAATTCATCATTAATAATGCTGTATTTGTTTTTAACTTTCCTAATTTGGAGCTTCTGTATGCCTCTCGGCAAGCACTTATTTTACTATCTTGAAATCATATTATTTAATACTACAGTTATTGCAATTGCCCAACTACTAACCTGCAGGTCAATGGATTGATGGAAATTGTACCACTCGATGATGATTGATTATTCACATCCCAGTGGCAAACCCCCAGTAGCCACAGCGATTGGAATTCCATCATTTATTTATTTCATTATTAAAAACAATTATTGCCTACCTTCTCTTTTCTTTCGTTTAACCATTAGCTGTGTAAAATTCTCTACTGACCTGTGCGGTGTACAAATATCTTGCCATTAAACAGTTTACCTGTGACAAGGAGCCTTCCAGTTGTGCTCGACATGCCAAATCTATTCCGAGCAAAGCACGTATAGCTGCCTGCGTCAGACTTGCTTACATTGGCAAGCCTCAATGTTCCATCTGGTGAAAGAGTGATCCTAGAAGAGTGCAACGACACACACAGCAGTTTTGGAGCCAACATCAATTAATGCCGAGTGATTTTTATCATGACATGAAGTTAAGAGCCCCAACTGGAGTCCAGGGTCTGAGCCAGTCAATGAGTATTTCACATGTGCTCGAATCAGCTTTATTTGCAGTTTATGTTTCAACAGGGAATTTCATTAAATGCTCGAAAGGATGTTGTAAAGATTATCAATCCATCTATACATTGATCGGAACACTAAATAAACATGAGCACTTGAGTGCTTACCTGTTATTGGTGAGAACAGGAATGTTTCCTTTCTTCCATAAAATGCTCGCCAAGGGATATGCTTGGGGTTTACACTCCAATGTCACTGTGCTTCCTGCCTTGGCCTTAAGCAATGCTCTGAGGACACTCCCTGTGAAGTCTGGAGGAGAGGCTGATAGGATACAAAAAGTAGACTTCACAAAACGACTGTGGCGAGCCAAGAATACAATCAAGATTTTCTACACATGGATGACCCAAAAGGTAAACGATTCACCATTACTTTAGCAAATCTTGCAGGCGTTTGGCTCAGTGAGACTCTATCGGATTCGAGCCACAAGTGTGCTTTCCTGTGTCGTTTTTTTTATTTGACAACTAACAATTTTAAGTGTCAATTTGAAAAAAAAAAACAATGTGCTTCTTCTTCTTCTATGAAATCACCATCAATTGACAGTATCAATCTGGAAACACCTCCCTCTTCCCTCTCATTGGTGTCGTCAAAGTGCGAGTAAGTTAACTTGTACTGTGAATTTATAATAGTGACAGTCAGGATGAATTGACTTTGAGATTTTCTACGGGGATAATGTTTTGAAATGAGAAAAGGTTGGAAGTCAATCGGTGTCACAGAAAGGATTGTGATGCTCCACTGCTTATTAGGGCTGCCACAAATAATTATTTCGCCAGTCGACTAGTCTCGATAGTAGACACGATTACTTGACTAATCCGATCATATGTAGATCGAATCATATATCAGCAAACAGCTGCACTAATGTAACTATCACTAGCTTAGAGCTTGAATTTGTTTACTGGTACTCCAGTATACTCCAACATTCCAAAGACATGCCTGGTAGGTTAACTGAAATTTTCCATTTGTGTGTTTGTGAGTGTGAATGATTTTCTATGTATGCCGTGCGATTGGCTGACGGAAAGTTGAAGGCGTACCCTGCCTCCCACCCAAACACAGCTGGGATAGCTCAGTCGCAGACAGGCAGACTACCAGCGGGATCATTAAGAGAAAAACAATGCAGCAAAAATAAATAAATGAATACATGAAATAAACTTTTAATTAATTGTTGACTACTTTGATCGTGGATGTAGTTGTGACTAGTCGACTAATCCTGGCAGCCCTACTGTGTACGACATGAAATCAGTTGTCATTTTTTGACTGCACTAAAAGAATTAAAGGGTTCCTCTCCCAAATGATTAGTGTTACACTTCAAACAATCATATTGTGGCATTTCTGTTCTCATTTGGCTGGTAAATATCGGAAACTATATTTTAAATGTGTTTGACCTCCCCAAAACATCCTGACTGACCCCATTATGCGCTAAGCCAGACAACCTTTTAGAATGTCAGCAAAATGACCTTTAAAATTCTGGAGCAACAATGATTTGATGATTTAAGGGAGAGATAAATGCCACCCTACCTAAAACCATTAGTTCAGCAGCAAAATATATAATGCTGTGCTCGTTCTCTGCCACACACTGGTACATTCCGGCATCGGAAAGTGTTAGCACAGACACGGAGAGAGCGCCGTCCTTCACAAGGATCCTGTCCTGTGAGGGATGAAAGAAAGTAATTATTGCCTGACACTTAAGATAGCCTTTACTTTGCTCAGCGGACTCTGGCAAAGCTTAATAGGCATCGGATTGGGCGCAGATCAATACTGGATTAACAAATAAGAAATGAATCAATCCATGAAGAAACCACATTTGTGTCTGCCAAATAAAGCGGAGCAAACTCTCACCATCATGTAAACCGCAATTTAGGTTCCAGTAGCTTCACTCACTGAAAAATTTGCTCTGACATATTCTATGTTGAGTCTGCAGTATTATTTAAGAAGTTATGGAGTGGTTCATGTGTCTGTGCAGGCAGCATCGGTTCAGTTCCCACTCAGTGACGGTGTGAATGTGAGTGTGAATTGTTGTCTGTCTCTGTATATGTCCTGTGCCGGACTGGCAAACAGTTTAGGGTGTTGTCAGATGAGGTAGGCTGTGGCCCCCCCACAACCCTGAATAAGCGGTTTTGAAAATGGATGATTTGATAATATAAATACAGGGGGTGTGCCAAAACAAAGGCACTTTGTAGTCAGTTAACACGGCCAATAGCGTAATTTATCTAAAACTGAATCGAGATGTGTAAAAGCTACGTTTAATGTTTTACTTTTTCTTTTCCACTCACTAGGGATGAAAATGCATTTTCTATGTTTGAAAACGCTCGAGCACAATCAAACAAGAGTGTGCAACATTTAGTTCATAAGAGCTCTGTTCAGATTTGGACATGCTTGCAAAAAAAAAAAATTCAAAGAGGAAGTCTGTCTGTGAAGGGCAAAGGAATATTGATGGAGTGTGTCGTGTCACGGGTGATGCTCTAATTGAACATTTGTGAAGCTTTGTAAAATCCGTTATCAAATCTATATCCTTTTGACTGTGTTGCTGTAATATTAATGATTTTTTTTTAAATGTATGAAGTCTATCAATTTGTTCTACCTTGGTTAGCAGTTACTCCCATATTCACATTTTAAAATATGTACATTTTTGGGACACCCTGTACAATGCTGACACTCAACATAAGTAATGAGACATGTTAAATGAATGGCACACCAAAGTATGCATTGTTTTGATCACTGTTGACCACATTTGGTTGGTTGTGTCTTTCTGCAGGGTTGTGACTGTGCCGTGAGTGCCCATTTTTCTGCGACTGTTTATGCAAGCATTGGACAGTCTTACCGGTCAGTCACGATAGCATGAGTACTAATAGTTGGTTGTGAGTAAAACCGCCGTAACCTGCACTTCAATGCCACCTGAGCCACGACTATATTATTGACGTGGTCTTTCTTTCTTGCTGTACTCAATTGAAACGAGGAGTGAAAGGTCACCGGGTATAAAGATGACAGAAAAACATTTTTTGATGAATTTACAAAACTTCATTCAGGTGATTTTATTTCATGAAACCACTTGACAAAATAACATTGAGTAAATTCTACACATTTTTTTCAGTGTAGTGTACAGAAACCCCATTATTACCTAAAAGCCCCACAAAATGTGTTTTAATTGCCTATGTTGATAATTTTGCTTCTGCCCAATGAGCTCATTTCATTTGTGCTTATCCTGTGAATACCTTCAGTTGAATGATGAAACAACATGTCCACTTGAAATAAATCTTAACAGGCAGACGGCGTTGAGGTCAATCTCCTTAAATAATGTCTACAGTTAGGAGTTATTCAACAGACATAAATAAATCTCTGTAATGCTAAAGACAATCAAGCTAAAAGCTGTGGTTGTCGCATAGGCTTACAGACTGTGGTAGCAAGGTGTATTTCAAACTAGATTAAGCTCACTGTCCCTTAATCAAGCGGGTCTTAAATATGCAGCATTAATAATGAAGCGCTACGAGTGACTCCATTCAGATGAAATGGAGCAACCTCCGTGGGGACCACAGTGCTGCACTCTGTGATCTGCTGAGGTAGACAGGGAACCATGTCTCTTCACTCTGTGACATGTTTACACTCTCCTTCCATTGCACCCTGAATTGCACTTGGAAAAGCAGCAATGATTTTGACAGCAGACAATGAGAAAAAAAATCTAAGGATGAGTCGAAGAGGAAGATTAAGTCTTTAGAATGAAACACTGGTGAAAACAAGATGCACATTTACCCTGGAGAGCAGTGGCTGGCCGTTCTTCAGCCACATGTGAATTGGTTTAGGTTTGCCGCTAGCCCGACACTCCCAATCCAAATTCTCCTCTATGGCCAGGGCTGTGTCCTTCATGGTTTGAATCCACTGAGGCTTGGCTGAGGGAACACAAACACAAGGCCTAGATATTTGGATGAAGCAAAATTGTGTCACCGCATTGAAAACAGGTCAAATAAGAGCATACCCATATTAAGCATAACCATCTTGCAAATTGTGTTAGCTCTTGCACAGTTGCGGCTTTTCGTTCATTTCCTTGGACACAATATTGGAACAACTCACTCCAATATCACATCAAGTGCAATTTTATTCCACTCTCAAATTCACTGGCAAACGTATGCTGCCCAAAATAAACAGTAATAACTAGCATAAAATGAAACCCAGCAGTGCTTATTATGTGAGAAGATTGCAATGTTTAGTTCAGAGTGCATCAGTAAAAATGGATTTTAGTACAATCATTAAATCACCAAAGTATGATATTTAACTGTAGCTCATTCAGGCCCTATTACAAAATAAAAGCAAGACCATTAAACAACTATCAGCCACACTTAAGGTTTGGAATCTTTGATGAATAAATTTAAACACATGACACTGAAAATAATAGGGAAAGTTAACATTCCCTTAGAGAGGTTAGCTAAAATGTGATCTTTTTTCTTTTATTTTGGTCAGGAGTCTCAGACTGCGCCCGCTCAAAACAAACTACAAGGTCTCGTAGAAAGTCTTTCTCTGAAGAATTAAAACTTTTATAGCTGCAAAGGAGTGGACCATCTCCATGTATTCATTCCTGTCAGGTTTCCCATGGCAGAGGTGGGGGACTCGAGTTCTATGACTTAACTCAAGTCAGACTTAAATGACCAATTTTAGGACTTGGGACTTGCTTAACAAACACGATTTGGCTCTGACGTGGTATTCATGAGACTTGACTTTTGCTAATATTTGGGATTTGGAACCAAGACGCTGAGTTACTCTTATTCTAACTTGAATATTTGGTCATATAAATTCATATAGCAATGCCTCTATTGAAAGAAACATTGTTTTGTGTTGTCTACAGCAAGGACTTGTAAATAAAATATCGAATCAAATCGAAATCGCAAACTGAAAATCGAAAACCGAATCGAATCAGGGCTTGAGTGAATCGTTACATCCCTCCTAACTGTGCATTAAAACCCAAGCGGAAACCCAAACCGGGTTTTTAAACTCTAGCTGGGAACCCGAACTGTGTTTTAAGACTTGCTTAGCTCAAGTAATTACTTGCTTGAAATTTAGTGAAGATTCACTTGATTTTCGCCACAAGAACATACACAGTTGGATAGTTTTTCTGTACAAGGTGAAAATTTAACTCCGGAAATTAAAGATAGTTTACCGTAGAAAGCCAGAAGGCCCGTGGCTGTATTCTTGCCCATCTTATTCTCAACCACACACTCATATCCTCCCGTATCTTCCTGTTGGAAGCTGGGGATCTCCAGCACTGCATTGGCATACTTCATTTTGACTTTGCTGGGGAATGGAACTCCATTGGCTCTCTTCCAAGTGATCTCAGGGACAGGACTGTGAGGAGACAGCAAAGACTCTCATTTAAGTTCCTCTGAAAGTTTGAGATGGTTGAGTGTTTAATAGGTGTGCACTAAAGCGCTTGACAGAGTCGAAAGGAACGTGACAGGAGCCGTCAACAAAATAAATCTGATTTACATCACGGGATTTCAGACCCGTCGAGGTTTAAAATGCTACCTTTTAAGAAATATAATTGCCACAGTAACTTTTCTTTATCCACTAGTTTCTCATCCAATGGTAAAGGATTGAAAACACGCGTTGAGGAATCCAGCTTACTTCCCGAGAGCGAAACACTCCAGCGTAACTGTTGATCCTTTTGCGGCGGGTACATTGTCTGGGAAATTAACTTCTATTTTTGGCTCATATTCACCCATCACTCCTGTGAAGAGAAAGCACAAGATCTCATGCTTCCATTATTCAGGACTTACAAGCAATATGGTTTGAATTATAGGCCGTAAAAGCAAAGCAGTAACAAAAAACATGGATGACCACAATGTAGAAAATCACTTGAGAGCATGCACAACGATGTCGCAATATTTTAAATCTGGTCTTGAGTGGAATAGATTTTGAATGTCGGACAATATGTCTATTTTAGACTTGTGACGGAATTGAAGACATGTTCTGTGCAATGAGTGGAAAGTAACTGGACGAGCCACTGGAACACTCAATATAATGGTCCAGTGATGTATGGCTTATGTTTAATTCATTTCAAAGCCAATCTTTAGTCACTATTTTTGTGAAAGTGCACCAGAAGCGAACTGGCCCTGTGAAATCACTAGGGAGAGCTTTTAAAGTGAGCAAGGAAGCTATTGACGCCCATTGTTTTCCTGCCCTACATGGAACGGGCAACTATTTATTTAAAGGCGTTTGCACTTGGCGATTCAAGCTAAAGTGCCAAACAAGTGCAGACACACGAAAAGCTCTGAATTTTGCAAGGAGCGGCAAAGAATAACACCATGCCACATCAGAAGCACAACACGATTGTATTTCTCACCATCTGTCCTGAGGATGAGAGATGTAGGCGAGCTATGAACTTTGCCCTTTGTGATGCTGTTCATCACAACACAAGTATAGTTGCCCACGTCGGATGGCTCCACCTTGGCGATGTAAAGGTTTCCTGTCTGCTGAGAGACGAAGCGGCGATTGTCTTGCTGTACAAAGTATGGGTACTCGTTAAAGACCCATGCATATGTAAGATCTGTGACAGGAGCGGATCAATTAGCCATGATACAACATTTTTGGTAAGCTCATGCCAGCCAATGATTTTTTTGTTTGTTTTAACCTCCTGAGGATGTGGGCGTTCCGCAAAGCAACACCACTCCTTGTCCCTCTCGAACGGACACAGCGCTCCTGGTGTGGACTTTGAAATGATCCAAGTCTGCGGTGGAAGAGAAGACAAAAGGGACATGATGACAGGATCTGACATACAGACTTGGTATGAGTAGAACAGACACAGGGTAAAAGCTTTGAGCAGCACACCGACACAAATCCATTAGTAAGGATTGTTGGGGGAATTGCACTTCAGCCACGCCTGAGCAACACTGAAAAAGGAAGAGTGACACAGATAGACACACTAAACACTTCGCCCCAACTGAAAGTGCCCTCCTAAAATCGTAACCGAGACCTAATACGGACATCTTCTATACTGTACGAGCCAATGGCATGCCCTGTACTCAACTATACTATGTCATGCCAAATGAATGAAAACACTAAAATCGAACGCATAATATAAAGTTACACACGATCCTATGCTATAGTGTACCATGGCATACAGTATAGTTATGTATTATGCCATATAATACTATACTGCACTATAAAAAAAAGCCTATAGTAATATACTTTGTACTACGATACAGTACTATGCCATGCCATGCGAGCCTATTGCATACTCAATTATACAGCACCAAAACATAATTTATCATAAGATATCATCACCGTTTTCCTCCGGGTACTCCGGTTTACTCCCACATTCCAAAAAACATGCATGGTAGGTGTATTGGACACTCTAAATTGCCCCTAAATATGAGTGTGAGCGCGGCTGGTTGTTCGTCTATGTGTGCCCTGCGATTGGCTGGCAACTAGTTCAGGGTGTCCCCCGCCTGCTGCCCGAAAATAGCTGGGATTTGCTCTAGCACCCCCCACGACCCTTATGGGGAGAAGCAGTCCAGATAATGGATGGATGGATACCATCACCGTACCAGCTAATGCTATGCTACAGGGCATGTCATGTCTTCCACGCCAATCTGTGATCTAATTTTATTATTATGATTTAAGAGGTTTTCCATGTGTTATTTGGAAAAAAATCTAAATGCATTTGAGTATTTCACAATATTGACACGGAGCTTGTGATATTTTAGAAGTAAAAATTATGTTGTTACCATGTAAAATAAATCATTCAGGTATTTTGGTCACCACTCTATAGTGAATTAGCTTCAATGACAACAATAAGGAACAGGTGTAAGACAGGATGTTTTACAGATATGCATGTCCATTATCTAAGAGCTGTTTATGCAGTTTTGTCATCTGAATCAATTCGTTTCAGTCAAATGAACCATTTTTTTAAGTGTGGAATCTGCCAGCATCTTCGCAGTATGTCTCTGGTGGGAGGCGGCTCACGCCATCGCCTCACGACCGATTATAACAATGTGCTGACATGACATCCCTCCCCCAAAGATTGTCTCATTCCACGGGAAGAGTGGCCACTTCATGAGCTGTTTTGCCACCAACTAGTTAATAAGCAGGACGGTTATTCACCAGCTATGCCAGACAAAAACAACTCTATTGTGGCAACCCCTCGGGGACTCATTCTCGATATTTATATAGGAAGACGCCACACTTAAAAATTAGACGCAAAGAAGCTTTTGAATCTAAGGAGGAAATGTCTGCCACAAACAAGAAATAGTCCAGTTGAATCAACCATAAAAATAATTACTATAACCTGGATGACTGAGAACCTACACAGACATATTTCAATAAAACACTTTTACAGTAATGGTTCTATGGTTATGTTTGGAGTTTATTTATTAATTATGCAGTTTTTATTCAACCCTCACTGTATTTTGTGACCCTAACCTTGTGATTAAAGCAAGACTTTAAGGCATGCTTGAAGGCAGAAAGTTTGAAAGAGCCATGAAAACAAGCTTCAGCTTTTTACATGCGAAAAATACCAAGAAAATGTAGGTATGCAAATACACCAGGTTTGGATTCTAATGTGAGTTCCATTAATTTTGAATCATTTGGTTTAGTTAAACAACCATTACTTTGAATGTCTGTGAACATCACATGGAAATTATACAGTTTACTTTGTATAATCCTTGACGCTCGCAGCAGTGGATTAATGGGAGCAACACGCCATATTTGCATTGAAAAACAGTTAAGGCTCTCTTCAGTGGCCCCAAAAGTGAATTTTCAAGAAGTTCTAACGGCAATATTGTTTCTGCAATGAGGGGTGTACCATTTACATCTATTTTTCATGTTTTTAACAAATTACGTTTTCAACAAATCCGACCATAACTCAGCAGCGGATGTGTTAAAAGCTCTCTGATTGGAACCAATGGTGCATGGCAATATGGCTTGAAGCGTAGGTGATCTGCATGAGAAGAGTCCTTAATGAGTGGTAAATATGCTTTTTTTTCCCAACACTTGTTTCCTTTTATTGTCACACATCTGCACGATGTGAAAAACAGGATTATATTGTATCTTTTGAAAAACATGCTATTCACCAAACCTTGGAGCTTTTTCAAAAAGAAAAACTGTCTTTCTGGGTACCCAATATCACAACACAGTTAGAATTCAGTAAACAAGTCATCGAGGTTGTTTTCTCGTCATCAAGTTTAAAGTGATGAGTCAGAGGTCTTTACACACAAGCCCCCTCACACATTTTAACATTTAATGCAACTTCACACCAAGGCGGTGGCAGTCTGATAAATATTGCAAATAATTGCTGCATGTGCCTCTGCATTATTTGCTGACTGAGTGCGACGCACCCGCCACCTCTGAGTGACGAGTGACACAAAGTGACAGGGAGTGACTTACAGGCAAACTTGAGATGTGCTCTCCTGCTGAGGATTGCTCCTGCAGTGTTGTAGGCCATACACTGGTAGACGCCTACATCCTGGTAGCGGTCCAGGCTGCTTATAATGAGGTTGCCCCCTGACAGACGCCGCCGTCGATCCAGGCTCAGATTTATGTAAGTCCCATTCAGCGACCATCTGTGGGGGCAAAGACACCATCGGTCCCTGGCAAAATGCACCATCCATTTCCTACAACCAAGCAAGATGCTATAATAGAAGTTGAGTATGAATAATATACCCAATATAGCCACTCACTCCCAGGTTGAAATGCATAGCGTGAAGTGAAAGGTTTGGTTATTATCAGGAATTCTACAAGCACAGCCTCAATGCTTGTCTATAAGCAAACGATAAATGCGGCAATTGAAGAGGCTATTTTTGAGCATTTGCGTGGTCTCTGTCATTATTGAAGCATTTATTATCTGCATGTATTGTTTTTTTAATTGTCTGGACTATTTCCGGGATATTGGGGCCATGACAGTTGTGAAATGAAGAGAAAATCCTCATATCCATCCATTTTCTACAACATTTACCCTCACTAAGGTGAGCTGGAGCCCAATTTCCAGCTGATTTTGGGTAATAGACGGGGTACACCCTGGACTGGTCAACAGCCAATCAGAGAGCACATTGAGGTAATCATTCATACTGCAACTAATAGATTATCAACTAAATCGACAGCTGTTTTAATTATCGAGTAATCGTTAGGAACTATTGTTTAAAGCATCTGGCCAGCCAAGATGGCCCATTTTTCGCAAACAAGCACATTTTATATATATATTTTTCAAGAAAACTGAAATTAACTCTCCTTGTCTTTTTTTATTTATTCATTTTGGAGAAATTAGGAAATAAGTAACAACTTTCAATTAAGAATATGGCCACGCCCCCCTCCGCTCTCTCCATGTTTCAGAGATTACAAACTCTCCATTGGGAGCCATTGTGCTTTCATTGCTTATAACGTCTAAAAATGGTGATCAATTGGCACCAAAATTCAGGTGGCCATCCCTACCTATGACCACTTCAACATATAAAAAGGATTAACCTCTCCGTGGCTGATTGATTTGACAATGAGGAAATGTGGCCGTGAACAGATCACCCGCAGAGCCACATATATGAGCCAGAAGAGGCCCCGACTAAAAGCACATGCCGCTGCGTGATGCGCACCGTTCATGAAGACAGCCCCGATGTTCGATGAGGTTTTTATCTGAAATTGACGCCCACTCGCTCTCACAGCAAACCTGGCGGCTGCAAGCGATATCAAACGACGCATGCGACTCTTTGGGAGGCAACCCCGCGACATGGAGCCACAAGCTGGATAGTAAGGCGCTAATTTTGTTGTGCTAACGCCTTATGTTTGAACGGCCTGATGCAAAAGTGTTGCCGTTAGCCCTACTATTATCCCGTTGTTAGCCGAGGAGGGAGGAGGGGGGTAAAAGTGGACAAGAGTAGTAATGTGCATTTTCATTTTGGTTGTGATCAGTCGTCGTTTTAGACAACAGGACTGACAAAGCGAGGAATATTACCTCATATGCCTCCCTACTGTGACGTAGACACAGAGACCGGAAAAAATAACAAGCCGAGTTCCAAAAGGGGGCGTTTCAATTTGTTGTATATCTAATCACAAAAAAATAAAATAAAAAATGTAAACACTATAGTGTCTTTCAGGGGGCGGGAGTAGGGGCTAGGGGCGTTTTAGAACTGATGTAATTTTTGCATGCAAACGTATTACATAAGTGCCAATGTTAAGCTCACCCAAGTGTCCCTTTAAATTAAAATGGCCCAAATATTCAGATTTCAGCCTTTCTTTCAGCAGGAGTAATTATTCTTTGATTTATTGAGTCTTTCATGAAAGCAGATTGATTTCCTTGGGTTGAATCAAAATAAGACTTCAGAAAACAATGACCAAACCTGTAACTCAAAAAGGTTACGTTCAACATTACGTTCATCTGCCATTACTTGTTTAGTTGTTTTTTTATTACTAAACAATAACAAACAAACAACAATAATTGATTAATAAACAGTAATAGGGGAAATAGTTTTGTAATACACTTAAAAGCAAAATCAAATTTCATCTAATTATTGAATTAATCAATATTGGATTTTAAAACTATTCAGTAAGAAAATCTGTTGTTCAGTGTAGTAGCCCCATACCCAAATGATCCTAAACCTTTGAACAGGACCACCTTCCTCGCAGGGTCTTCTTTTCTGCCCTGCAAAATGCCTTTCTATTTGGTGAATAGTTTGCCGTTATAGCACCTTTAGAGACCATTGATAAAGGTGATCCGGGGTTGCCATGGCAACTTCCGAGGCAGTATTCTTCCTATTAGAAGACACTCAATGTTGTTTTTAAGTCAGATCATGACACATTGTTTACTACCTTTCCCTGTAAATCCAAGTCCGTTCAATGGAGCTATGTCTCAATTAGGCCAAAGATTTGCAACTCTAGTTAATTTATGTAAAAACATACCAGACATGTTTTATTTACACAGTAGGCACGAGGTTATATTCCCTTTCTATCAATTTTAATCCACAGTGTCTTTCAACTATCACTGCCTGCTGAGGCAACAATCTCTGTTTCCCCATAGGGACCGTTAAATATTTAATCTTAGCGTAACATACACAGAGCTGTCCTCTGTTATTTAGAGGGAAATAGAACACTAAGGTTTTATAAAGCATTTGAGATATTATCATCAATATCACACACAGTCACCTCTTCACTGTCACATTAGATTTACATAATGTGACATTATTTCTTCTTTGACCTCTCATTCGGACTAAAAAAATAGTATTTGGTAAGAGACATCCATACTATGGTACCAAAATAGCTTTTGCACTAATTTTAACCTTCCATTGGATCTCTGTCACAATCTGTAGTCAGGTAAAAATATAAGTGATACCTAAACCAATTTGAAAACACTTCAAAAGATTCATTAGTTTTCTGCAAAATAAAATTCAATGAATATCTCTCCTACTACAGCTGTGCATCTCTCTTTGATTCTATTAAAAAACAGAGTATGGATAAATTCAAGGACAGACCATATTCAGTCAAATCACCTCTTTCCTTTGCACCTTGAAGTGGAAATGAAAGGTGTGGAGGACATAATGGCAAACTTTGCAAAAGCTTTCAAGTTTAACCTTAAAAATAAGAAAAATAAAAATGAAATTCCTCGGGACTAAATCCAAACCATTGAATGTCAATAGGTGCTTACTGTCGAGGATGCCATGTTTTGGTGTGCATTTAGATTAACTCGAAGACCTCAGTCCCCACGCTGTGTGAGAGCCAACTCATTCATACAGACGCTAACGCTAAGGGTGCGTGCGGGCAGTAACCTTCAGGATTATTCCAGTATAAAACTAGTAGTTCATACGGAAGCACTGGCATAGATTCTCATGTAATACAATGGCTGATTAATGTTAATTCAAATGATAAAACAAAATTACTATTCCATCCCAAATAAGCAACAGTCAAATATGAACCATTATTTGTGCGGTGTCAGTCATTTAGCACAGTCCATCGTTAAGATTACTTGCTTCAGAGAGATTAGCCTCAACATGGTATGCTAATCCGAAAATTAAAATTTCTGTAGCTGGCCAGCATGCAGGGACAAATTTATGGATTATTGTCTTACTCAATGTTTTAATAGTAGTTTTACTGACATCTGACATGATAAAGTTTTGTTCCTGCTTTTAATAGTCAATGAAACGTCTACTCCTTTTTACGTTTTCATAAATCAGATTTTATTCCTAATTATTGTTTCAGTTCAAATTGTTTAAAGGGGAAGTCAACCCAAATATTCTCTTTTCTGTGATATGTGCAATGTGCCTTCACTAGTCCAAACATGGCATTCTGATAAATATTGCGTTTGAGGAATTCGAGTTAAGCAGCAAAATCCACCTGTTTTGAGTCATATGGAGGCGGACATTTTGTCACTTTATTTTGACTTGAAAATGACATCGCAGCTGCTCAGGTAATGACCAATCAGGGTTCAAGTTTTCTGAAGCTGAACCCTGATTGGTCATTAGCTAAGCCCTGAGCAACTGTGATGTCATTTTCAGTCGACAGAACGTGGCAAAATGGCCGCCACTTAGATGGTTAAAAAAACAGGTGTATTTTACTGCTTAATTCATATTATGCAAACGCAATATCAATCAGAATGTCATGTTCGGACTCATGGGACTGCATAGAATATATTCTTGTAAAGAATATTTTTGGGTGACTTCCCCTTTGAAGGAGTGGTTTTTCAAAGTTCTTTCCACCAAGTAAACCTTAAAAAAAAAATACTTGGCTAAAAGTACCACAATCACAATCAACATTAAAATACAGCAATGTAGTAAGCCCAAGTATTTTATTCCTAAAAAGTATAACAGTATTATTGTAAGCCACTGTAACTTTATGCCCATTTTGCACACTCACACTGAATATAAAAACGTAAAAGAAACTTTCCTGAATTGATGTTTCGATTGCAGGCAGAAGACTGCATATTATCTTTGACATCAATTAACACTGTTGAGTATCAAATTCAGGATCATCATGAGATCAATTTAGTCTCTTTTATATTAATGAACTAATCTTGAACTACTTTGAGATGTAGTGCACAGATGCCTCTTTGTGCAATTTTTGTTTTTTTTTTCAAAAAGAGATTTGCGACTGCAGTATTTCTATTGTGGAAACTTCAACTCGCTGCCTGAGTGACAGGACTATCAGATGGAAAGCGAGAGGAAAAAAAAGCATAGCGGGGCGACGGAGCAATAGGAGCCCATTTACACTTCAAGAGAAGAAGTGGAGAGGTGCTGAGGGCATGCAGAATCCTGCGCAGCTAGCTTGACAAGACACCACGTCGAAATGTGCTCCATTCACCTTTAATCACTACATGGAGATACCTGGTCTTGGGCACACAGTGAGAAATAATGAGCCTACATAATGTGCTCCAATATCATTCAGCTCATCTGTGCTGCAGTAATCCAATGCACAGCGTAGGTAACGTTTCTAGTCCAGCAAAGTGGTTCTCAAGCAGTTTGGGTCCAGGGATCCCTTACAAGGGAGAAATTGTTAAGAACCCCTCATAATGCTAACATGAATTTATCACTACCATGTCTGTCCCTAAATGCAAAAGGAATTTAAAAGTTGTCTATTTTTGAGGAAAAAAGTCCTCATGTAATGATGGCAAATTCATATTTTTTGCGTAAAAGTTGCATTATTTTGACATTAAAGATGTATTTTTCCTGAAAGTCTTAATCTTTATAAGTACAAAGACGTAAGAGTATGTTGTATGGAAGAATTATGAAACTCAAAAGGCAAACTTTCATGAGGGAAGAATGCCATTTTGTCAAGTGAATTTGCACTGTACAAAATTGATGTCTGGAACTTTAGTCTTGCAAAATGATTACATCTTCTGTAAAAGAATCTCTATCAAATTAGATTCTTCTTGAGAAAAAATATAAAATTCCGTTCTTAAAAAATAGGACTTAAATGCTGTGGTAATATGCATTTTAATTAAAAAAAAAAAAAGCTAATAAAAACTTCATACATGCAGGGAAGCCAGATCATATCAGAGCCTTTAATTGGCTTGAAGCTCAGGCGGAGAGAGAGAGAGAAAGAGAGCAAATGTGTAAAAACAAAGTGATAAACGTGACTGTGTGAAGAAGCATTTGAGAGCCAAAATAAGTTGCATTAAAGTTGCAGCTATCTCTCTTGTGCGACCCCGGTCCAAGCAAGTAATAAGAGTCTGAGAAAGGTTCCGGTACGCTCTTTAACTTTAGCTGCGTTCGGCATTGTTTGAGGGAGTAAAAAATGTCTCCTAGTGTTTATAATATAGATAATACACCATTTGATATCGTAGAGACCTGCAGCTATTCATCTGAAGTGGCTAATATATCTACAAATCTGTTTTTATGGCTAAATTTATTTATTTTGGCTTTTAATCAGGTGTGTCCATTTTTTTTTTTTTATATATTTTTTTTTTACCTGGGTTGTACAGAAGAAATGTATGGACAGAAGCAAAGACGGACGCTTAAATGAATTAGGACAGAGGGGCCACGACGGAAGTGTGCCCAGGTGGAGAACAGAGGATGGGTGGCAAAAATGGGTAAAATGCCCATCCACGGCGGATCAGCTCCCCTTCTGATGCAACCCACATTTTTCTTTTTCTGGGCTTTCATGGGGCTGGCATTAGCTTGGTATTGGAACACTGGCGGAAGTGCTGTTTTGTTGTTTTTTTAACATTCATAAGGGTGTGTCTGTCTGACTAATGAACATCCCCATACATCAACAGCCTATGTTTCTGAAATTTAAAAGCAATATTGTGACATTGAAGTCCAAAAATAAACTCCATCAGTGGCATGAAGTGAGATGAGAAACAAAACACCTTAATTTATAACAATTACACGTAGCACAATGAGCAAAGACTCAGGAGAGTCTTCTTTCAGTCTATAATAATTACATTCCAATGTGAAATATCTCAACATTGAATCTGTGGTTTGAGTTTATCTTGTAAATTATTCCTGGGTGTACAGAGCACAAATTAAGTTCTGGGCGCGCTCGGCCGAGTGTAGATGAACCGTTTCCATGATGTGGTGCGATAGCGCTTCGAGAGAGGAAGCATTCAACTCGAGCCTCTTGTGGCGCTGACAGCCCGGAGTGCTGTGCAAATGAAAATGTTCTAATCCTGTTCTCAACACAGGACGCTGACTTAAGTGATGTCATTTGACACATTTGTAAACTAGAACAAATACAATATACTTCAACCTGTACTGAGGAGGTGGAGTACTCTTGGCGTCACAAGTCAGAGTAGCCTCTTCCTCAATGGATTCCACTGGAATAAACAGATCACCTGGCTCCATCCGCCATCTTGGACCATGGTACAACCCACTGTCCAGACAATCTGTAAGGAGCAGTGACGCTAACTATTAGGGTAGATCTGCACGATATGCGTTATTCAAGTCATTGGCTGGAATTAATTAGCCTAAGTGGTAGTGACAGAATCTGTGGTTCACGGTGTACGTCAAAGGGGACACATTATGGAAAATGCACTTTTTATATGCTTGTATAGTTCAATTAGTCTGTTGAGTAGCTAGGCACACATTAAGAGGGAAATTTCACAGCATTCAAAAAAATAAAATAAATGATATATTTCTGATTATGTGAAGGAATGCTAAAACTGGCATTGAGCTCATAATTACTTTGTGAGTTATTATTAGAATAATCAGCATTTCAACTGTGATATGAAATACTTTCGGCAGAGTGAATAACGTGTAATCTTCATGATCAAAGGAGTGTTTCATTCACTAAATGGTCGAGGCTAAATCGTGAACTTTAATGAAACATAGAATTGAGGTTTGAAGAGGTGCAAACTCTGGCTAGGTTTGTATGATTGATTTTCCTTAAAAAATATTTTGTGTATTCAAACTCACTTGACCTTTCAGCATTTCTGTTTTGTTGTAGTACAATACACATTGCAAATTGCTATATGATTAACATTCTGTCTGGTGGCTGAACATCTCTGAGGTTCAAATACTAGATTTGCTCCCTGATGGTAAATACGATCATATTGGTGTTGATATTTAAAAACATCAATGATTATGTATTATTACATCATGAAACTGGCAACAAAATCCCATAATATCCAATCCAAGAGCTCTATCAAATCAAACTATGCCTTGCGAAAGACAATGATGTTTGAACATCACTGTTTCAGTATACAGCATATCTATCTAACCATCCATTATCTAAGACGCTTATTCTCAGGGTCGCGAGGGTGGAGCCTATCCCAGCTGACTTCAAGCAGTAGACTGGGCACACCCTGAACCAGTTGCTAGCCAATTGCAGGGCACGCGAAGACAAACAACCATCCACGCACACAATCATACCTAGTGACAACTTAAAGTGCTCGATCAACCGACCATGCATGTCTTTGGAATGCGCGAGGGAATCAGACCCTCACGGGCACGAGGAGGGACATGAAAACTCCACACAGGAAGGCCGTGCAACTCTGCACCTCTGCACTGTGAGGCTATCGTGCTAACTGGTCGGCCACCGTGCTGCCCACACCACATCTAAATTTCCCTTTGGGAATTCCAGACCTCTCGGGTCCTTGAGCGCAGGCTTATTGAGTCTTTTCTGATGCAGGACCAAACAAAATGAAGGAGCGTGCTGAACAACTGATATCTGCTCTGTCAGTCCATGGAACTCAAGCTGTTCACTGCTGCTTTTTCATAAATCAAGTATATTTATTTCACCGTCTCACATTTATTTTGTGGTCTTAACTGGGTAATATGTGCAATTTGTCATTTCAGTGTTTTCTTTTAGCTTGTCATTTATGATGATTTGATGATGATTTTTTTATTTCAATGCCATCTCCTTTTTTGTTGTCTTTGATATTATCTTTGCCTCTGTAAGGCACTCTGGATTTGCCTTCTGCATGAATGATGCTATCCAAATAAACCTGTCTTGCCTTGCAGAGCATTTAACAACACTACAAATTACACAATAATCAATATATTGGGCGACAGACGACGCAGCTGCACTCGAGCATAAAAACTGTCTCATCTTAATTTCAATGCCAGTGCCAGCCTCATTTTGCCAGTTTGGGAAGTTGTCAGACTGCTCTGCACCATGATGGTGGTTCAGGTGGACCGAGGGTGTTTTCTTTCACCTGCGCCCAGTGCAGATTGCAATTTGGTTTCAGGATGTCGGTTGAACGTATGCCTTTTGGACCCATGTCTAACTATTGTGACGTGATTTTGGTGAATTTAATCGTGCAACACGCGGACGGATTCACTTTGATGGATTCATCATATATCATTTGTTAACATGACAAACACTCCGAATCATTGTAAAAATAAATTAAATAAATTATCAATTTGTACTTGGACAATTGACAATTTCACATCATCCACCCGTGGAGGTCTGCTTGCAGTTCCTTATAAACATATTGTGCATAGCATGCTACGACCTCCTGCTTGCACTCAAGCAAATCAGTTTCCTCTTCCGCTATATCAAGCAATGCGCCTCTCACTTGTTGATTTTAAAGGGAATGAAAGGAGCAGCTTCAACTGGTGGAGAATCAAGTCGGCTGTGTTCACACACACACAATGGTTTCTTTCTTTCTTAAATGCACCACGCTGTGGGCACGAAAATAGAGCCCATTGTCTCACAGTGAAAATCGTATTTGTAATTATGGAGTATGAAATAAATGTAGTATTTGGATTGCTCTATATGTTGGTATTGAGCAGAAGACAAATTACAATTATTTCTCAGTGTGACACAAAACAAAACTAGAAGCAGTGGGTGTTTGTGAGTATATGTCAATACAGAGGACTTTTTTTCAGCCCATGCTCTCCGACAATGAAAATATTTCCATCTCCTCAGTGAGCATCCTGCACCTGTAAATGTCCAAATGGGAGAGAATCATTACACCCATAAAAAATACAAGTGCGGCTTACCTGACAAACACTCGATGATCGATAACAGTAGAATCTGTTTCCATGGCAACGTCATCTTTGGCAACCAAGGGCAAATGACACTTTCATCCAATAAGCTTTGAAATGGCACTTGTGATCCTGGCGAGACAGCGTTTGACCTGTTTCAAAAAGATAATTTTGCCTTAAAATGCCAAACTCTGCAGCCAATCATTTTTATGTGATGCTTACAGTTTCATGTGTTTCTATAACCTAATCTGGAAGAGCAGAGAATGACAAAATGAAATAGAACTTCAAATACGATAAAAGTTACATCGCATTGCATTTTCTGTCTTAGTTGTGGTCACATTACAGTCAGAGGTGTCTTAAAGGGGGGATACGGCCGGTATACGGGACCTGAGGTAATGTTAGACTATTAGGGTAGCGACCCACAACACTGCTCATCTGTCACTCGGACGGGTTCACTTTCTGGCTGCCTGAGGAGACTTGGCCCTTACAATAGGGTGCGCTCCAATCAATTAGATCTACCCACAGTGGCAGAATGTATCTTCCGCACATCCTGCTGTGGACCTGGACTGCCCCATGGGGGAAGCCATTCCACCCGGGTCCGTAATCAAGGACAAGTGTCTGTCTGCTTGGAGCATGTGTTTGCAAATTGCCATGCGCTTGCTTATGGCAGGAGGAGAGTGGGGGCAGATGGAGTGAGTAATGATGCAATTACAAAATGTCAAACACACACACAAACACGCAACAAAAAAATCCTGAACACTGTATTAAGGTGAGTGAGTGGGGTGTACACGCAAACGTGAGATTCCGTTTTTTGCACATTGGCAACTGCATTAGGGATCCCGCCAGCTCCACCAATATGTATTTTATATTCT
Organism: Idiotropiscis lumnitzeri; assembly: GCF_059441095.1. Lineage (NCBI taxonomy): Eukaryota > Metazoa > Chordata > Actinopteri > Syngnathiformes > Syngnathidae > Idiotropiscis > Idiotropiscis lumnitzeri. The sequence goes on from NC_142393.1 coordinate 18,818,953, forward strand.
ACACAAAGCAACAATTTAATTGTGATTTAATTAATGTCTGTGAGTAAATATTATAGTAGTTTTTTCCTGTCTGAGTTCCCTGTTCCTGCTCCAGGGGATTAGTGCCATCAGCAGCGTCATTCAAACAGCTCAGCGGGCATGGCTGTATGGCAACGTTTCATAGGTTTATGAACTCTGCCTTGCAGTAAGAGGCCGTGTTAATGTGAATGTTGTGCCCATTTCACGATACATTGGAATTGCCTGTGTGATTAAATGCCTTGAATAGAGTGATACCCCAACACCGGGCCAAATGTGGCGTAAAAGATCATCACATGTGTGGTAGAAAGTTATCCAATTTGACTTTATTAGCCAGTTACATTTGTACATTTTTTACTACAAATTAGTTTTTAACTGATCTAATTGATTGGATTGACAAGTTTGCACTTTTGCAAAGTTGTTTATCGACTTCATGATACGTCATAATTCGTGCGATCAATAAATCATATATATATATATATATATATATATATATATATATATATATATATTTATATATATATATTAGTGCTGCCAAGTGATTACTTTTTTTAACTAATTAATCACAAAAGATCCCATGATTAATCATATTTTTCAACTACTATTTTTTGCAAAGCTTATAACAGATATTTACTTGAATAATATCTTGGAATTGATGTAAAATCACCAAATATGAAGTATATTTAATTCAAAGACTGTTCTAATTTCTTTCTTGGATTCTTGAATACGATCTAAACGGAGACATCTTTGCAGACATTTATTTTCGAAACATTTCTCAAAACTGCCCACCAGCGCCACACTCCAGCAGTGTTGCTTTGCAAGGCCCCGTGGTAACTTAAACACGGTGTTTTGTTCTGAGATGTGCTAAAGACAGCTAATATGGCACAATATTTGCAAAGTATGCAAGCTATTTTTTAAGTAAATCAAACCGAGTTAACTGAGTTAAAATATTTAACTGAGTCAAAATTTTTTGGATTAATCACCCGAGTTAATGCTTTAATTTTGACAGCCCTAATATATATATATATATATATATATATATATATATATATATATATATACATAAAAAGATAGAGAAGACAAAAAAACACATTTCCACTTAAACAAAGTGAGTATTTCGGTAAATTTTTCCCAACAAATTTTGGTCCATGAGACTGTGATGTCAGAACCACAGTAGCGATTTTGCGGCTAAAACAACACATGAGTAAGCCTGGTTTATTAAAAAGTGATCAGTCGGAAGGGCAACTGTAACAGGCTGTCAGTAGCAAAAGTCACAGTACCGCAGTATATATACAGTATCATTTTTTGTGACACTTGCTTGGTGGTGTACTGGGAGAGTTTTATAATGTATATACTCCAAGAAACAATAAAGGATGCAAAAAACTGTTTTAGAAGACTAATAGGTAATTAAATGGATTGAGTCGGACAATTCCACGTGGACAAGTTTAATCACAGACGTCTGTATGCAGCTCAGCTTCCTAAGTGCGATTTCATGATGTTCTTTTTGAGACCACAAATGAGTTGAGTCTAAATCAACACCATATCAAGTAGTGCACTCCATTTGACCTAAACTGCTTCCAGACTTGATAATGTAACCCACTCAATCAACCAAATTTATTACAATCAGTTAACATGCCCATTTGTAGACAACAAGTAGGCAAGTATATTTTTTATGGTATGTGCCTAAGTCCCTTAGTGGTTGGTCAACATTTTTTTTTATGCTGTATTACGTCGCACTGAGTGTGCACCTGCATAGAGACACACTGGAACACATCGGATCAATTCATGTCTTTGGGAGGGGTTCATGATGTCTTAAGGCTCCCAGACAGATATCAACACCAATCTGCAAAAATGTCAGGGAAGACACACACACGCACACACACACACAAACGCACGCACGGAACCCCACACACATACCAACAACACCGTGCCTCCACACATGCACTCACTTTCCATTTAGAAGACATAAGCCGTGATGTGTGGCTCATTTGTGGTCTAATCCCCAGAGAGCCTGGTTCACAGCACTACTTATAGAGGGTCTAATTGTTTGTCAGCTGCCTTGGATGTCAAGTCAGACACGTGGAGTCTCAGCCAGGATTTTCTTCGCCACCTTTCATGTGTGCTCCGGCCCTTTTTTTCCTCCCCCTTCAAAGTCGGCCAAATTGGATTTTTATGCTTCCTTCCTTCCTGCAAAGAGTCCTGCATGCCGTAACTCAGTGATGGGAGCACAATGTACAGTCGGTTGGCACCTAGAGACTGAGTGATGGAGGGCACACTGGGTAATACACTCCCTGCCTACTTTGCATGTGTAGACTTGGAGTGGGGTTTCGATAAGGACGCCGCCTTGTATGCAAAAACGGCACGTGGTGCTCAGTTTACATGCCCCGCTACGAAATGCTAATGTGCATGTCAAACCCAGCGACTGAAATTAGCATTAGCAGAAGCAGAATAGTGATTCACATGTCACATGTGCGTCTGTGCCAACGCTTACCACACACCACGCACATTCTCAGCTTGCACCCAATAATGGTGTTAACGATGATGGCGATGCAAGGTGGTGTGAAAGCTTTAATGTGAATCACTCCCCACCAAGGAGCATACACCTTCCTTGCAGTATTTAAATGACAAAAAAAAAAGGAGATGGTGACATCCACCACGTCCATAACACTCTTCTAGCATCCGAGTAGGGTGATGCTTGAACAAACAGCGCAGCTGGAAGAGTGGGAGTCTACTTACTTTGAAGGCCTAAGCTGCATTCATCATAGCTATTTTAGCTGACATGGTGGCATACCAGTATGCAATTACCTACTGAATAAGTGTGTGTGTGTGTGTTTACCAAATGCATTTCTGAATGCATAGTGCCAGTCAAAACTACAGCACTCTATAAATTAGGTTGATGTGTTTTTTTTGTTTTTTTTTTTTTTTTTCCCACCATCCCTCCAAGCCCATCCCTCCTTGGTCGTTTTAAAGTAACACTTAACAGGCAGGTACATCTGCACTGAAGAATGAGAGCTATCAAATTCAATATATGTCAGAGAGGTATTCATGTGGTCCTCATTTAATTCAATTTAAAATACCAAAATTCAACCCAAGACAAAATTACAGTGGTGCTTTGATCAATGAGTTTAATTCCTTCCGTAACCATGCTCCGAACTCAAAACGCATCTCATTATCATCTTTCATTTTGATGCTTTTGTTTTAAATAAGGGAGTGAAGCAGTATGCTGTATAATGAAGTCATTCAGACAAAGAGAGAGAAATGGACTTCTTCTTTAGTTTGCTGTAATAGTCATTTCTCATAGAAGATGAAGAATATATGCCTATGAATATTGTTATATCATCCGTCACACGTGTTGTTTCACCATATGTATTGAAATATCCACCACTAAAGGGTTGTAAAATTCCCACTAACTTTTGCATGTCAAAATCATTTTCCATCGATGTTAGCGTGAACGATAGCGGGGGCTGTCTAAAGCCAATTTCATTTGATTGTTTTAAATGCACAAGGTGTAATTCTCTTGGTTTTAGGTTTAGTTTGACAGTAAACCTCAATTGGGAGTGACATTAAACAACTTGAAACCTTGTTTTTGGCAAAACTGTTTAACTGTTACTTGTAGACCGTTACCACTGATGTCATTTTACCCACAATGCTTCGTTTCTGGCACCATATTTGAGGGCACGCACGCAAAAAGAAAATACAAAGAGAAGCCTGATCCATTGTTTCCTTGAACAATCATCAGTCTACTTATGTCGAATTTTGTGAAAAATGTCCCGATTACACCTGTCCATTACATCGACACATTGAAAGCAGTTCTTCGAAGTCAATAAGTAAACAGGGAGGGAAAGATTGTTTGGCTGGAGGGAAAGATGACAGAAAAACGACGACTCCTTAGGTAAACTTTCAAAATCATAGTGAGCCGTCACAATATCGTAATTACTTGAATGTAAAGAAGTTTGCCTACGCATGGGAAAATTTTGATGCTGTCAAAAACCTGGAGTTGCATCATGACTTTATGTTTGGATTGGTGAACAATGCTGGCTGGATCTTTGTCTCGTGACAACATAGATTTTGCTTTGGGTTGACACAGCACATTGATTACTATTTTTATGGTGTAAAACATCATTCATGAAATCATGACCGGATAAAGTCGTCTTGTTGAACGTCCGATCCGCTCAAGCAACCTTAGCTTGCTAGCTGCTGTCAAAGTGACACGTGTGTTGATAACTCGTCATCAAACGAGGGACATCGAACATCATTTTGCATTGGCTTTAATCAACTTTTTAGTATCTCAAATCATATGCTTAGGCAAATGTGTACTCCACCATAATTAACAGATTAATCTTTGAATTAACGGGAACGGGAACTAAAACTAGCTTGGGTATGCAAACAGGTAAGCCTCATGTCAACCTCGAATTTACAATCAAAGGTTAATCTTGTGACCAATTGCAAATGAAAAACAAAAAAATGTATCTGATATAATTTGATCGGAGTTCTGATGGTGTATAAATTTACTCATTGTCTTTCACGCAACTGCTTTGATTTTTACCGCCTGGTTTAAAATCACTTCCTGTATCACAAAAAAAAAAAAAAAAGATTTATTTTCTCTAGTTTACTGATTAGAACACCACTGGTGTGACACGATATGATGATACTGATTATAACAACAATAAAAAGCACAGGTGTTCACCATTGTTATGATTACATAACAGATTTAACGACTATTTGGCCTCTCGGCCGCCATGAAAGCCTTTAGACATGGCCAGGGATGGCGCTACACTCGGGCTAGAGAGGGCCTATAGCCTCATCAGGATTCTGTGTAGTAGCATTTCAGCGCCTCCAGCATATTATTTTATTTTCTAAACTACACTTAATAATTTTATCAGCCCCCCTATATATCAGTCATGCCCCCCTTTAGCCCCGGGAGAGAAAAAAATCCGTGAGCCGACCATGTGCACACGGCGCACAAATGTGACATCACATGGAAGGCACTACTGTGAGGTTGAATTGAGTTTATTGCAAGACTCGAATGAACTATTTTTCTTTGAGGAGCAGTTTTGCTAATCAATGGCTTCATTTAAGGAGCAATTTACTCATTTTGAGGAGCAATTTTTTGCATAGAGGGTTGCGGGTATTGAATATTTCAGCATTTGGGTATCCTACTGAAAGTTCTACAGCGGGGTCTTCAATCCTCTTCCTCGAGGGTTTTCCATCTCTCCCTGCTGCAACACACCTAGGATTGTTATCTAGCTTCTGCTGATAAATTCAATTCATTTGTGATGATATGGATCTCACCATATGTAAATCGTGCAAACTTTTTTTTCAGATCGGATTATTTGGCCATAACAAGCGTTGCACTTCCATCGCAATTTCTTTCTCATTCCAAAGTTCCATCAAATTATTGCGTGTTTGTTTGTTTGTTTTTGATTAATACACCAATCCTTACAGGTTTTTTGTCTTCCTTTATTAATTGGACCCCGTTTTGATTGGCAGTACAGTTTTAGGAAATCTTTTAAAATTTTATAACAAATTGCAGCTGCACACTTGACTTTAAAATCGCATCTGCTAACTACAGAGTTGCGTCTCTGTGTAGAAGCACACAAAATGTGCTCTCGTACACCCCTTAGGTAGTGTTTGCCATACCTTGGGAATTTTTTTATGTTTTTATGCAAGCAGCAAATGTAAATATGTAACATACAAATATGAAATACGAATATGAATATAATGCGAATATGGAATAAATAAATAAATTAGAGCGCTTATAAAAAAGTTTATTACATTGCTGACGTGATGAGAGACAGAAACGGGCAATTGCTTATTACAAGCCTCCTCTGACCAGCTGGTGAGATGTTGCGCAATCAGAGGTGAGGTGAGGCTACTTGCTGCCTCACATCTAGCCCATGTATTTGAACAGCAATTATGTAAATTTATCAATACTGACAATTAAATCATGGATTCAAAAAGAGTATCAATATAAAACAAAGAACTGAAATAGAAAATAACTTTATTTAATCTTATTTCTTTTCTGCCTCCTCTGATAGAAAATCCCTTAATGACAGCATTACACATATTCAATGCCTCTGACAGCTTCAATCAAAACTGAATATTATCTTTGTAAAGGCAGACTTTTAGATAGCCAAAACATGCATTGGCCCTCATTAGATTGTGCAGGAGGTGGTCCTTCATTGTACCAAGCATAAAATCATTTGTAATGCAATCCACTGAGAGGGAGTTGGGCGTGAAATGTGTTGCTGTTGGGTTCCTGCCATATATTTGACAGACTGATCACAAGTGAGGCTGCAGTCAGGGTAGCATCACTCCAGGTAGGCACCCCTGGACCACTCCGTTACTAATATAACTCCATGCATCACTGTCTGACACAAACTAAAATAATTGCAATGAATGCACATTCTATATGGTATAAAATGTTCTCAACTAAACCAAAAATAAAACAACTCCACCGGGAGGGATCGGATGCAGTTATGAGGGCATGTCACCATATTCTAGCTTATAATAAAGTATTCTATACTGTATTATGACGACATGGGGTGATTGATTGAGGCAAATTGAGAAAGTAGACAAGAGCTGGTGAACCTTATTAGGTGTAATAAATAATAAATGACATATGCCACGGTGTAAATAATTTAGCGTACGTGCACGTTTACAATAGACATGCACGCGCACAGTTTTTACTGTTGTCTTGCATTTTCTGTGTGTGCGTGTGTGCGAGCGTGCGGGTGTGTATGTCTTACCGCTTATCTTTGAGTGTCTTGAGACCAACCGCGAGCAGATTCAGCTCTCAGGGAAAGGGCGACACATGTATCCTCCATGGAAAGCCTTTTATGAACATTTCGGTCACAATGGCAAGGTCGTTCATACAGGTGAAATAGACTCGAGATGACACGCGCTTCATAGCTACTGCTCCCGCCTCTTCCTCCGCTCCTCATCACATACACGCACACAAAATTTAAAACAAAAATAATAATAAAAAGGAAATCACCACACACGCGCGCGCGCAAGCGCACAGCTCACATGCACACACACACAACACCCACGTTGCTGGTGGCGCTGAATCACATTGAAATGATTCCACGGTCTCCAATCCAACGCGCGCAGCTTTCAAATCGGGCTTGGACAAAAAAAAAAAAAGGAGGAGGGGTGGCAATCTTGCAGAGGTGATTTATTATGCGCATCAAGTCAGCTTCCCTTGCGAGGAGGAGGAGGAAGAGGAGGAAGGAGAAGTGGGCAGCACGGCAGCGGAGCAATGGAGTAGCAACAGAAGCAGCAACAGCAGCAGCAGCATGGGTGTACGTGCACCCGCCGAAAGGTGCTGGTGGGAAAGGCACCTGGCAGGAAACTGCGCCACCCTGCGTCGCATCACATCATTACTACCAACCATTCACACGCCACGTTTACCTGTCAAAGACACTGGTGGGAGTTGACATTTTGAATACAGGCCATCAATCTGTAATCGATCATTTTTTTCTGACGATTTTTCACTTTAAATCCCCATGAGAAACAGGTATCCATACTTTTTTACCGCTTACTTTTTCAAAACAGCTTTGTTACTCTATTAACTACTGCGGATGACAACACCACGTTGAAAATAGGTCAATAGAGAACTAACTGTCATGGTCTGTATGTTGTTTTTTGGTTAAGTATTTAGTTTAATGTTTTTCCTTGTGTTTGGTGTGTCTCATCATGCTCATTGTGGCCACCTGTGTTCGTTCACCCAAGCCCCAGCGTTAACCGTTAATCAGCTCCCCCCAACCCTCCGTGTCTTGTCCAGGTGTTCCTCGTTGTTTCGACAATTTGTTTGTATTTAGTTCCCTGTTTGCTTTCAGTTCTTGCCGGTACATTGTTCATATCGATGTCCATGTCTGTTGTCCATGCTAGTCTTGTATTCAGGTAGTTCAATTTAGATTCATGTAATTCCTTTCACATAATTCATGTGATTTACTCTATTCATGTAATTCCTTTCAAATAATTCAGGTAATTCAATTTACATTCATGTTATTCCTTTCACATAATTCAGGTCATTCAATTTACATTCATGTAATTCCTTTCACATAATTCATGTGATTCACTTTATTCATGTATTCCTTTCACATAATTCAGGTAATTCAGTTTACATTCATGTTATCCCTTTCACATAATTCAGGTCATTCAATTTACATTCATGCATTCCCATTTTACAGTTGTCACCCAAAATTCTCCGTTCATTTCCAATGGCAAAAAATTGGGAATGCGTTTACTCCTCCAATTTTCGTCCAGCAACGCCGCGACCATCGTTTTACCCCCACACTGATATAAAAGGTACCCAGCCGTATGGGTCTCTTTCCAAATTTTCAACCAGATTTTCCACCAAAATTCCCCATTCATTTCCAATGGTAAAGATTTGGGCATGTGTTTACTCCTCCAATTTTCGTCCAGCAACGCCGAGAACATCGTTTCACCCCCACACTGATTTTTTTGTGGAATGATTTTGAATGAGACTGAATGTTTTTGAATAATATTGAATGACTCTGAAATATTGAATGAGGTTGAATGAATTTGAATCACAGTGAATGAAATTGAATGATTTGAATGACAGTGAATAATAGTGAATTATATTGAATATTCATGAATGAAATAGAAAAAAAATATTGAATAATGTTGAAAAATGTTGAATAATGTTGAAAAATATTGAATAATGTTGAATTATAGTGAATGACATCGAATGAAAATGGGGAAAGGCAGTGATGAATGGAATTGAATGATATTAAATCAAAGTGAATAAAGTTGAATGATATTAAATCAAAGTCAATAATATGAAATTGAATGACTTTAAATATTTTTAAATGGAAGTGAAAAACATTGAACAACTGAATGATACTGAATGACATTGAATGATTTGGAATGACACTGAATGTTTTTGAAAAAAATTAAATGACACTGAAATAGTGAATGAGGTTGAATGAATTTGAATCATAGTGAATGAAAGTGAAAGATTTTGAATCATAATTAATAAAATTGAATGATATAAAATCAAAGTGAATAAAGTTGAATGATATTAAATCAAAGTGAATAATATGAAAACTGAATGACTAAATAATTTTAACTGGAACTGAATAACATTGAACAACTCTGAATGATACTGAATAATAATTGTGAATAATAATGAATGACTTTGAATGATTATGAATTAAATTAAATCATTTTGAATGAAACTGAATAACGCAAGTGAAGTTAAGTCCTTGTGTTTTGTTGATCCCTGTTATTTTGTGCTCTTGGTATTTTTTGTTTTCCCAGTCCTTTGTTTGCTTTTTTCTTCCCTGTCTCGCTTCCCTATGTTTGGTTCCTCCTCAACCTCCTTACAAAACCTTGACAGAAACATCAACTGCGATGGGGTATTATAGCCATGCCAGCATAAATTAAAATGGGGTTGGACAGACTAGTTGACTTTACGACTCAACAATGCAGTGTAAAGCGTATAACAATATGAACATATTAACCAAGATGAATACTTAATAGCTGAAAGTGATCACACAAATCTTTTGCGCAAATTGTCAAACTAAACTTCACTCAGTAAAATCATCTTCACTCTCGAAATTTTCTACGCGCAAAATTATGGTTATCTGCGAACGTATTTCTTATTACATTTCTTCAGGTTTCTTTGCTCCTTCCATACTCAAAACAAGCTTTCATTTCACACTGGCCATGTGGCATCAAATGAGTCTGTGTGAGTTGATGAGATGTGAGTAGCCACCAGATATAATGTGGGAGGTCAGACAGAGCCGCCGGGACCTGAGAATACGGCACATGCACTGCCAATCCAATATAATGAGCTGGAAGTGACTAAAAACACAAAAACACAGAGTGGGTGATAAAATTACTCAAAATGCGTGTGTGTGCGTGTGTGTGTGTCTTTGTGTGCAAACAGAACATGTTTTGAATAGGAGGGGGCGACGGACTTCACCCAAAGTAGTTTCTTTTTAGACGAGAATGAAGAGGACCTGTTCTCTGTGCTTCCATGTTTTGCCATCTGGGCATGGTGAAAATATAACAAACAATATGCAGAATGTTAAAAAACAACAACAACAACAAAAAAAATCACCCTCAATGCTATTGATGTGGATAATTGTGTTCTAATAGGCTTTCCATGGGGAATTCAGATACACCAGCGTCAAAAAACACACTTGGATGCCTTCATTTTGCCTTATTTTCCTGATATCATGAATGTCATGCCTGAATGGGACATAGTCACTCAAAAGCTACAGATGAAAGTACGCCTCCACAATTTCGCACCCAAAACGCGAGGATGCGGATGATTCCTCCTTTCCTCAACTCATGATGCAGTTTTGAATGAGCATGAGGTATTCATTAATCTCTACGCTTATTATTGTGATTGTAGTTTTCCTTGGGGTGGATTTGCACTGTATTGCTCCACTTAAAATAAAAAAAGCTCCTCAGCTCGAATGATATCTTTTTTTTTTCTTTCAGGTAAAGTACCAACAGATGGGTGGAATTACACTTCAGGCTCTAATTTCCAATATCCAAAGTGCTATACATGGATCAAAAGTAAGTCAAACAACATGAAAAAAATAAAACAAATGAATAATGAAGACAGTAAAAGTCACAAAAACAGTAACGCCCCCCCCCCAAAACAAAAAAAAACAAGTATCAATAAATAAATAAAAATGATACGTTTCATAGATGGAAAATGAGGGGTCTTGCCTAACATTTAGAGGGCGGTCATTCCAAAGAGAAGGGCCGGCAACGGAAAAGGTTCGATCCACTCTGAGTCTATACACTATTACGAATACCAGTCAAGAGGCGAGCAGCAGCATTTTGGCCCAACTGGAGCAGCTTGATGGAGGATGGCATTACAGTAATCCAGCCAAGATGTGACCAAGGCATGAATTACTGCTTCAAATTGCCTTTGAGATAGAAGATACTTTACCATAGCCAGCTGCCTAAGAGGAAAAAAATCAGGATTTAACAACAGTATTGTGCTACTCTATCCTGATCCCTCGTAATTCTGCAGTTGACTAAATAAGAAATGCATGGTTTAGTAATTCAGCAACAACATGGACAAAAAAAACAATGTTCAATCAATACCTCTTCGGCAATGTTGGATCAAAACTGAGCATTATTAGCTTTGTTATTATTGGTATGATTCTTGTGTAGGATGTTATTAGACGGTGCTATAGTTTACCTAATTTTATGGCTGGTGAACACACCTACTGTAACACTGGCACTTGTTATATGGTAGAAAGCAAAAGAAAAAAATATATATATTATATATATATATATATATATATACTCACTGTCAGTATTTCTTTCCTTCCTGTAATATTCTTACGCTTGGAGTTGTCCTGAGGTTTTTCTATGTTTTCCCCTCTTGTTTTGAATCCCTTTTTTCCTGTATCAGAATAGAGGATCTGTGGATGAATGGAAGGCGTTGTTTGCTGTGCAGATTCTGAATCCCTTGCAGAACATATTTCTGGAGTCTGGACTATGTAAGGAAAATATACTTCACCTCAACTGATTGCCAAAGTCCCTGCCCTAAAGAAACACTGACTTGCAGAGAGCTCACGGTTCACTGTTTTTGATAAGCATCCACTGACAGCTTTGGGTGAAAAAACTTATTTCCCATGACTGAAAAAAGCGAAAATAAAAAGGAAGCTCTCCATCCCTTCGTCCCTCAATTTATTAACAGTCTGCCGTATACACAACTGTCCTGCTCATCCTTGTCTGAGCTTCCGTAAGACATATCCTTAAATCCCTTGTCTTTACGATCACCAGATTGTTGCCCTTTTGTATATCACTGTTGCCTCCACACAAGTCAGTATCATGCGTTGGATTTGCTGCATCAGTTACAGCAAAGTAACTGTGTTGCTCTATATCCCACTGTCCCCCAAAATATAGTGACGCTGACTCAACTTCCATTGATCATCTTCAGCTCAGACACAGGATCCTTTTATGTGAGCCGGGCGCTGTTATTATAGCTCCATACAGAAGCCAGCTGACATTTCCTTTAATTATACCTGTAATTTATTCATGCCCTTGAGCCTGGCCGCTTGTTGTGAAAATCTTCCTCCCAGAATATTTTATCACTCTCCTCCCGAGCCCCGCGGAGTAACCATCTTAATAGCAGCTCCTGAAGGCATCATTTCCTTCCCAAGGTGTGCCGCTATCTGTGCTGTCGTGTTCACTGTCAATTGGATACAGCGTCTTTAAAAAAAGTAGCTTTTTTTTTTTTTTTTGCTCCATTGCTCCCCTAACACATTTATGCAGTTTATTTTGTATGTGAATAATAATGTACAATCGTCAACAGAAAAAAGTAAATGGTTCAACACATACTGGAGGCTATACTCGCTTTTGGGGGATTTTCTAGTTATGTCACATCTTAATACCCTTTACCGTTACATCTTAATGACAGGTGGCTACATGTTAACAAAATTAATTTCTTATTTTAACATAAATATGAGGATACAGCCAACTTCAACATATCCGACAGTTATTCAAATAAAAAATAGAGGCGGGCCTTCAGCAGTCGGTTACCTGATTTGATCAAATTCTTTGTATGATTGCTATCATGTTGGAGTTGTAGAAACCTTCAAAATGCTACAGAATGTAATATAACATTACATAGTTATACCATTCATATCATACAGAGTAGTTCACAACCAATATTTAACTAATAACATGACAAAAACAGAAAACATTGAAATAAAATGCATTATACTCGCCAGATATGCTCAATAATAAATGCATAAATGTGTGCAGATCGCTCCAGACATGTTTTTGCAACACTCATATTTGGCTTGCTTTGAATAAACAATCTGAGGAGAGTTTTTATGTCAGCTTGCTAGCCCTGCAAAGTGAATCTGATTGGTTAAAGAGAGTTTTTGTTCAAGTTACATCAGCCAGCACTAGTGATTCTGAAGGCCCTGGGCAGATTAGTTTGACAGCGCTTAGAGGTTGAAATCTGAATGGACAAAAAAAAAAAAACTAACAACTCTAACCTGTCTTTGTCTTTTTTTAGTTTGGTTTTTGATTTAGAAATTATTTGAATGGTTTTCTTATGGTTCTTTGTCTGTCTGTCTTGTTAGGTTATTGGCACACCTGTGCTCGTTTACCCGATCCCTTTTGTTACCCAATCAGCTCCCTCCAAACCTTTCTTGTCTTGTCCAGGTGTTCTTCGTTGTCTCATTAGTTTGTTTGTAGTTTCCTCCTTCCAGTTCTTGTTGTTTGATTGTTTTTGTCTTGTGTAGTTGCTGTTAGTCTTGTTTTTTGTCGGTCCACACCAAGTGCAGTTTTTTCCTAGTAATGGTTTTGTTATTTTGAACGTGGTGATTTTGGACTTCTGATGATTTAGTATTTTTGAGTATCCGATTACTTTGTTTGCCTTTTTATTTTCTTCTCTTGGGAATTAAAGTCATTTTGTTTTGAACACTTCACTGCATTTGGTTCCACCCTGACAATTTACAATGGAAGCAGTATTTCCAAGAGAACTGACATAAAATGAAGAGACTCGATGGTTGGAAATAGATGACTACAATACAAAATCATGGAACACTCCAGAGATACCACAACAAAATATGGAAGAAAATGCTGGCACAAAGTTTCAACCATTTTTGACATCAGCTTCACGTGGGCTGAGGTGTGAATCCTCTTTATTTTCAATAAAAAAAAAAAAAAAGCGACTCAATGTACCTCATTTTAACCATCAAAGAACAAATGTGAGCGTGCATTTTGCATTTTTTTTCCGGCCCTTTCTGGCTTTTGTGATACTTTTTCTTTTGTCCAGAATTAGTATTTCTGTGCCATGATGGTACGAGATATCCATGTGGCTGAGTGGAGGTGTTGGTTTTGTTTTCAGACATTTAGCTCAGTTTTTTTTCCATTTGGTTCTTTGTTATTTTTAGTTTTGTTCCATTATCATTTACTTGATCAGAAAAACCTATTTTGATTTTCTTTCACTTGTGCCGTGGACAGTGCTTCCAACTTACGGACTGCGCCGCTAGTGTACATGACTTTTCCAAACCCTTTAGCAACATTTAGTCACGATCAACTGTTTTAGATCATGTTTCATGTAAAAAAAAAAAAGCTGCATTAGACACAACACATTGAAGTGATTATATTGTTTCTGATGTAATAGTTTTAAGTGGAATCATCATCTTCTCTTCAAATTGCTATAATATAGTCAATTGTGGCTGGCACACATACTACCAGTCTATTCTCCAAAAATGGTAAGAAAAGAAGGTCAGATATGTGGGCTGCATTTGGTGGATTTTTTTTTTCCACACAGTCGCCCCTCAAGCACTGCTCGCATTGCTAATATTAGTAATAACGTGTGTGCTAACATAGCATAGGGTATCCTGGCTGGTCCACCTGTGCTATAGCCCACTAAAGTAGGTGATGTGGGGTTGCCATGGCAATGATAGACCCAATTACCCCTATTCACACCCCAATTCACCAGCTTTTATTTTAAGAAAAAACATACTGCATTATATATTGTAGCTTTGATGCTTGCTTTGTGCTGTAAACGGCTTCCTGTATTTTATTTGCATTTTTTTTTGCCATTATACTCATTTTCAATTGTTCTGCAATACAAGCTTGTTCCATTTAGGGAGAGCGAGAGAAGAAAAGTGCAAATGTTTGCAAAATCTGCAAGAAGGCAGCGTTCCCCATATTTAACCCAGTTTTGCAGAGGGAGATGTCGGCACCTAATTTGCTCACTTTGCAGATTGGTTAGAAGACAGCAAAATACAACAATTTCGCTCAAAGTAAGCGAAGAAATCACACAATCATGATTGAGCACACTTCAGGTGGCCCTCAAGATGTTAATTATGATATTTCTGATCTAGACTCTTCTCTGCAGACCCGTAAAACTGTAATGACATTTCTGCACTTTAATCACACATGCAATCTTATTTATTTATTTATTTTTTACATGTAGCGATTACTTATTGAACAGACATTTCACACTATAGTCTTTGTGGTCATCGTTGTTTGTTGTTGCAGACTCACAAGCACTGCATTTGATCCCCTGAGCCCTTTGACACACATTTCAACCGCAAAGTTAATGGGGTTATAAATTATTGAGTCCAGAAATGAAATCTTTATCGAATCTATTGGTAGACAGACAATATATAACCTACTTTATGATGTCATAAAATATTAAACACCCACGCTTCAAACAGGTAAACTTACATTGCGTTCAATTCCATTGAAATCCTGGTTCAATGAGCCTTAAATCCTTTTGCTGCTGTAATTTCAGCACAAATTAAAACATGTATGTTCATTTTGTGCACAAGAGCTCATGTTTTTTTTTTGTGTGTGTGTGTTTTCCTCCTTGTTTTTCCTCTTGTTCTCACTCACCCTGTTCAGGGCTACATTAGCTCATTAGCCAGACTGCATTGGAAAGGCTCTCACAGAGGACTGATGAGCCAATGTACGTTATATTGCACGCTGCAATTCAGTGTCGAGGATACGCGGAAGGGTTTGAATATAGAGAATTTCAATTTATTATGTCCTTAACTACCACATAGCACACCCATGCCTTCCTCTTAGTTACTGCTAAGTCAGACAAATTTTTAACATTTCACTGTCTGCACACTTGGGAGAAATATGATCACATTCTTTTTCATTTCTTTCAGCCAGAAGCAGGAAGAATGGTCCGCACTATTCCTTTGAATGCTCTACATTATTGATATGAACCAAGAGTAAAAGGACAAGGAACTAGGGACTGATAATGTTTAGCACTTATGCATTCCTTTCGCCTTGTTCCAGGGAAGCAACAAATTTTGACCAATCAACAGACTTTAGTGTTTAGAGCCCCAGCATTCATAAACATTGGCACAGATAAAAATCCTCCATTTATAAAGTATATAGACATCGACTTCCGATAAATGCCTGCTGTTCACTGCAGTAGACCATTTGGCCAAAATTGGAAGAAATGTAGCATAATCTAAAGCAGCCGTGGGCAAACTACGGCCGGGGGGCCACATGCGGCCCGTTAAATGTTTTATTCTGGCCCGCCAAACTTGAAAAAAATCAAATGAATAAACCTTGTTATATATACTGTGGTGTGTCAAAAACATTCATGTTCACTTTCATTTAAGATTAAATGGTTTTTTTTTCCTCAGATGAGGTGAGGTTACCAAAACACCATCTGCCCCTCAGTCAAATTTTAGAACCCATTGTGGCCCGCCAATCAAAAAGTTTGCCCACACCCTGCTCTAAAGTATTTATCCATCTACCTGTCTTTCTATAATATATATATATATATATATATATATATATATAAAAAATCACAGTGGTAGTGGGTTTGGTCTTCCTGAGTGACGTTTGCATGTCCTATCCGTGCCCGTCTGGGTTCTCCGCTGTCGTCCCACATTCCAAAGACGTGCATTGTAGGACACTTTAAATTGGCCCTAGGTGTGTGTGCGCGAATGTTTGTTCGTCTTTGTGTGCCCTGCGATTGGCTGGCAACCAATCCAGGTTGTACCTCGCCTACTGCCCAAAGACAGCTGGGTTAGGGTCCAGCACCCCCCGCGACCCTAGTGAGGAGAAGCGGTACAGATGATGGATGGATGGATGGCTAATTTATAAGTAGTGTCAGAGCTTTTTTTGTTTTGTTTTTTTGATCAATTGAGCTTTTCTTCTCGACAAGAATATAAATGTTGCTACTACACTAAATATGAATTCATTCTACTAAAAGAACGCCAATTGTTCATTCATTGTATTTTCATATTTTTATTATTTAATAACCTGGCAAAAAAATGTTCCACAAAGTTAGAAAGCTACTCCTCAAATCTATTTGCAATACTGCTGTGCAAAGAAAAACTAAATAAATTTCGAGCCTTGTATATATTTATATGATTAACAAAATATGTACTTCTAACCATTTCCCTATGTTTAATTATTATCAAGAGCTTTTACTAGTGAATTAAGTATACTGTAATTCCACATTTGATGACAACGCATGTATGCCGCACACTGCAAACTAGACAATACACAAGATACAGAGGCTTGAACTTGTCCTTTAAAACGTGCACTCAATGACAAAAGAGACAAATGTGGCAAAACTCATAATGGCTATTTGTGCAAGGGATGCTCAATGGCCATTCAGCAGCTTTGTGTCATTCAGCAAATGTCACAGCTTAGTGTTTTTAGTCATAGTTGATGCGGGCCCACGCCACAAACACAAACCTCCCACCCCACAACAAACCCTTCTCCCTTCCTAGTGCTCATTTAATGTTTGTGAAATGAATTGATTGAGAAGCTTCTTTGGCCGCATTATACAATTAGGCCTGTACACCCTGGTGTGCGAGGAGTACTTGCAATTTCTGCTGCGACACCTGTTAAACAAAAAGGCATCTTCACACAAGTGAGTCATTTCAAGTTGAATAGCGATCAACAACGTGCCTCATGTTCACTCCAACACGTTTTTGAAGCCATTTTAAATGTCGAGCCCTTCAAGTTCACAGGAGGAGGCGCCAAAAAAACAAAAAACAAAGTAGAGGCTCTTATTCCTTGCAGGAGCGCATCGCCCTGGCAGTAATTTGGGTGTTTAGTGTCTGACTTAAGGACTCTTTAGCTGTGTTCGTGGTGCGTATCAACAGCTACATCACGCCTGATAGTGTGCCACTTTAATGGCCTTCCTCCACTGCAGCTCCAGAAATCAAACTAGCGGAGCATCATAGCTTGTAGCAACTTTGAGGCCAGCGTGGCGGGTAAAGAAAAAAGAAATAAAAAGAATAAATTGTTGCGGCATCATAATCGTTCAAGCTTTCGCCGCGCTGTAAAAGCTCTTTAAATCGTGGAGAATGAGATGCTGCACTGCCTGTGGCTTTGTTGCACAAAGCAGGTGGCAGCAGACATTACTGGTCAAGCACCCCCACCCACCATCTGAGCACACACTTTTAGAAGTGATTGTGCTAGAGACAACATGTACAGTGATAAGCAAATCTAAATGGCTTTAACACTTATGCGAGCAGAGCGATGGGGAGATGTCAAGTGCGGTGCAGGAGTGGAAACAAGCGCTTATAACGTGCAATAACTCCAAATGGCTTTTCTGTTTTCAAACATGATGCGCATCTTTCCTAACAGAATTTAAGAGATATACTGATTAGGGAGAGGCATTTGTGATTTTTGTCAGATTTTAAATCACATTTCCCGAACACAAAGTACATTAGGGGTTCAATCAACTCGTCAAAGTGCCAATTTTTTACCACTCCGAAATGACAGTTATAGCTCGAGGTCGATTAATTGCCGCTACCATTTTTTTGGTACAGGAAGTCCTCTATTTACGAACGAGATCCGTTCCAACGCTGTAGAGGTGTCAGTCGGATTTAACCCTTTAATGGTCTCTAAATTCCTGAATAAATATCCAGATACGCATTTTAAACTTAGATATTAATAAAAAAAAATCATTTCAAATAAAAAAAAAATACTGTACTTATCAACACTACTGAGAAATGGGGCCATCATGTGAAAAAGATTTTTACGTAAGCGTTCACATTAAATTATAAATGCGACCGTGGTTTGTTTGATGTGTGAAAATATTGTATGCTTCATCTTTCAAGTGGGATTAAATTAAATTAAAATATACAGTCAATAATGTTACTCAAAACAACTTTGTATATGCGATCTCCCAGCTGCCAGCACTGAACCTAAAATGTCGGACGAGGCAAAACGTAGTAGCTCGTGCATGTAATTTGTGGACTTCCTGTATTAATAGAATTGGAAAGCTCGATGAAATTAGCATGTGCAGCGGTGCCTCAAGCTTGTGAAACTATATTAATAAAAAAAAATATTAAAGTCTATTCTCTAATATAATCAATGCACTCTCATCTGAATAGGCACTCAGTAACGCTAGCTGATGAGCTAATAATTGATCGACGGTACCTTGTCATTGCTCTCAGAGGGAAGAGGCCACTGAGCTGAGAACAGGTAACAAAAGACATGCAGAAATACTGAAAGAGTCCCAGAAGTGGCATAGAAGTGGAGTTCCTTGAATTTTTCCATGGATGAAACACCTTTTGTAAATTCTGTCCTTCGGCTCCTTTTTAGATAACAGCAAGTTGTGCAAAAAGTACTGAAACCATAAACAGTTGGACATGCATTTAAAAGTTTCAAAAGGTCATATACGGTTCACTAGTATAGTTTATAATGCATTTGAGGTTAATCCTAAAAATTTACATGAAAGGAAATTGTGAATATTGCTTCCTAAATGCAACAATTCTAGTGTGGATCCAAATTATGAGATTTTTTCTTCATTGAGGTCTGCAGATGCGCAAGGCAGAAAAATGCTTGTATGCTCGTAATGCGCATCTCCATCTCCATCGGCTGATGCAAGTTCAATCAATATCTCAATGCGCTACCAACTGAGATTTAATAGCTTGTTAAGAACAAATGTGATTGGCTGGCCTTGAAAGTGGCAACATGGTGAGTTTGCACGTCCACATCAGAGTTTTCAGATTCTGACCCAGACTTCCAATGGCAATTTCTCTGGGCCTCATCATTCTCCTGAATAAAAACCCTGCCATTAAAACTGAAGTTCAGAATATCAAGATGGATATTCTCCCATTCCAGTTTTTCAAAAAAAAAAATACTTGCATTAATTGATCTTTATTTTTTTCCGAGTGGAAGGAAATGTTGTCAATACCCTTCCATACTAATAACCAATATGGATAATATTGCCATGAAGCAATTATAAAATTCAATTTCACTCACTTCAAATAAAATGTAATGCAGATTGTCAGCAGTGGATATAAAATATTGTTCAGTTGAGTTTTTTAAATTTGTTCTATTGCATGCACAGTGTTTGACTGCTTAGCACGTCTGCCTCACAGTGCAGAGGACATGGGTTTGATTCCGGATGTGTGGAGTTTGCATGTTCTCCTGTGCCTGTGTATTCCAAAAACATGCATGGTTGGTTGATTGGACACATCTAAATCCCCCAGGTGTGACTGGTTGTTTGTCTTTGCATGCCCTGCGATTGGCTGGCAACCGATTCTGGGTGTACCCGCCAAATGCCTGAAGACGGCTGGGATAGGCTCCAGCGCGCCCGCGACCCAGGTGAGGAGAAGCGGCTTAGATAATGAAGAGATGGATGGATGCTTGATTACTTTATAACAGGACTGTAACAAATCTTCTAAATTCATTCTTTCATGATGAATTCAAAATGTAGTCCGACTTACTGCAATTGAGAGAAATTAACTCTCCTTCCACCATTGTTTGCACTGTTTAAAACAATATCGGAAGATTTGGCCAATATTGTCAGCGCCTTGATGAGAGTTCAGACACAGCAGAGGATGAAACAATCCGAAATTAAATTATACATTCATGATTGGCCCATTTCCAGGTAATAAAGCCAGAGGGTCTTTACTATCAGTTATGCATGAAGGATAATTGTTTTTACCAATCATACATCTTTTTTAAATTATATCCGTGACACAGGTTGTTAATTTGTGTAACAATTAGGTGATGGCTTGTATACCATCGCTTCGCATCCCGTAAAAATACCAATTACTTCTTCCTATTAGTTACTGTATTTTGTTTTTGTCTCAGTGATAAACAAAGTCTGTGTGAATTTATTTAAAATTTCAGTTCAGTCGTGTTCTTTTCCTCGTCTTCTTTATGCACTGGTACTCCTAGTTTCTATTTCTGAGTTTGTAATTATTTTTTAAATCACATTTTTATTGTTTTGGTGCAAAACAGAAAAGAAACAACACACATTGGCTCTCCAGAGAACCACAGATAAGCACTTTCACATACAGTGGCTCTAATGTTAAGCAGAGCTGCAGTTTTGGCACAATAAATATTTAATATTATTAACAGCATTATTATTGTTAACTTTGGCTATACATCACATATTGCAATGCTCTTGAAAGTTGCCATTATGGGGGTAGTAGTGGCTATTTGTGTTTCACAATGCAATGCATAACAAATGCTCACTGGAAATTGGGATTATTTGTCTTTCGCTGAACTCTGTGCTCCACTCGATCCGATCCTAGTTGCTTCTAACAAGGCTAAGATTCTCTCCCATTGAGACTTACACGTGTAGTTTACAAATCCACAACATGTAGGTGGTGTGTTTGCACCTTTATGTAAGCACGTATAAATATTTAAACGGCAAAAGTGTCGCTGATGATGATACAAATGTACCATCACCTAAATATTCATTACCTATTAATATTTTATCTCATGTTCCGAAGGCGGGGGAGAGAGAGAGAGAGAGAGAGAGAGAGAGCGAGAGAGAGATTTTCAGGTAGGTAATTTCCCTAATAAATTATCTTAAATGACACCAAAATAATACATTCAATAGGACGTTACAAAACGTAAATGAGATATATTAACTGTCATACTGTGCAGCGACACAAAGTCAGGTCACCACTTGTCTTAAAATAGCTAAAATTTACCAGTAACCTGAATTGAATCATTTTTGCAAACATGGACCAACTCAATGTGACGCTATTCTTTCACTTTCCCCTTCCTAGTAATTTCGCCTGCCCTTAAACAAAGTTTTAAACTGACACTATTGCTCGTGGTGGAGAGTATTTAAAACCACAACTAAATACCTCTTTACCAAACCTCTCATTAACAACAGTAAAAGCAAAGGGAAAGCCTGACTGACAGTGGCACTTCAAATATGATAACAGTGAAAAATGTCTCTCTTGAGCCGCAGAATGGCCAGATGCCCTCATTCATTGTGGATACAAAACTCTTCACTGTCATAATTCCACAAAGCAGCCTCCACTGTACGTCTATATTGCTAAGTAGAGGCTTATTCAAAAACCACCATTGAGATCTTGATCCCAGGTCTTGTGCGAGTGCCTGTTTAGGGTTTTCACCATTATTTTGAACAATTTATTCTGAGGTCTTCTCCAGCGGAAGAGGCTGTGCCAGCTCCTTCAGTGGAACAGAACAGTCGATAAAATCCACCACAAAAAAGTGTTCAGAATAGAATCCTCATTATTGGGAAAAGCAAACCTATCCTAAAACATTTTTGAATCCGAATGTCTTAACTGTTTGCTTTCTCAATGGTCAAGACATCATCGGTAATCTTTGTGGATCTGAGTTCAGTTTGTCAGAAAGCCTGGTAGGGCCCACCAGCTGAGGTCCAGACAGCTTCACGAGTGGCGACCCCTGCAGCTTGGAGAAGCCTGGACAATAGAATGGTCCAAAACCGCCCAATGGAAGACTGTTTCCTTTAAAAGCCAGTGCAGGAAGTATCTCTGTGTCTTCCTTTGTTTTATAAGCGGATCACATTCCACATTGTAAAATTAACGTATTTTTGTCCATTAAAAAAAAAAAAAAAAAAAACGTTGACAGTCAAGACGCAGGCTGTTAATATGTGCTTGGATACACCGGGAAATTGTCTTCAGATTGACCAATTAATGGCTTCTTGATGAACTGGTGGCAGAAGGCAGCCCATGATTGATCAGATGGACCAGGACCTGCCCCAACTCCTCCTTGAGAAGCGAAAGGAAACTATATGATACCTGTTGCATCCTGAGTTCTGACCCAAAATAGTTCTCTTAAAACGCATTGTACATTTAACGAAAGAGAAACTAATAGATCGGCATCGGACAGCCGGTGACATAGGGTGCACGAGATCATGGAAGAAGCTGCTGCGCACAAGTGAATTAGTCGACCACTTAGTCTTGAAGCGCTCACTTGAGCAACCGGCAGCAAACTTTTTGATCTCAAACGAGTCTGAGACATCCCTGCATAAATGATGAAAGACCTTCCTCGGTCCGTTTTCCTGCTGCAGCCTAAAGAACTGGGAGGGGCATCCATCTGTGAAATGTTCATAAACGTTGACCTGACCAGAGCTCCCTGTTCGAAAATGCCCAACAGGTTGGCTATGGCCAATATTTTGGACTTGAGAGTGACAAAATGGCCTCGATCGCCTGTGGAAGCGATTAACGATTATATTTCTCCGACTTGTCTCTCTAGATCCTTAATCGACCAGGCTATCTCTACAATGAAGTCGCTGGTGAGTTCTTTAATTTGTATTTTGCCCATGTCCAACCACTGCTGAGTGTTGGGAAAAGCAGATCTGCTCTCTCTGTTGGAAAAGCAAAGCAACTTAAAAGCAGTCCTCAAAGCCTGCTCTTTGAAAAGGGCTGTATTCAAATGCCAGGATGCCAGCGACGATGACAGATCATTCCCATGAGAGGGGCATTCGGCCTATTCTACTGTTGAGCAATTGTTTATTATTTGTAAAACAAATGAAATACACCGACAGCTGCTGTGCGGTCGATGACATCACTAACTGGGTGTGTGGGATGGAGTCAACCCCACCTGTCGATGCAGTGTGGCGCGAGACAAAGTCTTTCGAGAGAGGCTATTCAACTCCAGATGCTGACCGCCTGGAAGGACCACACATTTTGTTGCTTTCAAGTAGTCTTGTCTCAGTATGCCGGGGTCACTCACATCAACCACCCAAGCAGAAAAGATCGCTGATAAGCCTCCTAGGACAAACACAAATCTCCCTTCGCCACTCATCTGGGGTTTTTTCACAGGTCACTGTCCTCCATCTCAAGGTTTGTTTTAAATTGGTTCCCACTAAAAAAAAAAAAAACATGCTGTCGCACTGTCGTGGCAAATTGACGTCACTCATTATGATTTTAAGAATCATGTATACCTGTCTCCGGTGACAAACTAAACCCAAAGACACAGTTTTTATCCGTTACACAAGCTGTCCATATTGGGAAAACTCTTCAGCAAATGCAGTGTTTAAAAAAAAAAAACAGGCGTGTTAGCGATAGTTATCCTCCTAGCAGACCTAACCAGCAGGAGAAATGGGAGTGAAAGGATGTTAAATCACTGCACTGATCTCCACCAACTTTGCTGACGTAAGCTTTGCTATCCAAGAAGATGATAACTGCGCTGTTCATGCGCTGGCAGACTTCATGCTGCCATACCCCACAACCTTCCAAACGGCTAACCGTCATTCATGAGCAGGGCACTGCACCACTAGGACCAGTCTGATGGCATGACATCGTGTCTGTCCGCTGTTCAAACTCCTCCACGGTGGCATCTGCCAGCGGCATTGAGCCAAACAAACCAAACAAACAAAGCTCCCCCTTCCCATCACCAAAAAACACCAAACACCAAAATGTACTACAAAGTAAACACAAAATCTATCACAAAGAAAAAAAGGAAGAACACATTCACTTGAAATGTTGAAAAGCCAGCAACACCACACTCTTAGAACTGCGCAAGAGACAGACCAATATTACGATGTCTTACATGTCAGATCATCGACGTGTGCTCCCGCTGACCTACGAACATCCTTCTGTTATACATTCATGGTCTTGGAAAAACCACTTGTGCCTCATTTTAAGATGGCTGCCAGATTTATTAGTTAATATTCTCATATATGGCTTCCATTTCATTTACGCAACATAAAAAAATCTTTTCAGCATGTTCACACAAAGAGCTCCTGGTTTTTTTTTTTTCTCAAGATGAAATCTGAGAAAAATATATCCCATTATGAAGCCCTCCTCTTGAGGCCAGCAAATGCTGTCGGGCTATAAATGAGATGTTTGCCTCCTGAGTGAGATAACCATGGATTTCTTTTGCGTTGTGTTTACTTCCATTTGAGAGTAGTCAAAGCATGTCTGTGAGTGATCAGTAAAGTCTAATGGAACAAGCAATGGCGTTGTTTTCCAATGTTCTTTTCCTGTGCGCACACACAGATACATGCGAGAGAAGTTCAGAGCTGCGCTGCCGGCATTTGTTTTTACACATTGTGCTCTTGTGTTCAATAAAAAGAATCTATAGCCGGTCAGTGGGTTTCAGATATGTGTAGGAGCAAGGTGCAGACCTTTATTGATTTTCAATAGTCTTTCCTAATGAATGTTTTCACTCTGCTCTCATCGATGATGCAATGATCTCTTGCGCTTTGAAGCTACAAGCATATTAGACTGGGTCGAAAAGGGCCATGTTGTAATTGTGGCCAGCATGTATGGATGAATGATCAGCGTTTAGTTAAAGGTGAGCACATCTGTTTCACAATGTCCGACTCAGCTTTCAAATGCATGAATTATTCAGTCATCTTCATTAACATTAAGGATTTCTTTGGAATCAACACCAGGACTTACGATCAGTATGCATCATCCATTATCTATTCTGCCTGGCGTGTGCAGGGGATCTATGGTCCATTCCAGCTAACATTGGTGGCCGTTGGTGGGGCAAAATTGCAGTTATTGCAGTGATGTGCAGTGAGGTTCTTGAATGCTGAGGCTCCGCCTCCTCTGGAGTCGTATATAAAAATAGGAACCCAAAGTAGAGGATTACCCTCCATTTCAATTTTGACCAATATATTTCAAACTGTTCAACAATGCTGAAGAAAAAAAAGGAATATTTTATATAAATTAAAAGTCATTGTTGCTTTTTAGTTTTAACTTTAGATTTAGATTTAGATTTGTTATGTTATGACACTGTCCCACTTATAAAATTACCCACGTCTGGTATCATAACTGCATGTCTGTTTTCTAACAACCCAATGCGTACAAAATCGGTAAATAATTTGTCAAGTTGTGAAGCGAGAGTTATCCCAATACAAGTGAATGGAAGAGATCGCTGGCCACTCCCGGTTCAAGATGGATCTTAGGTCTGCACGTCCTCAAGGGGGCTGGGTCCTAATTCCAAATTCAAATTAAGCATGCCCAAAATGGGAGGAGCCTTTTAAGGCGTTGAAAAACCCGGCCTGCAAATTCTATCAGTTTTTCGACAATTTGGGCGAGTTGTGTCATGTTCTGTTGCTCAAAATGTGATTATATCTGTCAATATGGAATAATAGGAGACATTTAAGTGATATAAGCATTTACAAAAATCGATAAAAACACCTAAAATAGTCAGCACATAAATTGAAGTTCTTCATTGTTCAATTTTGCCGTAGAATATCATTGTACAATGAACAAGATTTATTTGGCAATTTAAAATATCAACCAAAGCTGCTGTTTGCAAACAATGCTTGTCCAAAAGTGTTCTGTGAAGTAAGTGAAGATTTACAGTATATTATTTTAGAATATCATCAAATGATCATGATTGACTTTCTGGAAAAAAATATAGATTTTTTTTTTTTTTAGCACATATCACCCACCCCTAATGCCAATGTTCAGCCCAATCAATAGTTTCTATAATGCATTCTTTTAGTCAGTGGGAGGAAACCTCGGAGGCCAGATGTAACACATGCAGCCACGGGGATGACATTCAATCTTTGACTGCACCCATTCAGCTGGAGGCTTGTTCATTGAATTTAAACCAGGCGCTTTCTTCTTTTTTTTTTTTTTATACTTTTGATGGTTCTTTTTCATATTTTGTTTGGGATAAAACTGACACGAGGAACAACAAGATTGAAATCATCTCAAAATTAAAGTAATTAACTATTTTTTAATTTACTTGGTACCTATTTATTTCTTTTCTGTTGCATGATTCATGTGACCAGTTTTGAGTCGGGCAAAAGAAAACAACTAATTTGCAAAATATTAGTTTTTGTCCCACTGACTGCACAACAAATTGGAGTCTCTGCTAAAATAACATAATTTTCATGTCAGTGCACAACATGGCTGCAATTCTCGAGCAGTCTTCTTGAAACTTTTAGCAATTATTTGCTTTTCTTCCCCTTCTTCACCAAAGCAAGAAGCCTTTTGATTTTGATGATCTGACCCAAGATGTTTCCAGCAGCAAACAAGGTCAAATCTGATTGGTTGCTTCATGTTCCTTATCAGTGCTCTACAGGGTGCTAGTATCCAACCCCCCCCCACCCCCCCACACACACATGCATAATTTTAAAATTTTGAGATTATTGTTCCTTATCAAAAGGCGGAACTCTATGAATGTTAATTATACGAAAGACGTAAGATAGTTCTGGTATCTTTGGTTAAATTCAACAACATTTCTATAGCACATTAGATTTTATTTTCAACCGATCTTTCAGCTCTCAAGGACTGTTGCTTAGAGATAGAAGAGATTACCTTGTTGGTGATGTGTCACCTCCGATACTTTTTTGGTTTCAACATATAATGTGGCTTTTGTCTACCGTGCTGCAAAAGTACAGATTTACTGTATGTCTCCCAAAAAAAAAAAAAAAATAGCACTACAGGTATTCTCGCCAAAGCTTGAACAGCACATTAAAAGACACCATTTTAAATGAAGAGAGCCTTGAGCAACATGAATGCAGCTCCTCTGACACTTCCCAAATGTGCATGTTTATTAAAGTCATTTAACATTTCAATTTCAATTCTTCCCCCGAAGCACCAATAATCTAACGAGCTGCATGTAATGCTGTTAAATGGTGATGATGTAACTCCTTATTCCTTCCGCGCATATTCAGCATCCTCTCGAGTCAAATTAATGATCGGGAGCTGCAGGCTTTGACCGCACTTATCAGTCAGCATGTGTTCCCAGTCAGTCTCCATTTCGCATCCATCACCTCGCTGTTATCTTGTCATCATTTTGCACGGCACACTGCAGCTTTTGCATGAGGCACTTGATAGTCCTGGTGTTGTCGACATGTCGCAATTAGTCATTAAAATCTTGTGGGGCAAGATCTCTGTTACGTCTCTCCGCAGATATAATTCAAACGATCGCTCTACTTTCAGGTGCTCCTATTTCAGATGGAACATCCAACACCAGAAATGAACCTGTTGCTCATGCATGAGTTCATTCTGGCGCACATGTTGGTTTTGCTCCAAAAAGAACTGAAAGAGCATCTGCCTTAACAGAATCATGATAAAATGTGTGCAATTAGGAAGTGATGCACAGAAAAAGATATCTCGGCTAAATGTGTCGATGGACTTTGCCGGAGTAGAGCATGACTTTATGATGAGAGGCAAAGAAATAAAATCTGAAAAACCAAATTGCAGGGATGAATTTTAGCGCCATGTTGAATACACGGAAGCCGGATGTCTTGATGAGCTTGCCTCTTGAATGCTTTCTGAGTGTTCCAGGAAGCACATTTTGGTTTGCATTCAAGCCAGCCGACACTTACCGTTTTAATGTGGGCCAAGAGTTTGCACCATGATTGATCATTTGATGATACTCAAAATAAATGACTTTTTCAAACGCATACGATGAGCTGTAATGTAGGATCTGAGACGCTCATACAAAAGTTCATCGTCTCGCATCCGGCTGTCTCTCACCATTCGATGCAACTACTGTAAATTTAATCACCAACGGAGAATAACAGTCAGCAGCGTTAACATCTCCTTTGATAATTTATGCAGAAACATTTAATTCCTCCTCCACACATCATCACATTTAAAAGAACGTCGAGGACAACCGCTTCAAAAATATGACATACATTTGAACTTTTACTTGTAGTCAACAGTAGAAAGAATCTGTGATCATCCTCGGAATGCAAATAAACAAAGCAGTTGCTTTTTTTCCATGAAATTGCATGGCTGTGAATATGTGTGTCGAGTCTGTCGACCTTTTTGCTTATTCTCTGGTGTGCTGGGCCATTTTGAGATGTCACTAGGGGGCATTGTTATACAACAGGAGGCCAGATTTGCACCAGTAACATATACACTTTGGTTTTACCATTTATATTTCCCCATATGCCCTCACCCCACCGCACCAAATTACTTGATGGAAAATATTTTTCCACATTTCTATCTTTGCTCACCTCACGGTTGGCAAATGGTCAAAAAGGTCAAAGCAAACAAGCGCAAGGATTGCACATACTGCTACAGTGCTTTGGCAACTTGAATGTAAAGCAGTCAATTTGGGGCGGCGAGATTATTTTGCCATGTTTTACCCTCTGACATAACTAAAACGTGCTCCAGAATGGACACATGTCTGTTATTAGCCGCAAAGTGCTTTGAGCCGCAGGCAAACACGACAAGATTGCAGGTCAGCGGAGCACAACCTTTCTAATGAGTGACAATTTGTGGAGTGGCGGCACGGTCCTCCAAAGGGAAAAAAGGTCAAGGTTCAAGCGATAGTCTTCAAGGCGGGTTCAAGTGGAAATGTGAACGTGAAATTCTTTTCGGCAGCCTTGAAATGAAGGCTGATGCTTGCGGTAACAAGTTGACATGAGGCTGCTTTTTAGGGCTAGTCAATGTTGAAAGGGGGAAGTGTGTGTGCATGAGTTCTAATTTTGATTGAACGACCATTTTTACATAGAGCCATGTTTCAATAATATTTATAAACTTAGAAACGTCCTATTCTATGGTCTTCATCGGGATCACGGGTGAGCTGGAGCGTACTGAGCCTGACTTTGGGTGAGAGGTGACGTACACCTCAGGTTGGTTGTCATCCCAAGAAGTGTTTACACTGACACACGCACCTAAAGGCAATTTTGGAAAAACAAGATTCAAACCCTGGACCTTTCAACTTGTGCATACTCCACATGCTACCCCGCCCTACTTCATCAATATTCTTGGTCTGAGACGGTTACAGATGCTAACTATTGCAATTCCTGAATGAGTTAGATAAAAGCTTGCAAAGCTCGGGGTTGGATTCAAACTTGATCCTCTTATTTGTGAGTACATTCTCAAACAAACAACAAGGTGGTGAGCGGTCAGCACGTCTGCCTCACTTGCCTCCGCCTTCCTGTGTTGTTTTTACACGTACCACGTTGTTTGTGTGGCTTTTCTCTGGGTAATTGTCAAGGGAGAATCGCCCCAATGTGGAGGAGCGACTCACTCCTCGGCAAGTAGGAATTTGGACACGGACTCCAAACGGCAAGTTTCCGGCCAGAAGAGATGGAACCCCAGTGAACAGGTCTGATCTCTGAACCTCCAATTCTCCCCGGGCCTTTTATTGAGAATCATAAGTCACGTCGACATGTGCCGACACATTACAATCAATACAGAAATCAATACAGGTTTACACAACAGTATCAAAGGTACATTCAATCTCAAAGGTATGTGTATTCTGGTCCTAGCCGTTGTTTGTCCGGTCCACATCCGCCTCCTTTCATGTTTATTTAGAGTGGAGTTTGTTCGGTTCCCCTGACCTGAGTGGTTGCCTCAACCTAGGTGCAGGTGGCTGTGTTGTTTGGTTCCCAGAATTGTTGGTTAATGAATGAACCGAAATTAGCAACAATATCTCATAATATAGTGTTGTGTGGTGTTAGTCTTTATTCTTTTGTAATGTTGAGTGATGTTTAGACTTTGTGTGATATTAGACTGTGTGTGATATTAGGTTTATTCCTGATTACATTTGATAACATGATTGCTCCTATAATATTCTTCACAGTAATTCCTATCTATGCCCTGCGATTAGCTGGGATGTGCGCCCATTTCTCACCCAAAGTCAGCTGGGATAAGCTCCAGCGGCCCAAATGAGGACAACAAATGAGGTCTGTTGCTGTCTTTGCGTTGGTCTCTGAGAACCACTTAATCGCTCTCAACAAGCACTTTGCATTCCTGCATTGTGAACAAGCACTTTAGGTGACAGAAGAAAGCTTCAGTTAAACACCACATGCAGACAAGCACACACACACACACACGCCCACGCCCGCACACGCACGCACACACCCCCACGCTGATGGGCTGTCTTAGTAAAGGTTTATCAATTTTCCACTCTCCTCTCCAATCTATCAGAGCTTTTTCACTTTCAATGTTTTTTCTTGGAACTCATGCATATGTACATACTGTCAAAAACGTTGATTTTGTTTCATTGGGTATTCAAAGTTTGCTCAAATATTTGTTCTTGTCAAGACGACACAAGAAGCGGGATTAGGTAAAAACATTTTTACATTTAATTAAAATAATTTAATTCATTGCTTCAACTTAAAGAGGAAGTCAACCCATTTTTCCCTCATAAATATGTTCAATGCAGGCCTACTAGCTAAAACATGGCATTATGATTAAAATCGCTTTCTGTCCACTGAAAATTACAAAACAGGTGAGCTGTGATTGGGCGTTAACTGCAACAAAATGGCCGCCCTGTGAGATGGCAAAAAACTGACGTATTTTGCTGCTTAATTTATATTCCACAAACGCAATATTCATCAGAATGCTGTATTTAAACTAGTGAAAGCCCATAGAACATTTTAATGAAAATAATTTTTTTTGGGGGAGGGACTTCCCCTTCGAGTGATCAGTTATAGAAAAAACTTCAATTAAGTGATAGACACCGGTAGAACCAAATTATCATTATACTGTACGTTCCAATATCGTTATTGACATGTTTTGACAAATTAATTTAAAGTTTCTTCTTCAAATCCAATCCATGTGCTTGGGTAGTATTGTGGAAAAGCCTCATGGAGTGATGAGAATGGTTCTACCTACCTTCCTTGAAAGTGCAATAACTTAAGCAATGTCATACACTTGCAGGAGTTCATTAACATTCTTCTGCATGTGCATGCAAATGACATAAAGAGCAGAAAGAAAATGACAGAGGCTAAGCCCGCTTACCCAGAAAAGACAATTACATGCATGGATTAACAATAGTCGTCAATCAAGCGGATGTGTAAGGAAGTCAAAGACAACACTACAGGTTGCCCTATGAATGAGGACAGACACTGACACTGTGCACGCACAAACATGCGGAGTGAAATATTTCCCTTAAGCCTTTGGGTGCATGCCGGGCATAGTATGTAAATGTCGTCACACACACACAGCACACGCAGTCCTTTGGCGTGCATGTCCTTTGACCTCTTTCGCTTCCAAAATAGAGGAACGACCTCGTTGAGGCTTGAGCTACAGTTGCAGTGAGTGACGGACCCACTCAAACAAGTCGTTGGTCGCCTGTGTAAAGGAAAATTGGAGCAAAAAAAAAAAAAAAAACGTAATACCGCCGGGAATGTGATGATAGGACATCTGAATTGGACTGCGCCACATATTTTGGACACTGCTGAAGAAATCTAAAGCGGTAGGAAACTGTCGTCAATGCTGCTTCCTGAATTTGAAACTCTTTGCTGAAACATTTCTTTGCTTGTGGCAGATGAAGTCATTCACTTGTGAATTTTACTGCGGCATACCGTAGAGAAAGAATGGAGGCATTCCGACTAATGATGTCTGCTTAGTAGAGATACCAAAGTGACTTGAGAAAATATGCCGCAAAAATCAGAGAATCAACATTATGCATGGTCACCTTGCTTCATTTGCAAATATTGTGAGACTTCAGCTCAGTGAGCAACTTTTACTTTGGGTTTACTCTGTAATAGCAATGAGAAGTGTAATGAAAACCACAGAATTGGAAACCAGTAACGTGACGGAGGACAGGGCCTGTCCGTTCAATAATGAGCAACACAATTAATTGAATATAAAGTCGGATATAACACAATGTAAAAGCTTTTTTTTTCTTCTACTTTTTCTACTACAAACACAGAAAATATTAAATAGTTAATGGATATAAAAATAGTATCTGAAAAATATACATTTTCTCAGTTCTTTTACTCTTGCTGGGGCAAAAAAAAAAAAAAAACATCATTATTTAAAGGAAGATCTGTTTCTCCCTCATTATATTCACCCTATTAACTGAATAATGTAACCACAAAGTCTCGTAATGCCCTACGGGGAATATAGCTTCATCTTGTTCACACGAGACAATTATATAGGGTGAACAAGATTGGATGCTGTATTTTTCACCGAGATATGAGAAATAATAATAATAATAAATATTTTTTTTCAATTGTGAGTTATTAAGTAAGTCAATTGTAAGTTATTTTGTGGACAATTTCTAGTCCAGTATATTACATTTTAGGGCTTGGATATTAATAGACAGAAATGCAATTTAACTAGACATTTTTATCCTTCCGTTCACCATGTAAATAGTGATTTCCAGTCCTTTGACATTCATTCTTCATTTTTAGAGTTCCCGTTTATCCATATTATTTTGAAAACTATTGGATCAAAGGATGTAGTCTCAGTGATGGCAGCATTTTTAGGCTTCTTCAATGTTGTCTTGGTCCAAACTACAGTTGGGCAATTTTGGGACACTCGGCACATTTGGTCAACAAGATAAAGTGGATATAAAAAGTGCACACATCCCTGTTCAATTGTTGAAAGGTTTTGTGACATAGAAACAACACCCAAACAGGAAATATCCTTTCAAAACCTTTTCCACCATTAAGGTGTCCAAGAACATTCATCCATCCATTATCTGTGCCGCAGCCTAGCCCAGCTGTCTTCGGGCAGTAAACGGGGGGTACACCAAAATATACCAAAGAACACAGTGAAGACAGACAAATAATAGCATTCCTAAGAACTGGAAATCCCTCCAAAATTGATGAAAAAAAATGAGAAAAAAACTGATCAGGAATGCTGCCAAGAGGCTGTTGCAACATTGAAGGAGCTACAGGAACTTTTGGCGGAAATTGACTGTATAGTACAAGTGACAACAATCATGTCTTAAATGAGGGTGGGATTTATTTTTTGCTCTTCCCACTACTTTTTATGAATAATTAGAAAGTTTTATTTAATATATATATATATATATATATATATATTGCATTTTGGTCTTGATTGTTGTTTTGTGAATCTATGTAATCGATCTGCTGTGAAACAAAGGTTAAACATTTTGGCCATAGTTCCAATGGATATGCTTGGCAATAACAGCTCATCACCAAGCAGGAGCAATCTCACCAGATTCTATTACAAAATGAGACAAAGAAGGGACATGCACAACTCAAAATACTCAATTAGAACATCCCCCGAAAAAGTAATGTACAAAGTAACAAAGGAAATAAATTCACCACAAATGAAAACATAACAACACTCACTTCACAAACTACAGAAACACACAACAGCAACAACAACAAAGTACCTTAGACTACGAGAAACATGGAACTCCATGTAAGCAAACTGACAAGACAACGAGGCACACCTGGACAAGATGACGAGCCCCAACGAGAACGGCATGACATGGGAAGAAAGGGCACAAGGAAAACATGACAAAATATGAAACAAATCTAAATCTAATCAAAACAAAGACAACAAAAGGAATGATCATTAAATTTTGGGCTGTTTGTCAAAGTAGCGGCAATTCTAAACACGTCCAAATACCAGCCAGTGTTTGCACAAAACCTTTCAGTTTCTCCTTGAAAAGACACACCAAAAAATGTCAGTATAAAACCCACAAGAGTATTTGAACTTAAATAAGAGGCTCTTTAAATTGCGGCAGTTACCTGCCGACTCCCATTTTAACATGAGTTTGAATGTGACTGGTTGATTCTGAACACGCTCTCATCCCCAGTAATAAGAGGGTGTGTACACTTGTGCAAACATATTATCTCAGTCATTTTTACTTCCCTCTCTAAAAGAGTATTTCCCAATTGATTTGTCGGCTATAGGTCACCAATAATGGTGGGAAAAGGCTGGCATTTCAAAAAGGGTGGGTAGATTTTAGTTGAGATGAAATGCAGGGTCCAGCTTTATTTCAAGGGTGAAAAAGCACATACAGATGTCGGGGGTCTTATTTCTAGATGTAATATGGAAATGGTTTTATGTTAGTTTTTTTTTATGTTCTTTTGTCTTCTGAAAGGCACCCTTAAATAAAAACAGTTTTGCAGATAAGTCGAACGTGCTCCAACAAATCACACTTTTGGCTACTTTTTCAGTCGTGCTTACAGACAATCCCTCAGCATGAGGCGAGTATATCGAGCATGTGTTGCCACATGTCAGGCATGCTGTCTCCACCTATTTATAAGAAGAGGAGGAGTAGATAATTGCTTCTATAATTGCATAATCAGTCGTTCAAAGAATCTGACTTTAAGCATACTTTACTGGTCTCGTTTAAAAAAAAAGCAGAAGATAAATTCATATCTTTTGTTCTATATGCAATGTTAAGTCTTTACGCAACACTAGATGTGGTCTATCTTTTTTGGGGGGCCGAGAATGGGTTTGTACGGTGACAAAATATATATTTCGGCATCTGAGCATTGTTATCCACACAGTAAAAGCCTTTCCAGGCAGCGGTTGACATTCTCAGCCTTTTAATCAGTGATGAGCTGGGAAGCTCCATGGCTGCCAATTCCATATCGTAAACAACATTATTCAAGCTGCCGCTGCATGAACAAATAGGAAACATAAAAGCAAATGGTAGCCTTCAGCTGTTTTGATCACAGCGACGGCGGATATTTGAAGTCTACACAAATACCAGGTTTTCAAGATATAAAAAAGAAAATGAGAGAAAGAAAAATACAGTTTGTCTGACCTGACATGTTGAATTGGTTGAACGCCCCCCCCCCCAGAAGCCCCCAACAACGGCTCCGACTTCACGTCATTGCTCGCTACACCAAACAGATGCCGTGTACCGGTGGATTGGTGTGTAGAGGCCTTAAAATGGATCAAGATGGAGCCCTTAATGCTCCAATGCATGTGTTGAAAATGTGTTGCAGTCCGTTGAAACCACGAGTGAACTTTTATCGCCGTCGTTCCAAAAGTTACACTTGGCAGACATGGGACACAGCTCATTGGCAAAGGAACACCTTATTAGCAACGAAGCAAGGTGGTGGCAGCAACATGCTTTAGGGGCTGTCCTTTTTCCATAGGAACTTGGTCCTTAGTCAAGGTGGAGGGAATTATAAAAAGTTCCAAATTGCAGTCAGTGTGAGGACAAAAAGCTTCAGGCTGCTGCTTGAAAAGAAAAGGAAAACGTCAGGAGAAGCCTATTAGAAGGAAATGTTTTGTGGTTATTCTGAGGCACTTTGAATGGTGACAGGTGTGTGCTGATTCCCATTTAACATACGTTTGAATGGGATTATTTAATTCTGCACATAACAGAGTCCCGTTTATAGAGTTGTTTATTTTTACTTCCCATTTCAAAAATATATACTTTTCTATTATGTTGTCATATTATTGGTAGGAGAAAAATGAGATTAATTATGTTGGTCTAATTTTTTCATTTAGCAAAAAACGGCTATTTCAACGGGGGCGTGCATAGACTTTTTATATCCACTGTAACCATTTTTCTGTCACTCTCTAAGTGGATTTCAGATGATTACATGTTTGTCCTTTGAAGGGATTCACTTGACGAAGCTATTTGCCTTTGTTTCACAATACGCATAAAGTTGTTGAACTGGATTAAGATGCTAAATTGCTTCAAAGCTCCCTCATAAGCGCTGGAAGGACGATACGAATTTCAATAAGCGTAAATCTGTTTGAAATTTGGAAGGAGAAATTGTCTGTGAAAGAAAGGGTGCTCTTTTGAAAAAGTGTGTGACTAATGCTCTAACTCCTCAGTTTGGAGGAAGAAAAACATGTTGATTTAGTTGGCATTACTAGAGGAGCGCAATAATCAAATTTTACATATCAATGATTTTGATGAAATGAAGTCTGTGAAATAGCACTTTAAACAGTTGGAGCAGAATTCTCCTTATGTGAATGCTTTGTGCTCACTTTAAGGAATGCACTTTTCTCTGTTCACTTGTGTTCGAAATTATTATTATGATTATTATTTTTTTATGCTGTCATGATACATGCAACCCTTTGAGCATTTATAAAAAAAAAATAAATAAACTGGTCTTGCTTGGAGACAACATTTTGCAATGGTTGTAAAGTTGAAAACCATTTTAATACAAGACAAACTCAGCCAATATATGTTTAACCAATAGCCTTCCAACACAGACAGATCTCATTCACGTGGAAAGTGCATATCAGAGCATTTCACTGCATTAAATACGCAAATAAAGTGCACATAATTAGTAAACTGAAAAAGAACGTGAATCTTTCATTTGTGCAATTGAATGAAATATTAAAACTGTAGAATTTTAAAAAAGGCCCACACTTTGCTCATTATCTCACACTTTTGGGCCTCTCTCCTTTAAAATTTTTAATAAGTGATTTTCCCCAGAATGTAATAGATTGACTTCTCATGCCTGATGCCTTAATGAAAACTTTTGCTTCGCGGCCCAGCTTGAAAGACTATTTGATGTAGAGGACAAGGTGGCAATGCCATCTTTTTCCCAGGATCTTGTCTCCTGTGATTGTGCGCCAACATTCTTTTTTTCACAGCGTTAAAGGACACGCAAGAATCACAACCCCGCTTCCAGTTGACTAGTGTGATGATGTCAGGCGGGTGAAAGAGAGTAAAAACGTTTGTGCGCGTGCGTGTGTGTGTATTTGGTAGGGCAATTTATTGGACTCCTCCGAGGACAGACACTACACAGTTGGAATGCTTGTGAAATATTTGCAGGAGCCACTGACAGGAGAATTCACCACAGTTAACACAGCGGTTTAAAATAGAGGGGTCACTGTCGCAAGATGATTGGGTCATCGCTCTGTCTGTCTCGCAGACTGAAAAAAGCTTTCTAGATCTAAATCAAACTGTCCTCCCGCCGAGGGATGGCGATTTTTTTTTTACCAACGCTCAGTAAATGTCTTGAGTTGTTCTTGTTGCCACGCCGTCTGGCTTTGTGCCTCTGGGTCGGGTGGGCCATGCCGGTTTCTGCCCACCAAGGGCAAAGGTGATGACTGGTGTAGCCGACAACTGTTTGGTGAAGTCAATGCCTCACACAGGGGCACAAATAACTTTGCACCCGCTCTGAATTTGAGCAACTGAAGCAAGGGCTGCCATGTGTCTTTTTAGAGAGTTGGGGGTGGTGGTGGAGATAATTAAAAAAAAACAAAAACAAAAACAAAACATCCCATCAGATGGAAAATATGACAAGAAAAATGACAGCATTACATATGTGTGGGTGTAAAACGATCCAGTGATGTGAGAACCAATACAGCGACTGGTATATTACATACACACTCTGATTCTGTTTTAGCACACTTGTCCATTAACGGTCACAAGAATGTACCGTGCGCAGCACCAGTTGAGGGTGCTATTTCTGTATTTAATACTTAGACTGGACGCGCATGCTACCTGGCGCATGCTAGCTGGCGCATGCTAGCTGGCGCATGCTAGCTGGCGCATGCTAGCTGGCGCATGCTAGCTGGCGCATGCTAGCTGGCGCATGCTAGCTGGCGCATGCTAGCTGGCTGTTGATAGCAGCACTTCAGCACAGACCAGTCGGATGTCATGGCAACACATTTAATTGACCACGGCAGGGGAGGGATGTCACTGGTCACCACACTCCTTAGAGTCATGGTTTCAAATCAAAGAAATAAAATTAACACAAAACATGCATCTCTCATGCCATTCCTATCACCAAAAGAAATAAAAATAACACAAAAACAGTACTGAGGCATTCTGGGAGATTATCAGACTGAGGCATTTTGGGATCTGATCAGCCTTATCAGGTTGGAGAGATATAAGTGGTGTTTTTTTTTTTTTGCAGTCTGTTGTCTAAACATGTGATGTTTCTTGCTTGCAATAACATGAATGATAAGACAGACTACGACATTGTGGACAGCTGCCCTTTTGTCCAGCTTACTCTTTCACCATCACCGAAAAAACATATTCACATCATGTATTTGTCACACTCAATTTGTAGCATAGATGTCTCAGACTTTGGCCAGCAGTGTGTGCAAACATGCACTCTGCAATGCCTCAAAGGGACAGGCTCGATGGCCGGGAGAGTTGTTCAGTCTATAGAATAGGCGCGTCGCATGACAAGGCGCAACGTTTGTTTTGGGGGAAATTAGAGACTTTAAAGTGCGCCTTATGGTTGCGAAAATACGGTATACGTTTGCTCATAGGAGACAAAAGAGAGTAGTGATTCCAAAATCTGTTGTGGAGTTGTCAACCAACAGTGCAAGCTAGGTCCTTCCTGACCCTATTTGGTGATTGCTGCATTTATTACTCTACAATCACTGTTTAATCATGCAAAAGTATTTGTAACAGAAATACAGAAAAGGTTTAACATTTATGATAGTCTGCCCTGACTGTTTTCCAAGATCAAGGACACAAAAAAATCCATTTTAACACCCGCCACACAATAATCTCGAAGGTTAATCTTTCGCAGACATCAAGCGTTTACTGACTTTGATTTGAAAGGAGTAGACATGTTTTGATGAATGGTAAATGGTCCTTCACTTGTAAAGCGCTTTTCCACCTTCACACTGATGTCACATTCGCCTACCGATGAGGCAGCATGAAGGACACTTCAACATTGGTCACGAGCCGGGGGGGCTTGAACCCAAAATCGCTGAGTTGTGAGATGACCACTCGACCCCGATCCCCTCCAAGTGAAGTTAAAAATATGTAATATATGTGTCTACTTTATGTAAAC
Source organism: Idiotropiscis lumnitzeri (assembly GCF_059441095.1). Taxonomy (NCBI): domain Eukaryota; kingdom Metazoa; phylum Chordata; class Actinopteri; order Syngnathiformes; family Syngnathidae; genus Idiotropiscis; species Idiotropiscis lumnitzeri. Next base: position 18,858,050 of record NC_142393.1, read on the forward strand.
GTTAACGACAAGGTACGTCACTGTTCTGTGATGATTTCTTTTTTTTTTGTATCATACTTGTTATGTCATTGAAGTTACTCATTGATGGAAACAGATTGAGCATGGTACGATGGCTTCACACACATTCATCTAGACCAGGCGTGGGCAAACTACAGCCCGAGGGCCACATGTGGCCCGTTAAACATTTTAATCTGGTCCGCCGAACTTGAAAAAAAATTAAACAGATAAACCTTGTTGATGTTTTATTTTCTAAATACTGTGGTTTTTCAAATACATATATATGGCTGTTATGCTTTTGTTCACTTTAATTTAAAATTATATATATTTTTTTTCTCCGATGAGGTGAGGTGACCAAAACACTCCATCCATCTGCTCCTGGTCCGGCCCCTCTGTCAAATTCTAGAACCCATTGTGGCCCACCAATCAAAACGTTTGCCCATCCCTGATCTAGACACACAAACAGTAGCCTCACTGTCAAGTCTGTTTTTTTCTTTTTCTTTTTTACAAACGCTCATTTTGAGACTAAAATGCAGAACACAGTGACAGCAAGTCCCAGACAAGGAAGTAAACATCCACTCTGTATACAGTCACCTCCTGTCGATTTCTCTGTGGATCACTGGTCTGTTTTGTTTTGCTTCTGGAACCTGTGGAATAAGGAGCTCCACAGGTGGCCTTTTTGGAAATCAGACCATGTCACCGTAAAAGAACTTGTCTGATGGCGCCATTTAGGCCTCCTCGTAAGAAAGCTTTTCATTGCTGATAAGAGAAAAGAATTTGGCTCTGACATTCTGGCTGCAGTGTGCATATACTCATTCTCTCTGTTAAGGCTTGGATGCTCGTCCACAAGTACCCAACAGAGCTCATGAAGCGTAAACCGGCATCAAAACATGTCTTGGCACGTACACTCATACTTTGTTTTCTCTGCGGCGTTAAATTCTTTTAAATTATAAAATGCTGCCGGAATTAGGGGGGAGATCCATCGTATCTGATGGAAGAAAAAAAAAAAACGGTATGTGTGTTCTGTTTAACCAAACATGAGGCAACTGCTGTTGGTGTGACAAATGTTCCTTGGAGAAAACTCAAACATATGAAGATCAAAGTGAAGGTTTTTGAAATTGCCTGCATTATCATTTCCTTCTAAACACGGAAAAATGCTTGTCTGCAAAAACAGAAGCCGGCAAATGCGTCTTTTAAGATAACGCATAGAAGTAATTTTGTCCACCAACTTCTAATTTGTGTGAATGAAGGTCATTGAAGAGATGAACATCAATGTTGCCACGGTAGCAGTTTTATCAGAATATTCCAATGGGGCTGTCACTGACACACACACAGACAGCGTGACTCTCATGAGGATAAGCGGTTCGGAAGATCTTATTGATGGATAGTTTTGTCATAAGTGTGGCCGTGAGTTTTATTGGCAAGACTGACAATCCTGCGTGTTGCATTTATAACAAGTCATACTTCTAGCTGGTAGTATGACCAAAAACTTGCTTCCTGTTCTTGTAAGAACAGATATGTTAAGATGCTAGAAAATCTCAGATGATTGAGTCTCAAGTTGATTGATCAGATAATAATGCCACACTGACGTTCCCAAATAGCAGCTTCTCAGCCAGATCTGACCTAAAATGTAAAATGTTCGTCATGTGCGGATAGAATAAGTTTTTTTTTTTTGACCCAAGAAATGTCGATGTTTTTTCATCTGTGCTTGTTTTTGGGCACCGCACTGGCTGTCCATTCTTTCCTGCTGCTGGAATTTGATTCATATGCTAATGAAATAGATTCCCATGGATTTCCCTCTCCTGCGCAATGAATATTTTCCATAGAACTGGCTCGACGCCCTACTCACACTCTCCCTCTCTCCTGCTGTCTGTGTTGATGTCACCTATGATGCAGTTTTCTTTTGTTGCCCAAGATCTTAACAATGGTCCGCTTAACTACACACATTTTTTTTCAGTAGTACGCTACGTTACCTTTGTAGCAGGTTTGGATACAAATCTCAGGTCATTGGCCATCTCAGAGATTGGGAATAATCATAAATTGTCTTGCTGGTTTGAGATTACTTCTCAAAATGAATGAATGATCAAAAAAAATTTACATTTCACGGCCGAAGTGTCTGAATATTCATGATGAAGAAATCTGAAGCCGCACAAAAATGGAATCCATTCACCCAATGTGAAATGAATTTGGATGGTAAACCAAAGTCAATATTACACCTTGAAGGACAGCAAATTCTTATTCTATTCTATATCTTTATTGTCTATACAGGATACTGTATTAGTTTGTACATCTCGTGTGGTTTCATTCGCCTGAGTTCAATTTTGACTGTAATTGCTGTATTATAATATCACTGTATTCTGGTTGCATGTTTTTTTTTAGTTCTTTTCACCAAAACAGCTTTGTAATTCTAAAGTATTCAACTTTGCATTTGTTTTAATCTTGGTATAGCAATGGAAAACAAATTCTTGCAATGCCGATCTGGTATCAGACAGTTAACAAAACCAAGTCAAATAAAGCAATTACATATAGTAGTCACCAGTGTGACTGCGAAAGTACAATACAGCAATTTTTTTTTAAATGATTTGAAGTTACCCATTGTCCCTGATCTTGCCACCAGCCACAACAGGCTTGATCTCAAGCGTCACCCAGAAATGTATCATCTGCATGCAAAGTAATCTGGACCACCACGATGGCCTTGGCATTGGCAGCATTTTGTTCACTCAGTCATACATCAGATCCCAACAAATAGAAAGGAACCCTCCAAACACTTTTTAATGGAACAATTCCGCTAGGCGCACAGACAGAAATGATCCCATTCATTCATGGAGCTCCAAAAATGCAAATGAAACGAGGCCTTAACACTTGCACAGGCATACCTTTGTCAACACTCCAAAGTTGGACAGGCTGTAAGTCTGACTGAGCGATGCAAGCTGCAGCTCCTATGGAAGCTGTCTCATGTGTAATTTAGACCTACCTGCTTCATGAGCACCACTGGACCGGGGCCAGAACATTAATTAACAGATTAGGTGCAAACCAGGTTAAAAGAAGCTGAGCTCATCATCTTACTGAAACAGGGAATAAAGTGCCTCAGCAGGATTTACCGTCATAATGCTGCTCGTCTAATTCACCATATTATTCAAATGAATCGCATCATTTTATCTGTGAATCGTCTGATAAACAAAAAAAATGGGACTTGAGTGCTGCATTAAACATTGTAACATTAAAACCATTTTAACCCACTTACTGCCATTGACGGCTGAAGACGTCAAATGTCCATTTTTTTTAATTTTTTTTTTACTTGGCTGGTAGTGAATGAGTTAAATGATTTTAAGTCTCCTACCCAAACTCCAATGTTACTAATGTTGAGATTTTACAGTTTATGTCTGTGTAGTAGTCCTTTATCATAAAGGCACCTCAATGGAACTCGATTGGCTTGATGTGAAATCTATTTCTGAAAGGATGGGTGTAAAAGGAGAAAGATTATGAGAAAAGAGAATAATATCTCCCGGGACTTACTGTAAAGTAAGTAGTAATTGCACATTAAGTAAAAAATAATGAGGACTTTTTTCCAGCACAAAACCATGTGCTAGTTCCACAATAGTCAAAGGTGATCACCACCATTAGTTTTGTAAATGGCTGAGCAGGATCGCTGCTTCCATTAAGCAAGTACATTTTATTTATAAAACACTTCACAGAGTGGACTCACAAAGTGGTCCACATGTTGAAAAAAAATACAGACTCACAGTGTAGAGTTGCGGCAAATAATTAAACAAGTACAGATCAAATCAATTCTTACTGATTATACCCGCTTGGACAAATGTATTTTTGGCAGCTTTTTAAAAATGACGAGAGAAGAGGCAGCTTTTAACCCAAATGGAAGTGGATGCCACTGTTTGGGAGAAAAGAACTGGAAGGGTCTACTACCTTTACTTTTTAATCTTGTGTGAAGGACAGTTAAAAAAATGAACAGAAGACAAAGACGACAGAATGGAAAGAGATGTGGCTGAACCTATGAGATGAAGACAAAACCACATAGATGCAGATGTTCTGAAGTAATTGAGGACAATCTCACCACATTTTATTAAGAATTGTCATAGTCAACATGTGAGGAGAATGAAATGATGTCATATTTACCACTCTTAATGATTTTACTTTGTTGTTTGCTTTTTTGGTTCTATTGCCGTTGGCTTGATCGGACTCTCATTGGGTATTGAGAAGACTTTGACGAGTTAACTGTCACATGATTGTGTCACACTTGTGGTCAAATAGTGTTATGTTTAAACATTTTATTTTAGGTTCATGGCTTACAGTTGTTTGACATTACAAATAACGATACTTATATTTGTGTGACATATAAAATATGACTTAAAAACAATACCTGTGCAGTTATTCATGGCTGCATGACGGGGTCAGTTTGAAACTTTGGTACACTATTATTTCAAATAGAATTGAATTCAATGGAAAAGATGAGGAGTTTGATCATTGTCACGAAACCGATTATCATCACGCTCAGAGGTGCGACAGTATTTGGCATCAGGTCTTGTCAAAGCTGGAGTCTTTAGAGAAAGGAAGCGTGGGCGCTCTCCTGATGTGACTCAGCTCTTGTTTTCCCAAAATGTTGCAACCCCCACTTCAATACCCAGCTCATCATGACGATGCGGGCGAGTCCTATATTGTGTTTTTTTTTTATTTTTTATGACCAGATTCTCACACCAGTTATGATTAGATAAGAACAGAAAATTCCTTGTTCTTCCACTCTTACCATGAGTAAATATATCTGTATATATATATATATATATATATATATATATATATATATATATATATATATATATATATATATATATATATATATATTATTTTTTTCTCATTAGTGAATTTGCTTAGACTTTTCAGCCATGACCAAACAAAAGCAAACAGATGCAACAGTGCATTGATTTCTCTTGATCCCTTTGTGTCAGCTGCATCTGGAAGATTTCTGAAAAGGAAAAAAATAAGTTTTTTCTAATTGACTGGAAATTCCCACTGTTTGTGTATCTCAGGCTTGGGGCGTGCGATTCATGTTTTCTGCGTTTACAATGCAGGGTGAGTGTTCAGTGTGTGTGTATGCTACAAGACTGGGAAGGTGAAGTGAACCTTCATTACTTTCAGTAATCTGAGCCCTTTAGAGATGAATGCTAATCCACAGGATCGACAAGCAGCTGCTCTTTCCAAACCACACAAAGTCACATTTATCACAAGTCGTCACTTTGTGCATTACAAGCAGTTATAGCAAACACTGGTCACAATGTTTTGTTTTTTTGCCTTAGTTAGGTTTGTTAACTGCTTTTGTCATTGCAGGCTGAACTTTTGTTTGTGCAAAATTTACCTTAATGTACAACCTTGAAAGAGTCCTACCGGTGGCAGCCCATTTTGAGGTATTAATGGGGAAACGTATCAATATTGTAATGTTTGATAAGTATCTGGTGTTCCCATTTTTGTGCCTTTTCCAGTATTTGCCAAAATAATCCCACTGGTAAATTTGAAAGCACAGTGCCATGTTTGGAACGTATGTGCTGTCAAGTCTTTGACTTGGTTGTCACTTAGACCCACCAGCTGTTATTGCGTGATACCAAGATTGCGTGCCTATGGATATAAAGCTGTCTTTTCTTTTCTTTTTTTCTTTGCTCTAATAAGCCGTCATAGAAATAAAAAAGTTCACGTATCTGTGAAGGATTGATGGATCTTTATCAGTACTGGCAGAAAAATTGTGAGAATGAGTCAGGTTCATTCGACTCTGACAGAGAAAAAACTGCTCTGAATTGGGGAGGCAGTACGGCCCAGACATAACGCCACTACATCTGCTTCATACAAACTTGTATGACTGAGCGCTTATTAGCTGTCATGGCGTCTCTAAGAATGGGTTCTGCCAGCTATTAAAAGCTTGCTTAAATACAAAATAGAGGCTGGAGTCAATAAAAATGGTCTGTGACATCATCGGTTAAGGGGTTATGGGAGTCACGTTTCCTTTTATTGCTATGTAATTATTATTATTATTATTATTATTATTATTATTATTATTATTATTATTATTATTATTATTATTATTAATAATAATTATTATTATCATCATTTAACAATTTTTCATCAGTGATCCAATGTTTTGTCCATCTGTGGAAGGTGACTGGGCACGACCTTGAATAGTGAAAATTTGCATGTAATGAGGCCTATTGAAATGCATTGGGGAAGAAAAAAAAAATCCACCCCTCCCCCAAATCACCAATAAATTATGCAAAATTTTATTTTGGAGAGCTATTTGAAAATATGTTGAAATTTAAAAAAAATAAATAAAAACTGCGAATCCGCGGGTGCTACAATCACGAGTGTCAGAGACGCCACTGCTTAACATATAACAAGTGCTTTAAAGTGGTATCTTTCAAGTTGAATGCGCTCTCAACATAAATAATAATAATAATAACACACTTTAATATTTGTACAGTTTATTTTCCCCAAACTACATCTGAAAATGTAATCACATCAACAGAGGCAGCTTTCCTGGCTTGGACAAGAATCCGAGCCAATCACAACACACCATTCAGCAGAGTGAGAGCCTCCGAGTTCTTCATGTAGAATGTCTGTACGTGTTAAAACAAATTGACACCTCTGTTATCTAACATCCCACTGAGGCATATCTTGTACATACTGTAAATAGAAACACGTCACATGGCAGCACTACGATAATATATCTTCTGCCTGCTGAACATTAGGTAAGAAAATTGTTGTTCATGCTGAAAATGTAAAGACAATGGAGCATGGAGTCATTATGCTTTGTCTAGTGAGAGGTGTCTTCTCTTTAATGGTTCATTTTTACATTCAACTGCTCCACCAAGCCAACTAAATACCACTTAAGGCCTTTAAGATGATCCCATGAACTACGTAATTAGCGGCTTAGTTAATACTTTGCAGCAGTGCACCGCTTGCAAGTTGAATTTTCTGGATCAGTGACAAACAATATGTGGCGCTGACAAGAAGGTGTGAGGAGCTTGCTTGCATTTGAAGGGAGGAAGCTGAGTGTGACTGCTTGTCTCCGCACTGTCTCTCCTCCGTGACGAGTGGAGAGGCTCCTGAAAGCCACCCTGTGACGCTTCTCACTCAGACAATGACCACTTTCTGCGATTTTTTGGGGTCACCCAAACCATGGGGGATATGTAACTTTTTGATGAGTGAGCAAATCAGTTGCTAGTTTTTGCATAAATTCATATGAATGGCCGTCGACAAAAGACAAAACTTTGTTTAGGAATGAGAATGCTTCAACAGTTCTTTGGAATCCGGAATGAAAGAGCGTAATTGTGTGCCAGCCAAGCATCCTGTTTATGGCAACTCATTCCAACGACTGTGGAAAAGAAGGAAGTACAATTACTTTAACTACACGGTAATCTCCTCCAAATGTGTGCATTAAGAACACGGGCAATAGTGCTTTGCATTTGGAGATGAAGAATGCTTTTCATTCTGGTGCGACCCATAAACATGTTGCGGAAACCGATGTGTGCTCTGCTGAACGAAAATGTGCTTTACATGAGACTGGAAGTGCAGGTTTTGAAGTGCGAGTTGTTTGTGTGAATACCAGGCGTGATTACAGGCTAGTCGAGGTGCAGAAATGAGGCGCACAGGACTGCACTGACAAGAAATAACTAACGGGCACATTCACCTCACAGATAATGGGGCCTCGATTTTAGCGACTGCATATTATACGATTGGTAAGCCATTTTCTTGAAAGGATTACAGTGGTACCTTGAGGTTCGATCGACAATTTTGCTGAAAAACATGCCCTGCTGTTTTTTGGAGTTGTCATTATGTGACATCAAATCGCACGGGGCTTTCTTTGACTTCTTTTGAGGCGGCATCAAAGGAATAACATGATTTGTGGTTTGGGTGTTTCCCTTGAATTTTTTTTGTGGAGGAAAAAAATGACAGTGGTAAGGAAAGACAAATGTATTTTTTTCCAATGCCAATGAGAGTTTCATTGCGATGACTGTCAAGGATCATTGCTCGAACACGTGTCGATGACTGAGAAAAGGTGTGTTTTGTATTTCCTGTGAATTGTGCGGTGCATTTGAGTCACATTTCTTTTGTGATGATTGATAAGAATGAGCTTCGCGTGACGGTGCAAATTGCACTCGCCACGAGCTCAATATCTGACATGGTAGTCACTTTTGATTAAAATGTTGAGTTGTTTTAATTACAGTTGCGTTTGATTTCGTTTTATGCTTGTGTGACAGCACTTCAGAACTTCTGGCTTCTACCATCAATAATAAAAAAAAGTTTTACTGGCAACATTGCCTGTAGCTATTGCTAATAAAAGTATTATGGTGGTTACAATTTGGACAGATTGTTCCAAATATAATAGATCAGACATCTAATTTGTTTTGATGATCATCACAGAACAGACTGGTTAAATATATAATCCGATCGCAATGACATCAAATTCTTAAATATGAATCAGAGTTTCTATAGGATTAATAGTTTATTGCTATAAATCTAGCGCAACTTCATAAATGAGGTTACTGTAGATTTTACAGGTCCAAGCCTGTGAAAGGAAATCCAGCATGTTAAATTCCGTCATGCTTACTAAAACCTCTACCAAAATTTATGTAACAAATAATAACGTTGAAATATTGCACGCTTTGAACAATAGATGAACAATCTATTTATTCTTGATGTCTGATTTTAAAAGTAGTTTTATAGTAATTTACTGTGTACTTTTTTTAGTGAGGAGGTGATAAAACATTGATATGGTTTCAAAGTCATCCAAAGGAACTACAATGTGGCCCGCGACAAAAATGAGTTTGACACCCCTGCGGAATGTGATCCACTAGAGTGCTCAACTCCAAAGTTTAGTCAGAGATGGCTTTGTGTGTCCCAAAACGTATTTTGGATTTTTTACTGATTTGGAAAATTCCTTTACTTTTCCCCCCCAAGCACATCAGGTTTCCGAGGTATTTTCATTTGCGGAATGTAGATGAATTAATTTGTTGTCATAATTGAGAGGTGCAAATGGTGGTTCAAATTTTGACTCCGATCTCTGTATTGTAGATTCATTCAATACATAAGATGTTTATTTGTCACGTGGAGACTAGATTGTAATGTCAGAATGTGTTCATGCAGGACTCCGATGGTGTGCGGTTAGAAGATGATTTGTAGTCTTTTGTTAGACCTGCAACACTCTTGTAGCATCTGTCAAACAGAAGAAACGTGAAGTGTGAAAGACTAGATTGTCCGCAGGTGTGAAAAATAGCGCTTATGGGAATTTCTATGCTCTGTGATTGGTTGGTAACCAGTCCAGGGCGGATCCCACCTTGTGCACCAAATGAGTTGAGATGGGCTCCAGCTCACCCAGAAAGCTAATAATAACACATTCTGTAGCTTGTGGATGGATTCCTGTTAAAACAGTCATATAAATGAGAGAGGCTCCACTGTTTGCGAACGTTGACATTTCAGAGGCTTTCAACTTCATCTTTCTCAGATCAAACAAAATGTAGGAGCGTGTCTGTAAGCTTCTCTCATTGAGCCGACGTAACAACTTTCTTTCATGGGCGCTTATATGTGCACGTTCACTCGTGTGCCACTTGGTAGTAATTTCATTTCGCTAACACTCACACGCCATTAATTTTTTTTCCATGCGCAATCCTGCTTGCTGTAACGATTTACACTGACGTCAAGCGCTTCACAGTTGGGCTCGAAGGTATGTGACAACTACATACCTGCATGCTTTGCTCGGAGACACAAGTGATAATAGACTTGTAATTATCAGACGACTGCTGAACAGGAAGTGCATTCTCTTTGTCAGTTAGTCACCACGTGAGACGTCAATCAGGTATAAAATCAAAACTCACAAATGATTTATATTTAATTCGCGCTTTTACATTAACTGGCATGCAATTGGAAAAATAATTTGAAGACCCTGCAAACCGAAAAAAGGCTTGACACCACTGGGCTCCATTTTGGCCACTGCCCATCAAATTATTATTGTTATTTTTTTTTTATTTTAACATATCTCCGCAATTGTGTAGTTAAAGTTCTCAGTCTTTGCACGTCTCCAATGGCTGCTTTGTTTTTCAACATCTAAATATATTTAGAAACAATCATCTGAACTCACTTAACTGGTCTTTTCCCACTTTGAATATTAAAACATTAAAACATTATTGGGAAATTCACGCACATAGTACAGCATAGAAGTGTAAAAAGAAGTTAACCCTTGTAAAAAAATGAATAAAACTGAAAAACATTTTATATACAGGTTTCATACTTTGATTCATATGAAGTTATTGCACATTGACAGCCAACGCCGACTGATGTCACAAAACAAAGACAACAAATATGAAAAGATAAGTTGTCAAAAAGTCTTCTTTTGGTTCTAAGGATTAGGCTAGACTACTTTTGAATTATGTTACTTCACCACCCCCCAATTTATTTTTGTATATGCCTAACTTTCCTTGTGAGTTACCAGATTGTGTTTGTTGTGTATGTTTGGACAGGTAGCAGCTGTTACGTCACAGTTGCAGACTGATCTTTTGAGCATGTTCACACACATCAATGGTGCATGTCTTGCTGCGAGTTGTCATGCAGGTCCGATGAGCTCCACTCGGAGTTGTTTTTGTCTTTGTGTTTACACCTCAGTAAGCAACAGGTCCTTTTGAAGTGATGACAACTGTCTGCTTGGAATAATTCTGCAGAAAAAAAATGCAGATTAGTTCTGAGTCATTGTTGTGGTAATATTTTCTTTGGCGCGATGCAATATACTGAACCTGCCTATTTGCAATTTGCCATTATGAATTCACGTTTTATTCTTTGAAAAAAAAACCATGGGGGTTTCTTGCACTTTCTGTAATATTTCAGTGAGATGTCACAAGATCGTGACAAAGCCCTAGTTTATTGGGAATTGCCAATTGGTGTCAAGGAAGTATGCTAATTTGTGATTTAACATTTTTGAAATGTTATGGAAAATGTAAATTTTGCCTGGGTGGTTGAGACTTTTTGCTTCCTAGTCATGTTTTTTGCATTCAATTAACTTTTAACCCTTTAACTTTTAAGTATCATGTAGAAAAATTAGTTGAAAATTACAGTATATTGAAGTTTTTGGTGATTACAGCTTGTGGTATAATTTACAGTTTATCGTATTTGGAAAAATTATTGTTATTCCACCAACAGGCTGTTTGTCTTTATTTTTATTCCTAATTTCTTTGTCGCTTCCTCTCTCACCTTGATCAGCTGGATCGGTTGATGTGCTATAAAAGGCTTTGGCCACCATCCACGTTTGGCGGATGAAAGTCTTTTTAGCTTTACGCCTGCTAGAACCACATCTAACTATCGCCGCAAATAGTCTAACGCAATTTTGGTGAATCTGATCCGGGCACAGGCAAGGTTGATACTCTCTGAACTTGTCTGGTCGATGTCACCTATTTCCTTTGTAATATGACGGCATGCATCAAACCCTCTTAATCGTTTTAGAAATCAATTAATTGAATGCATTATTATTATTATGATCATTTTTATTTATTTATATTCATCACTCTGGCTGTGGCACAGCTATGGGAGGGCAGGCAGGGGTGTTCACACACGAACATGAATGATAATGGTGGACGTCGGGCTCCAAGTACGCACTTTGCAGCACAGATCTGTGATCGCCCTGGCCGACTTTAGCTCATCCACCCGAGGTCATATACCTCTCACGTGCTGATTTTAATGCTACGATTGGTGGTGAACAAGTCAGCTGTGTTCACGCTCACAACGGCGCAAACATCCCATTTTAAACTGCACCAAGCTACATGCGTCTCAGAAAATATTATAAACCTGTCCAGCCCTCCTCTGCTAAGGTTTTGACGGTGTCCTCGACTTGCATTGAGCATGAAAATAGAGTCCATAGTTTTAAAGGTTTTAGTCGAAAGTAGTAAACATGATTACAAAAAAAAAAAGAGATTAATTATTTTCACCTGTCTGCTCACTATTACAGTTGGCTTTTATCGGGGTCCTGAGTGGCAGTGCCCAAACAAATGTTGCTCATGAATCTATGAGCGAAATCTCGTCTCTTTAAAGACGAGTAAACATGGACAACCATCTTTTGAGTAATTACTAACTACTACCTTAAGCATATTTTAATTAATTTGATTTCAATGCAACCCACCCAAATTCACAATTAGACGAATAGCAACGGGCTCAACAACATAAATGCATATGCGCGAGTGACAAATTTAAGAAGGCCGAACCGCCAGTCAGCCAAGTTGTGGATCCAACTTTTGGAGAAAAATTTTGGGACTTTAAGGCAAACAGAAAAAGATTAGAAATACAAACAACAGAAAGCAAAAAAAAAAAAAAGGAAAACAACATCATTTCTTTTTCAAGCATCTGCTCCCATTTCTCCAGTTACTGTACAAGCCGCCTGGAGCAAGTCAAGGCAAAACAATTCCCTCGACAAAAGCTCAGATCTTCAAAAAGAAGATGACTCCCTGCTCCTTTCAATGGAACCTCAGACACATTGCATTGAAAACATGAGCGCGGTGTAAATGGGCGTGCATAGCTTGAAGAAGGCGTGATGGAGGGATCCAAGTAAAAAAAAAAAAGCCAGAGACATGCTTGTACTTCCTCTTTCATGCACCCGACAAACCCCCGCAGTGCAGGCTTTGTCCCAGTCATTGTCACAAGCTTAGAGAGCCTCTTTTGCCAAGCAGAGGCTTTGGCGACATATGTCACTTGAGCGACTCTCCTGTCACCCCTTTAGGGCGCTTGAGTGCAGGGGCGTGTTCAAGGGGGCAGGCCTGAAGTGGAGCAGGACAGACATGTCAGATGTGTTGCTTCAGAGAGACGAGTAGGAACGCTCTCCTGATGGTGCCGTCTCTGGAATTCTAGCTGTTCCCCGTGCACTAAGAGGATGTAGAATGACTCAAGAATTTGTAAGTACCTCTTAAAAGTCTGTTTGCACACAACATTTTATAAGACATGAAGCCCTTTTTTTCCATTTCAAATGATTATTTATCCAAAAGGGAACTTTGTGAGTCACAGGTGGATGTCACAAGTGGCTCCTATGTCGGTTGTCGTTTTGGAGTCAAATTGTATGTTAACAAGGATTAGTTGTGTTGCAGAGCAGCCGCAAGTACTTTTCATACACTGGCTTAGGTTGCACAATCCCGAAGACTTTAAGGCCGTGATCTGCCATGTGTTCAGGTGCTTGATGTGACTGAAAGAAAGGCTTCTTTTTTTGTTACAGGTTGACAGATCCACACGTAAATAAAACTTGATTTATGTTGTTTGGGAGTGCAATTCGTGGATTTGTGCACATGGATGTCAGGTGTCGGGTTCTGCATGATGCTGCGTTGTTGGGACGGACACACATTTAAAGGGAAGGCTAAAAGTCTCCTCCCCACTACTGTTGGCCCTCCTGGCACTGAAGCAGGTCTTTTTACTTTTGTATTGTAACTGCGGGTGGGTATGAATAATACAATACATGCAAGACTAAGAATAAAATAATCTTAGCATGTTATTACAGTGTTAAAATGTGTTTACTACACAGGAACAAAACATCTAACCAGCATTGTTTTATCATTTAATCCAACAGAAGATAATCACAAAATGTCTCTTTTGTATGTAATGCTTTCTCAATTTGTTTAATTGATTCTAAATTCGAGTAGCTTAATCTTGAATCGAGTCAACACCAATTACCACATTACCCTGCATCGCTAAGAAGGTGTAACACATGCCCACTCGCATCTTTACAAGTCGCACTCAGTCATTGTTGGACATCCCAGCCTTCATTCTTCTGATAGCGGGATTAGCTGCAGGGCAAAGCCATTTGGCACTGCCAAGGATGCCGCCACAGAGTCAGCGCTGTGAGAACTAAGCCGTGAAACGCCGGTGGGTTTAAGCCAATTTATAGTCTGATACTTGGATCTAGCCATGGTAGCAGACAGCAGCTCAGCCTTTGTGCCAGTTGGGTTTACTGTAAGCATGCCATGTCACCAGACAGGAAGCCAGGGGGAAAAAAAATAGGGTCATCTGTAGACAAGTGTTCTTCAGCGTTGTTCAACAACATTACAAAAATAAGGTACATGTGAGGTTAACTGGCTTATGTTCACTGGATTTGTTTTGCAATCACAAAGGCCATGCCTACACGGACTTGGAATCTGAATCGCTTGGTGGAGGAAAATGCTCTGAATTAGTCCTAAAATAGCAATGAAACGCGGTCCAAAATCCAGATCCTCATTTTCCAAACTTTTCTCCATATGTGAATGAATTACTTTTGAGTTAACTTTAAAAATCAAGTGTGAGATTCAGGAATAACTCTTTGGGGGTGTAATATATACTTCCTTTTCTTTATTGCCATGACCATGCGTGAAAAGAAGATTCAGTTTAAATGGTGTTATTGAATTACCGAGTTAGCAGGATCACATTAAAAGTACTAGCCTGGTTTCTATGGAAAAGGTGCAGATGGATGAAATAGTTTCGATTAAAGTCTGCTTGGACCTGGCCGGCCATTGAGACGGAACCACCACGTCCATCAGGTATCGGTGCATTGGAAAATATTTGCTGTTTGTGGCAGCACAGACACAGTTTGTATTGCCGCGACCGTATTGCCCAGCACGTTCTGATTATTTTCCATCAGACCAGGGTGGTCTTGTCTTAGGACTGTGATAAAAAAATAAAAAAATAAATTCTTTTGATTGGTGAAAATCGACTTATTCATCACCTGCGGCTTTGATATGTGCTTCAAATGAATTTTTGTTTGGACTTATACTTTTCACTTTCATGCTGTTGGTGTGGACAAATATTTGTTCACTTTGAAGTCAGACAAATATACACTTTTGTAGAATTCATTTTCAAGTTACTCATTGAAATCACACGTTTGTCTATCGCTCATTTGTGCTTTTGTTCATGTTGTTCTTGTTGCTGAAACTGAGTACACTATTACAATTTGTACTTTAATAGAATCCTTGCTGCTAATCCATTTTTAATTTCTCAAAACACACATTAATAAAGCATATCATTATTTCCCTTGGGGGAAAGCTTATTTAGAAAAAAATATCAACTGCCTTAAGAAACCAGAATAGAGCTTTAATAGGATTTCTCCGTAAAAATCCCTGAGAAGTAGGGTGACGTGATTAAATTTTTTATGGCATTTAAGTCTTATCGATGTTTTTCTTTTGTTTTGCCTGGCAGTTAGTCGTCTTGCATAAATTGCTATTTATAGATCTGGTTTTAAACACTGCCACCTTATTCATTTGGTGAGAAGCAACTCTCAATTTGAGAAAAGCAAATGCTTGCAATTCCATTATTATACTTTTTTACTCTAAGTGAACTCGACTTACCATGACCATGTTTTTCAATGCCGCTCTGCAGGTCTGCTGTGCCTTAGAAAGTCCAAGGATTGCCAATTGATCTTCCTCAACACATCTTCTGCAACACCTCAGTGTCCACTGACCAGCGGAGGGTGATGAGGCTGGCAGGGAGCCTCCAGTTTGTCCTGTTGCTGGCTCTGAGCACCGAGGCCACAAGTCTCAATATCCCGCCTGAAGGTAGGCGAGTCATTAGAGGTTAGCTCGCCATTAGTATGGGAAATATATTAGGAAGATCCTTGGTGGGCAATCAGGGCTAGCAAGGCCTTCTCCGCTAGACTGGACAGCATCAGCACTGACCTACATTTAAAACCTAAATTCCAAACTGTGTTCTACAAAATTGTATTTATTTATTCCCAACAGTCAATTCACTTCATTTTGTAACTTCATTGTTTTCAATGTGTGGATGGTAGATTTTTTTTCTAATCAGATTTCAGCCTTTATGTTTTGTCATGTCAATCAAATCACCATATACTAGATGAGAATTTTTTTTTTTTTTTTTAAATAGACCAACTTCTAGCAGGCCAGTAATAATGTCAGCATTTTTCTGTCAACTGGCAGTCAGGTCAAAACTTATAACCGCATATTTTGTGATCCGTGCACATGAATCAGCATCTCTGGAGTATAATGCATTTATTAAATTTTTTAAATATTTTTTCACGTTGTTAAGCTCATTTTGATTGTACATGAATGTTAATGTTGCTTTTGGTTGATATTATCGGCCTTTTCATTGCGTTTCTGTCCTCTATTGACAGTGGAGCAGCTTCCTACTATTGTGTTTCACACAACAGGGCCCATAATTGCCCTTCCTTATGACAACACGGTGACTATCAGGTGTGAAGCGAGGGGAAACCCTCCCCCAGAGTAAGTGACAATATTTTTATGCTAATATTTAAAAACTGTGAACAGCTGTATCATTTTCAATTCACCATCCTGCCTTTTGTTCTGCACGAGCAGATACAGATGGACGAAAGATGACCTCGACTTTATCCCTCCCCAGCCTGCGATAATCAGAAGTGACCAACTTGCCACAGATGGTACTTTTGTGCTTCAAAACAAGAGCCTTGCTCGATTTCAGGGTAAATATCGGTGCTATGCTTCCAACAAACTCGGAACCGCCATGACGGAGACAATTGAGCTGATAGTACCGAGTAAGTAATTTTCACTGTCAAAGTTTAATTGTTATTAAAAACTTCAGACAAATGTATCCAATCTTATTTGTTTCCTCTCGCTTTGAATCAGGTATGCCAAAATTTCCAAAGGAGACAATTGAACCAATTGTTGTTGAGGAGGGAGAACCTTTCGTCCTGCAGTGTAACCCTCCGGAAGGCGTTCCCCCGAGAAAGATCCACTGGATGACCATTGGTAAGCTCACAATTGTGTCTGTCATTTACAGTGACCAGCCACAACAACCTAATGATGAGCTGTATCAAATATCCTGCCTTCAAAAAAAATTTAATTTTCAGTTTTGATTGACACTGCCGGGGACCTATTATTTTTTGTTGATTATTGTGTTGGCAATGGGGTACATGCTGTACTAAATCATACTAAGAGCTTTGTCTAGTTTTGGTTACCTCAAATGCGGTGGCAGATGGTGGAGTTTTGCCAGGGGCGGGGGGGGGGGGGGGCGTTATAAATGATTCAAATGGTTAATATATTGAAATATTGGAAACTGGTCTCAGCATGATGCAATACAGCAGGCATGGGCAAACTACGGCCCGGGGGCCATATACGGGCTGTTAAATGTTTTAATCTGGCCCGCCCAACTTGAAAAAAATTAAATGAATAAAGCTTGTTCATGTTTTATTTTTTTAAATACTGTGGTGTGTCAAAGACATATATTTTGTTGTAATGCTTTTGTTCATTATCATTTACAATTGAATGTATTTTTTTTTCTCCAATGAGGTGAGGTGACCAAAACACTCCATTCATCTGCTCCTGTCAAATTTTAGAACCCATTGTGGCCCACCATTCAAAAAGTTTGCCCACCCCTGCATTACAGTTATACACCACCATAAACTAAAAAACTATTGTGTAATTAATTGTTGTCTCTGTGCCAGTAAAATATTTAATACGGCTCTTATATCGGATATCATGCAGAAAGAATGGAGTGTTGATCATATTCCTGCTAGTTTGAACATGCAAAACATGTTTGGTTTGAGGCTAAACCTTTTATGAATTTGGCACACGTGAACTGTGGAGTTGGTTTGCATAAGTCTTCTATATTGACAAAAGCAGTGGGAAACCTGGTTATGAGCCATCTAAAACGTGGAAATGTGGTGTTGACGGCTCTGTTGTAACTATAAAAACTTCTAGTCTTCTGAGAAGACTTTTTACAAGATACTTGAGTTCGTCTGTGGGATGTTGGACTAGAAAACGGAGACCTATTGCTCACCATTACTGTTGTGCTTTTAGGGGTCATCCACTCCAAATACATCCAAGCATGCCCTAATAGAACTTGTTCTGTGAAGTGGATACGGGATAGGGCCTTCTTCACACTGTTCATGTAAAGTTGGGAGTCCATTATTGGCCAAAAAGGATATAGTAGAGCTGGGAGGTTAATCAAATTGTAAATGTGATTCCGATTTTTGCTTCTCATGATACAATCAAAGAAATGGTTAATGTGCAGAACTGCGCGGTGGTCGTGCAAGTTACCCACGAAATGAAAGTGCCCTGAATGTACCATGTAGAAACTGTTTAATGACACAGTTGGACTTTACTATAAAACTAAACACAAAATAAAATTAATTACACAAATTGTTGAGAAAAATACTATCCATGTTTTGTTTTAAAAATCATCACCAGTGCTAATGTTAAATAAAGTTGATATAACATCCCGTTGACATGCTAAAGGGAATTTAAATCAGCATTGTCCTCCGGGGGTGATATTACCTCAATCCTTCAAATAATGAATATCACACAAAAACGCTGTAGGAACACACACACTCACATGCAATTAAAATGATAAAGTCAAAACCACATATTTGTCCCAATTTGTAAAAAAAAATGTGATATCAATACAGCTCAATTGTAACATTCTTCTTCTACTCTTCTTATGTCATTGTAAATGTGTATTCCATGCATTCACGGCACCACACTGCCCCTTTCCTTTATAGCTATTGTTTTAGCATGTTCTTATTTTAATTTGCTACGCTTTCAATTTCCGGTCTTTCAAAAAAACATTTTACGTTAAATAAAAAGACTATAACAACAAAATAAGATATCAATTCATTCAAAGAGAAATAGGGGAGATGCTTATTCTCGATTTGAATGTGTGCAAAAACTCAAGGCACCAAAGTGGATGTAGTAAAACGAAAATGCAAGACGCTAGAATTATCATGAATAAAGTGTTAAACGTGCTGGGATAAATGAGCATTCGGCTATGGTGATAGCATTGAGGCCATTGTTTAATTTTAGTAATTCAATAAATACTACAGTTTGAAATCAATGAATAATCGCAATTTTAATATCAAACAAAATATCCGTGATTATTATTACCGCATAGTATGGCAACTTTCAAACCCTCTGTGCGGAAAAGAATGATCCTCACCTGAGCTTACCTCACATTGTGCCCGTTTTCCAACCTCTGCCAAAACAAAGTGATTTGTTGAACAAAAAGGTGACCTCTGTTTTTCCCTAAGAGGACTGCGCTGTCTGCCTCTCGAGACGCCCTCAAACAGATGACAGAAAATAAGAACTCAAAAGAAGTGCTCGCTGTGCTTTTCTTTTATATACGACCCAACTGCACAAGAATAGACGCTCAGTTCTCCCAAGTGCCATGGAACATAACTCTGCACTCAAAGTGTTTTATGAGTTTGCTTTGTCTATTGACTTAAGCAATGACTTAAGGCTATGCTTTAAATGAGACTGTAAATGAAGCTTCAGTGACCCGAGACATAAATAATAGGGCTGTGTAAACCAGCGCACTTGCAATAGGAGTTCACTGGTTCCATTAAAGTACACTTTCCATTGAAATCAATTATATGAGACTACAAACACCAAAATTTAACGCGCCTAAAAAGTAGGGCAGCATTTTGTAACACAAAGAAATACAGGTTGCTGTAATATTCAGAACTTTGAGGCAATAGCGTAACCAGACATTTTGCTCACCTTTCCCTGACATTAGCAAATTTGGCTGTGCAGTTCGACACCGCCACCAACAACTACTATGTTGTCTGCCTTTTAAATTATCATAGTACATTCCTAAACAGCTAGCTAGCCATTCCCTGGTAGTGTCAGTAAATGCGGGGATTTCTATGCAGATTCAGCAAATGCAAATAGAAAAAGAAAGCATTGAGTTTGCACAGGAAGGAAGAAAAATATTCATCTGAATCCACATTCTGGACTCTGCAGAACACAGCATAATTTTTCATTTTATTTGGTGATGATGGTGTTGCATTTCATTGAATAGTCTAGTGTTAACTCGTACAGGCTGTTACAAAGTGGATTTATTAACCCTGGTTTTACAAAGTAAAGTACAGAAGCACTATAGTCGCAAAAGTCTTTATGTGGGTCCAGAGTAGTACTTGTTCCAGGTTGATCAGATACACGTTTCACTCACCATAATACATTTTCAGGTTCTTAGTACTGATAACCGGTGAGGAAGCAGGGGTGCCTGTCCTGTGGGGTATAGCCAGATCATAAGGCCAAGTGGCACTTGATTCAAGTCTGTGGATGCCATTAACCTGGTTGACCTGAGACTTAATGTTGATTTTAAGCTAAGCTCCTCCAATAGTGTTGATGCTCCCTCCAAGTTGAAGGTCTAAAGCTTTCAAGTGACGCATCGCTTGCATCCAACAACATTTTAGCACTCAATGTATGCAGACAGAATATGTTCCAAATTTGATTTTGAGAAATAAAAAACATTGAGTTTGGCTGCATGCAAAAATAAATAGATAAATAAAAATATGAATCCTGAAAATTGTGTATTAATAAATGTCGTTGATGTTCTTTATCCCTTTCAAGACTAGCTTTTCGATGTTAACGTTTGAAATTGTCAAAATATTTGCATTTGTCATTCTTGGTACCAGTGTTATGTTACTTAGAGATATGCCCACTCTTTTTGCAGGTCTGCAGCACATTGAGCAGGATGAGAGGGTTTCCATGGGCACTGATGGCAGCCTCTACTTCTCTCATGCCTTACAGAAAGACAGTCGTCAGGACTACTGCTGCTTTGCTGACTTTCTCCGCATACGCACAATCGCCCAGAAGCCTGCTCTGGCAGTTGAGGTCAAGCCATGTAAGGTGTATTGGCGTTTGATCAAAAATGACTCTAATATGTGCACGAGACAGAATTGTTCTAGAAAAAAATCACACAGACAAAGTGTTTGAACATAGGACACTTGGATTTTTTTTTTTAATTGCCTATACCAAAACGCAGGGCTTGTCCTGTCTCGTTTGTGCTTCAGACTGTGAGCTTTGATGGGTTGTCAGGCTGTTTACATGTGATAGCTGCTGAAACTACTGTATATTCTACTTAAAATATTTCATTTCCATTGCAGGGACACCAGAATATGAATCTGCTGACAGCAGCGATGTCAGTGAGTAATCCCTCTGCCCCACTTGTTTTATCAGATCCACCAAAATATAGACGTGTCACATGGATGCTTCTTTTGAAAATATGAAACAGTTCAGCTGGGAGTTGAAAATAGCTTTTGCTGATATGACCATTGATATAAATTATGCATAAAAGTAAAGGGGAGGGGGGCACTCTATTGTGTTGGCAGGCCCCCCTGTGAGAACACCCAGCCTTCTGCTGCCCTCTGGTGTCCAGACAGAGAAAGTGCTGCTGAAAGGAGCAGAACTTCAGCTTGAATGTCAACCAGGGGGAAAGTAAGGATCAGTACTGCACCCGCATTCCTGATAACATTTAGCCTCATATATGTCTGTCTTGACTGATCATAACATCGAAATGTGCCATTTTGCAGTCCCACTCCGAAGATTGAATGGATGAAGATGGGAGACTTGCTTTCACCTCGAGCAAAATTTGACAACTTTGGAAAATTATTGACCATCGGCGCAATTGAGGAAAGTGATGAGGGAAAATACATGTGCTCAGCCAAGAACTTAGCTGGAAAGGCTGTCCACTACTTTGATGTAATAGTCGAAGGTTAGTCCACATCAGGTGCTCATTATGGAGGAAGCACACTGTGGGCACGTTTGTTTTGACTCAATTGATTTAACACAAAGCAAACACGTCTCTTTTTTTCAACATCTCCCAGAGCCGCCAAAGTGGCTGACAGAGCCGCCTCATAGCCAGTTGACTGTGATCGGCTCTGATGTGCACATCAAGTGCTCGGTCAGCGGGAAACCACAACCAGACATAATGTGGAGAAAGAATGGACGCATTTTTGAAGGTGAGTGACGGAAAGGCATGCTTTCATGCATCTGTTTGCACGTCAGACTTTGTTGTCAAACAGTGAGTTCAAGATGACAAGCAAGCATGTTCCTTACAGCAGAAGAGACGATCATGACTAGTATTCAAAAACCACAGCACACACTAGATTTAAAAATTGAGCCCTGAACATTAAGTGGCCAAGGCAATTGCTTCCAGTTAGGTGAACAAATTTGGGGAAGTCTCTATTTTCTATTCCGGCATGGCTGCACCCTAGTGCAGACGGTTTGTTGTGGAAGAACATGAGCTACCTGACCTCAAGCCCAACAAACATATGTGAGCTCAACTAGAACTGAGAGTGCACAAATAATCTTCTGGATGACACATTTTTAAGTAAAAAAAAAAAAGAGTTAATTTCGTTGAGACATACTGGTGGAGCGTTTATGGGAATGATTTAATAATTCTTTTTCAGATGATCCCTTGAACAACAAACGAGTGCTTGATGACACATTGGTCCTCCACAATGCCACGCCAGATGACAGCGGTGTATACCAGTGTGAAGCAGCTAACAGACATGGCGTAGTTCTGGGAAACATGAACATCATGGTCATGAGTAAGTAGGCTGCTTAGTAAAAAGCTGGAGATCTAAATCAGAAACGGATTTCTTCGCCATGTCATGTGGAATTTTGTTCTTAGAGTTTGTGTCTCGTAGTATGATGTAAAAAAATCCACTATATTGTATCAATACCACACTGACAATGAGAGACATCCTGCCGCTCATTCTCGTAGATGTGTAATTACTAGGGATGTAACGATTCACTCAAGCCCCGATTCGATTTGATTCAATATTCTATTTATTTCTTTATTTAAATTGCTGCCACGTTTGTCTCTGTGCACTCATGTGATGCTGCAGTGATGCACAAACGAAATACGTATTGATGTTTAGCGCAAGCATCTAAATGTTTTTTGCATGGAACCAAAAATATATATACACTGGGCCGAGTTGCCCATGCTGAACTTGCACTATTGTTATGAAACCACCTATAAGTACTAAAAGAAACACTTGTAAACATATTTGACGTTTCTTGAACACTAATCCTTTTATTTTAATTTGGAAGGGACTGAAATCATATTAATAAAATTGAGGAAATGCACTGGGCTAAAGAAAACTAAATTATCACTTGAATTGATTTTTTTATTTTGTTTTTATTCAATAAATACAAAACGTTTTGTTTTGCTTATCTAGTATGCATAATATCATCTGCGGTATGTCTAAAAAAATAAGAGGGAAAAAAGAGAGAGGGAGAGAGAGAGAGAGAGAAAACTCGGAAATAGCATTGCTCAACCAAATAGAATTGTGACCACATCTATTTGTAGAACCCATTTTTTTCCAATATTTTTTAACACTGTCAATTTGCATATGTTAAGGACCAAGGTATGTTATGTTTTATTGCTTCGTGTTGCTACCAATGGTTTGAGGCAAATGTGTCGTACTTTGGGTGGTGAAATTTCAGACTCCTTTAACGCAACACGGGGTGTGCGGTCGCAAATTAGCACTTGTGCTTTAGCTGTTTCGATGTTAATCACGCGTATAAAAACTATCTTTTGTTTTTTTAACACACGTGAGTTCACTGACTAACGCCGCCACAACCTACAGTAGACGTAAGATTATGTTATCGTACCAACATGGGACATTGGGTGCGTCGTTCCATTTGACGTACATGGTAACCTGTGCGTGCTAACTACAGCTGGCTATGTCAGAAATAACAGTCGCTGTTGTAAATTAAATCGGGCGTCAGCCGCAACGTGTTTACTTTATAAATGCTCGCTTATCACTTCTGTGTTGTTTTGAAAGGGAAGTTTACATCGTATTAAGTATTAAGTAATTGTGCGTAGGTGTGCAGTTTATTTACTTCACCTGCATGAGAGAACGGCTTTGGTTAACATGGCGTTGCGAATCTTTCGATCCTTTTATTTTTTTTTTTAATATCGATTCATATTTTGACCTGTTATATCGATACTAAATCAATTTTCGATTAATCTTTCCATCCCTAGTAATTACAACAAACATGTTTGCTGGGATCACATGTATGGCCCAACCTCGGGGGGTTATGATTTATTTTTGCTACACTATTGTACCATTGTCTTGCTAATTTACATCCAATTTGAAATTGCCTCTAAAAATATTGTATTAATTTTTCCTATTATGCCCTTCATTTCGCTTTAATAGCTTTTGCACTTTCCCTTCAAGTTGTTATTGTATTTTTAAAGATTCAATTCTGTGATTTGATCTAGCAACATCAATTGTTTTCATCTTGACTGTTTTATTTCCAATTTACATAAACTTCATAAAGATGTCCTTTACACCTTTTAAGTAATTGTGTATCATTGTAGCTTTGAAACAACAATCGCATTTTTAAAAGAAAAGATTCACACTGTATGTTTCTCACGTATGAATGTCATCCTCTCTTGGAATGAATAGTTCCTGTGTATGGAGGTGCCAGTGGAACATAATTGCTTCAGTTTTAACAATATTGCAGGTCTGGAAAAAAAACAAGACAAAGAAAGCTGCCACAAGATGACTGAAAGTCATCAAATTAACATTGAAAGACAAATAAAACTAGTGATTGATGGTTTTGTGTGCATCTTTTAATCCAGCACAAACATGCCATTAGTAATTTTCCCCTTCACTTATAGATCTGGCTCCTCTGATCCTGACTGAGGACAACCGCGAGTATGCAGTGATACGTGGCGACGACGTGGCCATGAATTGCAATACTTTCGGCTCGCCACCTCCCACAATCTCTTGGTAAGAAGCACAGGACTGTTGGTGAGAAATTTCACAGAAATGACACAGAAGAACCTGACACATCATGTGGCGTGATTTTTTCTTTTTCTTGAGGGGTCTTAGTCATAAATAAACAGCCGTGAGTGTGACTGAGGGAAAAAAAAAGTGTATAACTACACCGTGTGAGTCAACTCTTCAATACACAAAGCTTCAGGTGTTCACGCTACGCAGGCGTCTGTCTCTTTAATGAGATTATCCTCTTTCCATCTGTCTCTTTAATGAGATTATCCTCTTTCCATCCTCAAAATTGGGGCTAATTACATTCTATTAATGAGCATTAAAGCTGCTTCATTTGCTTGAAAAGGGATCTTATTCCCTCTCGATACACTTTTTGGTCTTACTCGTTTGAGTCTGGGGATGATACACTTAAAAACTTTACTGGACTGAGAAATAAGCTTTGTGAAAGTGAAACGTGCAGCAACGAAAAAAGACTTCTGACTATTCTGGTTTAGAGACAGCTAACAGATATTTGTGCAACATGTAGTAATTTGATCTCAAAATGACTGCCTCACGGACACCATTCAGTAGCCAGATCATTGTCATGGGAACCACCAATTAAGTGTACTGTCAACTGACAAACAATTGCAGTTGTTACCAACTAGAGCTGGAGCGGGAGTTGTGCGGAAGACTCTGCTGGGATATAAATACTCACCAAGGTCTCAAATAAGAGCAACTGTGACTTTATATAGCACAAATCCCGGCATCAAATATTCTTTCCATCCTGTATCTACTACACTCATTGCGCTCATTAAGTCACCTATCCCAGCAGATGTTTGCTGGGGGTCGAATAGACAAACAACTGCTCCAGTCACATTCATACCAATGGACATTTTAGCTGCCCTAATGAACCTAACATGCATGTTTTTGCAATGCGATGCAAAGCCAGAGTAAGTTGAGAAAACACACACACAAGTATGTGGACAACGGGCGAACCACGGGGACACGTTGCTGTTGCACCTCGGCTGTGAAAAATGAAGCAATGCTGTTAGTCGACAGGACTACACATACAGTCGCAGTGTGTTGTCTATATGTGTTTAATGGTTGACCAGTCTTGTGTGTACCTTGCCTCGCCACCAAAGTCGGATGCGATAGGCTCCAGCTCACCCTAATGAGGATAAGCACTATAGAAAATGGATGGATGGAGTTGCAATTACTACAGCTCACAGTCTTCTGGGGAAACTTTCTTTAAGAAGTGTAAAGTATCTGTCGGAATTTTTGTCCCTTCATCCAGAAGGAAATATGCGGTATTGTGAACACTGTAAAATATTGCTTTTAATTTAGTTCTGCATATTGGAATTGGTTGTCAGATATGCAGCACCGACTGTATATGAAAGCATTCTTGCTCTCTCTCAGGGCCAAAGATGAGACTCCAGAAACCATTGAGGGAGAAAGATTTGTTGCCCTTCAGAACGGGTCGTTACAAATCTCCAGTCCGGAGAAGAAAGACAGCGGCGAATACGTCTGTGTTGCCGATAACAGCGAGGGCAAGTCATCTATCACGGCTGTGCTGGCGGTAAAAGGTATCACAACAAAATAAGAAAATTGCTTAAGCATGAGTAGACAAGATAGTTCTTAAAGGGCCAATCACAAATGATGACAAATAAACCTATTACCAAGAGTTGTAATGGTTGAAGTATATTAGTAAATTAGCCCAAGGATGACAGGGATTTTGGAAGGATAATGCAATGGAATTCACACCGAAGGGTGGTTTGTTTTTGTTGATGAAGTGCATATAACAGGGCAAGTAAAATGTATGGGATGTAATTACATACAATCACTTGCCAAACATTTTAAAACACAGAGATTTTTTTTTCTTTAATTGAAATTTGTGTTTTTGAATGTCTCATTTATTTATTTATACTTTGACGGTTCATTTCATCTTCAGTAATTTAGGATGTGCTTGAACTAGTTGACTTTCAGGACAGCTACAGTATATTATATTTGTAAAAATAGAAGCTCACTGCTAAAGCTAGGATAGGTTCCACCTCTCCTAAAAATAGAAAAATAGATGGATGGATGGAAGGAAGATGGTTGAATGGATGGATGGGTTGCACATTTGCATGGCCTTATAAATTATCCTCACTGGCTTTCTGTTGCTAGACCCCACACACATTGTAAATGGACCTCAGGACATGCAGGTCATCAGTGGGACCACAGCCCAGTTGTCATGCCAGGCCGAGTATGATGAAAGTTTGCAGGACTCCTTTGAGGTGGTTTGGATAAAGGATGGGGAACAAATGAAATTTTCCACAGAAGACCATTCCAGGTTTGCAGATGCAATAATGTTTTTCTATTGATTGTGATCATGTGTATATTTCCAATTGAATGTTTTTATGTTCAGGTACTTTGTGGGTGATGGCATGCTGCAGATCATGAACGTGAACCTGAATGACGAGGGGGTATACACTTGCATGGCCAGAACGCATCTGGATGAAGACAGTCGTACTGCACTACTCACAGTGCTTGGTAAGGTGCTCATGTTCGTAATACTGTACGTACATGATGATGGGTCATGGGTGGAAAGGATGGAATTGACGGTGAATTCACAACATATTCCAAATCTATGTTTGTGCACTGACAGCATTAATGCCCAACAGATTGTGCCATTTTGTTTCTTGCTTGAATGTATTTTATAATGCATACAGAGCAGTAATTCAGTTCATACATCCTTATGATGCTGTTCTTTTTTTTTTTTTTTTTTTTTTTTTTGAGGAGTACCATATATTTCCCGGACTATAAGGCGTGTATATAAGCCGCAGCAACCCTTTTTTTGGGGGAAAAAGACAAACAGACCCCCCCAAAACACGATACACAAGCCGCAGCAGGCTATAAGCCACAGTTTTTTTTTCTAAGTTGAAAAGAAATTGTTGTTTACTGCATGTCCAGAACGATTTTGTACTGTGAATGCACATAAAGGTACATAAACATATTCTTAAAACAGTGCCTTTTAACACGGCAACAACTTTGCTAATTAAAACAGAACAGACCCAAGAGAAAAAAAAAAATCAAGATTTATTTAGCGTATTTTCTGAACTATAGAGCGCCCCTACCGGTGAAAGAAAAATCCGCAGAAAATCGGCACTGTTGTATTAGCCGCATGGTTCAAAATCTAGGAAAAAAATTGCGTCTTATAGTCTGGAAAATACAGTAATTTCCCTTGTTAGCACAAAAACATTGAAATTATCTTAGTGCCTGAGAACCCCACATATGGTGGCCTAAAAGGGAAAAAAGGGTGTTAAATAAAGCACTCGCTTATAAATATGAGAGAAAACACTTTATTTATTTATTTTTTATATAGGAGGTAGCCCAACTAAATTGTTAGTTCCTTACAATGTACTATCCATATCTGACACTTCAGATTAATCTTTCATTATTTATGTTGAAAAATTTATGTTGCCTTATTTTGCAGATGTTCCTGACGCCCCGCAAAACGTAGAGATAAGTGAACTCAAGAATCAGAGACATATCCGTTTGGCTTGGGTACCTGGCAGTGATCACAACAGTTCCGTAATAGGTGAGACAAAGCTGATGTGAATTATGGATTCCATTTTTTTCACTCCTGTTCAAAGACACTTTGTAGTCTACTTTGAGTAACCAAATTTGCATTTACACTGGGGAGCATACACATGCCGGACTAAACCATTGTCCCTGCATGAAAACGACGATGCCCCCGCTTGTAGGCCAATTATCCGAACTTAAATTAAATCACCACTGTCTTTGTGATGAACCACAATTGTTGAACCACATATTGACCCTTCATTAAGATAATACATGAGAAACAGAACGCCCATATATGATTTCACAAGTTCAAATGAGTATGCGTGTGATGCTGATTAAATGTGTACCGCCCTCATCTCTTGCATGAATACAGAATTCATTGTGGAATACGAGGAGAGCCAATGGGAGCCCGGCAAGTGGAAAGAGCTCCACAAAGTCCCCGGTAACCAGGCAACAGCCGAGCTGGCACTCTACGGACATCTTAACTATCAGTTCAGAGTGTACGCAGTGAATGCTGTTGGACCCGGGCCCCCTAGTGAGCCCACTGAGCGCTACAAAACCCCCCCAGCTGGTGAGGCTCACTCACTCACTCTCGCACTTGAATCCATGCTTTTCTGCTCTGATTAAGTTTTCTCGGTTCTTTTTAAATTGTGTGACCAGCCAGAATTACATACTCATACTGTACTTCTGCAGGAGTAAGCTAAGTTACAGTATATCTTGGAATCTTTTAAAGAAGTTTGAATCACAGCAGTTTGTTGCAACCTGTACCCGACAGTAATGTGTGTGCATTATTCAGTGAGCAATAATCATCATGTTTTCAAATACCATTCAAAGCACCTGATAGGAACCCAGAAAACATTAAAATCCAAGGCCACCTACCTCATCAAATGGACATCAGCTGGGAGGTAAGATTTTCCAAGACTCCAACATTTCCGTGTACTGAGATCCAATCCAATAAAATGTTCCCATTGTAGCCACTGTTGCCTGTTGAACACAATGGCCCAGGCATGGAGTACAAGGTGAGCTACAGAAAAGTCGCTGTGGACGACACCTGGACAGAGCACCTGGTCAAAAGGCACTCTTTCATTGTGAGGAATACGTCAACATTCATCCCGTACGAGATCAAGATTCAGAGCAGGAACAGTCATGGCTGGGGACCGGAACCTAAAATTGCTACGGGTTATTCTGGTGAAGATGGTGAGTGAATATTGTGCCAGTAACGACAAATATAGCATGTCATTTATTTATTGTGGAAATGCTGGGAGACAAGCTTTCACAATCCTACTCCAGTGCGTCATAAATTTCTCTTGGGGACAAAAGCAGCGTGATTTTTTTTCCTCCTTTTTTTTTAAATAACCAGTGCCTATCCCAGCTGACTTTGGCCAATGTAGATGAAAAGGCGATGAACACTCTAAACTGGTCACGAGGCAGTCCAGGCCAGTCTAGCATGCTTGAGGATAAGCAACTTACTCACATTCTCTACTCAGAATAATTTACAGCATGTTTTTGAAATGCGAGAGGAAATCAGTGGCCCCGAAAATAAGGCACCAAAGCATGGTGAGAACATGAAAACTGATTTTCTAACCACTTATGCACCCGCCACCTCCATAAAACGTTCTCAAATGGACTTACCCAGAATTAACTAGTATTAACGAATGCTGTTTCACCTTGATGACATCATGCCTGAGCATTCCTCACACACACATTGCCAGGGGAACTTCAATTTGTAGCCGTATAGTAGATCGGTTTGAAGTTTTCTCTTTTTCAGACACAAAAAAAAAATTCTCTTCTCGCTTAACTTGAGGCTCAACAAGCTCACATTATGTATGATTTCTTGAATTCTTTGTTTTATCGTGCCACGCCCCATCTTCAGTCGTCATTCACCATTGTCTACGGGAAAATTTGTCAGGTTAAGTTCTTTCTTTCTTTTTTTTCCTGTTTGCCTGTGCAGCTGTGCTGTAGTGACTTTTCCCACCCTCGAATGCAGCAGGTGGCAAATAACCTTTTGTAGAGCTGTGAGATCTGAAATATACCGCTTCTGTCTCAAAATCTGTGCGACCTTTATTAGATCACGACGCGCTTCGGCTCCTCAGCGTAGACCGACGAAGGCGTGATGCTGCTGCTGCTTCTAGTGTCTGCTGTGCTTCTCTCCAGTAATCATGTAGAGCAGAAATTATGTAGAGCTCTTTTTTTGGTGTTTCCCCCCTCTGCTTATAAGATGATTTGGGGCATTATGCTTTCAAATATATGTGCCTGCTCATTTAGTGCCACTATTAGGAGCTCAACCAAAAATACTTGCTCCAACATTTCTATGCAGTAATGTTGCTGCATCCAAAAGCTTGACTCTCGTTTTACAAGACATTTTGAGTCTCTGTAGAGTTGTGTGACCTCCCTCTGTGTGTCCTTTAGTTCCCACTGCTGCACCACGGGATGTTGCAGTGGAGGTGATTAACACGACTGTTCTGAGAGTAAGCTGGACCCCAGTGCCGCCCGCCACACTGAGAGGTCATCTAAGGGGGTACCATGTAAGTTTTCAATAGGCATCACCCCAAAATGATTTGTGTGCACCGTGCAGATAAGAGAGGATGTCAACAACAACCTAAATATATTTTCAACGCTGATATTATTATTATTATTATTATTACAGTAATCCCTATTTTTGTGTTTAATTGGGACCAGAACCCTCCGCGAAAAGTGATTTTTTTTTAACTTATTGACGTGTCTTAATATTGATTATTTTAATAATTATTTCATTATTTTTTTATTGGTTTTACGCCTCTATACGTCGTTTTTTTTTTGATACGTTGAAAAAATTTGCCGCCCACTGAAGCTGCAAAAGTGGTGAAGATTTACTTAGATTATTATTATTTTTATTATTATTATTATTATTATCATTTTTATTTTTTTTAATTATGAAAACCACGATGATCGAGAAAAACAAATTAGGGCAGATTCTGGATTTTATGAGTATTATTTGCCTGCTCATTTGGTTGCATGACAAAATAAAAGATTTGTGATCAAACAGTGGAAACACCAATTAACGTAGATGTCAAAAACTACATCTCTCTTTGGCATTGGGCCAAAAGCCAATCATCACACAGTCACAGTTTGGTGAATTCAATATTTTTTCACAAAACTCTACTTTTGGTCATTCCACACGATTTGTATGTTACCTAATCAAGTTGTTCACCAATATAAAGTGTTGAAAATGGCTTGCTCTCTATGACGATGCAATGTTAAACAAATATGCCGTTTTTGGGGGTTCCTGAAAAGTGATGATTTTGAAGGTATGACACCAGCGATATAGTCCATATTCGTAATATCAGGAGGGAGGTCACTCCAAAGTCAAGGGGCAGAGCGGTTGAAGGCAAATGGGATTGTTAATTTTGAGGAGGGCAGAGATATGAAGGTTATTTGATAAAGGTACCCATACTGAAGTTGACCTGTGAATTTCCTGTCTGTCGTGTTAGTCTCAGCGGCATGAAAGAGGCTGAACGACAGCTGTGTGTAAGAGGATAAGACGTTAAGTTTAACTCCACATGTTCAATTACCACAACCGATTGTTGCTGTTCATAAAATAGCGTTCAGTTCTGTCTAAAAGGCGCAGGCGGGTAAATGTCTATCCTGCTGCACCTTTGATCCGCCAATTTTGAGAAAAGTCAGTGTTTTGACACCTCACCAGATGGCAGCTTGTCTGGACAGTAAATAACAACAACATGAGGTGCTTCATTGCTCGTGTTTATTGTCACACTTCACCAAATGTTGCAGTGTAATTAAACTCACCCTGTCAGGGTGCGAGAAGAAACATGATACATATCAATAAAAAAAAAAATAATAATAATAATAAGCAGACCACACGTGCGGACATGCAAGCTGTGACATCAGTGTGAGTTGGTTCATGTCACAGGTCTTTTTGGTAGCTAAGCCTGTTCATAAAATACTGTATAAATAGTTGTTTGCTTTATAGAAACTATTTCCCTGAAATAAAGTGGTCAGCTTTGCTCGAATTTGACATGAAGAGGTTCTGCATTGAAAATGCTCATGAGGCATATTCAACAGTTTTTATATTTGAAAGGTACGGCTGTGAATTTCACCTTAAATTACCAGGAAATTGCAAGTCAGGCTTGCTGGACAATTTCTCCCTCATAGGCACATTTCACCATTGCATGCTTCTTACAGGTTCACTTGCTGAGGAAGCGAAGTTTCCAGAATCCTGACAAGCTCTTGGATGAGCGCCACATGCTGTCATTTGCCGGGAAGAGGACACATGCCATTGTGCCCAGCCTTGACGCCTTCTCTGAGTACACGCTCACTGTCAAGGTTTTCAACAAGAAGGGAAATGGGCCTAGCAGTGACCCAGTCACCTTCACCACCCCCGAAGGAGGTGAGATGAAAATGACAACTATATACTCTATTGATACAGCTCCTAACAACTTCACACCTGTGTCTTGCATGTTATTATGCAAACAAAAATGGCAACTAGTTGTTGCAGAGATACTAGTGTAATTACAATTATTTTTCAGTTCCAAAACAAGTGCCCATTCTGACCGCCTCTAATGCCCACAAAGAGTCCATCCGGCTTGTATGGGGTCCACCACTGGTGGCAAACGGCATCCTGACTGGTTACTTTCTACAGTACCACCTCAGTATGTGTTCACAGTCACTCAAACACGCGCACACACACACACACACACACACACTAATCTATGGTTGGTCTATACATACCTATTGAAGCCCTCTGGAATTTCATGCATCGGCACATTCGATTCTACAGGTTTTGGGAGGCAGAGTGTCCATTTTTTGATGTGCAAAATTGTTTAATATGTGTACAAAAGGTTAAATATATATTAAATTTACACTCATTATTACCATTTTTTTTTAATCGGCGGTACAATACAGCTTTATCGGTTTAACGCATTTCACAACGGCTGCAGCTATAACAAAGCGCTTTACACAGAGTAAAACACAAAGTAGCAAAACTCAATACTAAAGGCAGCGAAAGCAGAAAGTTAACATACAAATTAATTATACTAACACATATAAAGTAGACACCAGAAAACAGTTTTATACATCAGCCCTGAAACAGAAAACCTGCACCGCTTTGGATGTTGAAGAGAAACAGAAATTCTCAGTCTTGTTATGTGCTTGCGTTGCCACTTGGCTTGTTTGCTTTGAATGCTCATCTAGTAAGAGCTTTTTAAGAATAATAGATTGATCTCATGCTATGGATTGTGAGACATTTTCATGTTTAGATTGAATCAATAATCTGGGTTGAATATAATTGGAATTAAAGAAAGCCTCCGTCAGTCTTTGCATGAGTGGATATTCAACTCTAGATGGCAGTGTTTAGCTCTGAACTAAACCCTAGCAACACCCCAAAGAGTGATGACTTCTGAAGTCTTCTTACGTCTCACATCCTCTGGGATTGCAGATTCTTTCCCCCAAACAATCATTCATGCCAAGGCTGCTTTTGCCCTGATGCCCTCCCCCATTCACAAGCTTTTCCCAGATGCATGAGAAATGTTGGTGAGTGAGGGGCTTTGCGTTTTACATTTTCATTGACTGACTTATGTTCTGATATGATAGCACCAGATCCCCTTCTATCTGTGCCACGTTTCAAAATCTAGCCGTGTGTTGATTGTGCCAATAAAGTGCCGCAGTGTAATCCACTCTGTGCGACTAAATTAGTCGATGACTAACCTGATGGCGTTCATCAGCACATGAAAGCTCCTAAAGCGGTGGCGAGCCGCTTTGGCTCAGCATCAGCCCTCACCTGCATTTCAACGTTGGCATCGATGTTGCTTTCCTCATTCGGCACACACGCGCTGCACTTTGATCTATAATGCATGTTGGGTGATATGTTTGACTGCTCCTGATTGCCCCTATATTCCCACTTCCATGCACCGCCTACACTTTATGCAAATGATTTCTTCTTTCTTCTGCATTTGCGAGCTTTTTTTTTTTCTAGTTTTGCTGCTTTGTTTACCCACTTTTATAATGATGACTCTCACCGTTTTGCTTCCTCCCCTCTTCATCAACTGCCACTTGTTAAAACTCTTCCCTCGCTTCTTTTGAGTTCTATATATTCCGCCTCATCTCCCTCTTGACATCTTAATGTATTCCTGCTCAGCTCACCTGTCACGACATGTATCTGCAACATTTGCTTTCCGCATGAGTGAGCATGGCACCTATTCATCCTTCCTCATCCCCTGGCCGCTCACCCTTATTTCCGTGTTGTTCCATTAACATACATACATGTGCTGATGACATCTCAGACGGCCGCCATTTCCCTCAGCTGACTTGAGCCACTTGAACTTGTAGTTAATGAGACCACAAAGGAGGTGCTTGATTCCCGGGAAATGAACATCACAGGGCCCGACACCACCCACTGGCAGCTGGAGGGCTTAGAAGAGGGCAGCCTCTACCTCTTCCACCTCAGTGCCTGCACTCGGGCAGGGTGTGGACCTCCACAGGCACAGGAGCTCAGCACTCTCACTCCAGCACGTGAGTACATGAAAATGATCCGTAAGGGTATATGATCTTTTAAGAGCCAATCTGAAATTTGTATCCGGAATCCTCTTAGAGCATTCCATCTTGTCTTATTTGGCAAGCTAAGCAGGTTAAGGCCTGGTTAGTACTTGCATGGGAGACCACCTGTGAATACTAAAGTTCCAAAAGCTTACCTACACTCTGGAGGGGCAGACCAGCCCAAGTCTGGATAAATAGGCATGTTTGAAGTCATCAAGGGCATCCCTTGAGAAAACGTGCGCCATAGCCAGTGCCCCAACAACAACCAATAAAATATATTAATAATGGAAACCGTGAAAAGCACAAAAACAGTAAGAGACAATACAGTATGTTTGACCTCAGTCACCTCGGTGATGGAGGTTGGACTTTCAAAGCAAAGCATTCTTCTATACAGACAATGTTGTTCATAACATCCATCCATCTTTTCATTTTCTATCCTGCTTGTCCTCAGCCAAGTGGAGCCTATCCCTGCTAACTTTGGGGAAATATAGGTTGCACCCTGCTTGGTTACAAGTCAATCGCAGGACAGATATTGAGTCTTCAATTCACCTAAGCATGAGGAGAATATGGAAACTCCACTTAGAGATGGTCTGATGGAGATCCGAACCATAACGAGTCTGCCACAAGTCATGATTTAGGTTTCATAACCTATGCAATTAAGTTAGCGAGACATTCATAAAAATTAAGAAACAACATCTTTCTTTTAAAGGGAGGAGCGGACAAAACATCTGGTTTTCTTCATCTGAGGTAACAATAAAGAAACAGCAAATCTGAAACATGAAGGTGTAAACATAAAATTAATACAATTAAAGGCCACCTTTTGTAGAATCAAATTAATATTCCATCGGACGACTGCCTTTGAAACGACCTTAATAAACTGAAAACACTCAACTCTTTTGCTATCCATGTTGCAATAGCAGGCAGTTGAAGTTAAGTATCCGTAATATGCATTCTTAGCTGATGTAATTGAGAATAATGAATATTTTTTCCAATGGACCACTTCTCAAAGGCTGCAATTGGCTAGCACCCAGTGCAGGATGTACTTGGGATATGCTCCAGCTCACCCGCAACCCTAATGAGGACAAACGCTATTGAAAATGGATGGCTGGAACTCCTCCAGAGGGGTACATGTATTGAATGCATTATTGCAACTGGAATATTCATCAGGAAGTTGCATGCATAGTACTAACGTCACTTATCCATTGGTTTTAAAATGTGAGGAAAGGAAAACTATCTAGTGTTGGTGATAAATGTTTGGCATTTATTGGTTTCTGTGGAGCTCAAGCATGTAATTGTGTGTTTTGAAATAGCAAATGTGTATAATTCAACTTTGGTTTAGGTAGCAAAAAAAAAAAAAAAAAAAACTCAGACCAACACACAACTTTTCTTGCCCCTTGTTCTAATTGAATAATAATAGCTGCATTAGTGTTTGCAATTTGTGGTCTAAATTGTGTGTAATTAGAGAATCATTTAAACTCCTATGGTTTGTTTACTCTCCACTGAAAAACTATAGGGGGTAGTGTAATGATAATAATGATATTAATAATAACTTTACAATCAAACTTAAAACATATTTTTGATATCGATGGTAATATGGTTGTACAAAAGTGTTTTGTATTGTTGTTTTCACCAGTCGGACATCTAATTATGTGTGGCTGAACAGTAATTAGCAGCTTTTTTTTTTTTAGCTTAAAACGTCCCTGGCAAATGTTTATTCCTATCAAAAATCC
This sequence comes from Idiotropiscis lumnitzeri, assembly GCF_059441095.1. NCBI lineage: Eukaryota > Metazoa > Chordata > Actinopteri > Syngnathiformes > Syngnathidae > Idiotropiscis > Idiotropiscis lumnitzeri. Next base: position 18,894,347 of record NC_142393.1, read on the forward strand.
ATATACTTGCATACTAACTTGGGCTATTAAATGTACTTGCACAATCGTGATTAATTATGACTGAATGCAAATAAATAGAAAATACTTTGTTTTAGCTAAATTAAAAAGGGTACATGTCTGTCTTTTTGTTTTTGTTAAGGTGAAAAAAATTGATAATTGATCATTGAAGAATACATTTTGGGAATACAACACAGCTGGCAAAAACAATCTAATAAACTATACACAACAAAAATTGAGCTTACTTACTGAATAGTAGTAAATAACTTTTTGTTTATTTTATGATGACACTTAATGGCAACCGTAATATACTGTTTTATAGCACTGCAGTTCGATTACGCAGGCTCTTCAGGTCTGCTACTCTTGAAAACCGAAGCACTGATTCATTCACTGAACTTCAATCCTGTTGTTCCTGAACATACCACTGCCAGAGTTTAATGCTGTCTAAACACACATATTAAATGACAATTTATACAGAACTCATAGAACACTTGATTTTTTTTTATCTTGTATCATGTAATTTAACACAGCCGGCTTCAACCACAACATGTTATCCAAATCGATTCCGTTGAGGCTGCTGTGTAATTTCAGCGCAGTTAGCGCACAGAGCCCATTTGGAGTTTTAGAAAACAAGCCCTCGATGCACCAGGTGGAAAATGTGACCGTAAAGGGAGAAATTTGTCCTCTATTTAATAAAGGTTACTCATACCTTTGTGGCTTTTAGGTTTCCTTTGAGGATTTCGGCATTTTCTCCCTGCCGTAAGATTCATTGTTTGTAAATGGAGGTTGGTGGAGAGATCAGACCAGGTGTGTTTGGGGAGTGTGATCCGCAAGGCATGTTAGATGGCTGCCAATTGCACAATGCAGGAGCACCACGGATTTGGAGACATTAATGTGCAGTGATTGAGAGACGGTGTGGGGGCTGAAAAGGGAACGCAGGGGATCAAATGATTCCACACACCGAAAGGTTTCTTTTATATTTTACCTTTAGGGTACACTTATATGTCAACGATCTAGTAAAAAGAGGATTTTTCTTTTTCCTCGGGTGGTTTAAAAGTTTGGGGAAAGCCAACTTTGTCCAAATAATCACCTTTCACACTGAGCAGGAAAAGACAAGCGATTCTATTATACCAGGCCAGTGAAATGCTTTGTCAGCGTATTAGTTTCAAATTTGATGCATATGATTAATGCAACACCATGCTGTAAGCAGACGTGGCAAATCCAGGACCAGAAAGTAAAATCTGACTGATATTTCACAAATGCAATATTAATCAGAATGGCATATTTAGACTAGTTAAGACACACAGAACATTTTAGTGCAAAGATTTTTTTTTTGTGGTTGTCTTCCCCTTTAAGGCTCCCAAATGTTGTTGCCATGTAAACCACCAGACGCAATAATACCATTTCACCCCACCTCCCCCTGTTTTCAATTATAATAATGGTGTATAGTAAATTGAATGAAATGGAATTTCTGCCTATGGACACAAGTGCTGAAGACATTAGCCTAAAATCATTATTACAATTTTAACATTTTCAGAATGAAGAACAAAACACAAAAAATTCAACTAGCCAGATGAGTCCAGCTGCTTTGAATAGAGTTTTGCAGATTAACATGAGCTGGATAATTGAAAATCTACAAGGCACAGACGGGGAAAAAACAAACAAACAAAAAATGTACTATGCACACTGGTATTTTTCTTGAGTGCCGTTGTGACATTTATAGTTAAAAATGACTTGTGAATGATTCAATTAGAAGAACAAACAAACTAACAAAAAAGCACAATCAACGGTATTGTTCATTTTTTTTTATGAAACTCAACATAATTTAAAAAACATTTTGAAGTAGCTCACAATGAGTAGCCAAGCATATGTGCTGCTTCTATGGCAAGCCCAGATAACGTATCCGTGAAAAAGTCCTTTAAATAACTTCACTAATTTCTCCTTGATTACAAAACGTCACCTCTCCCCAAATTACCATGAATGTTATCATATTATATATAGGATTTCTCTTGTTTGTTTTTACACATTAAACCAGTCATTTTTAGTTAGCACTCCATGTACTTGTGTATGTTGATGATATGCATAACACTGCCATAGCTTTCACATAAATTTAGGGAGAGAAAAAAATCACACCACAAAACTGATTTGGAAAGTTGTCCTAATGGCATTTAAGACTGAAAACAACTTGATTTGTGTGTGGCCAAGATGACATTTAACTGCAAAGTAGTTGAACGATTTCTCTTCAAAAGAAACTGATTGAGGGGTGGAGGGGGGGGGGAGTCCATTCTCTTCATGGGGTCTCCTGAGATAAGAGGGCAGCAGAGATAACGTGGGTTTCAAACAAGACAAACAGCATCTCCAGCACATATTGCGACTCAAATCTCAAGTGTCAGGAAAAATAACCACAAGTATCCCACAGGGATTCAAATATTTGCCCACTTCCACACCCGACTTATCGCCAACGTGTTGGCTGGTAGCTTTGAAAGTAGCTAATGCTGATAAAAAGGTTTGTTTGGAAAAATAGAAATCAAGAGCTCTTCAGCTTGACTGCAGTCAAAAATCAGCCATCAGCACAATCACAATATTTTGATACAGCAGGGAAGCAGTCACTGATACAAACAACAGCATTACAACAGCATTACTATTATGTACGACTTGTGCCTTTCCATTCTTTTTTTGTCATGTAACACCCGTAAAGCATCATGCTAATCAGTTTTGAACGACTTAGAAGCATTTTTTTGCCTTGACATTCTTTGGCACAGAGTATTGGCGCAACCTGTAACAAGAGACCTGCCATTTGCCTTTGGTATTTTATTAATTGGAGAATATCGACACTATTGGACTTTCACTGCTTGTCTACAATGCTACGACAGTGAGGAGCTTCCCTCCAGCATGAGCCGGCCGACTTCCATTTGGCAAAAACAAAACAAAAAAAATGCATCCCTCAGGACACATGGGGAGGGATGAGAGACGGCGCTGAAATGAAGTAAAGTGTACCAAGAGAGAGAAGACAGGAGATAGGACAGGAGAATTGAACCAAACCTTGTGTACACGTGATAAATGTTCAGCTGTTGGAAATCTGCAGTTGATTGTTTACATGTAAGCTCACTTTGATTATTTTAAATAGGAAAGAATATTTCATTTGGCTGTATTTTTCCCACCATTTATTTATTGTTTTGTGTTTCATGTGCAGCTCTTTGTTACAATCGGACTTGTTATGAAAGTGCCAAAGAAATAACACTGTGGTTGAGAATTGTATTGTAGCGAGGGGTGCGTGTGATTGCTCCTTGATGTAGAGGAAGAAGTCAGAGTAACAAGTGAAGAGGAGGCAGTAATGCAAGGCAGAGAAAAAAAACTAGCAGAGGTACTTTGGAAGACTCAAAAACATATTTAACAAAGTCCTCAAAATCAAAAGTCAAAGTGACAAAGAAACCCTGTGAACAGGACATCTAACAACGACTCCAAACCGCAACATCAACGATGCCCCAATGAAGACTGAACGAAAGCAGGGCACTAAATACAAATAAACTGACGATACAACAACGGACACCTGGTTGAGACACAACTGGCCGAGGGATCTTATTGGAAGACACGAGGAGGCAGGATGACAAGTACAGGTGGAACCAATAACCTAACTAGCTGGACACAGATAAAGGAGCACGAGTCAAACATGAAACTAGATACTAAATCAAAGAAGGTCGTGGCTTGGCAATACCATTGTGACTGTTCTCCAATGTCATTTCTGTCAAACAGATTTAACGGATTGTATCATCCCCAGATGGCACCACTTTTTCCCCTTTCAAAGCATGTAGCAACATTTTACTTCTTTTTACTGTTTTGTGGAAATGTTGAAATGACAGGATGTCTGCATCGACAGTTTTTGAAGTTGTACAGCATAATTGTGTGTGCGTGTATGTGTGTCGATGATTGCAGTCTTATCTCTCAACATGCTGCATTATTAAAAAAAAATGTAGTTAAAAACATATTGAAAAGTGAAGACAGAAAATAATTGAAAGAGTTTTTTCTAATTTCTTCAAGAAAGCAAAACTGAATTATGCTCATTCAAATCATCCATTCGTGTTCACTGCGATGCACTAAAGGAGGAATTTGCACATGTACAAACACTGACGCTATTGAAAACACGAGTAATATTCCTCCTTTTTATATTTGTTGACTGCAGCTGTGGCCTCTGTTGACATCCGTATGTATGACCGCCTCTGCAGCTCACTGACATAGACGTAGTGCGAGACGTATAGACCTGAGTATTTGAATGTTTGCGCCGAGCTCAAGATTTTTTTTTTGATTTCTGTATAGAGTTGACGTTTGCTTGTAAGTTCGTAGAGTGTGCTTCTTCCATCAGTTTTCCCACTAGTGGTTTATTATACAGTAGAACCTTTCAGGTCGAACACAGTCTATTCCCCGACTACTAAGGTCTTGTGTGTCGTCATTCAAGACGGCAGTTCAAGGACTGAGAGTCTGTGGGACTGTAGAGGCAACATTTTTTTCAGAAATTGTGTTAAATTGGAGAGTTGTGCAGTCTCTGGTGTGTTTCCATCTCTGAGGTTCTCCTGTGGTACTTCCTTTAAAAGTCCTGCTTGCGTCAAGTCTTGCTAGCTAAGTTTGCTTCTTTCTCTGACTTGCACAAAAGTGTGAATCTAACATCTGAGACTTCTTCTGTCATTCCAGACCACAACTGTTCGCTTTCCTTTCCTCGCTTGATCTCCGGCAGCGCTACTCATCCTCCTTCTTTAGGTACATACAATATGTACTTGCGCTTTATGCTCTCTGTGACGCTGCCACAAGTACCTGAACTTTTAATGAACAATGAGATTCCTCGCATGGACTCACATTGCTCAGTTTGAGTCTTGTGCCAGCTCTGCTTAAATGAGGAGTCGATGTCACATGCGCCCACTAGCGCTACATCGACCCTTCATGAGGCCAAATGCAGCTCTGCTTAATTAAGTCTGGGGGAGCGTGCTTGCCTTTTTTTTTTACTGTCATCTCGAAGGGCTTTTGCTGCAAGCTACACTGTTCTCAAACTGCAAGGGGTATCCTATTTGCTTCCGCTAATCCTCTTTTCCTGCCTTCTTTCTCTCTTTTCTGTGCCCGCTGGTGTTTTCCTCTCCCTCCCTGCTGTATTTCCCCCTCCTCCCGATTTTTCCCCCTTTTATCAGTCCCAGGCCTGTTGAACATAAGCTCTTACGTGAGCGACACCTATGCCAAAATCAGCTGGACTGCCAGGGAGGAGCAGCAGCATCAGGACGCGCAGCTTTACGTGGCTTATATGAACAACCGTAAGCTTCTTGCGACAGCTCCACACTGACACAAGTTTTCGGTGACATTGATATAAATGTAGGCAATCTAAAATAACACTTCACATGTCTTTGCCTGAATAAGATACATGTTTAAGTTACTTTATGGGATACTGTGGAACCTCTTAAGATCGAACACAAGCAATGCTACTTTATTCATTTCGGTGATGGCATTGTGGAGAGTTGGTATTCACAGGCAACCGCCCACCCTCGCCCCTGCAGTGTCGCCTCTTAATGACAAACTATATTTATTTTTAACTCGTTTCTAAATGTATTTATTAAACCCACCGAACAGTAAGTTAAAAATAGAAAAATAAATCAATAAAAATAAGAAAAAATGTTTTGTTCATTTGCATATGGTCAAATGAGATCCTACTTGCATTTGATGGTCTTGCCAGGTAAGCTGACTGCTTCCAAGCTTAAAAGATGCGAGAATTCAGAAAACCACCTCAACCCTTACAAAGCAAAAATATGTTTAATTTTGTCGATGTCCGCTTTGGTGTGTGTTATTGAGCTAAGGAACTACCCAACTCCCCCGTTATGTGCTCTGACACAGACACTGGTTCAGTTTTACGTGTGTGGCTTTTTGGCACTGGCATGCGATTCCGCAATTTTTCCAAAAACCGTATTTATGCAAGTTTTGTCGAGCCTCCGTGTACACAACTGTTCAAGAATAGGCAAGGATGCGCTCATGTGCAGTGAACATTTCCGGTACACGGAGTGATTTGCGTTTGTAGAGGAGCCATGCCACACTGATGACATTAAAAACAAATGTCACGCCTCGTATTTTTAACGAGCAAGAAATGGAAGATGAGCTTAATTGCCCGAGGGAGGATATGCTTTCTCTCGTCCTTTTGAATTTCCCGGCGCCGTCGCAGGCGGAATTTTGGGCGTTATGTCCATAATGCGAGCGGAGTCCACACTCATACATGCGCCTGAGACACCGGACCAAAGCAACACTTCAGATTTTACACTGGTAAGGTAGCTGGACATATTAATTACAGCGTTGTCCATGCGTGTGTAGCAAGTGAACGACATTGCAGGCATGCTTCCGGGTTTATTTCTTCTCCAAAGTTTTTGTGCCATCAAAAGAGCATCCGCAGCTGCATCTTTTGCATCAAAATTGGAATCTCATTTTTTAGACGTATTTTATAGTGTCTGGAAACAATATGGCTTTATTCTTTTGGATGAACACTATAGATGCATTCCATTCAGCGAGACCGTGTGTGTATACAATTGTGCAGTCAAACCCAATGCTTGCACAGATTATTCAGTGACGTGTTAAATGAACATCACAGCCAGCCATATTGTTTTTAAAATCCTTTTTAAAGTTATTAAATACACATGAAAATAATGTTTGCCAAATTAATTGTAGAGAAAATATTAACATTTTACTGCTGCAAGTGGCCTAGTTTGAGAAATATTTATTATTTTAGGATTTTAAACAGCCTCATCATAAATGATTCCAGTTCCAAAACTCGATGCACCATTTCAACATTAACAGTAAAACAAGTGTCGAAATAAGTTATCCACTGTTACTAGTAAGACGTAAAAGCAGTAACATATTTGTAAATAATGGTAATTGATGATGGAAAATAGACAACAACATCCTTAACGGTGACATGCTAAGGGGTCACAGACACATTCTAGAGTAGAGTTGGCTGAACTGAGGGCGTCACATGGCCGTTCAACTTTGGAGGTTCCACTCTAGCAGCATGTCTTTTTTTTCCTGCCAGGATGACTGTTTCCGACTTGCTGCTTTGTGCACTTGTTGTGCTTGGCTTGTGTGTAGGTGATGGTAACTGGCGAATATCCGAGGCGGTAAACACGTCTCAACGTTTCCACGTAATTGACGGGCTCAAACCGGGGACGGTGTACACGGTGCGCCTCATGGCCAAGACTTTGCTCGATAACGCTAGCATTTTTGAAGACGTTATCCAGACGCAAGTTACAGGTAAGATGCGGCAAACTTGCTGTGTGACGTCTGTAGCGCTTAGTGGCTGAAGTTGTCTGCACCCACTTAGGGACCAGCGCCCACTGGGGCTCCCCCAACACCAATTAACAGTCAACAGATCTTGTCGTTGTGTTTTTTACAGTAAAGTAGTATTAGTGGCGATTATATAAGTTGCTGTTCAAATATTTCTTTCTTGTTGTGTGCAGGCATCGCAGGTCAACAAAGAAACATATCCACCAAGGGCTGGTTGATCGGGACCATGTGTGCTGTGGTGATCCTCACGCTCATTGTCCTCACCGTGTGCTTTATGCGGAGAAACCAAGGTGGCAAGTATGCAGGTACGCCGCCGCCTGGAAGACAAGACATGCTCGCCATGGATAAAGGTCAGTTAGTCTTTCAACGGGGTGTGCTTCAGGGTCGCCTGTTTCTTTCGGGGAGGTCAACCAAAATATTGCTACTGTTGACTGACATACGTACAGCATCATCTCCTTTTTTTTGGATCTTACTGAATCTGATCACCTTTTCACCTTTGTTTTGGTTGACCTCTTGAAAGAGTGGGCCTCAACCCTGAATCCCCAAACTATTTGCATCATGCATGCATGTTTCATGTTTGCATAGTAGCCTATCAGGCCTGACACGAGCGAAAAAAGTGATTTATCAGGACAGGCAAAGACTCAATTCTCAGTCATGAGAATTTAGTCGGACATGCAGCGTAACTTGAACAGTTTGGAAGTTGAAGAAAATGGCTCGGCATCAGCTATTGCTCTATTGTTTCCAACCGTTAATCTTTTCGTGCTTACAGTAGTTCTGAGAAGTTTCACACATTTTCCATTGTTTTGTTTATCATTCACTTACTTTTATCACACCCTGACCCTCTTAATCCATAGGTTACTTGAGTAAAGGCTTTCATAATAATAGAGGAATATGGGAAGGAATACAATAGAAATAAAAAAATGTCTCATTGTTGAACACGATACACAAAGTTAATGTTTATTTGTTCTTTTGCTGTTAACAACCATATACTTTTTTTCAAGTGGTGTGTTCTCTTATTCCTTCTGTACAAACAAAATTAAGTAGGTGACTTATGGTCATATTCCCAAATCTATCAAAATGCAATTGTGTCAAAGGACAAGAAAAACACATTTCAGTCAATTTTGTTTATTTTCTTTGTTCTTAGCGTTAACGCTGCAACCTTCAAGCTCTAATCAACACAAATGGTTCATCTTCCTTTTATATGTAAAACTAGTATTGGCAAATGTCTTAATACTACACTATTGAGTCAAGATTGCGTTTTCTCCACACCAGTCATCTTTAGTGTATAATTTGAAAGGTCTTGAATTAGTCTTGTGTATTGTGTTTCTTCCCTGAACCGGCAGATAACCTTAGTTATAGGGTTGAGGGTGGCTTTCACAAATGAGGAAGCTTTTGTCAAATCTCTACTCAATTCAGTCTGTTACTGAGTTCCTACTAAATTTTCAACAGAACAGGCTCTGACAAGCTAGCCACTGCATGTGAATTATTTTTTTTTTTTTTGCATGCCTGTGTAAAGCGCTACTTCAGAATAAAAATCTTGTCAAGGCGGATGAAGCGGTTTCGACTTCTCACCTGTGCTTCTGCACCCGCTGGGCTTCAGTGCTTCCTCAGAGCAGAGAGATACTCATTCTCCTCACATGTGCTTTATTTCCTCACAAGCTGTCTTCTCCCTTGCAACCCACCTCAGTGTGGGTAGCTTTTGACAAGTATTGAAAATTTTCACAAGCACTTTTGGACCTCCCATCTTTGCCCAGCCAGTTCTTTATATAAAAAAGAAAGTTTTTTCTGCTCCGTTCAATTTCAAAGCTAGAATAGATAAAAAAAAAAAGAAAGTGAGGAAAGAATGGAAGCTCTTCGTGCTCATCCTTGATAGAATGTTTACAGATGCAATTTGTCATAATCCCCAATAGCTTTTCACTCCTGCCTTTTGAAAGGGAACTCTGGCATCCACTCAAATGCTTTCATGTGGATTTTTGATTATTATAGCTTGTTAAATGGGGCTTTACTCTTTTTGCAAGCATGGCCTGGCAGAAAATAAACAAAATGTTTTATAGCTGATTGATTGATTGATTAATTGACAACTAATCAGTTATCAAAGTAATTGATATCTATTTTTAATAAACCATTAATTGTTTAGAGTTAATGACATGTTACGGATCAAACCAGTATATGAATCCTAATTCATTTCTCTGTGTGTTTTCTGCACTCTCAGTTTGAAATAATCTATATATTTTTAATAAATGGGTGGACTTTTAATGTGTTTTATCCGATTCGTCGAATAATCAACATATTAAAAAATTATTAAAGTATAGTAGCAGCCCTAAATTGTTTTATTGTTTTTTTGAGCAATCCTTTGCTGGGCACACACAAGAACACTAAGGATTGTTTGTGGTATTATTGCACCTCTGTAAATCCTGGCTCTTGTCAATCCCGATACCACGTAAGATCGCCCAAATGCTTCCGTTGTTTTTGCAGTGAAAGAAAAGGAAGACCTCCACCCTGACGAGGAGTCACAAGCAATGAATGATGACACCTTCTGTGAATACAAGTGAGCTGCAGTATTTGATTTTAAAGGCTAAGACTGATTTTCATTGTGTGCAGAGCCTGCAAGCCCAATAGGCAATAAAGGCTTATGCTCAGGGCACCGTGGCCTCCAGAGGGGAACCACAAAATCGAGAAAACAAATTTCATTGGCACTAGTTATTAAGTAATTACGGTAACTTTTAAAATGGATGGGCTGACTTACATTCAAATATCCCTTTGATTTTTCAGAAGCAGAAATAGAGTATATAATATAAAAATCATTGCATATTATACACGCATAGTAGACAGCATGTCTCTATTAGGATTTCCATTATTATTTTTTAAATTATATTAATTTAATTATTTTTAAATCATATTTTAGTTGGGTGACACATTATCTTAGGTGGTAAAGGCAATGGTAAAAACAATGCCGTTAGATTTCTTTTGTAGGTGAATGGAAGTTGCTGATGGAGGGGGCCACAATATGATACCTCGCCTGGTGGGCTGGCTCTCATTGTGTGTAATGAAAAAGCTACACGTTGAACACACTTTCATTTTCTTTTACTGTCATTTCTTTCTTCCCCATCCAAAAAGCAAACCGTCCGTTCATGAGATTTACGAGGACGAGCCTAGAAGACACTTTTCAACTTTCCGTCATGAAATTGGCTAGGTAATCACTCAGTGTATATCTGACTAGTTGGACTAGGACCCAATAGACGTGTTGTGTTCCCTTTTGTCAAATCCAGAGCCTTTTTCATTGGTCTGAATATCGGCTTGTGTGTACAAGTAGTTTGTGTATTGCCTGTAGCATCAGTAGTGTATTGCAGTGCTTTAGAATGTGCATGGATGTGTTTTTGTGCCTCTTTTTTGTTGCGTTATCATTCACACGGAATACATACTTGGCCACTTCATCTAAACAATCTAATGAGATCTGAGACACAAGAGATGTGCTTATCAAAAAATATGGTGGTGCCTTGATTTAGGAGCCATGATCATGCTCATCACTTTAAACACTCAAGTAGGTGGGTTGTATTTTGGTAGACTGGCATCCGTGTGCTCGGAAATTGTCTCAACTTCAATTTCATGGCAGCGTAAGTCTAATCTAGCGTATTTGGGGCCTACAAGAAGCAGCTTTGCCTCCGACGCACCTGGTAATTTGGTGACAGAAAGTTCTGCGCTTGGCGTAAATACGGGCGCATTTTTGTGCCATGGCAGTTCTCTAATTCAGCATGTTTATGAATTTGGTAGACGCGATACGCTTCAGTGGCTGTTACTTTCTGCTGCTCTAAATTTTTGTCTACCTTAAACCACCAAATGGTCAGGCCCCAGAGGCGTGTCAAAGAAATCGCCGATTCCGTCAGATTGCCCAGCATGGCGCAGTGCGATCTGAAAAGTTACCAAACACAAAGGCTTAGACTGGCATGAAAAGCAAGATGTGTCAGTTTTTACGCCCCAAGGCATGTGCACTGTCTGCGAAAATATAGCCCTAAAATGTTTTGGGCAGTGGGTGCATGTACATCATGTCATTTTCTATAACTGCAACACCGTCAATTCTACCATTCAATGTGGCATGGTCATCTATGTGCAAGGAGCAAGGCTGATAGACAGGGAAAAATATGAGAAAAGGGCACCAGAATAAACCCATCTCCGCTTTCAGCACCAGAGACAGCACCATTTACTTGTCCATACGCCGTCCAGTGAGGACACTTTATGTTTCAAAGCCACGGGGAAGGGTCAGAGATCCTAACCTGTGCAGTCCACTGGCAGAAAAGGATCAATGAGTCATGCAGACCTAAATCACATATTCAACTGCACAAAACTTTTGCAGCAGCACTCTCTTTGCCACATGGGGCTCGAGATGGGTGGGCGGAGGGTTAACTTGGCTGGTCCATTTGATGATATGATAGTACTCAGCTTTGTGTGGTCGCAAAGTTGAATTCCAGCTGGGCAGAAAATGCTGGCAGCAGCCCACCTAATGGCCAAATACACCCTTTTATTTTCTTCACAATTGAAAGTAGTTAATCTGTGGCTTTATAAAAATGATGACGTTCTTTGCTCAAAATACTCAAAGGATAAGAATGAAAGCACATTTAACATGAACTTGTAACACAATGGTTTAAATTACACAGTTTTTTTAGGGCGACTGTGGTAAGGTTCTGTCTCATTCAAATTCAACACAACTAACACTGCTGGCTCACTACATTTTTAATTCGGCCCGCCAAACTTGAAAAAATTTAATGACTAAACCTTGTTAATGTGTCCTTCATAAAAGCTCAAATGATTAAATATGTCTTATATGATGCACTTAGCCTGGTTAGTGCGGGGTGGGGGGGAAGTTGTGCGCTGAGGACTGATGGAATTACTCCTATCAAACCGAAATTGTTGAACCGATCAGTTTTATCGGCTTTTAAAATCCATTGTACCATATTATTTGTGCAAGCCCTGCAGCTCTGCTTATCCTTTGGCTTTGTCATGATAACGCTTCTATGTAGTCCGCTTGAAAATGGCAGATATTTGTCAAGCCGAGCTTCCAAGTCATAAGCAAAGAATTGTAACATCAGCATTGGGCAAAATTCCGAGCAGACGTATTTGTAGAAATAGGCAGCAAGCAAAAGTGTACTTGCTGGTTTAATTTCACATTTGTTGGGTGAACACGCACCCCAGAGACACAACTATACTGTATGTACACAATCAATTAGAAAGGCAATTTTCTCTCATATGTCCTCTTTGATACAGATTGTGTTTCCACATCGAAAGGAAACTTTTTAATAAATACTGTGACTTCCTAAAGTGTCATTGTTCGTTGGAGTTTTTAGTTGCCGGTGCTACGCTGTCAGAAAGGAGAATCGATTGAATCTCATTTTGCTTGAGACCACTGCTTGCTGTTTTGTGACAATGATGTGTTTGTTTGTCCACACACAAAAGAAATCACCTAAAATAGCCCGTTCTGCCTTCTTCCATTGTGAGCATGGTGAGACACAATTGCGCACTGGCTGCCAATTGCATTCTCGTGATGCTTGCCAGGACAATAATTCAGCAGGAAGAAACGTGTTGTCTTGGGTGTCTTCAAAATGTTCATGCGCCGTAGCTCCGAGATGTGATAAGAAGGTTTCTCTGCAGCCCCGAAGCAATTTGTGGGCATGAAAGTGATGCTGGCCAATCGCTCTGACTCACTCACTCCTGTGCACACGCTGACATGGCTCACACACTCACTTTGGGCTGCTTTAGGTATTGTTTTCATCTACGAGGTTTCACCCAGATGGACGTCTTTCTATGACACCAGCTCGTCTTGAGCTGTCCCCGTGAAGGAATTGCACCCCATTGGATTTGGACCTAGGTGGTCTCCAAGTGTGCAATTCACAGCTGTGGTCGCGTAAGTCTTATTGCTTGCAGTTCCGTACGAACGTTTGTGCATTTGCTGTTTTGTTCGCCTTAAAGAGTTTATGCTTTCATCGTTGTTTTGTGTACCGATCAAATGTCCACAAGCATTTTTGAAGAAGGTTGACATGGTCATAGTCGGAACATAATACATTCTGGCATAGATTTGACAAAAGTGTAATTCCACAATCGGTCTTCACTCACGTTGCGATAGCCAGCTGCAGGGGTTTCCCTCAATATCTCAAGCTATAAATGATCATGGCAAAATCCGGACGCTTCTATGACAGTGCAGATCCGATATTGAATCATTCTGCCTTGGTAGAGTCGTGGGAAAGAGAAAATAGTATTCACCGAGTGGCTGAAGAAAAGGGTTGCATTGCACGTTGCTGTTGTCTGTTTTAAGGAATTTGACGCACAACAAAGTGCCTTCAGATAAAAAGACGACTCATTGAAAATGATGACGGCCTACGCCTTTCATAATGTTGACGGTTTGAGGATAAATATTTGTTCAACTCCAATGTATTGCTGGAGGGAGTGTTGGGAATTCAGTAGAGTGAGTAAGTGAGACTGCTCCTATCTGTTTAGAATGCCTCTCATGCTTAGTTTCATGAAGCTGTTCTGACTGCCATGCCCCCCCAGAGTGCCCTTAGCCTGGCTATGATGTTGTTTCCCTGGCTTTCAAGCTGGATTCGGGCCTCACTTATGCCCTTTGAGTCTCTGAAGGCAATAAGCCACCCACTGCTTTGCCACGTGTCCGGAGAGCTGACAAGTGGTAATTATGCTTCAGACGATTTCTCTTAAGAGACAGCCCTCTGCTGCTCTGCCCCGTTGTCCGGTGCAGGAACAGCAGGTGTCACGGCTCAGGGTCTGCTTCCAGCTATGAGGGGGATTTTAGTTCTTGATTTTCTTTTACCTTCAGCAGTCCAAAAAAGGACCACATTCGTGGGTTTGCCTGTGCACTCTTTTGTCTTTCAAAAAACAAATAAAAACCAAATTATTGAGACTGTTCCATTCAAGAGAGAAAAACCGACAATGGTCGCTGAAATTATTGGAAACGGTGATAGGCTCGTGCTCACCCATGAACAGGACAGAAAATGGATGGATGGAAGACAAAAGTAATGTCATTGTCATGTCATGTCATTATCCACACCGCTTATCCTGTCCAGGGTCGCGGGACAAAAGTAATTATTAGTTAAAAAAAAAACAAAAAAACTTAAAATAACAGAAATCACATTGTGGCTTTATTTTCACGTTATAAGATCATACAAAGCAGCCATTAGAGGGCACAATTATTAATGACTTGCCGTATTTACTAAAGCTACTGTAGTGAAAGGGCCGTGATTGAAAAAGGCAAGAGTGATTCTTTGACATCCACAGCCAACGTGAACCTCTTTGGACACGTTGCACATTTAGAGAATGCTTACTGATCATTCCAGTTTTTGAAGACAACTATAAAAAGATGTGAAGTGTGAAAACACTTTGTAACTTCATAAAACCTGTGGAGAAGACGCCCAAACTTCCTCCTTGGACCTGATGTTTCTGTGCTGCCCTGGAACCAAGTCAGTGAAGGTCAACGGCCAGACAAAAGTAATTACTGTGGGCTTGGTGATGTGCCTCCACTCCATCACCCAGCTTCTTGTGGTGGGGGGGCCGCAGGAAAGCTTTGTTGCACAACCAGCTGAGGCCAACTTAAACCGCACATCCCGAAGGAGCTGCAACACAAAAGCAGTGAGCCTTTTTTCCTCTTTTTTTTTTCCCTTCGTTTTTTTTTTTTTTTTTTTGGCGCATTCAAAGTCACTGTGGGCGGGCAGCGGTGTCCGTGGCATTACACCGCTCTTCGATAACAGCCACTTATCTTCACCGTGCAACAATCATCAGCCAAAGGAGGTTTGATAAGAGTTGAAATGTGGACCGCATGTGGTCTGCATGGTAAAACTGCCTAATGGAATAGAATAGAAAAGGAAAGATAAGATTGCTTATTAAAAGTCCACATGAAGGAGACCTTTGAAATCTTTACGTGCGTCTTTGAGCTCAAAAGGCGTCGTACTATAGTGTGCCACAATTGTTTCTTTAAGTACTTTATGTGACTCTTCTGTAATAGCAGCTGCTGTCAGTTTAGAATGGGCGTTATGACAAAAATGAAATCGTATTACTTTGTGTTTAAAAGATCCAACATTACAAAACGTTCCACACTTGGATTGTGGGCTACAACACCGATTTAAAAGCTCATTTTGTGAAATTTCAAATCGAGTAACTTTTTTTTTTGCATTACTGTCGAAACATTGCATTTAATTATTCTGCTAATGTGCAACCTCATTATCAGCCTGATTTTTGGCTCTCACCGAGGATGCAATCTCACTGCATGAACTAAAATTGGATGCATTTTGCCTTTTAATAATAAATAGGATTGAAGTAGCGCTTTTCAGGATCACAAAAGCACTTTACATTTAAAGTTAAGCGCTGAGGACAGGTTTAAATCAATTTTTCCTTCATCTTTCTCAAGCTACTGCACCTCCCTTAAAGTCGCCCCCAAGGGAAGACACAACTCTCACTGATAAATAGCATCCAGCTCTGTGCATTACTGCTTTGTGTTGTGAATACTAAACCAAAGGAGGGCGAGTGGTTTAGGGAATTAGAAAGCAGGACAGCGAGGGAGAAATATCCTGTTTTGAGGTGACCTCCTGTCTTGTAGCGCGACACCAGCAAAGTTGGCCAGTTGCCGGCTCTTAAATTGGCATCTATTCTCCTCAGTCCTGGTGTGCGCACCTTGGGAATACCGGGAATGACAGGCTGTTTGTTTGGAATTGTATACGCCCCCACCGGTCTCCTCCAGCCCACTTCCTTATTCCTCTCCCTTTCTCAATTTCAGCCTTCAACACCAACCCTCCTCACGCGCACACACACACACGCACACGTCTTTGTTCTTTTTCAGTGTTTAGAATGAGCTAGACTCTTGCAATTTCCATCACGGGCTCTAAAGAGATTTGAAATTGCCTCTGGTCCTGGAGTCTGGGCAATTAGCAATTAGTGAAGTGATTGTAGCAAGCCCTCGCTGCCTCCCTTGTGCCATGCCGCCGCTGCATCTGCACTCTGCTCGCAACTCGTTTTGATGCACCAGGAGAACTTGCCTTGTGAGTTTGGGCGGCTGCTCCTGTGGCCAAACATTTGATAGTCCGTACATGATTTGCTTTTTCAGCATTTCTGCTCTGTGTGATGTTGTGTGTTTGTGTTATAAAGAGCTCTCCTCGGGCCATACGTGACGCTTGTCTTTGTATATGCGCTGCACTACTGATCCTGCTCTGTTGTTGATGACAGTGACAGTGATGAAAAGCCACTGAGGGGCAGCTTGTGTTCCCTGAATGGCGATGATGCGGTCGGGGACAGCGTCAGCAGAGACAGCCTGGTCGACTACGCCGATGGCGGCGGAGAATTCAGCGAGGACGGCTCCTTTATCGGGGAATATTCAGGACACAAACAAGGAGGATCTGTCACTGAGCCTAATGGATTCGGCCCCGTCACTGCATAATGTCAAGCTTCCTTTCATATTCCGACAAGAATTGCTGTATATTTGGCTTTCTCAACATTACATATAGCACATGGCTAAAATATGAAGCAATAGAAATGTCTTTTATAACAAATGTTGCCAAGGGACTGTAAAGACAAGTGTTTTTGTACATAGTTTAAGACAATGAACTGAATGATTGGATTGAGGATTTTATTATGATAATTAATAAAAAAAAAAGGTTTTTTTTACCTGTCAATCACATTCTTCTGATATATTGTGCTTACACGTGTGATCAGAACCAACACATATTATAAAACATAATTGAAATGTTGGCCTTATTTTGGGGGGATTCACAGGATTTTTCTGTCTTCAGGATGGAAATTAAGAAATTCTGGAACAAGTTGTTTAATTGGATCATCATTTTCTTCATGACTCCACTTTGGGGGTTGCAAGTGAGCTGGAGCGGACATACCAGCGGATTGTACGCGAGAGACGGTGTACACCCTGAACTGCTTGCCATCTAATGGCAGTGCACAGAGAATAGAAGTAAACAACCATTCACACTCACATTTCAGTGGTCAATTTAGTCTTCAATTAACACAAAGTAAGTGGGAGAAAGTTGGAGTACTAGGAGAAAGTATAAACGAGCAAACATTTAAGATTTAAATTTAAACGATACGTATGTCCATCTATGACAGAATCATAACACAAATTAAAACTTAGTAAGTCCTGTGAGGGAAAAATTGTGGCAACTTGCTCACCTTTACTGTAAAAGGTGTAAGTTTGACTCATGTCCGTTCGAACTGAAAATGCTTCAATGTAAAGCAACTCCGTGTCTGGAAACTCCACATGCAGTATATCACACATCTGTTTGCGCTAAATGATGTCTTGATAACACGGAGCAAATTTATTGCAGTTTGGACTGCTTTTGAACCAGTTGCTTGGCTAAAGCAAGGGCTGAGCACATGCTTCAGAGTGGAGCAGGCCAATAACAAATGCAAAGAGTGAAAATCCATCCATCATCCAAACCTCTTCTCCCCTCGAGGGTCGCGGGTGTGCTGGAGCCTATCCCAGCTGTCTTAATGCAGTAGGCGGGGTACAACCTCAACTGGTTTCCAGCCAATCGCAGAGCGCACAAAGACAAACCATCATTTTAGACTTGTTCACCAGTAAACGTGCATCAATATCCATACAAGATCTGCCTTTATGAATACACTCATTTATACCTTTTTTTATGAATGGAAGCAGGTATTTTTCAAATTGTGATCCTTCTGCAATAGAACCAAACAAAAGAATTAGTCCCTCAAAGCAGTTGATAAAGTTACTGTTTATTTTTGGGTTTTGTCTTGTTAAGACTTTATTATTTATCCAAGGACATAATGCCATTCTAAGAAACCATTTAGCAGGAGCAAGCAAGAAACTTACTATTGATCATCTTGATATGTTTGTTTCTCTTACACGATAATTGAGTTTTAAGAATCTGACCAGTCAATTACATGCCCCAATTGACCGAAGAAACACAAATGGGAGAAACCTGTGTGCGCTTCCAAAAGGTCAAAAATTCAAATCCAGAAATTCCGTTTTACCCCACCATTGACCTCTCTTTAGTCTCATCATGCATAATGCATATTGCTCAATTATTAATCAAGGATATACTTTACATGATTCCAATGAAATAAGTGCTGAATATTTTATTAGCTTGAAACTCTTTTTCTTTAGTTGTTCAGGACTGTAGAGAGCGATATTTTAAAATGAAGTCGAGTTGCCGTTGTTGTTGTTTTGGGCCTATCATGTGGTGCACGGCAGATGCATATTTGATTTTTTTTTAAACTGACTTGATTAAACATAACCTTAAGGGAAGAAGAGAACTGTGAAATTGTTGTCAGTCTTTACTGAAGCGTCTCCCATGGCACCAATTATTGCAATACCTTTGCTCTCAGGGAATATACATTAGCTTTTGATTCAGGACTACAAAAACAGAAAAATATCCAACTAGCAAAGATTGCGGATGATTGACTGAACAGCCTGTCTAGAATGCAAAACATTTACGTGAGCTCCCTGATTAACTCTGTTATTTCTGAACCTTTCTGAATCCAAACTTAACTATCACACCAGGATGGCCGAGTGGTCTAAGGCGCTGCGTTCAGGACCCAGTCTCCCCAGGAGGCTTGGGTTCGAATCTTGAATTTCCCCATTGTGGGACTAATAAAGGGAATATTTTTATTATTATTTGTTATGACATACCTGTGTAGCTCAAAGTTTTCTGCTTTAGGTTTTTCCTTGTCACTTGTTACGAGGCAGAGTTTGTGTGCTCAATTGTTAAAAAAAAAGTCGGAAATATAATCACACCTAGTAGGGGCTTAAGGTGTCAATACAACCGAAATAGGTTAAGGAAATTGCCTCAAAAACAACACACATTTTGCACTGTATTACATTCTTTCTCAGTCGCATTGGTATATTTCTCAGATCATTGAAATTTGCTTGCTCTAAAATAAGTGCATTTTGAAAAAAATATTCGAACAAATATCAAAACACGGTCCCACACAAAAGCTCGTGAGACGGACTGGGGCCACGTGGGCCGGCCTGAAATACTGACAAGAACTTAGTGACGGTCTGACGAAGCCCAACTCTGCATAATACACAGTACACACTGCATCTGTTAAAAATCCAGAGCAAATGTACATGCACTGAAAATAAAATAGAGTGATATTTATGTGAAAAAAATGTGGCGAGAGTCACAATTCAACTGGCAAAAAAAAGGACAACTTACACAAACATTTTGCACGCTTATGCAATCATCAAATAATTATCAAATAAAATTCTACAGGGACAACCAACATATTCTGATCAATATTATCTAAGCGGAAACTGCAGAGAATTGTACATAATCATTTGCAATCTTTTTTATTTTGCAAATTACTCACTATTGGGGCTTATGTGATGAGAATTGAGTCGCGGTAATGAATCATTTTATTGAGCCCGCAACATCTTCCATGTTCATGTTGGATGGTTTTCCGTGTCCGTTTTGAGCAAACAGCCTCTCAGAGTTAAGTCCGTCTATTGTCTGCTGATTCAAAAATACCCAAAGCAGACCTGGCATAAAGCAGTCTGGAAAGCACTCGCTGGCTCATGGCAAGATAAAGGTCATATAAAGCGATAATCCCGCTATTGTCAGGGATGACGCCCTCATCCGTTTCAAAATTGCTTTCTACCCGCCAGATGCCAAAACCCCAGAACAACAACAACAAACCATTACGCTGGTCAAAGCTGCCATGCGGGTCACACAAAAGTGGCCTTTTTTTACGTGAGGACATGCAGGAGACCTTTTCACAAGCCCTAGTTGAGAATCAGCTCAGGTCGCGATGTTAACATCAGTTTGATTGCTGTGCGTTTGCATACGAGAGCAGAAGTAGTTTTAGTCATACTTATCTGTTTAACAGTCAATTACAACAAACTGTGAGCCATGAAGTCAGATGGATGGACGGACGGATAGATAGGTAGAACTATAATTTTTGGGTTAGAAATGCTGTACAATCGCAAATTACAGTATAATCAATGATCATGATATGTCTAATTTTCAAGTATTGTGATTTGAATCGAATCGGGAGGAGTGTGAATCGATCCCACCCCTACTAAATATTGATATTAATGTTTCTGAATATTATTGTTTAGCATCATCTTAGCCAAGGGTAAAAAAACTCCAGTTGCTCGAGAGCCATATCCGGCCTAATTTAGAGCTCTCCCTACTCCACCACACCTGATTCTAATGACCAGTACTTCGACAAACTCTGTAGAAGCCTGAGACGATCCTGATCATTTGAATCAGGTGGGCAAGTGGGGAGACCGTTAAAAGGGGCAGCATATGGCTCTGCAGGAACCGGACTTCCCTACCCATGGTCTAATCTAAACAGTGTGAATCGAAAAAGTATGAAAATTTGCTGATTTGATGGTCTAGGTAATGTCTTTCAAATCCTTGAGTGAAGGATTTCAACACTTTTTACAGTATGATTAGTAAAAATATTATGCAACATTGTTGGTAAATAGCGTCATTCAAGTCATATATTTTGTATTGTAAAATAGTAAATATTGAAGCCATAATTCATTTAAAATGATTCATATTACAGAATTCCCATTTACAATTGAAGTCAATTTAGGTCGATTCATGACAAAGAGTGGCATAAAATCCAGAATCCTTGACGGGTTTTATGTGGTACAAATTTCTATCCGATGATATCTTCAGTTTAGAGACTGCAAGGTTTGAATTTTTGTCGTAAATTACCTCCATCATGTAACTCAGGTTTTAGACAGGTATGATACTGGTTTGCTGCCATGTGCATGTCTGATGTTGCTCACCGTGGTCGAAAGAATTCTCAGGGAGTTTGTGTGAATGATCTGACGTATGAAAAGTTAGAGGGAACATTGCTTATAAAAGAAAAAGGAAATGAGCAGCTTACCTGCTGTTGCAAATTTTTTTTTCTTTGATAAGTCCCCAAGATATGAACACAATTCTGAGAGGCTTTTCGTGAGATGAATTGTTCATAAGTCATTATACAGTATATAAAATTTCATTCTTCAAGGGTTTAGTTGATTTACTTTTTTCCAAATCCAACACTGCGTATCCAAAAATGACACAATCGAAGCGGCCACATATGACTGGAGAGTCGGTCCCCTGGCTGGAGCTCCGAATTTTTGAAAGTCCATCCATCCATTTTCTGCACCGCAAATCCTCACAAGGGTCGCGGGTGTGTCCACCTTTGAAATTTCACCAAGCCAACCTCTGGGGGTTCTCACTCCGCTTCCCATCCGACATTGGCTCTCAGTGCCCACATCAACAAGTGCACGCCCCACCGGCCTACGATTTATTTTACTTGCAGGATGAAACTCACTGCTCTCGGGACACAGAGCTCCATCTCTGGCATTGATGTCCGAACTGGCTGCTTGCCTATGGAGTCTAAAAAAAGTTTGCGTTCCCAAATGTCTCCAAATTTTTCTGCACATCCCAACTCTTCTACACTTTAACCTGTAAACATAAAAAATCGATAATCACAGTATTTACGATTTTGTGGAGGTGATATTGGCTTTTCCTCAAAGGACTGCTCATGCAATGTTAAGAAAATCCCAAATGTCGCTTTTAATATTTCCGCAGATTGAACCGTTTTCAGACTTTTCAGGCTCATAGTCCGGAAAATACGGTAACCTGAATTTCTGTGTAGGTCAGAATTAACCCTTTAATACTCCCCAAATCTTTAAAGAAAAAAACGAATATGCGTCATTGCCGTGCGTAAAGAATTATTGGCTGAATTATCACTGTCACCATAAATTCAATGTCCACTTCATCCTTCATGTTTCAATTGGGATTCAATATTATTAAAATCTAAAGTCATGACAGTCGATTCAATCTCCCAGCTGCTAGCACTCTCCCTCCGCCCATCGTGGTTGTGGAGTGAGGACTGGCACAAATAATTGGTCTCACCCCAGGCGCTGGCAATCCATGCCATCCCATGCCACTTTTTGCACGCACAGACACACAAACCCATCTATCTCGGTTTAAAGCAGATCACCCCCTCTCTTAACAGTCAATATGATCAGTGCCGATATTTCGGCTAAGTGCCTTGGAAATTGCCTGGTGCGAGGAAATCAATAACCTGTTCGCCCCAACACCCTGAGGCAAAAAGCACTCATCGGCTTTAAACTTTCCGCGTCATACGTGCACACGAATGCAACATTTGCAAATGTTGCTTCACAATCGGACTGTCCAGTGTAGAATGATGGCGAGTGAACGTTACACACATGAACATCTCACCCATAATGTACGCGGTTGGGTTCACAGCAAGGGTAAGTGTGTGTGACAGGTGTTTGCCGAGGTGCTCTCTTAAGCAGCCGGTGAAGAATCGGTACGCAAAAGCAACACTATGACGAGTTATCGCAATGTCACCACTCTGTCTTCTGAAATGGACCACCAAAAATCTAGTGGGAGAACGGCCTCAAGGACACACTCGCAACACTCTCACCAGTAAAGAAAAAAAAAAAAAGAATTGAGCGCTTAATGTTGTTTCATGTTCTGCACTTTACTACTCTGACTACATTTTGGGATGAAGAAAAGGAAGTCAGACTCAAAGGATGTGACCTTGACAGCGAATCGGAATGCTACTGTAGTCTTTTTTTTTTTTTTTCCAGTGGCCTTTACTTGCCCATAGCGTTTGAAGTCAATATGGGCTTCTCATTAAAAGAAAAAGACAAAAAGGTAAAGATGTTGGTTTTCAAGAAGGTGTTCTTCACAGTTTCAGAGCCTTTCATTTATTGAAAAAAGACCAATCAACGTGCGAAAAAAAAAACGGATCTAGTTTTCGTGTTTTATATATATATATATATATATATATATATATTTATATATATATATATATGTATATATATATATATATATATATATATATATATTGCTAGTTACCGATGCATTTTGTCTTCCAATCACTTATTTTCATAAACTTCAACGACAATTTTAACCTTTGGACTGCTGGGAAACAAATCCTAACTAAACTCAACTAAGACTTTTGTAGCACACCACATCACTCACTCAGTGCTCAGACATGTCAGACTCGGCGCCAAAATAATTGGAAGAACACCCCCGACCGACTCGGCATCCCATGGGTCCACCTCGCCTGTTTGTATCATTCCTCTGTCACCCAAACAAAGCACGCCACTCACCTTCTGCTCAAATTGAATTTGTCTCACTCAAATGCAAATGTAACGGGACGACTCTGCAGAGACAGAATCCTTTTAGAGGGCTATTATTTCCACGCTAAACTGCTTTACATGCAAGCCCAGACATTTTAAAATGCCAGAAAACATTTAAGAGTGTGTGTATGAGTGCGTGCGTGTGCATGGGCATGAGTGTATACGCGTGTCTGCGTAGGGGTGTGTGCGTACGTGTAGGTGTGTGTGCGAGTGTGTCAGAGCAGGAGTAGGCAGGAACATTCAGCCATGTCAGAAACTAATGAGACATGCATTGATAATATAATTGCAAAGTCAGGTTGCCAATGTCAGAGAACAGATTTAGTGAAGACACGGGCAAGACAAAGTGGACGCAGGGATGTTCACTTGCACAATGCCAAATTGTGCTTCCATTGATAAATCACTGAACAAAAAAAAAAAAGCCCAGACGCTGATGTGAGACAGTTTTTTAAGGATACTGTCCGGCTTCTTTTAGCTTCAAGTTTGATTTGATGAGATCGACTGCAAGCGGGATGAGATAAGAGACATTGAAGTGATGTGTGGGTGTTGAATAATTCTCACCTTTCTTCCTTTAGCCCAGAGTTGTCAGAGCAACAGCATGGCACGGCGAAATTCATACAAAAAAAATATATTTACCTTCTTACAGTTTGTGAAAAATGGCATCCTAAACTTGATGACAAATGACTTCGATTTGTTTGTGTTCACAGCAGCGACGCGTTTCTCAAATGATAATTTGAGTACGTGAAATATTTTCGAACAACCATTCAGAAAATGTCAAACAACCTTGTCTTTTCGCGTTTTCATTGTGGAGCAGAAAAATAAGACCAATTGGATTTGTTACATCAACCACAACGCATGAGACGTAAGAACAAGATCAATGCAACTAACAGGATTCCCTTTTCTCGTATACGCAACAGCAAGAACGCTACTGGATTCTCTTCGATAGCTAAGGCAGCATTTATCAATTTATTCATCAATCTCCCTCAAACAAAGCACGAGCCATGATGAAGATGTCAGAGGCAGTGGGGAAGAGTGTTTTGCACCTTAAGATGTATTTTAGCTCAGGCCTTTCTGTGTGTGGGGGTGTGTCCAGCCTCCGTCACAAACCTCGCTGGGAAAGGTCCCAGTTTTCCCGCATTCCTAAAACGCGGGAATATTCTAAAATAGCGTTTGGTTGCACTCTAATAGGTGCCTTGTCTCATTTATGTGCCAGATATGTCATCTACGTCAATCAAACGCTCCAAAAATGGGTGCCTCTTCAGTTCCTCAGGGGATTAAAGTGGTAGTAACTGTTATTACGGTATATCAGTTGATAAATACTATATTGTTCACACACAGACACAAAAGAGTTAATTGTGGAGACGGTTTGAACTTTGTTGCTAACCAAAATCCCCCCCCCCCCCAAAAAAAAAAAATCCAGTCGATGAATTAACACAGTGGTTCTGAAACATGCTAAGCTCTCCCATTCCCACCATCATGACCGACAATAAAATAGAGTACATGAGCATAAAAGACCCAAGTGTTCACGAAAAACAAGAAACTTTATGAATGTACCAATATGTAGTGGTACATTCGCTTGACTTTAGTGAAGGCAGTCCACCATTTTCTCAGAGTCAGCCAGGATACGCTCCAGCTGAGTTATTAGTGTGAAGCGCTTTGAGTACCAAAGTTAATAAAAGCAACAAAACGTGATGGCCCATTTTATTCCGAGCAACCCTGAATAGTCTAAAGTGTACAGAAGAGGATGGACAACAAAACAAAAAGCATAGTTGAGCATTAAAACTATACTTTGATTAAAGCAGTTGTTGGCAAACTACGGCCCGAGGACCACATGCGGCCCGTTAAACGTTTTAATCTGGCCCGCCGAACTTGAAAAAAGTTAAATGAATAAACCTTGTAAATGTTTTATTTTCTAAATACTGTGGTTTTTCAAAGACATTTATATTGTTGTAATGCTTTTGTTGACTTTCATTTAAAATTAAAAGTATTTTTTTTTTTATCCGATGAGGTGAGGTTACCAAAACATTCCATCCATCTGCTTCTGGTCCAGCCCCTCTGTCAAATTTTAGAACCCATTGTGTCCCGCCGATCAAAAAGTATGCAATCCGGGTCTATTCATGATTGCAGAAGCTTACAACAATTTTGGTAACGAACTATATTGTTAATGTAGGACTACTGTGGCATAAACTCACTGTCGCATGCTCTTCCAATCAATTTGTTAATCACCCAATTAATCTCTAAAGGTTGGCGAGCAGTATCTGATCGAATATGCTTGAGGTAACTGGGATCCAGTTTTCTTGTCAACAAATTAAAAGTATTTTTCTTCGCTGCCTACCAGTAATCGGTCGTCTGGCATGCTGTCCTCGTTAAACCGGGTTATTAAAGCCGCGTAAGGAACGGACGAGCAAGCCAGGTTATTAGACGTTCTCAAAAAATACTGCATTGTCAATTTTTATCTCTGCAAAACAACTATTTTAAGCTCGTTTGTTCCTGCATTGTACTTTGAAGGAACACAGTACCTGAATTATTCATTGCGCCTTTATTAAAACACAGAGATTTGCATAACACACGGGGCGGTGGAAAATACATTTGGGCTTTTGATCCTCGTGTAAATGTCAAATGATTTAGCCCGCCACTGGACCGTCAAGCAACTAGGGAGCATCTCAAAATCTTGAAGTAAACTGATTACACCTTAGATTTTAGCGAATAATGAAGAAACGTTCTGCTTCGTAACACATAACTCTCGCACTTTGAAAAAGGATAAGTGAGCAAATAAAGCATGACAAGTCAAGTCAATTTAGATGTACTTGAATAATTTTCCAATAAGATGCAGGAAATAGCATTTACAAAGCTGCCAAGACAGCAAAGAGTCAATAGAATTCGTTCTAATCTCGGCCAACTAAAAAAAGTTTTGTAAACTAAGAAGACATCCACTTAGCTAGGCCACACCCACAAAACACTGGCTGTATGTACTGTAATAATAAGTTTTTTTTTTCTTTCTTTCCTCTGATTGGACTAGCACAAAATCCTGATGTCACTTTCTGAAAATTGACGTGGTCACCATGTCACCCTAGGTTTTTATTATTGTACTCGCCTCCTCGTGCAAAACACATTTTTCCTTTGTTCTGTGCACAGAAAGTATGCGTTGCCTTGTGGGTGTGAATACTTTTGTAACACAACATGAAACTTCTTAATTGAAGCCACACCCTGCAGTTGAAAATCCAGTCATGGAAGAAATCATTGGACAATACTAGTTTCTTGTTCATTTTAAAAGCAATAAAAAGTGCATTTGTTTAAACAAATATAATGATGACAACAAACAGAGTTTAATTCAAGAGCTCAATTTCTCCGTTTTTTTTTTAATATGTGTGTTTGTGGACTTTTGCATTCTTTTGAAGATAGTTTTGGTTCATGTTTGTCTTGTTTCCCTCTTTCTTGATCTCGTTGACTCATTACGGTCGGTTTTCGTGATCGCTTGTTCTTGTCAGCTTTGTTATTTGTGCCTTTCAATCATGTCTTGTCCATGTGTACCTCTTTGTCATCCGCTGTCTTCTTTCAGTTTTTTTTCTCAGCTCATTAATTTGTGGTGTTTTTGGTAACTGATGTTGGGTTAATTTTATGTATTTATTTTTTTAGGACCTTGTTTGTTTAGTGTATATTTTTTCCAGTGCTTTGTTTGCCTTTTTTTGGCAAGTACATCCTGCTCTATTGCTTCCCTGTTTTTGGGTTCAACTTTGGCCTCCACACTCAGCCCCACAAATAAACCCAGCTTTAGCAGTTTTCTTAATAATAACGTAAATAACTTGTTTTTACATCAATATCTCTGGTATTGCCGCCAAAAACAGTGATTTTAGGCATTCCGTGTTGTCGTTTGTTTGTTATGTTTTCGGGCAGTACACCCTGAACCGGTTGCCACACAAAGATGAACAACCACCCGCTTTCACACTCTCACCAAGGGACATTTGAGAGTGTTCAATCAACCTGCCATGCATGTTTTGGGAATGTGGGAGGAAACCCACGCAGAACATGCAAAACCCCAAGCAAACTCCACACAGGAAGACCGGAGCCAGAATCGAGCCCACGACGCCTGCACAGTGAGGCCATCGTGCTAACCAGTCACGACCGTGCCGCCCTGAAGAGAACATTGTGATCTAATATTTTTTCCATGACTATATAAATGTCCCTTGGCAGTTGCCACTATATGTGGAAATACACTAAAAGCCACATTTCAAATTGTCCAATTTTTCTTCTTATTGTGTTGCTGACACAAACAAAAGCAAGGCATATTGTCTGTTCATACTTATTTGATTATGCCAATTTAGTTGTCCCGTTGTTGCAAAAAGTGAACTAGTGAGATGGCGGGTAATGGCGAGTGCAAAAAGCATCAGCCCGAGTCAAATAATCACGCTGTCAAATCTAAAAACCAAACGGGACACAGGGATGAAAGCCCACATATTTTCCTCTTTTCACTTCCATTCAGCTCAGACTGATTGCTGTGATTATATACCGGCTTTGCCCTTCGCTCCTCCGTGGAAATTCTTGATCCTTTCACAAGCTCTGCACATTAAGGCTGTACGCTAACAAGCACTCACACGCACACGCTGGAACAATGAGCACAGATGGGTATTATGTGTTTAGTGAGCTTTTCTGTCTAACTGTCTTCCTTTATTACTCTCTTTTGTTAAAGTAGTGTGCCAAGCCCTCAAGGCACACTTGAACTACCTCGGTATTTGTGCTGACAACAGCAATCACAAGCGGCGTTGGTCGTCTTAGTCGAGTATGTTTTTCTGACTCCTCTGTAAATCGCTGCTAATTGTGAAGAAGCATTTGTTTTATTTAGGAAGACAAAAGAGCAGCAAATAACCGTAGCACATTTAGAGAGCATACGCCTGATGTCTTTGATGATTCTTTTTTTTTTTTCAGCGAGCACTTTTGGAACCCAGACGACACGAGCCAGGCTCCTGAGTAACTGTTCGGGATTGTGTGTTCAATTCTAATCAGTGAATTGCAGCAGTTTATTAATTGGCAAGAGCTTTTCAAATGATAATACAAACATGACTGAGGCGGTGAGCTAAAATTGAGTGATTTGCATAGAAAAGGAAAGTAAAATGAAGCTTTTGTGGCGGCAGTGACAATTAAAATGGTCCTCAGATATGTTGTGTGACGTCTAGGGTGTCCTTTTTTATGTTACAGTCACAAGAGATTCTTCTCGCCTTCGTTGTCTAATAAAATACAAATGTTAAGCCCTGTTTACATTTTAACAGTTCTACGTTCCGGTTAATGATGTGCTTCTCCTGTCCTGTTGGTGGCTATAATGTGTTTTATACCAGCAGAAGTCGCCGCCTCAATTGATTTTGCGTGATGTCATGTGTGGGTCCACATAAATTAGCCGTCCAGGCCGAACCAGCGGCCACTTTTCGGTTTCCCTTGAATAAATGCGCTCAGTACTTATATGGAGCTCTGGACACCATGTGACTATTATACACCACATGCAATTGTTTAAAGCAGTCACATTGGAAGTATAGTAGCACCGGCCAGCATGCCAAGGACTAACATTTCCGTCCAGTCTATTCACATCTTACTTGGATGAAAAGCACACAATGAGATACGCAAGCTTGACGGGTGAGATATTACTGATCTACAAAACACCAGGGGTGCTTTTTTTCTACTATGAGGGCAGATTGGGGGAATTCTCCAGCCGGATCCCAGATATCTGCAATTATACTGTTGAGTTTCCCTCTCGCGATGCAGGTGAGTTCTTGCAATCATACAAAGGCTTGAAAAATGACAAGTGTAAAATTCGAGTTTGTTATGCCCCTTAATGTGTGATTAATATGCCATCAAAGCGAGCAGCTTCATGGAGGTCGTACTGTTTTACGTTTGTTAGCATCTGCTGATTCGATCATTGGTGCAGCAACAGGGTTGTGTGTGCGACCACTGTTGGTGAGTTATTAAATTTAACTGTGGAATATCTATAAAACCATAGCAGCACGAGCAAACGTGTTTACAGCATGAATACATTTCCCCCCAAAATGTTGCGTGTGGTATGAGGTTAGCTTCTCGCTGGTCTTACACCTGTCATGATCTGTTTTGTTGATTTAGGTTTTTGACTTGTTTTTCATGTTTTGCCTTGTGTTCTTGTGTCTTCTGTCTCGTCATGCCTATTGTGTCCACCTGGGTTCGTTTACCCAAGCCCAAGTGTTAACCAATCAGCTCCCTCCAACCCCTTGTGTCTTGTCCAGGTGTTCCTTGTTGTCTCGTTAAATTGTTTGTATTTAATTCCCTGTTTGCTGTTGGTTCATTGTTCATGTCGGTTGTCAATGTCTCCTTTCAAATGTCGTGTTTCAGTAGTCATGGTCGTTTTTGTTTTGCTACTTTCTTAGTTTTGTTGCTTTATCCTTATATTTTTTTGTACTGTTATTTTTTAATGTGTTTCTCAGTGACTTATTTTCCTTTTTGTTTACATTAAAATACACTGTTGAGTCACCCCTACCTGGCTTCCCTGTATTTGGGTCTTCCGCCACGCAAAACCTGACAGAACTATTGTAATTAGCGCTATTAGCATCTGCTGATTCAGCCGCCGAGGGCCAACACTGGATCACATCTTTCGCCATGATTTATAAATGAAAATACAATCAAGTTCCAAACTGATTCTATCATTGAGTCACCTTATATGAAACCACTTTTCATAACTGTTCACCTTTTAAAGTCAAGTAAAAACCAAAGCATACAAACTCAACATGATGAACATGGCAAATCATTTTTGCTGTGCATATTTTGTTGTGGCAACAGCAGTATTTTTGCTTCTGAATTAGTTTCTGTGGTTTACATCAATTTATTACTTTCAGTTTGGTAAATTTAGTTGCCTCTTGTATTTGTGTGCATGCTGTCCTTCCCTGAACATTGAGTGCTCAGTTCAGCAGATTAGCTAACAGTTCTCCTAATGAGAGGCAAAATGTTCTTGCTTCAAGCTGTTTATTTTTCATAATTGTTCATTCAAAGTAGCTTCAATGCAGCAACACTGCTGTTATCATTACTCTAACATAAGTCTATTAGCTTAATGCTGACATAAAAACGGAAACACAAAAGACAAGCTAGCGCATATTAGCACGTCTATTACGATCATTGTAAATGATCACATGACAGCTGTTGTGAAATGCGCCATATAAATAAAGTTGTATTGTATTTCTAGAACTGTAATGTAGTAGTATTTATTTGTATTGTGCGAGGTAGAAGTTACCATGACTAATGCGTTATGCTAATAGTATAACACTCACTGACATGCATAAATGTCATAAAAAAGCACCTTGTGATAAATGTAAAACAAAATAGACACCATTTTGAAGACTATTGACAGACAGTAGGTGGAACAAGCAGATATTTACAGTCACAGTCATTTGCTGTGACATCGTGACATTTTATACATAATGCTGAAGGTAGGTGTTTGTACAATATGTGTCTTGTTTGCAAGGAACATAATATTTTGTAATGGTTCTTCCTGAATAACTTGTGTCTGTGCGCATTGATTGCTTGTATTGGCTGCTATGTCAAGCTTCACCTGTAATGTTAATGTTGACATCTCAACATGTCCAGGAAAAGAAGTTCGGGCCACAAAACTCGACTTGTCTGGGCTCATAATGCCTAACTTCTCCAAACTTCTTCGCACTCCAGTGCTTGTTCACTGCATCTTTCTGGCCAAATCACCTCATTTCATTTGCTTCCATTATACCTTATCACGCCTCATATCTTCCGTATGACTTCACCAAACGTAATTTGCCCTCTGTCTATGCGCAAAATGCGGAGCGACACAACGGGGGTACCGCATCCTCAATTAGTGGCCACTCATCCTCCTCAGGAATCCATCAACTTTTGCCTACCTTGGCTTATTCGCACTTCACCCTTCTTCTTAACTTCACATTTTCTGCTTGAGAGACATCTTTTGACACGCGCAATTACTGGAGAGCCTTATGCTGCCCTTTACCATCATACTTATGCAGCTTTGATGGTGCCTAATTCAGCTCTTGAGAAAATGTCTTGTCAACTGCAGTTATGCCCACATGCTATTTGATGTGCTACAGACTCTTTACTGTAGAATAAATAAAAATCTTTGTAAACATGAGATTCAGTAGCGCTGAAGAAAAATGAATCAACATTATGGTTAAAAACACGCGCTGAGCAGAAGATGATGGCATATTTATGAAACACGTCATAAAAATTTTTTTATTTCATTATATTTCTTCATTATATTTGGATTAGCTTTTTAAATTTTACAACACAGTGCTATTTTCTTCATGCTTCAAAATCACGAAACAAAAAAAAAAAGTGTGCTTTTTTTGGGGGCCTGAAGCGCAAGACATTTCAATTTATTTCACGGAGAAAAAGAATTGAGTTACAAGTTGAGCACGGACTGCATTACATTAAGGCAAATGTTTTGATTTTTCTTTGCTTATGATTCCTACGAGTCTGAATCAGAGGGCAAATATGCAAAGAATAGGAAATTCAGCACATATTACCAATTATTTAAAATTTTTCTTGAAATGTATTGGTTTTCGAGGGGGACGTTCTGTCTCATGCAAATGAGCCATTGCTCTCGCACCGTTCTTTACCATAATGACCTGGGGTGAAGCTATTGTGATTTGCTACTAGGCAAAAGCTTACTTTTGCTCAAACAGTCAGTGTCTGAAGAGACAGGCGAGCAGGAAAAGAGCGGAGAAATTAGGAGCAGCTGGTTTTTGGAAGATTATATGATTAAAATGATGTGTTTTGTAATTTACATTTGCTCCAGTAGCCCAACTATTACACGCTACATAAGCCATTAAAAAAAAAAAACAAATTTTCAACAATATGTTTTCTTGAATGCTGGTTGACTTAATTGTGTATTTGTTTGGTCCAGGTAGAAATTATTTCTAGTCGCAATACAATTGTTTCAAGATCTGAACAAACTAGTGGACCCGGAACAGTTTATGTCTGAACTTCTTCCAAAACAATTTATT
Source organism: Idiotropiscis lumnitzeri (assembly GCF_059441095.1). Taxonomy (NCBI): domain Eukaryota; kingdom Metazoa; phylum Chordata; class Actinopteri; order Syngnathiformes; family Syngnathidae; genus Idiotropiscis; species Idiotropiscis lumnitzeri. The sequence continues at coordinate 18,926,774 of NC_142393.1, forward strand.
AAATAATCCAAACAATGCAACATCCTCGTCTTACTAGGCAAAATTCAAAGGGCACAAGGACTTCCCAGTGAATGTTCCTCTGAACCCATTATATGCCGTTTCCTTGGCAACTTGGGGCAGAGGGCTCACTTTCACCACATCGCAAAGAAAAGAAATGGTGAGGTGGCCAACAGAAAGACTCACATGCACACGCACTCCATAAACTGTCTAAACATGCTCTATCATCTGAAAAGGATGTGGAAAGAACAGACGACATTTCTTGACGGCATAGCGCACTGATGGGCCAAAAGCAGTTTGCAAATGCATGGAAGCACATTTATGTGTTTTATTGAGTCTAGTGGAGTTATCATACCACAGCTGCAGATGTGCATTTCTTCACAGGTTTTCTTGCGGATAATTTTGCCACAGAGGAGTACATTTTATTACTCTTATCAAAGACTCAATATGTAGAAGCCCTGAAGCACAACTGCAGTGTAACATCCCATTAAATGTAATGAATTACCTTCTGCCGTGCATACCCAGTATTCCAGTCAACCAGGTGGGCTTGTCAGCCTTTTGGGTTGGTTTATTCCCACTATTGCAAAGATCAGTCACGAACAAGATGGATGAAGATGGTAAATCTTATTGTCATTTCTATTATCTTTTATTGAAAGGCCATGCGTTTGTCTCTCCCCGGACACGGGCAGCTGAGTAGTTTAAGGTTTTTGGGAGGGCCTGCGTGCCACTGAGTGGAGTGTAATCAGAAAACAACACAGAGGGTCATAAAACTGTTCAGCACTCGCTCTGAGAAATTTGGTGGCTTGCGTCTCTTTTTGCAGAGTAGAGGGAAAACTTTCCTGGGGGTTGAACACAATTATGTTTGGTCACAGGGGTAATGTACAATACATCCAAAACTGACCCGGATATCATATTAGCCGAGTTACCTAATAACACACACACAATGTGTTTTCTGAGAAAAAATGTGTGCAATAACATGAGAGGTGGGGAACTTCTACTGACATTTTCGACTGCTTATCCTGTTTGAGGTCATTGTTGAGCTTGAGGCAATTGGCTGAATTTTCAGTTTCATTCAGAAGATGGTGAACAGCTGCAATTGAATAGAATTTATTATCGGCCCCTGATTTTATGTACATAACTATCTTACTATTAGAATCAACAGGATATAATCAGCTTGGCTGTCGCCTAGTGATGTGTTACTGTTAAGATTTCCAGATTGCATTGTGAGTGATGTCCAGCTGTACTCAACTTGCCTCAAGGTTCTAACTAGAACAAAATGTTTTGTTTGTGAAAATATTGCAGGTGTTCTAAATATTTAACAAAATGAAAATGAGCATTGACATGGGGTCATGGTCTGACATTGTGCTCGCGTTTTCCAAACGCCCCCCTTGCAGACGGCATGGTGAAGTGTTGCAATATCCGCCTGCAGTCTGGTCAGAGATACGAGCACCTTCCTCCTCGCAAGGGTGACAAAGCAGAATCTCTTATCGTCCTGTCGTCTTTGTGACATCTGGCTTTTTAGAAGGGGAATTATGGGGCCACGAGCCGAGAGAGCAGAGATGCATGGATACAACGGCGGCCGCTATCACAGCAGCTGTAATTTGGTGCATGCATTATTCAATAGTGCTTTAAGATCTGTGAGGCTTGGAGATTATTTACACTTTGAAAAGTGGAGGCAGGGCAATTGCAGACATGTCCTGCAGAGCCCAATGGTAATATGTCACCATGTGAGAACAGATATAAGTGTGGTAAATTTTGACATGTGTCAAAATGTAGAGCATTACAGTTTTTTTTCTAGCTTTGTACACGTACCCATAAATATTTTTTTACCAGACTGAAAAAAAACCGTCTGTTTGTTTTTTTATCATTATCATTATCATCCATCCCTATTCACAGTATATCACCGCACTCTTGCTTATAGCAACACTATTCTCACATTGCAGTCCATCTAAAATCACTTCACTGTAACTTTTACATCTCTTGTGTGCACTGTGATGCTAATCCAAACACGATGGCAAACTTGTTGGTACTCATTGCATCAGCGATGTGGCACAGCTCCTTCGCAACAGCATACAAAGGCTTCGCTAGTTAATGGTGAAAGCTGCCTTGTTGGGTGTCTACCTCAAGAAGACAGCAGTCACTTTTGTTTTGTCGAGCTGTACAGGGTGACTTATCAGACTATTTTTGTAATTGTGTCAGTGTGTCCAGAGTCGACTTACGTTCATTATAGTAATTGTCATGGCAGGCAGCGATGACTCCCATCCACGATGTCCACTGAGCTTGGCCCACGCACTGTGGCCGCTGCTCAAGTGCACACTGTGTTGTCTACGTGTGTGTGCCTGGATCTATTTGTGCCCCAACGAAAGGCCTTCCTTACTCATATTACTCAAGTTCTGGCTGTCCTTCTTTAGCTAAATCCTCCTCTTGCTGTCTACATCATTTTCGCCTCCGTCTGTGTCAGAGTGCAGGATGTGCCGATCGGGCCGTGGCGCTGTAAGCATAAACATCTCTCCATCTCCACATGAAGACAAAGCCGGGGGGGTGGGGGGGGCATTATCAAACGGAGGGATAAACCCTGCATTCAGTTCTCAACTATAAATAACTCCTAGCACCTCCTCATTGGCATTCATGCGGTGAAATGGCAGCATATGGAAAATGAAGTGCTGTCTGTTTGGAGTCTTATTTGCTTAATAAAACATGACAAAATAGGATTTTTTACACTTTTTCTTCTGCTTTGTTCCCGTTGGTATTTTCTGGAGGAAGCAAGCAGAGCATTGCCATCAGCTTCAATTAGCTTTCAAAATAATAATAATACCTAGCACGCTCGCTACCTATCTAGCAAGCTAGATGGCTAGCTAACTGACCCGCAGTTCAACTTGTATTCATATGGTGCCGAGTAAAATCCTTGCCTGTTGTTGGAATAATAAAATAATGTATGACCAATATTAATAATAATACGCTTTCTTCACACCTGCGTCCAACTGCAGCGTGGTGTGTGGTAGGGATTTAACATGTTCAAATTTTTTGTAGTTGCTATGGTGATGTTGAGTCAAAGTTTTACTGAAACGTCATAACGGTAAAATACAACACATGCTAAAATCCAAAACAAAGCATGAAAATAAAAAAGAAAAAGTTTGCTAAATCACCATCAAAACTACATTTAAAGACGCATAAACCAATTTCATTTTAAAATTTGCTGTTGACCAGAGCAATTTTGGGGAAGCGAGCAACTGCATAAGAGTTCTGTTCTCTGCGATTTAATGGCTCCCAATCTACCCATCCAATCCAACATTACATTTAAACTAACATTGCAATTTTTTTTCCATATCCAGCTTTCTTTTTACCGATGTATGTGGATATAATGTATATAATGTTCAATGTTGGCGGTGTTTAAGTGTGTGCAAGAGACCCCGTTACAGTAGTTGCTTATGTAATACCATACCAATCATTTATTACTATGTATAGTGCAGTCGTCCTCAAGGCATGGACGCTTCAGTTGCTATGGTTTCAATAAAGTGACTCAAATGAATTAAAGACAAAAATACGTTTATGTATCCACATTCTTATCGAAAACCTCACATACATGTTACCGGTTTTTCCTTTTCTCATGCTCCTGATCACTCTTGTGTTCTAATATAAAATGTTTTCAAAATGAAATTACTATCTACTTTTTTTTCTAAAATGTTACCAGTGGTGCAAGTTGTTAACATGTGTGCCTCAATGTCTGTTTGCATTGTCTTTCTTCGGGTACTCCCTCTTTTCTTCCATGTTCATTGATGGCTCAGAATTGACCATATTCTTGGTTGTACAGTCGCTTAATAAGAACCAGCCCTTTAGAAAATAGATGGTTGGATGAGTTCTTCTGGCATACTTTTGCCTTGTAATATAATAAATGAATCTAAAAGTAAAAAAAACAAACAAAAAAACCCTGCCGTTCACTGAAAAAATGTGTGTTGAATTTATTCCATTTTAATTTGTCAAGTGGCTACACATCGAAACTGGATTTAGATGTATTTTTAAGTAGATATATAGTCTAGTTCAAAAACATTTCTGGATCCAGATGTTTTTATTCCGTGCAACTGCTCAATGAAAGAAAAATTAGCAAATTGAACTCACGGTTCTTTTCAGTGCTATTGCTCACTGAGCTGAAGTCTTTGCTGAAGTGACATCTCATTTGTCCTCAGAACGTACCAAATTTCCGATGTCTGTAAAAATCTTGTGACTTCTTGTGTCAGCATATGATGCTCACAGAAGGGATATTGGCTGTCGGCCTGCATGTATCTGTCAATACTCATCTTCTTTCCGCAACTGTTAAGTGGATCCGCACCGCTTTCCCAAAACAAAGAGTGACCCAAAGACCCTCGAAAGTCAGCGCATATTAGCATGATCAACCTTAGTTTACCCGAGAGAAGCTCGCATGTCCTCGGAGGGTTTGCGTTTCAGCCGAGCTGCAACTTGAAACACAATCTTTGCGAGGCTGAGCCATGAAATGTGCTGCCTGTGAAACCTCTCCTCATGAAAAATTAATTGAGTACTCGAGTGTGCAACATACAGTTGAAACACATCGCCCAGTGGGCAACATTGGATTCAGAAAAAAAATGAGTAAATACAACTACCTTTAAACCCATCTGTTGTGTTTTCTCTTCTGACATATTCATTTTCAATATTTGAATATCCTCAGCACAAAGTTACGTGCTCTAATAAATAAGAAATACGATGCCTTCCATCTATTATGAATACTCTTGTTTCCCTCTATGGCGTGGAAATAAATGAGGAAACTGGGCTGAAAACGGACAAAAGAGGCATTTGGATATGAGCAAACTGCCTTCGCTCTGGCTGCTTTTGAATCGACAATCAGTCACTTTGTTGGTTTGATATTCTGGGATGCAAGGTCAGAGATTTGTCTCCTCCATTTCATCGTTTGTATTTTTGTCAGGTCTTTGAGAGCCGATGACGAATGACGCCGACAGATCGACAAGCCGCAGCCTCAAGGCGCAAGAAAGATATGATTTATCCCCCATTATTAACCCATGCCATTTCCTTCCATTCAAATTCTTGGGAAAAAAAAAAATCCAACCTATTTTCTCCGTGCCATTTCTTCCCCGAGTGCCATTTTGGATTGTGCCCTGTTTTGATCTATAACCAAGCAAAGGATAGATTTGCTGTTCGCACAAAAGATGGCACCTGCATAGTGTGAAGAGTGAGATGAAATTTTTTGTTCAAGTAAAAGCAGCTGGCACTGCACGATGTACATGGACTGACTGCGGACTGTCGGTCGCAAGCATGGAAGACATCACATGAGTACAAGAGGTCCATGAAGGGGCAAGTTAAAGGGTGAGTGACATGTTATTTTAAGCTTTCCACTGTTAATTAGAAGTATATATATGACTATATAATGCCTTTGGCGCAATGGTGCTCTAATTTCTAAGAAAGTCACCAGGCAGACGATCAGACACACAGCTGTTGAATGGTCCGTTGCCTCAGCAGCCGATGTGAGCGCTCATAGCGCTAACTTTCCCAGATAATCTTGTCGGGCATCCTGCTGGAAAGTTTCCATGTCTTTAGTCTGCTGGGGCGGTACAGGGGTGGCTCCTCAATCTGCTGTCGTCGTTTTGTTGGGTTGGGTGGGGCTGGTTTTTGGAAAGTACAAATGCTCAGAGATGAGTGAATGACAGAAAACAACACTTTGGGAATTAACATTTTAACGTGGCTAAAAGCTAAAAAAATATATTTTGCAGGATACGGACCTTTTAAGTATGTGTATCCTTGTTGTTGTTTTAAATTGAACTTTTTTTTTTCTGCTAAGTTTCAAAGCAAACCAATTTCCTCAATGTCTGTTATTTGTCAAGTCTCAAAATATAATACAGGGATAATAGATTCATGCAGCAACAAACCTGTATTTGCCCAATTCCAGCTGCCTTTGAATAATTGAATGTTTACTCCAGAGTTCCCCCTGCAATAGTAATACATTTTCAAACCAGCATTTCAGAAAGAGATGGTAGCAAACAAAGTACTTTTTCTGGGTAAGCTGATCGCATAAAATAAACACAGAATTCACATTTTCGAGTGGATACAATAAGTGTAGCATCATTGCCAGTGGCAATACAGCATAGGAGGGGTCATGGCTGCTCTTGCAATAGTAGTCCATGAAGAAGTGCCGGGGTACACATAGCAATATCAGATAGACTATTTGCATTATTACTAGTCAGTGTAGCATCCTGATTCTATGAAATTATTTTAAATCCTGGTTTTCAATTGGTTAAAACCGTAAGTGAACAGTACGTCTACTTACAATCACCACACAGTATGAAAAAGCTATTTACAGTAGTTCAGCCAAAAAATAAAAAAAGTAAATAAATGGCGCAAAAACACCCCCGTCCACTATACGCTTCACAAAGTGCGTGGGTGTTTTATACTTGTCTGGCTTCAGACAGCTGCATGAAAGAATTCCAGAAGCTACTACGAAACAGGAAAGCACATTACTGGAGGATGCTGCAGGTCGACCACCTCTATTTCTCTTTGGCAGCCCGAGCGTGTTCTTAGTGAAGGTAACAACCAGAAACATCCATTGCAGCCATGAACATTCAGAGCACCTACAAGCGAAACTTTGTGGTTTTGGAATTCATTATTTGATCTCATTTTTGTCTGGACTTTACTGATCGCCACACACCACCAACCAATTGTAACAGGTTAGGATTTGTTATAGTGTGGTACCTGGTTCGACCACAATGAGTTCAATGATGCTCGTTGAACTTCACCGTCGGTCGACTCAAAACAACATGCACCCATCCATCCATTATCCAAGCCTCTTCTCTTCATAAGGGTCGTGGGGTGCTGGAGCCTATCCCATCTATCTTTGGGCAGTAGGCGGGGTACACCCTGAACTGATTGCCCGTCAATTGCAGGGCACACAAAGACAAACAACTATCCGCGCTCACAATCATAGCTACGGACAATTTACAGGGTTCCATTAAGCTACCATGCATGTTTTTGGAATGTGGGAGGAAACTGGATTACCCTCAGAAAACCCACGCAGGCAGGGGAAGAACATGTGTTCGACAGATAAGAATGATGGGCCAAGTCATGTAAATGTGAACTCACTCACTTCACAATACCCTTTGATGGGTATTTTTTTTTGCTCGTCTCTCATCACAGTTCCTTTCAGAAAAAGTGTTTCAGAAAAATTGGGAAAAAGCAGAGTTCATCATTTTATGATGGCTGAAATTAGTTCTGTTGAGGTGATTTTTGCTGTCTTTATTAAATATAATAGGTTCAGCAGACCCAAGGAAACAAAAGTAGAATAAACAAACTGGTCTGCCGACTGTGGTTCATTAATGACTTATGATATGTTTACATCTGATTAGAAAATGACCTGATTCCTGGCATACAACTGCCAGGTGTACTTCACTCTCTCCCAATAATTTCTCCCCTATGAAACATGATTCTCACACAATACAAAATTAAATGAGAAAACAAGAAATGAATAGAAAGCCCCCTTTATACTATGACATCCTCTCAGTCAGAGTGAACACAGCCGTTCTAAAATGACCCATCTGGGGTCTGTAATTCCATGTTAAGTATGGAAATAAAAAAAGAATGCTGCAAAAACGCCCTCAAAATCAACCATAAAAAAACATGTCCTTGACACAGTTATTTTTTATAAACAATTGTGCCTCTCAATGGGAACCACTGCGTTTCAAATCACTATCCACACGCACAAAAAGCTTCCTCAGTTGGGCATTTTAATAAGAGCGCAGAAAGCAGGCTAATTGCTGTGCAACTTGCTTGTTACCAAAGCCCGAGGACACAGTTGAACATTCCGAATATGTGTCTCCAGAGTGAAGGTAGGTTCACTACAGGAGATGTGGCGAGATGAGATACGGCTCACAGCAGGAGTTTCCTCCAAATCCATGAATGTGTATCTAAATAAGATAGGCAGGTGTATATCTTATATCCATCTGCATGATTATTCTAAACTCAGCAGCAAGGAATCACATTTTCCTTCTCAATCTTTTCTTGGTGTGCTGTGGCATGGACGGATCATTCTTCAGTCCTGTATTATAAACAGATTGGGGATGTGCATCTCCATCAGTGAGGCAAATTAGAATTAGAATTAGAATTAGAAATATATTTATATATATATATAAGTAAAAATGTTGGAATTCTTTAATTAAAAAACAAAAAACTGTTTTAAGGGTGCCTTCTCCACCATTATTTTCTCCGTAACCATTTAGGGGTGTTGTGACCTGCAACTGAGACCTAGCGTTAGGACACTAGGCACATTTCACTCCAAAATGGCTAAATAATCTTGAGAATTCATTGTACCTCACAGATTAAAGGCCCTGGGCCAGATACAGAAAATCAGTCCAAAACAACCGATCGCTCTCCATGTTTGATGCCCGATGCCCTCTGGCAGGCGCTACAGGTGCATCAAATCAAGGACCAATAGACTGAGAAACAGTTTCTTTCCAAGAGCCATCTCCATTCTAAACTCTCACACACACACACACGACCACCCTTACCTTGCAGAACAGCAACGTGATGTGTTTTTATATACCCTATTCAGTATTATTTTCCATTGCATTCACTATTCTCTTATTTATCTAATTTATATATTTATCTGAATTATTGTTGTATTGCACTGGAGAGGGGAGCTCTCTAATCTCGTTGCACACTTGAGTACAATGACAATAAAGGGATTTCTGATTCTGATGTTTTATAGTGCAAAGTAATATTAGCCTGCAGGCCTGTTTTAAAAATAGGTCACCAATGATGGGACATTGTGATTTCCTAGGAATTCGGCCGAAATTATCATTTGAAAATCTAAATACTTGCATGAATTTATAGAAATACCTCTATTATGGAAAAGAAGACTCACGTGATTTTGGTGTATTCGAAGAAGGTGCAAGCATATGAATCACCAACGCCGGCATCAACGCCATCAAGGAGACTGTGAAAAACTAAACATAGCAGGACAGGCAGATTTCGAGGAATATGATAATTCGAAACATTTACAAAATTTGTTTTTTATTTGTTTATTGTTTCCATTTTAATTTGTTACCTTTTCGTTTAAAAAAAAAATCTTTTGACAAGCTGTTGACTGCTGACTGTTCAGGATCCATTTTGAACACCTAGTAAACTCATTACCAAATATGGCCCCTTGGCTTATTAGGCAGTATGATTTGTTTTTGTTTTGATACTTCCATTATATCAATTCTCTTTATTTATTTATTTATTTCTAATTTGGAGGTTTGAAGGCTTCTGTGGCCAGCACATGGTGCTTTGAGCAGACACTAATTGATTTAAAGACACTAATTAATTTTAAAGTTCCAAGGCTGTGGTTTGAATGATAAATAATGTCAAAACTCGTTAACAATTAACACCATGTGTAAAAATAGACAGGTGCTATGCTTTGGCAGATGTGAAAGCAGATGGTGATAACGCTTCAGATTGTACGTAGGTGGGACGTCGCTTTCACTGTGTCAAGAAATCAATGTATTGCCGTGCACCTTATATAATTACTTCTGTTTAATGATAATAAAGCAGTTTATATAAAGGGTATGTTATTGGGAAAGAATTCTCACATGGTACTATCAACCTCTTTTATATGACAATGGGCTTATGACATGAGTCTGTGCACACTGGTGGAGTTTTAGTTCTTTTGGTATTTTGCTGGTGCAGCACAGATACAAGAGGGCGTGTACCACATTGTGAGCCATTGTGGGAGGGAACACGGCCAACTCACAACCAATCGACGCATATCCCAGGGCATTTCCTTTAAATTCAATGCTGAGAGAGGCGCACGGTCTGCATGGCGGAAGGACTTCAGGAGTCCATGCCGGAGATCAGCTAAACAAGTGCATTTACAGTCAAAGGAATTGCAAGAAAGTTTGCACTTGCGGAGGATGTAAAGTTGGCTACTATTTGAGTGGGCACTTGGAGACTGCCTTCCACCCACGATCATACGTCCGTGTGTGACAATCACCACTGCTCCCCGTATTTGTTCCGCATGCTCTGTGCAGTTTTCCTTCTAATTTTCCACGTGTCTGAGCATTGGCACAAACTCTCTGAGCGTTCCTTGGACCGCAGTGAGCACCATCCACTTGACCTATACGTATATGAATGGACTCACAATGACGTTTACTCGGCGCAGCGAGAAGTGAAGCCACTGGTGCCACTTGCTAAGAGCACTCTAATCCATTGATTTCTCCACGGGGTTTTCACGTTTTTGTCTGTCTCAATGTCGGAAATGCCACAGTGTGTGGTGTACTGTTGTACAAATAAGTCGGGACGAAGCACCACATGCACATTCCATTGGTAAGAATGCAATTATGCAAAATAAATAAATAAATTCCAACTCCAAACGCATAGAATTTCCGCTCACAAGACACAGACAGACAGACATGGCATAAAAACATTTATGTCTAGGCTCAGGCACAATGACAAGCAATGACAGCACAGAACGCCCCTGGACTGAATGAGGTTGTGTTTGCTGTAATGTTTGGCGTCAAGTCTTTGTTTCCCCGCCGTATGCCCTCTCATTGTCTCATGATCATCCATTTTTGTTCATGGTGGCCCAAAACAGGGCTGTGTTGGGTGTCGGGAACATTGTGTTAACATAGGCTTAGCCACTCACGTTACCAAACCGTTGCACTAAATTAAAGACTTGAAACCTCCATCTGACGGGAATTTATTGTCAACTTGACAAGCAGTAGGTGGGTAGACCTCGAACTTTGCTTGTAATAACACCGCGCTGCGCTTGGACTATGTCGAGCTGTAATTCAAAGTGTCAAAAGGAGCTGGTAGCTCGTGTCAGTGTCAGGGCCAAAATATCAGTTGCAAGATTTTCTCCACATAGCTTGACGTCCGTACATCACTAGGATGGACAATGGCGCCAAAGAAATGCTTGATTATACGTTTGACTTGATCTCAGAAAATCGTGAAAAATGTGTTACTATTACGTGAATTTCCTAAATATTTTGAGCACATTAGTATCGAATGAATTCATGGACTTGATGAACCTCCGCATCGTTTGCACACTTGTCATCGGTCAGCAATACATCTCGAATGGTACGCATACATTCCATAAAGAATCTTTACATATTTGTCTCGTGTTATTTGGTTGTAGTTGCTTGTTACAGCAATACTAGAGCAGCTCATGCTACCCAAGACAAACTTCTTGTAAGTAACAGACTAATGACATACACTGTGCGCTGCCATATTGGACATTTTTGACCGGTTAACGTAATAACTGTGACGTGTTCCGTGCTGTGACACGCTACTGTGGGCTTGTTTCCTGGTACTGTACAAAAAAAAAAAAAACAACGAAGGATGGCCATAAATAGCCCTTCCAATCATCTCAGGTTTCATATTCTGACTCAGAGAAAGAAAGAAAAAAAAGACATTTATTGCAGAAGTGACAGGCCAACCCATGTACTGTACGTCAGCGTTCAACTGGTTTATTACGGTGGCAGAAAAAAAATGCAATGGATCCATTCACTTATAGGCATGTGATAATCATAGTTTCAAAATATAATAGAAATGAAACTCGCAATATTTTTAATTTTATTCACGTTATAAGGTTGGCACGTTATAAGGCCTTTTCTAGTGGCTGCATAAACAAAATACATTATGCCAATTAATGTCCAAAAAACGTGGCTCATTATCGCCAAAATGTATGTTTATGTGTAGGCATGTGATAACCATAGTCTCAAAATATTAGAAGAAATCTCTCAATATTTTGGATCATATTAACATCGCTCACGTATATGCATATAAATGGCGCTACGTTTATGGCCTCGCACAAGTAGCATCATCTCTTCTTTTTATGCTGCCAATCAGCTCATGGAACCAATGTGGGTGAGAAAATATTTTCTGGCTGTCGAAACATTTGCTTTTTTTCCCAACCGCTGCTCCGCTTCATATACGGTAGTTATTGTTTGCCAGTCACCAGCCACCAGTTTTATTCCTTTTATCTTCGTTAACTTCATGTTTTTCCCTTTTCTTCGGTTAGGCGGGGCAGCACAAAATAGAAGAACCTGTGGTTTGTTTGATCCAGCATTGACCCCATTTGTTTTTTTTAATTGGCAGCAGGATAGTTGCCTTTTATGTCTGGGTTAGCCACAAAAAAAAACAAAAAAAAAAACATCGCTAATGTCATTCTTCCATTTACTCAATTTGATACTCTGAAAAATGTTAAGTTATTTCCAAATAGAATTACAAACTCTATCAACAAGCAGAATGTTACCAAAGCGTCTAAGACAATCGTATAAAAAATTAAAAATCATTCCCTCTCAAAGCATTTAACTTCCTACTCCCAAAAATAAAGATACATTTGCAAAAGCTAAATCTGTCTTTTATTGTAAAACCAAGGCCATAAAACGAACTGTTTTGTCTTCAGTAAAAAAAATAGATCATCCATTATTGTTAAATTCCTGCAAACCCAAAACCCTGCTAACATAAAAAACTAATGGCCACTCTGCCCATGTCTGTGAAAAGCGGCTTGGACGCATACATCTTTTTCATTATGAAAGGTTTTCTCATCCTGTCAGATAGAGATCCCAAAGTGCCTGTTACCATCTTGACGGACAGTGCGAGCATCTCAGTCGGTTATCCTTGAGGGGGTTCACCCACTCCTGGGAAAATTCTCAATCCACGCTAAGTCTTTGGTGAGAGGGTTTGTGATGGAGTTTGTTGGAGTTCCACTGCATGTCCTTAAGAGTCTGACCGCATAAAGGAATGAGTTTTTGTTAGTCCACAATTTTCCATTAAATGAGTGTTCCTTTGCCGAAGCACTCAGACGTTCTGGAGCCAAAGTATGTGGAGGTATTTGCAATCGGCGCTGTAACATGTCCAATGCCAACGAAGCAGGAGCAGAATTTTATTTGTAACAAGGTGACTCCTTCCTGGTTCTCCACCATGATTTCCTCACCACATTGCTCCCATTTTTCCATTAAAGAGCCAGTTTGTGACATTACATTGCAATAATATATTAATATATCTCATGAGCCGTTTATAATCGAGAAAAAAAAGTCATTGGTCTCTTTGTCCCCTTTTCAAAAACTGCTCCAGTTGACAAAACACCTTCTATTAAATTCATGAAAAAGGGCATGCTCGCAAGTGGATGAGTGGCGCTGAACGACACAAATTGTGGTGCCACAATTGGATTACTTTGAAATCCTTAAATTAGAACGCAACAGTCCACTACCTGGCCACTTGGGTGTTAATAAAACATTTGACCATGTGCTGAGTATTTTTTTTTTCTGGCCTAGTTTGAAGAGAGATGCGCGAGGTTACTGCTAAAACGCACCATTTATCAGATCTCTGGGAACCATAATCTAATTATCCCTCCACATCTTTTTTACACAATCCCAGTTGTAGGGTCGCCGTCCAAACAAGTCACTCTGGACAGTGTGGAACTTTTTCCCAAAACGAAGTCTGGGAATAGGTTCTGTGATCTGCAGCATGGTTTCCACGAGCCACCCCGTTGCACAAGATCACTACTGTGACTTTTGTGACAATGCTAGGCCTGTAGGGGGAGCTAGTGAGGACGATATGCTGAGCGCATCTGATATTGGCCTGTTGGTGGGTGTAGTGAGATTATTATTTTAGTGGTTAGCGGTAGAATTAGAAGCTGGAACACATGTTGAGTGATTAGTAAAATGATTGACGATTCCAGAATAGGTTAAAATTGTCAATAAATAAATACATTTGAGTTTCATTTGACTTTGGAATGTAAGGATCTTGGGATGGCTGATGGACCTGACCCCCCTTTAGACAAAATTTTCTGGCCCCATTTTCGGCACACCCATGTCATCGCAATGATGATGACTGGAGCTTTTTGAGGCTTGTAAAGGTGTTCAGTTTGGCAATATTCGTTACTCATACATAAATCAAATTTATTATTATTATTATTATTGTTATTATTATTATTGTTTTTATTATTATTATTATTATTATATGACACCAGCATGGGACATTCCCTCTGAATCGTTGTAGAAATCAAATCACCTGTCATTATTGCGGGGGCGGATGTGTGTCTCACATTGATGCCCGATGTGGATTCAATGCAAATCCAATTGCCCACACCACATGCGTAGCCGACCACATCATACTAAAGAGGAGATGTTGCAGTTTACCTCCCAATATCATGCACGAACCCAAGCAAGTCTAATTTGTGTTTCGGCAATTTCAAGCACGGCGTACTCGAGTGTACTGCGCCTCTGATCGCCCTCATTTTGATGTAAATGAGGGATTCCGCGGGGATTGGCTGGAAAAAGACGTTTTGCATCCCACAGAGGCGCACAAAGGCCCAAACACCCCGTTATGTCCAATTCTACCAGCGCAAATTCGGGCAAAATACCAAAATGAAGAAAATTCCGTCCATACGCACAGGTAGACTGCGCTAAACTTGCACTCAGCGCAAAAATAGGGCTCAGAGAATCAAGGGGCTTTTGAGCGATGTCACCAAACGCCTAAGTCTCTGCGACGTACTTAGCGTCTTGAGACTATCAAGGCCTGGGATGAAGGGGTACACCTTCTCCTCTTTGCAAGTTAGGTGGTAGTTTTGGAGTCTTTGGGCGGAGCTGGTGTTTGCGCACGTTGGGTGAGTGCTCATAAACTCTTAAGAGAGCAATGGCTGGATGGTGATCAACTTAAAAACCTGTAACACAATGTCTGCATCTCTGACTGTGGAAAAACGATTAAAAAGAAAAAAACAAATAAAACAATTAAAAGAAACTGCTTCACACAAATGGATTTTTTCTCTCTCTAGCCAAAATCCCTATTAATGGTTTAAAGGGACAGTTTGGCTTTTTGTGGTTGACCATGCAGCAAAGTGGATCTAAATGGCACGTCAATGTAAGTAGTCGATGTGGTATTTGTCTCGCTCTGTGGCAGAATAAATTCCTAAAGATTTTTTTTTTAATCACAATTATGCCTATTAGCAAGCTTTTTAAATCCAACAGATAAATTACGGGTGTTTAAAAGAAACAGTGTTCCTTGTCTTTGTCTTGGTTAACATATCTGCACAGAAAACCTCGAGAGGCATTTTAGCTCAGTCATGTTTCCCTGAGCTTGAACATATTCTTTAATTATGTGCTGTCCCCTTTGGCAGACACAAATCATTTGTGAGCAATGGAGCTATGACATTTTAAAATGAGAGAAAGCAGGACGAGTAAGCCTTACAGTGGGATTACCTCCTTATGAATGATTTTAACTTACATGAAGGGATGGTAAGTGATGCTTAGGAAATAATACACTTAATTCTTGCCACATGTTTTTTTTTTGTAATCTTTTTATTAATCTTTTATTTTGGTGCATTCCAAATGTCACATCAGATGGGGGATTACATTTTGTCACAATGGTCGGGTGAAAGCTTCATGCACATTCCGTTTAACCCAAGGTTAACACTGTAAAATGTCACAATTTCTTGGTCATGTTAAAAAACATACCTTCTAATTTATGCTTAAATAATTTGTGCCTAATCTTTGGAAATGTGGAAAAATGAAACATTTTACAACAGCTTAATGACAAAAAATCTCCTACAAGATCCGTTTCGTTGAAGATAATATCTGTCGACAAAAACAGGGACACTTTATCAGCCCATCCTGAAAGCATATCAGAAGACAACACCCACCAACTGCTCCCCCCCACCCCCACCCCCTCAGTGGAGGCATAAATAGCAGCCGAGGTTGCTGATTGATAATTATCCTTATCTCCAAATGTCTCCCGTTACGGGGAAACAAATAAGGCCAGCGGCGCGTTGGCAGACAGAGGTCAATGGGAGGACTTCTACGTTTCACACGCCACACGCTGAGAGATAGAGGTGCCACCGAGTCAGCGTCTACGACCCCTAGGTGAGATCTGAATGGGATGATAAAGGCAACTGACGGAGAGAAAATTGGCAGATAATTACAAAGGCTAGAGGGGCACATTTTGTCCCCCCCTTGTCGCTTTCTCTTTGTCATATAACACACATTCATCACCCCCCCCCCAACATCACCGCCATCACCACACTCGAATAATGCAACAGCTCAGTCAAGTCAGTGCGGCATGCAACCTCCACTGAAATGACCCGTCAGCCTTCGTCTAATGACCATTTTCACAGATGGAAGGATTATACCACATACAGGGCTCAAAACATTTAAAAGACCACCAACTAGTGAGGGGCTCACAAATTTGCAATTACCAAAACCATCTCTGTGTTTCTGTAGTTGTTAATGCTCCTGTATGTATGAGATATTTAAATGAAGCACAGTGGTAAGTTATCATACTTTCTCGATTGTGTTTATTTTGCTGAAACTTATTTGGAATTTGTCATCCACACGTTGGGTATTAATCCTGACATGTATCTCTCATTGGACACCATCGCCTCCATCCCCTCGGGTGTGCTGGAGGAGGATCCGCATTTGAGCTCGAAAGAATGCAACCAAAATAAGTTATGACTGAAGAAAACGATGTGTGTGTGTGTGTGAGTGCGCTGTTGTTCTACCGACTCTATGGTAAAGCAGACACTGACGTTATTCCCTCAGAAGTGTTTTCTTAATCCCAAACTTTGTTTTGTGTTTGCGCTTCTCACTGATTCAACTTGACAGAAGTAAGCTGGACACAAATCAAGTCAGTCGTGTTCTGTTTCACAAGTCAATGTCGGTTTCCTCTTCACCCCAAAAGGCTTCTTGGGAGTCACATGGATCCTTGATAATGTTGGTTTCAAGCTTAAACTTGATGTTACATTTCTCTACATTGTTTTTTTTTTAATTGTCCCATTAAAACTTTGCATATTTTGCATATTAATGCAAGGCAAGATCCCGTCTCTCATTGAAGCGCATGCATGGTTGCTACCAAATAAAACAGGAAACCGACAATGCAGCCCCAACCACACACGGAGTCCCCCACTCCTCATTATTTTATTTACTTATTTATCTTTTTGCAATTTTGAAATGGCATGCAGGACAAACATACCGAATAATAGTCACAGAATTGTTTTTGTGGAAAAATGTGTTTTTGCACATAATGTTGATTTGCTGTTCAGCAGTTTTGTGCCATCCTTGAATGGAAATTTTGATGCATGAGAGCTCTTTATTTGCAGTATGTGGTTATTTTTTTATTGTTCAAGACCATTGTTGTTGAAGGCTGGATCATTTATACATGTTTTGAAAATTGAAATAAGAAAAACTTAAATATATTATGATACCTTCTGTACATTATTTTTTTTTTAAAATGGACATATGGACAAATTTTCTCCGGATTTGGCAATTTTTACATACATCTGATTAAGAAGTGTGCTCTCTTAAGTGCCCCCTCATTAGCGCTGGTGAAAAATGGTAACTCCATCATTTACTGTAAATTGAGTCCCTGACCTAAAAGCTCATTCAGGTAAATGCACCGTAATCCAAAAAATCAGCCAACAACCTTTATGAGCAAATGCATGAAAAACAATCAAGATTAGGCCCGAAGTTTTGACTTAGTTGACTTATATGTGGAAACAACCCCCTTTTGTAGCACACCCAGTGTTACAGCTTGGTTGTGAATATGAAAAAGAGAGAATGGCAGAGGCGGATTTACCAAAACGCCGACAATACAACAAACTGCCAAGAAAATACTTTATTTTAAATCACAAAGAAAATCGCCAGAGGCAAAGTCAATGGAAAAAACAAACACACACAACAGTGAGCACTAGAGACTTACGTACACTGGGGGAGACGCAAATGAAAGGAGTTCCTTGACTGGCAGACAGGAACCAAATGAAACCGATTAGAAAATAAGCATGCATAAAATGTTTGCAGGAAACCGACCAATCTGATAAATGCAGTTTTTCAATGTTTTACTGGTGCAGTGACAATTTGAGACTGTACAGTGGAAAAGCATCTGCTGTGTTGCTAGGCAGATTTCATATTACTCAATAATAACTTCCCCAACCAGGACTTGACTGTGAAATGGCAAATTGGCACTATTGTATTTATGGGTTTATTCAAACGCAATCATTTGTTGGGTAATGTCCCTAATGCAAAATACTGAGCACACTCCTGAGAAGCGTTTATTACTCTGCTGTCGTCAATTATTGTATTGGTGCAGTAATTGCAGCTATTTACTGCTGGATTTTATACCATTATACTTCAAGCCTTCGCAAATCTCATGCGGCATGCCTCATGTTACTTGTTGCCTTGACGCAACTTTGTAAATGTCCTTAAACTGGAATTAAAAGGGGATTAAATTAATCTTATTTTAACACTTTTTGTGGCTATTTCAGAGTTTCTTTTTTGTAGCATCTGGCAAATAAACTGCAAAAGAAAACTCTTGGACAACCTTGGCAACACTTCTTTGTTTTTCCTTTGAGTTCCATTGTTAAGACGAATGTACCGGCCTCAGGTGGCCTTACAAGATATAGTCAATTAAAATGATCTATCTCTCTTATTTGAATCTGGGCAAGGCGTTATTGACAAACAATATTGATTGTTGCTTAATCGAATATTGTAAAATGCACCAATGGACAAAAGCAAAGTGCAGCTCTTGATCTTTTTCCTCTCGGCCGCTCTGCAATTTCTTGTTAACAGTCACCAGTATCTCCTTGATTTTGATGCCATTTAAAAGCGTCCCTAACATGATCGTGGACCATAAAAATTCCAACATGCCTCTGCCTGCTACTGATTCTACCTGAATTCACAGGATGCAAGTCAGAGCACCTGATACATAATTCAACATGAGCAGACAGTGAGTGACACTGATCCATTGCTTCGATCGATAGCTTTGTTGACAGAGAATCCAGATGAGGCAGAAGTGCTGGTAATGATAGGTGGCTCACTCCATTATGCTAAGGTTGAGAGTGCAGCCTTAATTGTACAAGCAACACTCACCGCCTTCTTATGGGAAGCTGTATTGACATCCAACATATTGGATTCCATGGTGCAGCAATCAGAGCCGGCCGGACTTCGGTGTGAAGCACGACGGGGAGCGAGCACAATTAACATTTATTGATACATGACTGCTGTAAGCCTGTTTACCTAGTGAATTAAACCCACTCATTCCAGACTTAATGGTGAGTATGAGAGATAAATAATGGATGCCCGGCCATTCACTCGCACTTTAGCATGCATCAGGAGAGCCCTTCACCACCAATTTCCACAATTTCTGACATCACTTTGACCCAAATGAAGTCATGACATTCTCCCTCGAAACCAAAACTCATTCCGATCAAGTACTTTCCAGTGGCCATTTTAAAGGCTGTATTAGTGAAATGTAATGAATTTGAAATGGGTAAATTTAAAATGATTTACACATAAGAACATATTTTTAATACTGTTTAATTAATGTCTGGATAATGTTTGTCCTACAGGTTATGGCATACTGTACTCTTCCTCCCTCAAAGAACATGTGAATGTTATACAAATGTTGCCAATACAGACCTCCACCCAAGATTAGGATTATGCCACCACTGCCCCAAATAGAAAATACACTAGTACTTACCAAGTAGTAGTTTATTTTGATTTGATGGTTAATACAGTATTTAAAATCCAAATAATTCATACGAGAGATGAGCATTTCTTCAATACCGATGGAAGGTTATTGCTACTTTGTGTTTTACTCTGAGTTAAGCGCTTTGTTATAGGTGCAACTGTTATGAGATGCACGATTCAAATAAAGTATTGTATTGTGTCTTGTGTCTGTTTGCAAAGGCGACTCAAGGATAAAAGCGTAGAATTTTCCCCCATTCTGCCACAGGGTATTGACTTGCGCAAGAAAAAAAAAGTTTTTTAGTATTTTGGTCTACATTATACCAATATGTTCTAAAAAAATATTTGTAAATTTAATGTTTATTTTTGTTTATTTTATTTTTTTTTTGCATCTACGGTGCACTGGGGCTATTGACTTGCACATACAAGTCCATGTTTTTGGCATTTATTCTATATTTTATCAGTATGTTTGAACAAGTTTGCCAGTACGTACAATTGCGGAATTGTGGTTAAAATAACAATGACGTAGTGATAGACTGACAATGACGGACTGACGATTGACTGACTGGTGAACGTTTCTTTAAAATTATGGGTTTTTTTCTTTGTTTTTTTGTGCCTCGACTTGTCTAACTACGGCATTAATATTGCGTTTGTGGAATACGAAATAAGCAGAAAAATCCATCTGTTGTTTTCCATCTCAGGGGGCATCCATCTGGCCATTTGATGTCAACTAAAATGTTTTAAGGAACATAAAGGTCAATTTATGGTGAAAGGTTGAGACGTCAATGAAATTCCACATTAAAGTGCTCGAATGATGTTTGTCTTTTTTTTTTTAAGCAAGGAAAACAAAGTTTTGTCCTTTTGACAACTCCAAATTGGTAGCTACTGACAATCTCCAATTTTTTCTAGTACATTTAAAGATGTTTAAAGGGAAGCAAAGTAGTGTCTTGGTTTTCCCATATAATTGTCGGCATGCAATTCTCTTTGCTTACACTCAAGCTCCTCCCGCCTCAGATCCAGTCAAATACTGTACTTAAATAAACAATAGTGCGCTCGTGTGTTGTATTTTATTTAGATCACAGCTGCCGTAATATAAATAGACACTTTCTTGAGTCACCTCGACTACAGAACAGGAAAATGAGTAAACAGAATTTTTGTACTACAGTCATCTTGCTGACACAGACAAGATTCAGTAGCTCAGTTCTCATAAAAGTACTCTCGCTGTCCTCATTATGTCATTTCTGACATCATGAAGCTTTCCTTGTTCTGGCTTGTCAAAAGCACTCCATCCATGAGGGGCCACTGCTATCAAAGTGTCATGTCTGAAACACTAGCACAGCCTTGCCGTGGAAGAAAAAGCCATCTTTAACATGTACGTATAGACACAATGAAGTACAACGGATATAAAAAATCTACATGGCCTTGCCAGGTTAAAAATGAGCCCCGAATAAATCGTTTCAAAACATTTTTCACCAAAAATAAGAGCCATTACCTGTGCAACTAAACTGTGAGTAAAGAGCAGAAGTAAAAAGAAACAAGTCTGACAAAATGGTTGCACAAGTGTGCACACCCTCTTTTATCTGCACATGACGATGTTTCAGAATTCAAACGTACGTTTAATGGGAGTCACCTCACCTGTCTTCCCTCTAAGCTACCCGCACGAGCCGTTGTATATTGCTCTCACCCTCACTGTGCACAGCAAATGTATCCAGTGCATAAAAAAATTCTAGTATGTATATTTTATTTCTTTGAAAGTCTATTGATGATGTACCTCAGGATGGTTGCAGCAGAAGGAGTTCTGAAGTCTACAAAAGCATTTTGTCTAGCCATTGACGAGAAAAATGGATCCAAACTTAATCTTCATCACGTAACAAGATAATCAGCCAAAACACACTGCCAATACAACTAAGGACTTCAACGGGGAGAAAAATGGAAGGTCTTAGACTGTCCAAATCACTCACCGGACCTTAACAGAATAGAGCATGAATTTCACCTGCTGAAGAGGAGACTGTAGGGAGAAACCCCTAGAAACAAACAGTACATGAAATATGCCGCAGTAAAAATCATTTCAATTCTGCGATTGGCTGGCAAGCAGTTCAGGGTGTACCCCGCCTACTGCCCAAAGACAGCCGGGATTGGCTCCAGCACCCCGCCGCAACCATTGTGAGAAGAAGTGGCTCGGTTCATGGATGGATGGGTCATTTCAACTTACGAATGCAACAGTCTGGTGAAGTCAGTGGGTCACGGGCTTGATGCAGTTATTTCATGTGATGATTTTTTATTCACTTCAAGTTAATTTAATACAGTGCATTCCAAGACGTTTGCTCACTTGCAAAGTGGGGGGCTTCAAACAAATGCTTCTCTGTCCTGAGCTGCTTAACACAGTGGTCCCCAATCGGTACGCGACCGCGACACAGTTGGTACAGGGTCGCACAGAGACAGCCCAAAAATATATAAATAAATAAATACATTTTAGTGATGTCCCCAGCCTTTTTTTGCATCACTGGTCGGTTCAGACAAGTCCTTCCTGAATGAAAACCATAGAAATGTCCAAAGGGAAAAATGGAAAATCAATTAGATCCTCTGCATAAACAGCCTAAGCCAACACAATTATTTGGAATATAATGAAATGTAAAACAAAAAAAAAAAAAGTGTTTTTATACCAAAACTTTTACATGTTTTAAGTCTGTTGTATTGGCCAACTTTTGTAAACCTCAAAAGGTTGCAATTGTAATAAGAAGAGTTGAAACTCAATGTCATCTTGTTTAAAAAATATTCCAGGTATTAAAAATGTATTAACTGTATAAAATTTCACTTAAGGATTTCCTGAGATAGCCTGCTGTGACATGCCATGCTTTGAAATTTGGTGTTAAAATCATGTGACATCACTGGGAATTATTCAAATACTCCAAGCTTCTATTGGGCGTCACATTGGTGGTGGATGCCTGCCTGAATAATGTTTCTCTCTTCAGCTCTTTCGTTTTGCTGCTGCTGTTTTCCCCGTGACCTACTATCTGTCTGTGAAAACAAGCCCCTCCCTCTACCTTTTCACTGCAGCTTTTTGCCACAAAATCTGCCAGGCTTTATTTTTACATGGAAGAGCTTCATTTTCATTCAACGCGCACCACTTCAAAATTTGATTCTAAATCATCAGTTATTCATTTATTTATTTATTTTTTTCATTATCTGCACGCACGACAACGTTTTAGATGCCTGGATTACAGGCAATATTTTCAATTCAAGATTTTCCTGGAACGTAAAAGGCAAAACAGCATGTATAGTACATGAGGGCGCCATGCTCTTCAAATATGCACATTAGTTATTGATGTTGAGTAGAAACTGTCAAAGTAAATGCTGGAGCTCATCTGACATCCTCAGACTGCTGAAAGTAAGGTCCATGGGTCATGATTATCGATGGTAATATGCATTTGTCTCATAATAATCAAAGGAGGTTTGAATTTCTAAATGATGAACAATATTTATTCTTATCGGTTGACTATATTTACATTTTTTTGATACTGATTCTGTTGAAATCATTATGCAGGTACTCCCGTTATTAAAGAATGCACCTAGACTGTATATACTGTAGCCTACAAATCAAAAATAATTATTTTGAAATATGTTATGCTAACTTAAATCATTGTGGTGAACCTCTGACTTTCTCAGGTTTGTCTTAATGTGCTCTTAATTGGTTGAGACCTCTTCCAAAATGTTTGTGAAAGTTTTCAGTGGTTTGCCGGGCGAGCTTTTTTATTTAATTAAATGAATGTCTTGAAAACATAACTTGACATTTAGCAACAAAGCATGCAGCTATTCTGCAAAAGAAGAACAGAATTGAAAAAAAAAAAGGAATAATAATGTGCTTTGGTTCGCCTAACCCTGAACCAGATAAGCGGTATAGAAAATGGATGGATAAGTCTCAGTGTAGTTGTTATGAGCAGAAGGTGACATGAACTTTTTTTGCTCACCAACCACCGTGTCTTGTGGTTTCCGAGAGTTACTAAACACTCAGTGCTGTCGCGAGCCGCAATTGTGTTTTGGGATAATAAGGGTTGCAACCAACTTCCACATTCAGTAAAATATCTCAAAGCAGTTCCATCCGGTTCAAGTGACAAAACAACGGTAGAAATACTTGAGGTCTCCACTGTTATTTTGTTTTGCACAAGATGCTTTCAAGCGCGACCAAAGATGACCATATTTGATGTGTATGCTTCATATTTTACACCTGCAATATAGAAAACAAAATATCTAAACCATCATGTATCCAAGAAGTGTCCGCTAATCTGTTTGCTCACACAAGCATGCATAAATCAGGCGATGTTAAATATGATTTATCTTACTATGGAATGTTAAAGTTAACTTCAACTTGATTTACAACCTTTTGGAAAATAAATGACCCCTGTGCACACTCAAAACAAGACGACATAAATGTTTAACGCTACAAGTCCTTATCAAGTATTCAGTTCTAATAAGGTTGGGTGTGTGGTTGTGCGCCTTCTATACCTGGGGTATTAAATTAAAATTCACCGAGTGTGCACAGATCAGACAGAAAGATGAGAGATGAAGCAAGTGAAAGCTGGACGCGGCGTGGAATTTGATTCAAAGACAGAGTAAAAATGTAAATATCCAGATCGAGAAAATTTCTTAAGGCAAAAGTACGGAAGATCATTCAGGCTGCGTTCAGACGGATTCCCGCTCAAATCCGATTTTTAGGGCTGACTGTCCACACTGGTTTTAGCAAGTGCAGCTGACAGGTTGCTGTAGTCACGACGTCGGAACGGAAGCATCATCCGGGATGTCGTGTTCGACGTCATCTAATTGTAACGACAACAAATAAATGCCCTCGAGCTTTGCTTGTATGGCACCTCCATTTTTCCACCTTGGATGGCGCTCTCTGGTCTGGCGAATTGGGTCTTGCGTCGCGTAGCGCGACGTCACGCACAGTCAAACCCGATTGTAGTGTTT
Organism: Idiotropiscis lumnitzeri; assembly: GCF_059441095.1. Classification (NCBI taxonomy): domain Eukaryota; kingdom Metazoa; phylum Chordata; class Actinopteri; order Syngnathiformes; family Syngnathidae; genus Idiotropiscis; species Idiotropiscis lumnitzeri. The sequence goes on from NC_142393.1 coordinate 18,951,187, forward strand.
GGAGCCATTCAGACTGAGATGCATCTTGTCTAAATCCGATATGAAGCTACCTCCCAAATGTGGTTTCTATCTGTCTTGTCAATGTACTTTTGTGACTGCTCAGACTATAAAAGAGCCGTGCTGTTTCAATCTGGAAGGGCTAAAAATCTTTGTTTTTGGCAGGCAGTCTGAACAAGGACATCGTGTCTGTTCCTTTTGATAGATATTTATAGGGTAGGCTAACCCCAAGAATGTCTTTACAATAATATCCTCTACAGCCCCACTAGTCGAATCACATTATTTTTTATTTTGCATTTGTGTGAAATGAATTAAGCAGCAAAATCGAACAAACAACCGAGGGGGCGGCCATTTTGCCACCTGCTGTCGACTGAAAATGACATCACAGTTGCTCAGCAAACGACCAATCATGGCTCACCTGTTCCATGAAGACTTTTGACCTTATTATTTCGGTACAGAGACTTATACAACAATGTATAATTGCTGATACAGGAACTACAGTTTATCATAAGTTTACATACCCTGTAAAACTGAAAAATATTTTTATAGTTTTTTTCGGGTTTTTTTTAAAATTTTTTTTTACAAGATTAATGAGGGCTCAAGGACCATCTCATTATTTTCTTTATGTTTTGTTTAATGAAATGGTTTATATTTTAGTGTGAATCCCATTAAAATAAAATTTTATGTTTTTTATTATTATTTAAAGAGTTTTTAACATGTCCCGAATTTTGCTCGTTTAATAAAACTTGTGAACACTCTTGTTTAATGTTCTCACAGTAACTAAATAAAAGTAGGGCTGCATTTCAAATTAAGACTAATAAGTCAATAAAAAGTGGAAATTGTTAATTTCCGCTTTTGTTGAGCAGCTCATCTCAACAGCGAAGTCTCCTACAATTTTCCACATTTTAATGTTAACAAATCTTAACTAGAGAACAGTTTTAGAGGTTTAGTTTGTTCATAACCTTTACGTTTGTCTCATAATTGCGATTCATGAATATGCACTCTTAATAAGCACACCCAGTGGCAACTTAATGCAAACTATAAACAAAAATGACTTTTTCATTTAAATTTTTTTGGAGCGCACCATTTGTTCCAGATGTTGTCTTCCTTTATTGGTCATTTTCATCTGAGTGTTTAATTCAACTTCCACGCTGAGTCTCTTTCTGGGCGTGCAGTCGGTGATTATTGTTATGAGATCCAGACTTGATCGGCGGAGTCAGGTCACATGTGCTGGCGTAACCACATGGACCAACATAAATGTTAATTTCTTTAAAATTTTGCGTAACATTTGCTCTAACTTCTGTCACCACTTTGCGTTTTATTAAATAACACATTGCGAATTGCTGCAAAAAAAAATAAATAAAAAATACAGCGGCAGCTCCTTGCTTCTGACGCTTCTTAATTGATTGTTTTTAATTAATTGTGACAATCAATCCCTTGGTAGGATATTGTGCACCAGAGAGCGTAACAAAGTCAAACAGTGCAGCGTCCGCATTAATACTGGCACAGGCTTTTCTTACTGACCTTAACAATGCATAAGTGGACACAAGTGGCTTAATTTGGCTGCATGGGCTGATTGGGCTTGCTCGTAAGAGCAGGAGGGCTAAGAACTCCATCTCTTTGCATCAAAGTTGTTCTGCCTATCTAAACATGCTGTTGACACTTGGTCCATAGGGTTTAAATGTAATACCTTTTAATGATCTTCAGCTTTGTATGTGACTCTGAAGAGGTCAAACAATGTAGAAAATTGATGGCTGTGTGGCAGGAAGTTTCAACCCTCAGTTGACTTTACAAAATTGTGTTACCATTTTGTTATGTTAGGTTCGATCAGTTTTTGTTAAGTCAACATCATAGGCGCCGATGAGGTACCAAGCACCTTCATGGTGACTACACACGTGACTTGAAAGGGTCACTCGTGGATACCGCAGGGCGGCAGTGATGATGTCAAGATTCCGGATTTGACGTCAGGATTCCCTGCTCGTCCAATCAGAGGACAGAATGCCGAATTCACATTCAGTGCCGTTTTTAACCAGAAGAAAGCTCCACACAGACAGTGCCCCAAACTCAAACTTTCAACAAACATGCTCTAAAATGTCAAAAGAATGTCCAGGACAACATTAGTCGACACCCGTTTATACAGTTTATCAGCAAGAAAAAGTTGATTTGGGGGTGAGTATCCCTTTAGGCACAATACTTAGTCATGGTGCTGAATTAAACACTCCAGCTGTGAGTGAATAATATTTCAATAAAAGAGGTGGATGAACTCAAGTCTGATACTACTACCATGGAATAATTACCGTCTACAGATGACAATAAAAATATTATTCTTACTTTGTACTCAGGGATCGGTTCTTAATCCTCTATTGTTTAGCATCTACATGGTTCGGCTTGGTGACATTTTATGCAAATGCAAATATAACGTTAGTTTTCACTGTTATGCCAATGATACCTTTTTATATATGCCGCTTGAATAATAAACCCGCACAATTACTGTAATCTAGAGGCATGCCTTGCTTCGAATAAACTGGATGCCTTTCAGTTTTTTTTCTTCTTTACTCCGCTAAAAGCAAGACGTTAATATTGGCCCTGCTTGTCATCGGCACCGATTTCAGGACCCCACTGTGAGTCTTGATAAATGAACAATAACGCAAAGTGATTCAGCAAAAAACCTTTGTCTTATATTTGTTTAAACTCTCTCTTTTCAAAAGCACATTAAGAATAATACAAGAACTGCATTTTTTTCCCACATCTACAATTTCACTAAAATCCATCCCATTCTTTCTGCTTGTGATGCATAAATGTCATAATTCACGCGCTTGTTATGTCTCGCCTGGATTATTGTTGTCGCTCTCTGGATTCTGCAAGTGACAAGATTAGAGGTTCGCCATCTCCTTAGAGGTGCTGCTACGGAGATTTTTTGCAGTAACTAATTGGGCCTTCACCGAAGACATCTTCCTCTGACTGAAAGAGGGATTCCTCCATTTGCAGCCCTTTCTCAAGATTTCACATTTTTTTACCCAGATGTTTATTTCCTGAGTATTTCCTTGTTTCATGGGGATTAAGATAAGAGGACCTCAATATTATTGGTCAACTGTGGGCATGTGAAGCCCTTTGAGACTTTTCTGTGATTAAGGGCTATATAAATAAATTTGACTTGACTTGACATTTATCTGTTGAGAGGAGCTCTGGCGCTATTTTATTGGGCGCATTTGTGAGCTTGTCGACCACAGCAAACAGTATGCGTGTAATGTTTAGGGTCTTATTAATCATTTCATAAAAGTGTTGTTGTCTAGCTTTTACTCGCACTTTGTTAAAATTACAAATATAAGTTTCTGTTCAGGTCAAAACTGAACTTGGAGGTTATTTTTTTTTCCACATACGCTCTGCTTTTCTGCACTTTGATTTCAAAGTCATGTTTGTAGTGCACCTCCAGGGTGTTTTAAGTCGACATGAAATGGTCTTAGTTTTAATAGGGACACCAGCCAGGATAATTGGAGATATTCCAGGTTGATTTATCCAGCAGTTGCTGGAGACACAGCCATGAATTAAATTAACATATTGCATGTGTTCTCGTTTATATATTTTTTATTTATGAACCCAATGGTTGCCTGAACATTTATTTGTAGTTCAAAGAACACACTGATATGATCTGAAATTGTCAGATCTTGAACATCAACCGATGAAATGTCAACACTATTAAAGATATTGATGTAAAAAAATGTTGAGTATGTATTAGACTTTTTTTTTAATAAAGAGCAGAAGTATCTCCTTTAAAGTTCTTTGGCATATTTTTCCAAATTGTTGAATGTTAAAGTCTCCATTTATGATCATGTTATCATAGTCAGTTCCAGTTACTGACAACATTTCTTCAAATTCATTTTTGTCTTGGAGATCTATAAATGATTAAAATGATAATCTTTGTCTCACATTTGACTAAGAGACAGGTATTTTCAGATGAATTCCAATCACCCCATAAAATTAATTTACATTGAAATCAGGATTTTAATATGGCACTGCCACCTTTTTGCCACTGCAATATTTGTTCATGAAACTAAAATTTTTTGGTGTTGCCTCCTTGAAAATGCTGTTTTGGCAAAATTCTGTTAGCCATATTTTGCTGGGGAGAATAATCTCTGGTGGTCTGGGTAGCACTTAGTTTTTATCTATAGCTATTATACAGTTCCTGGTGCGGACTCTTCAAATGTTCATCCCACTTTAGATTTTTGTGTAGTTCTTCTCCAATCTGCCACCTTTATTCTGCAATATTAAAAAAAATAAAATCAGATTTCTTTTTCCTGACACCTCCATCTCGGTACGTGTTTCTAGTTTATCTGTTGGAATAATGAACCGCTTTTCTTGTAGCTTCACATTCCAACCCCCCCGTCTACCATGAGAGGGGAAGATAAGAAAATGAAAGGCATTCAATTAATATTTCAATGAGAGTGGGAGGGATGGACTTTGGTCCTTGGAGGCCAGCAGAAAAGTGGTTGACCACAGGAAACAAGTCTGATGAATTAGGCGCTTCTGATAAGAGAAGCAACTCCGCCTTGGAGCCTAAGACAATGCGGAATGTTGCTGAAGGTGACAATGTGTTGATGAGGAAACTCAAGAGTGGAATGGAAATGTAGATGAGGTGATGATGTTGCAATGACATGTCTGAATTTTAAAATTTTTTGAATGACTGCTGAAAGAAAGTGTACAATGAAATTGATATGTCCCTGAGAGAATGCAAGAAACGTGCTGTGATTGACTATGCCTGTGGATTGTCTATTCAGATAGAAATTTATTCTTCCAGTTAAGCTGTGGTGTAAAGGTCTCAGCACACATCGTGGCCGACTTTTGGCTGACTGTCGCGTTCCTAAAGTGACGGTAGACACAATTAAAAAGCTCAACCCCGATGACGACTACTGCGTACCTTCTGAGCATATTTGAAAAGTAATACAGCTCCATACCGTCGTGTCGGTTTATAGGCCGTAGTAGTCAGTGTTCCTCATTCCAAAAAAAGCGTTAACAGGAACTTCAAGTCGAGCATCAGAAATCAGAAATCCCTTTATTGTCATTGTGCACTCAAGTGTGCAACGAGATTAGAGAGCTCCCCTCTCCAGTGCAATACAAGAATAATTCAGATAAATATATAAATTAGATAAATAAGAGGATAGTTAGTGCAATGGAAAATAATACTTGATAGGATATATAAAAACACATCACGTTGCTGTTCTGCAAGGTAAGGGTGGTCATGTGTGTGTGTGAGAGTTTAGAATGGAGATGACTCTTGGAAAGAAACTGTTTCTCAGTCTATTGGTCCTTGATGGTGCATGGTGGCCTCTCGATAATCATGTTGATGAGCTTCGCTTTCTTCTGTCAAGGTAGCTATATGCAAGCAATGAGAGATCAATTAAGCGCAAAAGGAGCAAATCCTACGCATCCCTTCTTTGGATACCTTCTACTTTGCTATTTGGTTGCTTCATCACTTCTGTTTCACGTCGTGGGCTCTGATTCACGAGAGTAACCAATCAGAGTGAACAAATGTCACCAACGGCTTCAACATGTTGAATCAGGCGAAAATTGCACGCCGAGAGCCTGCCGAGGGCTCATTGTTCCGACGGTCCGAGTCACACTAACGAAAAGCAATTACCTGACGGTCAACGTCTGCTTGGTATGTTGCGCTCTTAAGAGGCAAGCACGTTCATCCATTCATTTTCTGTATCACTTAATCTGTTGAAGGCACAAGTCCACTTGGACTGACGAGTCAATCAAGTTTGTACTTGCCTTCATTTTGTTTTGTTTTATTTTGTTTTACTCAGATCTCTTTAGGCAGGTCGGCATTGCAAACAAGAATCTGTTCTTCCCTGGATAAATAAAGATGAAATAAATGATTTGGATGGAGTTAGGTATTTTGTTCTAACTCAAACACTACCAGACCGAATGGCGCCTAAGAAAGAAAAAAAATGTTCTCGTGACACTCTACCAACATTTTCGTCCAGTTTCTTCTCATCTCTTCAACAAAAGCTTGCAGACGTCTTGAGGTTACAGACGTTGCAAGAATGGTTTTAATGTGGTACAAGAAGCCATGCTCAGTTAGCAATTTATTTATTGCTTTGGGAATGTTTTATATCCGAGAAATAATACCAAGAATTGATTTTCATTCAGATATTTACAATAATTATCACTATATACTACTGCATAAGTGCCGGTAAGTGATGGGCAACGGAGCATTTTCCACATGCATACATGTTTGTTATTTTTTGTTTGTTTCCCCTTTGTTGGAGGATAGAATTTGTTTTGGGTGCATTAAGTCAGACTTTCTTTATATTTGAAAAATAACATTTTGACAGGCACGTATCACAAACGCTATTACCTGGGGCATAAACACAACTTTCAATGGTATTTAAACAGCCTCTCAGGGTTAGAGTCATATTCCAACAAACTGGTGATGTTGCAAGATCTTAAAAATGAAGTCCCGAGATATTTTTGCACAATACATGCAGTTGTCATGCACATTCACAGTTAATAAAGTTCTCGGAAAAGTACTAAGTTTTAAGAATAAAAATATGATGCTGTACACTTTTTCATGTTTCTTCAAAAGTGGGTCATTACTTAGCCATAATGGATTGTAAATTCCAGGATGACAACAGACGAGAATGTTTTTGTGATCAAAGAGCCACGTTTAGCTCGTTACCGTCATGTTGGTGGTATTTCATGGTGAGAATCATGAAAAAAATAAAAGGTGCAACAACAAAATCACATGGACAATCGGGGTGGATGGTGCTCTCCACATGCTCACTTCACACCGGCATGCAGATCTTGCATTTTTTTTAAAAATGTACTTGGAGCATGCCAGTGTCCTACATGGACTGCAGCGAATCTGTTATGATTCCGCCATGTAAACTGTGTGCCTATCATGCGCTGAATTTAAAAAGAAATGTGGGGGGAGCCTTTTACACTAACCTGGAAGAAAGCCAGCTGTGTTCACGCCCACATTGGCGCAAATGCCCCGTTGTACCTGCGCCCAGCTACGAAAATCGCCCAAAAAAAGAAAATTGCACACATTTAGACTGCACAATTCACTCACCTTGTGCTGGGCACAAAAAATAGGGCCCCTAACATAAATCGGGCATTGGCTTTTAATCCAAAATGTAGTCAGAAAACAAATCAGAGTATTGTTTGCCTTTACGCTGCATGATCCACCCAATGAGTTCCACAAAGTCCCCTTGGGGCATCTCATCCCCAAGTCTTAGGTAGTGAACAGTTGATTGGATTGAATGGGGTCACAAATAGTGAGACGATTGAGACATCGACAGCAAATCAAAAAAATAAGCATGAGGCCTCATACACTCAATTAAATAAAAACCTTCAGCAAACTTTTAAAAGAGCTCTGTCTAACATGCCGAGTAACAACATACATTGTACAAAGTTCCAACATATTTTCCAATAACGTGCATCTACTGGTAAAGTTTGAAAATCAAGACTGGCTGCTGGTGAAGCGCAAATACGCTTACCAATTAGTGCCTCTCTGGCAGCTTGCCTGGGCGCATGTCCCAAGGTTTTTACTGTATGTGCATATTTCAGGCTTGTGTAGGCATTTATTGCACATATCTGCGCTATGAGACACACTTATGATTCACAATTTCTTTTCACCAACTCGCAAGCAGCTCAGCTCATTCGAACAAATTATCCTGGCAATTAGAGCAGATAAGATAAGACGAAATTAAAAACAATATTTCTGTGTAGTACCAAACAGAATGCTAATATTTGCATTTGTAGAATCAAATTATGTCAAATAGAATTGTGTCGGTATCACAGCATTCATTTTTTAACCTTAATGTTTATTGCCTCTCTGGCACGGTATCGAGGCATGCATTGCAGTGTTGGACGAGGGCATTAATAGGACGAGCATGATAGATAATGCTTGTTGGATTGCATTCAAATAAATACTTGTCCAACATTTCTTTTCTCTGATCAGCAGCGATGTTAGTGTGCAATCCACATCTTTTTTTCAGTACACAGTGACTGCTTCCTTAACCCCTATCAGCCGGGCCGGCCCCTCCCCTCCCCTTCCAACACGACTCTCCCTCTCCCCATTATTCTGCTCCATTGAGTAGAAATCTACTTGCACCCCTCTTGTTCTCTACTCAAGCAGAATGGTTGGGAGTGACAAACCTCATTATAATGTTCCTCAATGAGCGCTCCACCTTTAGCTGCATGTTGTAGCCCGCGGGGTGGCTCTTCTCCTGAGTGTTCTGACCCACGTTTGCATGCTCTCAGTTTGACTGTCCACTCCAATGAATCAGATGCCCAAGTCACGTTTTGTCCTCTTTGCTTTCAGACTGTTCCGCATGAGCTGAACGTCTTCAGGGGGGAACTAAAGTGACATCATGTACTGTAGCCGTTTCATTAGCGAGCAGCCTCCGTCGTACATATACGTTATTAAATTCAAGGTGTGTTCTGTGAAACAGTGAGCTGTGAACTTTGGTTTCATGTCCCACATGTGCCGATTGTCTCAGAAAATGTGTGAAAAATAATTGAGTGGAATTCGCAGAGTAGTTTATTTAGACTGATTAGTGCAGCTGTAGCAAGTTAGTAGCAAGCAGTCCGGGTGTTATTCGAAATAAATCAAACAACATGTGCCTATAAATTAAGTCTAATGCATAAAAATGACAATTTGGGTGAATAATGCCTTATTATGCAGAAACAAGACTCTTGCACAAGCCGCAGTCCACTGCAGTCTATATATTCTCAGTATCCTCCCAAGTGTGTCTATGTGAATTAGAGGTGATTTACATTTTAAACTTGCAATAAGCATTAAGTATTAATCCATAAAGAAGCGTGCTTCAGTCAGTCGAGGGCTGTTTATTATGACAGAGCACTGCTTGGAGAACGCCTCCCGCAGATTCATTCAAGCCATATTAACATTTAAAATCCTCCGCGAAATGTCATAATACTGAGCTCATAAAAACAATCATGTGCTTTTTATATCATAAAGCTATTATAATGTTGATTGCTTAGAACAACTTATCATGAATCTTTGTTTGTGACCATTAAAGCCAAACTACAGTGCCATTAATGTCAATGGAATTCAAGACGTGCAATTCATATTGAGCGTGTGTCTCGACAACATACAAAACATTGTCAGCAGCTCATCCGATTTGGACTTTTGGATGCACATCGGTGATATGATGCTGTTTGGAAAGCATGTGGTGACTTTGACCTTTCCTAACCTTGGCAACACGACGATGTAACCAACTGGGAGGCAAGCTGTCTGTCTCTCACTAATCCCTTTTATATAAGTGGCAAGGCCACAAATGTTACCGCAATATTTTTTTTTTTAAGATGGAATGAGTCATTATGTTATTCTGTCACTGTCAATGTTGCACATTTAAAAATCAGTGCTTTGTCATGCCCTTCAGTCTTAGATTCCACAAAACGACCTCAGTTTAGAGGACGCGTGTGCAATGGGCACCATCGCTATTGAGGACACCGGGTAATCCTGCCGACACTCATTCGTGCTGCACAATGTAGTTCTGCTGTTCCCAAATGATGACGCCCCTTCCGGGCATCCCTTGGTTTGTCCTCTGGGATCAAGTGTCCACTCTACTCGTGAGCATGTGAGGAGTGTGGCACATTGGTGACAGGTGGATTGCTGAGTGTCCCAGGTGGGACGGGATGTACACTGGAGCTGTCACATAGTTTCGAGGGATTAGTCAAATGACTTTGCAGATCTTAGAATAGCGAGCTAAACTAGCATATTTGCGCATTTTGCCTAAAGTTGTGGTTCAACATCAACTTTCATGCAGCTAAAACAATTATATAAAGGGCTGTAACGCGAGTTAATCGTCGAGATCTTAGCATTGCCATGCTTTGATCTTGCTGTGACCTTTTCACATAAAAGCCCATTTTGCAGTCAAAAACTTTCAACAAGGTAAATAATAGCACACTTGTCCTGATTATGCAGCGCAATTTGTTTTTGTTTTTTTGGGGGTTTAATTTGACATTGTGAACTAAAGATTCTGCTATTAAGATGAAAAAAAAAACCTCTTTCAAGCGCTAATGGGTGATTTTGAATAGTCCCATTGTGATCAATAGTTCAACAAGAACAAGAACAATCAATTTCCATCCAGTGGGGCAGGGGCATAACTTGGGTTGCCAGCAGGGGAAACAGTTTGTGCCATCCAACACACAAATATTTTGCCATATTAGCTTGCTCACCACATTGGATCCATTAAAGCACTGTTTTTGAAGTACACATACCGCAAGCTTTTATAGGTCAAACTGAAAAAAAACAAAAAGGGAAATATCTCAAAAATCTGACATGCTAAAAAAAAAGTAATTAGTACATGTTTAAATTCAGCGTCACAAATATGTTAAGGGACACATAAATTCACCTCTGATTTAAAATTTGTTTTTGACAAGCAAAAAGAAAGGGAACATATATTATATTATTTAAAAAAATGTAAATGTGAAATATAAAATTGTTTATTTGAATACTAAAATAACGTCACGATCATCACTGAAAATCAACATTTTAGTTCATTTAATTTCCAAAAATATAGAATAATTGTAATAATTTTATAGTACAGTGAACCCTCGGTTATCGCGGTTAATGGGGACAGAGACCACCCGCGAAAACTGAAAATCCGCCAAGTAGCGGCGCACCTTCAAAAATGCTTAAAAAAAAAATATATATATATATATATATATATATATATATATATATTTTTTTTTATTTTTTTTTTTTTTCACTCTCTCTCTCTACCCGTATATATATAATGCTTGGAACTGGCGATAGAAGTTTGTATGCTTTTGTGCATGTGCTACTACCTGTAAAATCCGCATTCACTGAAGCTAAACCCATGAGAACTAGACATGCCCATGAGTCTGTGAAGTGTATACACACACACGCACGCACACACACGCCTACATTTGCCATCTAAGGCATAGAAGACAATTGCAGAATGAATTAGCATGTTGATCATACCCACAGCCGTCGAAGTGTCAAGCAAGCGCATTGTTCTATCTAACGTGCGAGTCACCTTCAACAAGACAGCAAGTGCATGTCGTCGGGGCATTTATGCTGTCTGCAACTATGATTCTTTGTTCTCGCCGCAAAAACAAAGTACTTGGTCCTTGGAAATGCAAATGTCTGTGCCTGCTGAAAAGAGGATTAAAGGGTTGAGAGAGCTCGCCGACCATTCGCGTTCAAAATTGTGATGCTTTTCCACGCATGAAATCGCGAAACATTCCTAAAAGCTTAGTCATCCGCTGACAGCAACACACTGTGTCTAGCATCGAATATCTTGAGATTTCTTTGTGCATTGTCCAATATTTGGTGCTGATTAAATATTGATCTCTATACATTTTTGAACATGGTGAAAAATGTTCCCTTGAGTTAGATTATATGGGGCGTTACTGGAGGCCACTCATCATTTTTCTGATACCAACAGTTTGACTCAAGAGGCGAGATTACCACATTCATTTCTCTTGTAGCCTCTCAATATTCAAGCTGAGTAATCAGCAAGCTTTTCTCTGATGACCTTTCACTACATTTATTTTTCCGCTGTGCTAAAAGCCATCAAGGTTGAAGGGAGAATATCTCATGCCAGTTACATTATCCCGTTTAATCAAATAGTCTGTCTCCTTATCATGTTGGAATGGTTTATTTAAATGAAAATGGTTAATCATATCTGAAAACTGCCAAAAGTAATAGAGGGGTGTTTCGTGTCTGCTCATACTTGTAGTATATATATGGTAAGACCTATTGTCTCAAAATTGCTTCAACACTTTAAAATTCAACATTTACCGCAGGCGTTTCAAAGCTCCGTGCTCAAAGTGACATTTCCAGGCAGAATACAATACCCAAATTTAACATGTGAATACTGTACTCGTTTTTGTCCTATCCTTAATATTTCTGAAATCAATAAAGCGAAGCTGCTTTCATTCTCGACATTATGCCGCCTTGATTACAATAGATGTTGCGTTTAATCATTTCTCTTGGGTGAGGGATTTTACTGATTGTGAAAAATGAGAATTGGGTTCAACTATAGAACGGCAGCTTCATCAGCATCCTTAACCCCGGTTCATTAAAAGCTCTTTTATTCTTCACTAAAAATGATAAAGGATCTCCTACCATGTGCCTTGTTGCCAAAGTCATTTACGTGTGAGGGCATGACTCATGATCGTCTCTGAGTTTCATTTATTTGAAAAAACTGGACCGAGGGACTGAGTTTGTTGTTGCTTTAACAACTAAAAAGAAAAAAAATCTAATATTTAGTGACTGATATGGCGAAAGTTCAAAGAAATTGTCTTCTTCAGAGTTTCTCAGCCTCGCACACCAGCTCGGCTCCTTAATTTGTAGTAATATTTGTTTTGCCCTCATAATTAAGCACCAACATTTGCAAATCGTGATGAGTCTTTGCTGGTGAAGTCGCTTACCTCAATTAGGCTGTATATTTACTTCTACATGACATGTTGGAAGATGCCCCCAAATAAACAATGAAGGGGAAAGTGAGGTTTCGTTATTAACAACCGAATAGTAATATTAAATCTCAGGCGGAGGAGTGCGCCAGTGCAGCAGTTTGTCAAAGTGTGCGATCAATAGACCTCAGTCCAATTCTCACAAGTGAGCGATCCCACTGCAAGGATTTAAAGCTGCTGACCTAATAGCCCTAGTGGTGCGAGATTGACTGAGGAAAGTGGACAGGAGCATGGACATATACAATCATGGCAAACGCAGAAGAGATGCTAGTGATTGCTGCTTCACTGATGCATACGCCTCAACCTTTAATTTAATATTACTACTCTGGTTAAGAATAAAACACCATCAATCCCAATTTAGCTTTCTTTATTGATTTTGTTCTCGCGTTCATCGCTAACATAGATTGTAAAAGTAAAGATATATCCAGGAATTGTCTGAGCAGAAGTCTTCTTTTGTAAAATGAGCCTTAAACATTCAATGTGCCTCACTTGGTGTTGTACGTTGTCTTTAGCTTTTTTAAATACCCTGTTCAACACGAATTACAGGTTTACTATTTTTTTTTTTAATCAGATATGCAAGTAAATAATTTCTAGATACTTTTTGGTGCAAGTTTATCTGGTTTTAATAATCTAAATAATAATAATAATAATAATAATAATAATAATAATAATAATAATTGATCATTTCTGTTTTAATGGTTAGGTTAAGCAACAGTGTTTGGGCATTTGTCAGGCAATACTGCACCTTTCTGGGCGTTCCTGGACATTAGACCAGATAAAAACAGGTCTAAGTTGTGGCACAGATTCTGAGCTCTGTGAACATATGTGGTGGATTTAATCTTATTCAATGCACATTTATATGACAACAGCATGCATCAATCCCTCTTATTATCATCTTCAATACATTTTTAAGCGCACAAACCCTGACCATGGCTCAATTACCATGGCCGAATACAAAAATAGGAGATAAGTATAAGAATTTTCTTTTGTCTACTTATAAACATATATACTGTACACCTCCAGTTTGAACAAGTCAACAAGACCACGCAACTTTTCTTTGATGTTATTTCATGCAATGTTGCATTCAAAGATTGTACTGTGTTGAGGTTGATATCAGTCATCTCTGTACTATAATGCCACAGACATCCACACAGAAGATGTCAAGACTTTTTTTTTTTATGTTCCAGACCTATTAAATTGTGTTTGTTTGTAGTGCACCTCTAAAGTGCCCTTCTAGTTTGATACGTTGTTGTTGTTGTTCATTTATCCTCCCACACATGCACACATATAGCATAATGTCAGAGCAGGCTTCAAGTCTCCTTTAAGCAGATGCTGGAGAGGTGTAACAAATCAATGCACCCAGACTGGGAAAAGAGAGACTCGTTTTGGATGACTTTGCGTGCATTATTCATTTGAGAACATAGAAAAAGTCACAATTGCTGCCGCAGCATAGCTAACCCGGGGGCAAATAACGTTAAAGCCAAAGAAGTCAGTAAACATCAGCGCAGAAGTATATGGTGACTGCTGGTGTTTTAGATTCTATTGAACAAATTGAGACCAAGCTGGCCTTGAAGGTCCTGTAAATTAACAAGCTGGAAGACATTACTTAAGTAATAAACATGTATTCCAGTCTTAATACCTAAGGTGTGCTGACTGAACAAGTGAGCAAAACAAAGGGCGGCAATTGGCTTGCTCAGGAGACCACTTCATCAAAATTCTTACAAAACGTATCCAAATCATCCTCATAATAGTAAATTCACAAAATTTTCAAATCGACGATCTCACATGTTCTGCATGTTTGTGCTCTTTAATCAAATAGTGTGTGTTCACATAAACACAACCTGAACGCATTGCACTCATTTCTGTCAACTACAAATGAATGAAAACACCTCCAGGCTGTGTTTGAAATACAGTACTATGTGCTGCTGCAGATATTTTTTTACAGCAGCATTGTCAGAGATGATGGTCTTCAAAGATTGAAGTCGTCATTACTGTACAGAGCTTCCCAGTACGGCCACAATTGGCAACATTGATCAGAATTCGATGTGGACGTTTTCTTAAACAAAACATCCCCTTGAGATCACTTGGAATACAGTATTTTGTTTAAAGGGCCAACCTGTCACAGAAGTCACTGTGCTGGCGATGTTTAAAGTAACTTTTAATATGATTAACATCCATACACATACGAGTAGAAGTTAACCCTTAAATTACCATTATCTTAGAAAAAACAAAAAACATTTTGACATTAACTATAATGGTGAATGGGTTGGGGTTGCAAACGTAAAATTGCCGATGCACCTCAGTGACCTAATTTCTTTACATCAGCGGTCCCCAACCACCCTTCCACCACCGCCCGCACCCGCGTTGCTGTATGCTGAAATCGAGCATTTATTTCTCTCCTATTACAGTTAATTTATTATTGTGTTAGCGAAAAAAATTTTGAATTCCATGGTATATTTTTGAACATTTTGGTCAAACTTTAAATCGTACGACTTTTGGGGAGGTCAAACTTCCGCGTGGTGATGTGTGGCGACGAGTCCACAAACTGTTATTATTTTCGCGATTGTCCACTTCAATCATGTTCGGTCACGTCACAAGGTGTGTGGCGGGACTTACAGACAACATTTCCTTCCCATCTGCCTGGGGTACATTGAGACAGCTGCTTACACTGCAAGGCACAACCCTTCGCAATTTCTTCCCAATGTGTCAAATGCGGCAGCTGGACCTGGATACGTGTGACAATAATGAACGCACCTGATGCTTCTGCTGTAATGTATTCGATCCGGTACTCAACCGACCTGCAATCATATTAGTTTTAATAACAAGCGTGTCGATAATGATTACAAATTAGCCATACACCAACAAAAGCTACCCAGGTCCGACTGTTGAGTTTCTTTCCTCTGATCGTAGTCTATGTGTTCATAGATCCCAGGCAATGAGTTCATGCCATTTGAAATAGCATGAACTGATTAATCTTCAAGTAGTCTGGGTTGTAGCCTTCTGTTAGCGGAACATCTACTTCGATTTCATGGTTCAAGTGCTCAGCTTTTTTGCTATAAGAAGACAGATTGGCTCAAGGTTAAATGCTTTGGCAGGGCAGTCATTAGTGTGCAGCAAGTGAAGGCTGGTGGTAAGAGGAAAAGAGAAGAAAAAAAAAAAAAAAACAACGTCTTGATTTTCTTTTAGATATCTCACAATCACACCACTTGGCCTGTGGAGCAAACGGTCTCAAGTCAATAGCAACGTTCTCCTACCAGAGCAAGATAAAAAAGAATAAACTTTTCTTTCATGTCAATTATGGGCATTGCATCATGATAATCTTCTCGCAGTCTATAGAGACGAGACAAGTATGAGAGATAAAGTTTTATAGAAATGGTTGCCAATTTAATGCATCAATGAAAGCATCAGGCCCTACAGCATTAATCCAGCATATCATTAATTTCATGATCTCTTTTATTGATGTTGACTTCTTTTGGGCAAGGCGATGCTTAGATAAAGGAGTTATGCTCTCCAAGAAAATCATTGAATATGTTTTATAGTGAAAAATGCAATATCAATAAAACTTTTATAAAGCAAAGATGCAATGCATCAAATGTGTGGCTGCAGCAGAATGAAAATGCAAGAGGCTTGAATTTCACATGATGTTTACAAGGTCATTTTGTACTTCACAAAAAGAATAGAGTGTTCAAGAATTAAAGCTTTCAAGCTATCTCGTGAGCAAACGTGCTTCCCCATGCCGGAGACTTGTGATGTTGTCCTCCAAAACGTAACATGCGACAGATAAGAGAGCAGAAACCAGAGCTTGTTTGGGACTCACTTTCTGCCCTGGAGTTTCATGGGTCAGACCAGCCTCTTTAGTTCACAACCGTTTAATGAAGTTCAAGAATTTTACCCTTATTAGCAGAGCTGGGCACTTGACCCTTTTTTTTGCTAGTAAGTCCCCCGCCCTGCGGCCGCTTTCGCGCGACGGTTCCCGCCTCGACCCTCCAGCCGTATTCCAAAAAAATGCTGTGCCTGGTTTCAGTAAAAATTGTGTTTAATTACTCAATTGCAGACAGTAGCTGGAGTCTATTTATTTTTTTAAACAAGGCATCTATTTCAAAGACGCTCTTTATTTGTACAAATGCTTGCTTAAAGATGGCGGTAGACACGCCAATGTGTTGATCACTGCTGATTATAATGGCAATGGAGTGTGTCACTGCCTCACATTAGCTGCTCGTTGTTGGATTCTTGCTTCCTATCAATACTGCAGTGCAATTACAGTGCGAACTCATTTAAAAAATATTTGTGTTCCTTGTTTGTTTCGTTGATGAATTCACTGACGTGTCACACGTTGCCCTGTGGCCATTATGTCAGGCTATTTCGAGAGCACATCTGCAATGCTTATATCTCATTGAATGTTAACCAAACCTTGTTGTAGTAATTTAGTAACCTGTACCGCTAGAGAAGAGGTTTGATTGAGTTTGAGGGGTGTCGATTTGTGGCTAGGTTTTTAATTGTAAAGTGAATGACACATCACACAGAATTACTGCGACGAGTTTCAGTTACATTTGATACCTTATATATATATATATATATATATATATATATATATATATATATATATATATATGTATTGTCTTCCATGCAAAATCTCACAAAAAAAGCATATTTTGTACCCGCCATACTTGATATATGGTGGTTGCAAATATTTTCATTTCTGCTATAACTGCAGCTTTAAGTACTTTTTGTGCATAATTTAAAAAGGCATCTGGCCCTATTCAAAGTCCTGCTCTCAGCAGAAAGTTGCTGTTACTTTGCACAAGGACATTCTTATCGGCCATGACTTCAGGCTGCTGGCACGCGCCAAAGTCACAATGAAGCCTGCCATTACTTTTTTTCTTTCATTTTACTTTTTTTTTTTTTTTTTTTTACATATCTGCTCTCCGAAACCCTTTGTTTCAAGCATTCATGCATGTACACATTACAAGAAGTACAAGCAGTTGTACACTTCTACAGTTGCCAAACTCTGTGTGCATTTCATGTCAGTGCTGCTCGACAGCATCATTGTGGATACGCTCCTGCAACAGGACATTGTTCTCATGAAGATTGGTTTGATATAAGACACCCTGACAGGTCTATAGTCGCTTGTTGTCAATCAAAGGCAGAAAGCAAAGGTGTAGTGGAGAGATGAGTTTTCCTGACTTGTCTTGTAAGAACAGTGCTTGAATGAACAGCCTCTTTCACACGGGATCCTGCAATATTAGCGCATCAGAGCCATAAAAGGAGATCCAGAATTAATCATTAGTTTGTGTCTTTTCATACAGAATCCTGCCTTACAGTCGGATCATCAAATGCTTGACCGTGTCAATGTGAGATTTAATGTATACAATCACGTTCATCACATTAGAAGGGAAACGTTGAGTGTCAGGTGTTAATCCGCATATCACCGTCCCGGGAATTTTGCTTACTCGCAGGTGCTGGTATTGTTGTGATTCTTCGTACAAATGTAGAACATAATTACATCATTCCAGTATCTCTCTGCATGAGATAATGAGCTTTTTTTTTTTTTTTAGTAATGATGCCGCTGCCCCACACAATCACACTGCCGGCAACAAACAGTGTTGCTCTTGCTGTGCAGCAATCAGCGCAGCTTCCTCCCCATCTACACCCTGACCCAACCATTCACTTTTCGTACGCAGAACCTAGACTCATAGCTGAACATCATGCTTCTCAACATTTTCAGGTGCTGATTGTCAGCACCCCGATGGAGGGACTGAAATCTAAAAACAGAGAGGAGCAATAGAATAAGAAGCTTGCTTGGCATATGCTGTGAAGATCAGACACATTTTACAATGTATTCGATTTTGCTGTCCTGAATATCTGAA
The DNA here is from genome assembly GCF_059441095.1 of Idiotropiscis lumnitzeri. Lineage (NCBI taxonomy): Eukaryota > Metazoa > Chordata > Actinopteri > Syngnathiformes > Syngnathidae > Idiotropiscis > Idiotropiscis lumnitzeri. The sequence continues at coordinate 18,969,522 of NC_142393.1, forward strand.
CAGCGTGTGGTCTCAGCAGTTAGTATCAAATTCAGATGATAACAGATAAGATCAATTTAAAGCAAGTGCAGGCTTGTTATACGCATCATTTAATCGAGTGATATAGCCTGGTATTAGACATCTTTTCAGGTCCGCGTCCTCCTGACTTCATATGCACCGATGTGAATGTATCACAAAGGTAATTTAGCTGTTGGCTGTCCTTTCACTTCATTAAAAAGGAATGGTATCACACAGGGACAGATGTATGGTGGGCCGACGTAACTCTGCCAATGCCCATTTGGGCCATGTGACAAGTATTGTGCTCACACAAATAAAGATGGCTCAGAATAAAATCCTCATTTGCTCATAAATTGCACTTGTTTTAAAAATGTAGGTGGATATGCAGATGCGGTGTTGTGATCTGAAATGAAACATGTTTTCATTACAATTGTGCAAGAAGAGTCGCCGTTTGAACTGTGCAAAAAATAAGGTGTATTTTCATGTTCGGAGAGAGGGAGCCTTTCAAATGCATGTCTGTCTGACTCTGACACCCATTTTAACACGTCAATTATTGCCTCAGGAGAAATCTAATACAAGTAAGAAAATGACAGCCTCCAAACATGAAAGCAAAGTGAAATAAGTAAACTTCTTTTTCTAGAAAGCATGATATTTCGGTGCGAACAAATATTCCTGCCAAATTTGTGCATGGAAATCAATATTCAAGCGGTTTTGTTTAAGGCTGCCTATACGATCAATTGTTGCTTGGCGTGCCATAAGTAGCGACGTGCATGGCTGCTTAAAAAATGCTGTACACGTATGGTAGGTTAATCCAAATGTTTTTTTTCCCCTTTCTTTCTTCTTTCTAAGGCTCAGCAGGACATTAATTAATTTCTGCTGTAATTATCATCTCCCGTTGGCTGGAGCAAAAGTTGATTCTCTTAAATCCCACTCAACATGGAAGAATTATAGGCCAGAGGCACGGCACATAAGACAGTTCTGTCTACTTAAACATAACAGGTTGTTAGTCTGCAAAAATGTGTTCAAGAGTAGAAAAATACCTAGCTTGACTGGTATCAACTAATCGGCACTCATTTCAAACACTCCCGTATTTTATTTCTCGCTGGCATGTCTAAAAGATTGGTTTCTCTGAGCGTCTTGACACATTTTTTAAAACCATGTTTATGTTTAATAAGTCTTGAGGATGAGTGGATCAGATCATGATTGGATGAAAACAAAATACTTGAGAACAGCAAAAAACAAAAAGTAGTGTTAAAAAGATTTTAAAAAAAAATCAACAGTAACGTGGTACAATTTTCCTGATTACCTGATCATGTAGAAAAGGAGCAAAGAAAAAAGCATAACCTTACCCATTCCTACCCTAAAACTCTATTTCATTATTGATATATTTTATCAACAATACCCAACATCATTCACACAAATTTGATACCATTGATTGTAGTGTGATGTAGAAATGCTATTGGACTCGTTTATGATCTCAATGATAGAAAATGATCAAAGCCTTCATGTCACCATCCCCAACTGCTGTTGTGTGGTGTCTCTCAGGGGTTCAATCCCGGGTCCTCTACTTTTTTTTTTTCTTTGTATACATATTGAATTTTTATTTTGGATAATCATTGCACGCATATTTAATTTGGGTGACGGATAAAGGTATATGATAAGTATTAAAAGAAATAGGACCAATGAAGACTGTGGAATCCTATCAGGGCTCGTAGATTTGAAAACTGAAGCTTTTATTGTTGTACCATACCTTAAACAAAATGTAAACCGAATCTGAATGAAGAGGTGTGACTGTGAGTGTGAATGGTTATTGTACATGTCCTGCTCATAACTGGTGACCAGTACCCCACCGCTCTGCCAATGTCAGCTGGGATGGACCCCCCATCACCCTGAACAAGCAGTAGAAAATTAATGAAGTAATCAGGAACCTTGGCTTTGTGTTACTGTTTGCATCTTTGACTATTCTACTCACAGTAGCTGCAAAGCTCTGTGATAATTACTGTATCTGTGAAAGGTGTGAAATAAATAAAATGTACTCACTGTCAAACGTAAAAGCACTAGAGGGTTATCAGAGGTTGACTGCCATAGTCATCACATGAGTGACACCCAAAAAAGATCTAAAGAAAGAAAAAGACCATCTGCCGGGTGTTGCAAATTGATTAGGTCAGTCAGTACACGCACAAACTGTCATATCAAACAAATCCCAAGCAGCAGTGCAACAAGTAAAAGAAGCATCCAAGAGAATAATTATAAGGTATGAAAATAATATAGAAAGGAACACATTGGATTACAGCATTGTCTTGTTTTCTATTTCCACTAAAATTTTAGTTTTGAGGGGTCCTGTCTACTGCAGCTTGAAATATCTTTGGAAACATCAGCAAACACAAACCAACCCCCCACATGATTGTTGAATTATGTTAAAACTAATAATGCTGTTAGCTAATTGCAATTCTGACTACCTTTTGGATTCGACATGATAATGCATTGAAGACTGTGACCCAGTCTCACTGCCAAGCTAGCTATGGGCGGAGAAAAAGAAAGTGCTTTCTCCTCATCTTACATTTTATCTTCAGTTTATGCAATAGGCAAATCATAATATGTAACACGAAAAAAATAATAAACACATTACCCTGATAATGCAAAATAGTGTGAATATTTAAAGTGTCTGCAAACATTACACCGGATATGTGAACAGGAACACGACCTCCTCTGATGTAATGTAGTAATTTATCCAATAGATGGCGGTGTTGCTCAGTGTTTTTACTGCTTTTTCGTGAAGATTGCGCAATTTAGTTAGGCTGCTGTCTGGCCCATATATTTGAACGCAAAATGAGCAAATTCAGAATTTATTTTCACTGTGACATTAATATTGAATTAAAAAAACATATAGTGATGACAATTCTGAAAATTTAACTTGTTTATACATTTCAGTATTCTTCTTCTTATTGTTGTTGTACTAGTCATGATGTAGGTGATGAAGACTCCCCCGCACATCCATTATGTGGTTTAACTGTTATAACCTGCCACCCGAGGGCAACTAAAACTTCGAAACGCTGACCTAAATTGTCGGAATTTAAATAATGAATAATATGGTGTTGGGAGAAACCCTTTCCAGAAACTTCAGATAGTTTATAATCTGAGGTAAGAGGATTAAGACTCAGCCTTGGGCAGAAAAATGGATACTGTACATCAAAATAATGTCAAATGCTATACGACTTCCTGCTCCTTGTCCCGTGTGGAAGGAAGTGACAGTCGTCCCGCACTCCACGCGCTTGGTCGCTGGTGCCCGACGTCAGACGTCTAGCGAGCCCACCCACCCCAACTAGTGTCAAACCTCAAACAGCCGCACGCGACACGCGCTCGATCCGTGGGAAGAGTGGAGGACCCACCTCCGACAACCACTGCTGGGCTCCGTCACGTCACGTTACGTCGCGTCACGGACGAGTCCGGCGCTTCGCAGTGCCGAGGCGGCAAGAAGAAGACGAAGACGAGGACGAGGGAGCGTGCATTCGTTGGGGTCTCGAGGATCAGGAAAAGACGCCTGAGAAGAGTTTGGTTGCACGCTCGGTGCTGCTGCGAGGCTGAAAGGAGATGTGCGGCGCAACATGGATATCCGAGGAGGGATAAAACTCGACAAACATCATCCACTCGGACTCGCGCGGGTAAGTACTATATTTGATTTAATTAAGCCACCATTACTTTATGTTCACTGACTGCATGCTATCCATCGTTTTATTTCCCCATCTGCCTCATTAGGGTAGCGGGGGGTTCAGCAGCCTATCCCAACTGTCTTTGGGCGAAGGGGTGGGTGTGGGTGGTTTACCCTGGACTGGTCGCCAACCAATCCAAGGCACATAAAGACAAACAGACAAACATTCATTCTCTCCTAAGGGCATTTTAAAGTCTAATTTAAGACAAGTGCTTATCACCATGCTTCGTAGACGTACAAAGTTTCACCTCTGTACACAAAAGAAAACATGTTACAATTAAAAAAAAAAAAACGAGGAGTGGGGTTGCAATAGTTAGTGTTTTTGAGAATTATTTTTATTTCCCATGGGGAATACTGACAAACTGAGCGCACACGCTGCATATTTGTATTAATGCATGCATCTTTAATTGCATGGCTTTGCAACCAAGCATCATCAGACAAAAATAGGTAAACTCATAGAGGTTGGGCATATGTTAATATATATCTTTGTTTATGTATCACGCTTTCTGTGAACGGTCACAAATCCACTTATTGCTCTAAAGAACTGCTGGCAGAACTCATTTGCTGTCAGTAATCAGACAGGGATTGAACTGAGTCGGTGCTCATCATCTCTCGCAGTCTTTAATTGAACTGAGCTCCAAGCTTGACTGCAGTTAAGATTGTCCAAAACCCGTATGTCAGCAATTTCATTGCAAGTTATTCTCATGAAATCCTCGAGAATGCCTGCACATCCAAATTGTGCCTTTAAGTGTATTCGATGTAGCTCAGAATTGATCACTGAGAAAAAATATCATCCCTGTGGCAATGTTTTTTTGTGTGTGTTTTTTTTTTTGGTCAGGCTTTTTGCAGTCTATAAATACTGAGGTTTAAATCCACTTTTTTTTTAGGATGCATTCGTTAGTCATCCCACGGTTTTCAGAAAATTAGAGCATTCTAACATCTTGGAAATCTCCTTCATTGCCACACTTGTAATGATGCCACCATGTCTGAAATAGGAGGATGAAACAACAGCGTAGCATCCAGAAAAGAGCATGAAAAGTGGAAAAAACAGCATTGTTAAATAGTGCTAGTCAGATTAAGTTGCCGCTAATCACCCTGTTCTGTGGCAGAGAGAAACATTTGGAGTACCACTCATGTTCGGACGGCGGGGATTATCGTCTAAATTTAGATAAGGTCATTTACTACCCCACGGAGTGTTTTTGCTCTGGGTTAGTACTTTTGGTTATTTTGGGCAGGCTCTGTTGCTTTGGCTATATCTTACATGAGTACTACTCGTTTAGTTTTATTTCACATTGCCATTTGCACGGCTGTTTGCATAAACTAACACACACTCACAACACGCACACATGTTTGTCACGCAATAAGATACGGGGTAAGGAACTCTATAAGTGATTGACGCAACTGGAAAACAAAAATAAAAGAACCAGAAAATACTTTCCAAAATTAAAAAAAAAAAAAAATTAAAGATCTGGTTTGTTCTGACAGCGGGAGATATAGCACATGGTGAAGCAAGCTTAGGACTGCAGAATTTCCTACAAGATCAATAAAGCATCTACTCGGGCTGGGCAATATGGCCCTTAGGCCATATCTCAGTATTTTTTTTTTTGTCTGAATAGCGATAAACAATATATATCTTGGTATTTTCTCAAAGTTAAAGTCATAACAACCCTGTGTCAGGTGGTGCTTGCAGGACATGCGTCTTAAATACAAAGATAAAGGGAGAAAGTGTTTGGGGCTGGAATCTGTGATGGAAAGCATATATGGAACATGTGTCACAGACGCTTCCAGGACCGGACCAGTACAAATTTGACCACTTAAATTGATCAAGCCATTTCACCGCATTGTCCTTTGCACGTCAGGTTCAATCGTTTCCGTAAGGAATATCTTTACGCAATAAATGAATATCCACGTCTGAATGTGAACTCTGCCATGTTCACAGCCATCCAACTAACTAGTAATTTGCTTTTCTTAGAACATAGTGTAAGCACATTTTGAGCATGCATCATCAATCAACCACATTCATTGACGCCCGGCGAGTGCTATGTACCCACTCAATGCATTTTGGCGACGGAGTGGGCGCTTATCCATTCATTCAGTTATGAATACTGTTACGTACTAATGCAAGACACAAAACGGCCAGTTGGGTCTCCAACTATCAAGCAATTGCTAGCGTAAAACGCAAAAAGGTATTTATTATACATGTAGAACCGAGTCTGGTGTGAAGCGCAGTCTAAATGTGTGCAGGGGTTGGCTCGACTAAGTTTTGGTATTTTCACAGACGCTTGGAAGCATGGTGATTTTAAAAAAGGGGGGTCTGCACTGTTGTGGGTATGAACACAACCCACTTGATTTTCTGCCATTCAAAGCAGCTCCTCTCATTCCCTTTAAACAAAGTCGTACTGATAGTCCTTAACCAGCACCAACACCATTAGGGTAACCACAACTCATTAATATTGTCGCTATGGTAACGTAACAGACGCCAGAGAACAAATTTAAAGCCCATGAATAATTCCGGCCACTATAAAACTGAGGTATTGTGTAACAACAAACGTGAAGCCACACCTTTTTGTAATTATATTAGCTCCTTATGAAATGCGTCAACATGAGGCACCACAGAACAAATGTAAAGTGCATGAAAATATATAACTCAACATCACGCTAAATCAAGAGCCAGTCACTTCATATTGTGCAGAGCGGGCTTCGTGCGTGGTCTGATTTTTACTCATTTTGCTGTCTTTTAGTTTTAAGATGAGCTTTACGTGTACGAGACAATTGGCATCTTGACATGTGCCTAGCGTCTCTCATAGACGGTCACTTTTAAAATTAAAAAGTTTTTCAGTCTTAGATATTAAACAAACTGGAAGTACTCTACGTTTTTGTATTCTTTAATCTGTGGGGCCCGATGACATGAATCATAAAGTGGTCCACCCTTGTAATGCCAATTCCAAAGATGCTCTTAACATTAAATATTAAACATTCAACAGTCATCTTTGTAACATTTCAGTCTGAAATTCTTGATCTCGATAATATGAAACAATGACAGAAGCAAAACATGGCACAATCATTCCTCGTCCCATATCTGTAACCCACACAGGCTTCAGAATAAATCATGTTGTCTTTGATAACATCACGCATGTGATTGACATGATATAAACACAGCTCGGCACCGTTTTTTTCCTAACCAGCTGCCTTCCTGAGCCCAGTGGCGCATATCCTTCTCAGGCAGTTCCTTGTGGAGCCCTGCATTGGGATTAAAATCCTTCTTTTGCTTTGAAGTCCAACGTTGAAGGTCTCTCTTGGATGTGCTTCATTGCAAGAAGTAAAAATGTCCGTGTCCTTTCAAGCATTGACTCCATGAATTTGTTCACTATTTAATAAAGCATGCCCAAGAACCACACAAGCAGAATATCATCCGTGACTGGCAAAATAGCAAGCAGTAGTCTCTGACTGCAAACAATGTCGTAGTTGTCTTTTTTGTACAGACTATAGCAGTTACATCTGTTGCTTAACCCTGCATTAAAACGTTTCTCAGATCATGGGTGGCCTTGCATTCTAACCACCCCCATTAAGTCCTCTGTACTAAAAGTACCTATAAATCAGGGTTGAGCAATATGGCTGAAAAGTCTATCAAAATACCAGTATTTGTCAATAGCCATATATATATATATATATATATATATATATATATATATATAGTTATATAATTACATTTTTATTTTATATTAATTGAATTATTATTATATTTTTATATCCATTTATTTCTTTTTTTTATATTGAAAATAAGAAGTACCTGGCAAAAAAACGAGGGAATTCAGGTAACGCAGCAGTGAAAAAGTCAAATAAACTGGTCAATATAAAGATGAATTACATGCCTTTTTAAAAATAATGTGCTTAGTAAGGCTGGATTTTACGGTTGAGAGGTTTTTCTCAACATAAGTATTTTATTTCAGTCAATATTGATAATTACTGATTTTTTGGGGGGGTGACTGATTTTTTTTTTGGGGCGGGGGGTGAATATTAATTTGATTAAAGATAAAATTAAAAATAATTCATTTGATGAAATTAAATTAAGCACAACAATCAAGAGGAAAACTATTATTATATTATAATATCTATCCATTATCTATACCGCTTCTCCTTACAAGGGTCGCGGGAGGGCTGGAGCCTATCCCAGCTATCTTCGGGCAGTAGGTGGGGGGGACACCCTGAACTGGTCGCCAGCCAATTGCAGCACACACAGAGACGAACAACCATCCGCGCTGACACTCAAACCTAGTGGCAATTTAGAGAGTCCATTCAACCTGCCATGCATGATTTTGGAATGTGGGAGGAAACCAGAGTTATATTATAATATCTGGTAGTAAAACATTTTCAAGGAACAATGATGTGTTCATTATAATGTTGTGCAAAGTGCAATGTTGTTAACATCCATTTAGCTTAGTCAGTGCACCGTAAATGTTTCTTTTTGGGGGACGCTATACACCAAAGCAGCATTGTTATGCAGTTACATTAACCTTCATTTGTTCTTCATGCAATGTAATCAAAGCCAACTAATACTCGACTTCCTATTTTTAGCTTTTTAATTTTTTTTTACACATTTTTTACTTGCCTGAGAGATCAGGACAAGCAAGATCTTTACTTCGACATCAAGTATCCATCTGAAGGAGTGATCTTCTATTGAGTTGCAGTGCGGTGGCTGCTCATTTGTTTGAATGAAGTTAAGGTTAAGCCACACTTTCACTCAGTCTACGTATGCCACACGCTCATGCGCGCTGGTGTGCCTGCTCGCACTCACTTCTTAGGTGGTCTGGCACATCTTCGCACTGAAATCACACTTTTATGCCCCAAATTTTCTCATAGGTGCTTGTTGTGGCACAAATCTTGCGTCACAAAATAACACAAAACATGAAACATCATTGGAAGATCTTGCGAATTTTTCATTTTCTAACAAGACACATGCATAAATGTAGTGCATTTCAATCCATGTTTGGGGAAAATATCAGCACATTTCCTGTCTTGTAACTTCCAATACAACAATTTCATTGGAGGGAAAATGGAAATGGAAAACACTTCCACAGTCCTGGAACAACATCAAAGAAACATATTTCCATTTGAATAGGAATAGAGCGTAATTGGCCCCTTTTTCAGTATTTGGTGAGAAAGTGAGGTCTGATCCGATGCTGCACATGGCTCCTGTGAGTGTGCCAGCAGGACTCAGTGAAAGGAGCTGCTTCCCTCACTGAGACGTTGAAGTTGCAGCCTGTCTCCTGCAGCTTTTCATCTAAACGCTCACTGTGCCTGCTCCCTCTTGCTACATTCCTCCCCTGCAACATTTCAAACTGAACTTTGAACTGTCAAAAAAAAAAAAAAAAAAATCCCAAATATGGCTTATATAGGGAATGATGGCAGGCAGCACTCAGCTCACTAACAAGCACATTGAATTTCCTATGATTTTTGTATGACAAAATATTATTGCTTCAGCAGCTCAACACTTTGACGCAGCAGTCGGAGAAAATGGTTTCATGAGGAGTAGCAGCTAACCTTTGGTTAAAACTACCAATCTAGAACTGTAATGTTCTGGCTTCAAATCCACACCCTTTGCATTGTCATGTAGACATTCTAACCAGTCGGCTACCATGCCCCTTTATCTCAACCAACAATACAATGCAATATATAAAATAATAAAACTAAATTGTGACGTTTCACAACTTGGGGTCACGGGTTCATTGTTGAATTAAATTAAATGTATGAATTAAAATTGCCAGTAAATAATTTATTCCATCCATGCATTATTCAAGATGCTTATCCTCAAATTCATAAAATTAATTGTAAATTAATATACACATTCTCGATGTCTATTCTTCGCACTGTACATGGAAACAGCCAAACAGTTGGTCTAGTGAAGCGTCCTCTCTGTAACCAATTTCATTGGTTGTTTGAATAACCAATAAAATTGCTAGTCCCATAACCAACCAAATTGGTCAAGTTCCGACCAATTTAGTGCATAATGGAACCAATATGATTTTTACAAACTCGATTGGTATTTTTATTTAATTTTTTTTAACCAAACTGTTTTTAGAGTGTGGCAATCTTCAAAATTCTGACTTTAAGAAGCTTCCAGAAGACTGCCCCCCAAAAGTGCAAGAATTCCAAGCCTATTTGGAACGTGTCAAACGACAGTGCCAATTTTTTGTGACTATTTACAAGGCAATTATAAAGTCTCTTGAAGACCTATAATTACATGGATTGACGAAGCTGCAGCAACCCCATGAAGTTTATGCCAAATAAAATAACTATCAAGTCACCCGGAATATAAATTTATTGTGTACACACACATCCTTTCTCCTGGCCAACCGGTAAACTTTTTCATGCTCAAATAAAGGGCGTCCATAAATGTCATAATGGAATTACCCAGCTTTATCATAATAGAAGATAATTGTTTTACATTTCATACTCAGCCACAGCTTTTTATGTTTAAATGTGGACATGCAGATGCAAGCTGCCTCACCACACACATACACACACAAAGTAATTTCAACATTTAAATAAGATATAACCAGAACAATTCAATTGAAAAAAAAGCAGGAGAAGAAATCCAGATCTGTTCAGCGGGATATGCGTGTGGTGTGAATGCTAAAAGATGGGCACGATTTAAAAAGACTGCAGCTATTGAATATTTTGGTATTCATATATCCAACAGCGGCACAGTGGTCGACTGGTTAGCACGATGACCTCACAGGTTGTGGGATCGGATCAGTTCTGGCCCCAGCCTTCCTGTGTGGAGTTTGCATGTTCACCCCGTGCCGGCGTGGGTTTTCTCCGGGTACTTTAGTTTCCTCACACATTCCAAAAACATGCGTGGCGCTCTAAATTGCCCCTAGGTGTGAGTGTGAGATTTGACATCACGTCACTTAAAGTAAAAACACCTTGATTGATTGTCTCCAAAAGTTATTTGCACATGTGGAGGAATGCGCTTATCTGTAAGCTGAAAATATTAGAATAAAAAGCACAATATTTTTTTCATTTTATTCAAGTTGTAAACCGCTGCTTATAAAGAAAGCAATGTTGAGCCGGCTCTCACGTATAAAAATAAAAAATATTGTGAGTTTTATTAACACATTCCTTACACACGTCCTCATATATTTTGGTGAGGATCTATCATTGTTTTTTGTACATTACGCAACCCTAATGGAACGGTTGTACACCGTTGCACACACACTGGCTGGCTGCGTTCGCCAGTCCCTCCTGCAATACATATCTTTTTTTTTTTTCTTGAAGAAAGAATATGTTACCAGACATGGGTAAGAATTCTATTCAAATTATCGAAATATGCGATGGCGCCATATGGGATATTTAGAGTAAAATAGACCTGGAAACAAGGCCAAAATGAACAGTTACATCACACGACCACTAGTATAAACATTCTGATCAATATTGCGTTTGTGGAATATGAGTTAAAGTGCAGAATTCACCCTTTTTTAGACATCTCAGCGGGTGGCCATTTTGTCACTTCTGTCAACTGAAAATGACATGCTAAGTTTCTCAGGGCTCAGGTAATAACCACTCATGGCTCAGCTTCAGAAAACAGGCAGCGAGCGAGAGACGAGGCACTTTCGAGAGAAAACACAAAGCGTCAAATAAATGAATTCATAAATAAAGGACTTGTCGAATATTAAATAAATTGTTGGCAAATTTGACCAAATAAATGGTGACTACTCTTCAGGTCACAGCAAAAATGTACTATTTGATTTAGGTGGGAAAATTGGCCGCTGTTTGGAACTTAGCACCTTGACTGAAACACCAATTCCATCTGATGAAAATCAAGCCCAAAGCGTGATGCTGTCGCCACCGATCTTAGCCATGTGTCTGGTGTTCTTCTGAGGATTTGTGACGGTACGTTGTTATTTGTTCAGAATTTTCTTCGAAGGACAGATCCAGGTTGACTGAACGCATGTGGGTGGCCAAATATGTGGTGGCCTGACTCAATGTGTGTTGTGATCTGTAAATCTTCTTCTGCTGTCTACACAAAGTTGATATTGTCTTTGCGTATCTTGTCCTCTATGTGCTCCTGCACCAACATGAATTTCCCTTCAAGTGACAACATTGTCTGATTCTGATACAGATCTGGTAAAGGATCTGACGAAATCCTGAAGGGAAAGTGTATCTAATGGCAGTGAGAGTGCAGCCATATCATTACGTGGCTGTCTTGTGATCACAAATATTGAAAGACAAATGAAGCTGAAGCGCTGTCATTTTTGGACATTTGCTTTCACAGCATCTCACAACTGCGAGACACAATCTGATCGGATGCCGCTATCTGGACCGGTCTGTCACGGAGCTGCTGCTGTAGCGCTTTTGATTCATGTGTGTGGGGTCAGGAAGGGAAATTTCACGATTACTAGCAATCTCAATGGGAGCGGGGGCAGAAAATGAATTTTAAATAACCTGCAGGCACTCAGAGCTGTGGGATGGAGGAAAACACTGTTGAAGCGGGTGTCTGCAGATCAAGTGAAGTCACAGCTCAGGTGATAAAAGATGCAGCATCTTGTGCCATTTTTACTAGTCTTGTCTCGTTTCTGCAGCGAGTGGGTGTCTGGTCTCATTCATGATTCAGTGCTTGAGGGTGTGCGCTAGACTGAGAGTGTCTGTACGTCGGCCCGGTATTTCAGTGTGAATTTTTATCTTCATCTGGACGAGGAGCACCTTTCTATTAACACACTTTTGAGCCCTGAAAATTTGATAGCAGCAGAGTGATCAGTTGTAGTGGAGAGGGTTAAATCAACTGGCATCACTGTCTGACTCAACTACAATTTGCGGTTTGTCAGCTCCAGCTGCTGCCGTCAGATGAGAGGAAGAAAAGAGGTCGTGGTCTGACAATGCTCAAAATCCTGTGTGCTTTTGTCTCTGGAAATTGGAGGCTTTTCATCAACTGGAAAGAATGTATTACAATGTCAAGTAAAAGATGTTTAAATTTTAGCTTCAGGGTGTGGAGGGGCGGTGGCTCCGTATGGAGGCCGTCATGTGCCAAAACGTAATCGTAGTCGGAGGGTAGGGGGAAGGTTGTACAAACAGCCCTGAAATTGATCGGCTGCTCTTCGGATGAATCTTCCAAAATTCTAGGCTAAACACGCCATTCTGATTAATATTGCATTTGTGGAATATGTTTTTATCCATCTGAGAGGGCATCCATTTTGCCACTTGTTGGTGACTGAAAATGACGTCACAGTTTCTCAGGGCTCAGGTAATGACCAATCACAGCTCACATTTAGACAATAGGTCAAATATTGTCAGCTTAGCCATGTTTTACTCATCAGTCAGAACAGCTGTGTGTGCACCACATTAATTGCTACACTGCGCAACTGTGCTGAATTCCATCTCTGGTCTGTGGCTATCATAAAGTATGAAGAGCAAAAAAAAAAAAAAAAAAAGCAACAAATAACCCGTGGCCAACCAAGGACTGGGGGCTTTGAAATCTGAGGGTCACAGCCTGAGTCCGGTTGCAGACAAAACAAACTATGTAACTCATTGTTGAAGAGATGCTAATCTCTTTCCTTGAGCATCCCCAGACTCAGCTCAGGGACGCTGCCACTGTTTCATTCTTACATCTGACCTTGCATGCGCGCATGAATGTCCTCTAATCTTCTGTATTTCTTTCATTTTAATTACAGTGTATGTAATTTTTTATTTTTCTTGCGGTATTATGTGTATATTACTCAAAGTATTTGGCAAAGCAATAAAAACAAAACCAAGACATTTAAATCGGATAATCAGTTTTGCTTTAGAAGATATTTGTGGATTCAATTTAACTCAATCAAATTGTTCCAATTTATTCGTTGAGATACTTATTAAATTGTCTTTTACATATTTGAAGGTAATGCCACGTTTACAACAGCCTACAAACTGTTCAGTTCATTCAAATTGTAAAATGACAACTAGAAACTCATTGTATAATACCCACTCGAACGCAGCCGTATCGAATCGTAATCCCGCTGAATTGAACCGAATCAAGTCTTTACAGTTTCAAATAAACTTTCCTTGAATCGTCTCACACCTCATATATCGAGAAACATATCGAATCATCTTTTATTGGAGAGAGGAAAACCCCTAATGTCCGAGTTACCACAGCCACAACCGTCTGGCCACAGTATTAGATATGGATACAGTCTCTAAAACATCCATTTGTGATCGTATTGTGACGCTCCACATTTGTAATAAATAGGTCTTTTAGAGCATCATGTTGTTGTACTGTATATGTTTCTTTTAGTAATTTTAGTAAACTATGTTTCGTTTTGCAAAAAAAAAAAAAAAATATATATATATATATATATATATATATATATATGAATGTAGCCTTTAATTGTTATTTTGTATTTATGTGAAGAGCATTGAGTTACCTTGAAATGTGCCGTATAAATAATGCTGTATTACTTTGCCTTGCCTTTATTGATGCCCTGCACATTTTTACCATTCATTCTTTTTTTTTTTTCTTTTTTTTTTACTATTATTTAAAAATGCTTCTATTGAGGTTAGTGAGTGAATAAATTGTAAAAGATGGATTCTACTACCTATAGAAACCATGACCAAACTTTTACTCTCTATTTAATGAGCACTTCATTTCTCACTCATATGTCACTTTATCGAAGGGCGAGTGAATGAACGAGTTGAGGAGGCCATAATAGGGTCAGAAAATATTTAGCAGTCACACAGCAGGAATCATATTCCATTGTAAAATCATCGGTGTCATAAATCATTGGAAAGGGACTGAAACTTGTTTGAATGTCGATTCTTTCACTAACTAGCATCTGATGAAGCAATCACACACACGCATGCGCAAGCACACATATCACGAATAATCAATTTCTAGATTAAAGTAAATCATTGCTCTTATGACTAAATCATTAACGATGATGTTAAGCAACTGCTGTGGACCTGCCATCCGCCACTGGGCAGCATCTTTGGATTTGTTGGTGACTTTTATCCACTAACTAACATTTGCCTCATAGCTGCCACCCTGATGAGTAATGGGGATCAAAAGGTTGCTGTTAAAAATTAGAACAAATGTGATCATTGTACCTTCCAAGCTGAAAGATCGGCAAACGCAAGTTTATGTATTCAAGCGGACTCTTGTACACGTGTGGTTAAGCACCCACGGATTTGCTTATTGGCTGATGTTTTCAATAGCGGCTGGACAGCGGACAGCCACGTTACATCACGAACATGTCCGGAACAGTTCGTGTAAGGATCTAAGTAGCTTACTGTAGATACAAGGGTCACCCCGCCTCTAGGCCAAAAGTCCGCCGGGGTTGGCTCCAGCTCTTCCACCACCCTAATGAGGACAAGTTGTATTGAAAATGGATGAGGTTCCAGTGGCGGCTTCTGTTGAATTTCAAGTCCTTCTCCCCTTTATTCCTATACGTGGAAGATGTATTCAGCGAAGCGCTTGCAATTATTCCCCCTCGAAGGAGAAGCGCTGCAAAAATAACCAAGAACATGAAAAGGTGATTTAAATTCTCAGTGTTTTATTATTTAAAGCTAACATTTACTCATGACATTGGCATTGTAATAACCGCGGGATATGTTGGAGCAAAGATGACACTCTGGAGCTAATCTCCATCGTGAGATTTATGGACTAAATGTTTTACCTTTTAATGGCTTTGTAGACTCCGAAGTGAGTGTATTATATGTGAATGTGACAGGAATGCAGTGGATGTATTCACACTCGAATCAGTATGCTCTCATGATTTTCAAAGATACTTCTGAAAGTGTAATATTTCAGTCATCTTTTTTTTGGACTGCTTTGCTTCTTGATAGACTTGACACAATATTATTGTTTTCACCTCTCTCGTTATTTCCGTGTGTGTGCAGTCAAAGAAAACGGGGCAATCACTCTGTTCAACGTCGCGGCGAAAGTCACTTTTGCTCATTTTCTCACGCTATTTCATCTTTTCTCACTTTATCACCAGCCTGTCTCACACAAATATTTAATCTGCCGCTTTATCAGAAATTATCATACTGGAGCTGTCAACATGGTTGGGGTGTGTTCGACTAAAAATAAATAAAACTGTTATTGGCGACAGCAGGAATGTGTCTCATTATCATGGCAATTTCTTTTGTGCCTTTGCATCAGAAATTAGTCCCCAAGAAAATGTGACTCTTCTAAGGAAATGGGAATAGTTTTGTGCTGTCAGCAATTTGTAGCCGAAATGTAATCTCTGCATCTAAGAGGAATTTGAGGAGACGTCCAGTGCTTCGTTACATGTTTGACAACCATTCTCCTTTTTGTTTTGTCTCAGCAGGTTTCTGCATAAGCCCGAAATCCCTTTCATTTTTATTTTGCAGACATGATCCCTGCTATGCAACGTTAAGCACACTTGAGCCTTGATTCTGCCTTTGTAGTCTCTGCCCGGACAAATCGTTTTTGTTTTTCACACCTCAATGCTGAAATTGCGTCTAGAGCGACTAATTGTCATATTATTTATCTTGAAATGCCTTGTCAGAGAGTTTTGAGAAAAAAACAATCAAGTCCTTTTTGAAAATCGTTGGTCTTTAAATGCATCAGTAGGAGCAGGGCTGCTTGATTATAAATAAATATATATATATATATATATATATATATATATATATATATATATATATATATATATATATATATATATATATATATATTCATTGCGATTATTTTGTAATAATTGAAACAATTTTTCAAATGATTTTTTGGGGGGTACAACCATATTTATAAATGGAAACAGACAAGTCAAATTTATTTTATCTTCTCAATTAGTAGATTATTATGCCCAACCAAATTCAAATACTGTTTAGATCGGGGGTGGGCAAACATTTTGATTGGCGGGCCACAATGGGTTCTAAAATTTGACAGAGGGGCCGGACCAGGAGCAGGTGGATGTGTGTTTGGGTAACCTCACCTCATTGGAGAAAAAAAAATACTTTTAATTTGAAATGAAAGTGAACAAAAGCATTACAATAATATATGTGTCTTAGAAAAACCACAGTATTTAGAAAATAAAACATTAACAAGGTTTATTCATTTAATTTTTTTCAAATTTGGCGGGCCGGATTTAAACGTTTAATGGGCCGCATGTGGCCCCCGGGCCGTAGTTTTCCCACGCTGGTTTAGATCAATCTCATTCGATGCATTTTTTTCAAGGCAATTAGTGAGTCCTAAAACAAAGAAACTTTGTTGATTTTATTGATTAATTGATCTTCTTCACAAGCAATTAGGGAAATTTAGTCCAATGCCCATCTGTATTTTTAATTAACTTCTAATGTCTCCTCTTCCTTTTCTTCTTTTTAACAGGGGACAAGTGTAAGTGCTCGAAAGGACAAAGAAAGATTTTCATACATTTAGGATTGGATTTAAGATTGCCTTGGCCTGAGACCATAAAAATGGAGTTGCTGTGGAAACTGGCACTGCTGCTGTCGCTGCCGGACTGCCTGACAGGTAAGCCTCCCATGAACGACCTATTTATATTTTGTATGTGTGTTTGGATATTAACTATGAATAGTTATATATTGATTGGTAGCTCTTGAAACTGCTGAATAGATGGCACTTGAAAGTACGCGGAAACTCGCGCCTTTCTAGTAATCCCTCTAATTTGAGGACAATGTGAATGTCTTTTCACTGGCCTCTTCAAGCAGTGTCACTTCAGTTTTGGGGCTTTGCTGAGAAATAGGCAGAGTACCCTCCCTGCAAATTTCTCCTCCCATTCTTGCAAGTTGAACATGTGGCCACTCATTTTAAAGGGCACTTCAATTATTACCCTAATTGTGATTGCATGGCTAGTAGCACAGAAATCCTTCTACTGATCTTGCTTTTAATGAGAGACCTAATTTGCGTCGCTTACAAAATGTTCAGGGTCAAATGTGAGTTCTCCTAATGCCAGAGTTTGAGGATGAGAGCAAGATAAATTAGAGCTTTGCAGCACGAGCATGGTGTAGCAAAGAGTGACTAATCTTTCGTGTTGTCTTGTTCCAGATTACCCGTTCCCCCCTAGCAGCTGGGCTGTAAAATAATTAGCATCTGTGTGTTTTACTCCATCACTTTGTCTCTGTGCTGCATTTTCACACCTACGTTTGCCATTTTGGCAATTAGCACGGTGTGTCTGTAAATCCAACGCGCATCAGACGATGCGTCGTTAAGTGTCTTCAAGGAACAGCGAGTCAGTAGCGGATTAGAATCTGCCCCGTAAATTTGCCTATCTTTATTATAGATCCTCAGGCATGAAGTCCAGTGCAAAAAAAACGGGATACGGTCAAGAACTAAGAGATTTGACAACTGAATGAGAGCATTCATGACAGTGCTGCATAATACACAAGTAGCAGTCTTGCAAAGTGCAAGTTCTAGATATATATTTGTTTTCTTATTAAAGGCAAATGACTTCTTTTGAAAGAGTTTTCATGTCCAAGCTGTGCTGTTGTTTGCAAACATTGACTATATACAGTTTACGATCAATACCTGTGACTTTTTTTGTAATAGCAAATTACACAAAAAGGTTTAGATCACTGAAGCAAACACATTCACACATTTAATTTGCATACATCTAAATTGGCTCTTCTAAAAAGTGCTTATGATGGTATATGGAAGGAAATGTGTGGAACTGCCTTTCACTTTTAATTCTAATTCTACTTTAAGGACATTTTCAAAGGGAAAAAAAATAATTCTCTTCTTACTAATGACAAAAGACCCGTGATAATGATTGATGTGGTTTCTGTTCCGACAGTATATGAGAAAAGGTTGGGCGGTTGGCCATGGCGAAAGCCTGCTGATAGCAGAATATATTAAAGCCCTCAAAGCCTTGGTGTTCTAAGAAATACATTAATAGTATTTTAGAATGCATGAGCACAATACTGAGTAGAGAAAGCACAGTGTCATGATGTCAGGTATCTGCTTGGAGGGAGGTTATCCACCAGGCAACCGGCTATGTGGGCGAGCAGATGAGCCAGGAGGAAGTTGTTCCCATAGAAAGTTCATCGGGAGTTAACCAGATCCCTCCCCATTCTTTCCCTCCGGGGGCTCTTGCTGGATATGTGTTTGTGTGTGTAAAGGAGCAGGGAGGTGACGTTGGAGTAGGTCAGAAGATGCATTTTGACCCATATAGTGAGGGCTAGCTTGCATAGCTTTCGCCTTCTTTAACCAGTCATCAAGTGAAAGATGCTTCAGCATTATGTTCACAACCGTTTAGAGGAAAATGACTGGCAATTTCCGTGTATTCTTTACTTTACTCTTTAAATACTTTCAACCACAAAAATAAAAATGAGAGATGAATTGAATGATGCACCAACTGTTAAATGTTCAAAAGTGAGTGTTCTAAACTTCTGTTTCCATGCCGGTGTTATATTGAGCCAAAGTTTTAGCAAGAATTTAGCTCAACTTTCAACTTGGATGTCATGTTAGTTTTTGGGCTGCGTCTTGTGGAGACTCAATCAACAAACACGTCTGCTGGTTGCACACACTGCACTCAATCATTGCACTCACTAATTGATTCATTGATTAAGGAGCAGAGCCGCTGCTTCTTATGACCAAAGAGAATTGCAGCTCAGTCTATAAACCTATCACCTGTATTACCGTAATTTCCGGACCACAAAGAAAATTTGATTGAAAGCCATAACAGCTGAATTCCGCCGTAAAAACAAACATGTACATTATATATTCGGTGCTTTGCTTTAATAGCCCCAGGGTTGCCACGTCAACATGGGATATTTGCAAAGAAAAATAAATTCCAAATACAGCTTATGTTTTAAACCAGGAGTGTCCAATACAGCCCGTCACAATTCTCATCAGCCCACGGAGGGTGTTGCAGTCGATCACGTCATTAACTCAATCTCTGCCATCCCTCTTTGTTTTATTTTATTAATTCTGGTGCTTGTCAATGGAAGTTAATAAGTTTAAGTGTAGACTCTCTGCACCTGTTGCATGCACATATAAGGAGCCAAACTGGCAAAACTAGCAGTTTCCGTTTTCTACTGTCTACTCTAAACTTAATAATAAGTATCAAAATAATTTCGGGAACAAGCGAGCCAAATATTTCTATACATAGTGAAAAGGGGATTTTGTGGTGGGCCCGGGAAGCGAGCAATGCGCTCGTGTATAAGTTTGCACAATGAACCGCGGGATGATCATTTGGACTTGGTCATTTTATAAGCACCTTGGATGCTGAGAAAATGTGGCCTGTTCTAAATCAATCAGCAACTCGCGCTTGAATTGTTAAGTGTACTGCCTGATTCACTGGGCTCTGGCACTCCTTTTTTGGGGCACTCTGTAGAACTGAACCGCACATTTCAACAACGCTTTGAATTACGAAACAGTCGGAGTGATGCAGTGCACGCTCGGGAGATTATTTCCAAATGCGCCCTTGGTAAGGGAACAGGGGTCCTCTTTGCAGTGTTGTTCTTTGTCACAGTTTTTGTAAAATAAAGGTCCCCCAAAAATGTTCTCAACAATAAAAAAAAAACAAAAAATCTCAGATTTCTGTGGTCTTCCAAGACAACTTTTACTTTGAACAACAATGATCATTTTTCTTCAAAATCTATTTATATTTGTGCAATTGATGCTCTGTCAGTGTGAAATAATGTGCCGTTTTTGATTGAAGGAATGGAATGGAAAAAATAAACTAAAAAATTGATTATTATAATAATTGTTAGTTGCCGTCTTAAATACCAATGCTGCTAAACTTTTCTTTAAGATTTTTCATTTGATTTTTTTTTACTAGGTTTTTGTGAGAGCAAGTTAATTTAATGGCGTTTGGATCTGAGTTACAGCAATTAACTCCTTAGAGTTAATTGACTATTGTAATACAACCTTTATGCAACCCCGTGGTTACCCATGATGTGTATATTGTTCATCTTGACCAAGTTAGAAAACGGTTGAGCCTGATTGTTTATCACCTGAGCTCTGAGCAACTGTGATGTCAACTCAACCTGTCTCAGGATGGAGAAATCCGCAGTCCATTGTCAACTAGGAAGGGATTCCTGATTCATCTCACAAACGGGCTTTTGTGACAAATTTGTCACATGGAAAAGATTCCAAAACTCAACAAAGTACCCAAAATAATGATAGTGGATTAAAAAAAAAGAGGTTTTAACCCTTTGATTGATGGTTCAATTAAAGTCGCCCCAAGTTGCTTGTACCTGACAGCTAATAACCTCCTCACCATTGTTGAGGGAGTAAAAGAAAGGTATATTGCTTTAATCCGATGACAAATGGTCCTTGCTGAAGCAGCATGTTTTTCTGCTTATGTACACGGTCAATGGAAATAACAAGAACCAAGAAATAGCTTTAATCTTCGTGTCCCACATACAGAGTTAAACAAAATCAATGATATGTTTCCCCAATGAATCTGCAGTTGGCGACCCTTCATAAAATGGCTGTTATTGCATTTGGTATGTACTCGCTTTGATTTGCGCTAACATGGTGCGGCATTCTTGGATATTGCCTGAGAATATTGATCCAATTTCTCTTTTTACAGACAATATCGTAAGTAATGCTGAAAATCCAAATCCAAAGTTTTCACTCTTGGGCATTGCCTTTTTTTTTTTTTTTACCAATAATGCTGTTATGACCTTAATAAATTGAAGAAAAATAAAGTTGCCGTAAGTATTTCAAATATTTTGATTAGATGGGCTTCAACCTACCGTATATCGCTCAAAGTAACTTAATCCTTAAAATAATATTTGTCCCTCAACGAGAGATCCCAAAGGTGTCTGTTATCGGTCCGAACATGGGGGAAAGATGCTTCTTAAAAGTAAGATTGGAATTTTTTTATTTGATGCATAAAACCTTGAGCTGAAACGAATGGATTTGGGACCTCTCAAACGGCCGATAACTCCCCCACAGCTGACTCCCCGTGTGCCTGTTTATTCATGCTGAGGTAAGCTCGAGGTATTCATTTGCTGTCAGCTACTATTGAATTTGAGATTAGTTTTTATTTCAGACTCCAAAACGGCTCCTGCCTTCCACCCACTATCGCAAGCTGAGTTTTTCCTTCCTTATGGAATGCCTGCATATTATCGCAATCTGGCAGCAGGTGACTGATAAGAATGGAGGCGACCTATTTCCTTTAAGGGATCTTTCATAATGACCTCCGTCTTCATCCTGCTCTCGTGTGTGGGGAACTTTCTGTCAGGATTTTGGATCAGTGCACTAGCCAGATCGATTTTGCTTTCTCAGCCCGGAGGTGCTCATGGCTAGTCTCGCCATGTGATTCTGGGTTAACCCCGATTTACATCTTCAAATAGGTGACAATCTGTCAACTCTGGTTACTCGTCAGATAGATTACCACAATACACCTCGCTGCCAAAATGAAATTCTCTTGGTTAAAAAAAAAAAAGATTCTTTAGCTTGTTGATTTCAGACTGATCTACCGCTTGCAGCAGATAGATATTTAAAGTTTGAATGCAGGTAAGCTAGCTTTTCTGAACCTCACTATCGCATCCCAGGAGGGAAAAAAAAAATGGGTTTCAGGGTGTTTGCATCAGTACTGTGAACAGAATCTTCAACCACAGCCCCAGAGCTCAATTTCTTCATATTTGTTCAACCCTTGTTCAATATTATGTCAAAAGTTGCAAGTTGGTGCTCCCAACAGACACTTCACAGGCGCGTGGTGGTATGACCAAATAACTAAATTGGATGCTTTGGAGTTCATTTTATTGATGACTTAAAGGAGGAAACAGTTTAATCTTGTATCCGAAGCTGGAGCACTTTCTGACTGACTTTGGGCAACCCACTGCGGACTAGTCGCTAGTCACTCACAGGGCACTTATAAACAACCAACCATTCATAATTTCGACTCACACATACCGTATGGGCAATTTAAAGTGTTCGGTTAACCTTACATGAACATTTTTGGAATGCGGGAGGAAGCGGGCGCACCCTGAGATAAACCACACAAGTACACAAGCATCTCCTTGTTAAACTGTCCTCTCTCGAGGTACTTTGACTGACATGTTTCATGGAACAAAAACCATAGTGAGCAGGCTTTTAATGTAACTTTCTGAAAGGCTTTTCCTTGCGGGGGTGAACAATCGGCACACAAGGCCCCTTTGTCAAACATCTCCACCTTCTCAGAGTTATTTTTGTGGATAAGCCTTGTATTCTGGGTGCTCCAGAGATTTAAAGGAAACTTGTTTTTCATACAAATAAGTTGTCTTACCTACACGGCTTTCTCATTTTTGTAGCATCACATAAATGCAAATGCATTCTCCAAACGTCTAATGAATTCCCTTTACAATTATCCCAAGCTACTATTGTTTGCGATGCAATTACCATGAGCCTTGTTGACTATTGTATTCACTGTTGCACCTGTCTAATTAAGAAGGAAGAGAACTTTGCATGAAAAAAATGACGCAGCTTTTTTTCCCCCCTGGATTTAATCAACATTTCCTCAAAAATATTGGACTTGATGTTGTGACTTAGACAGTTTACACTTTGGCTTAATCTGGACAAGCGAGGGAAGTGAAAGTGTCAAAATATGCATTTGCAGCAATAAAAGCGTCCACCGCTCTTGAAAATATGTGAAAGAAATGCACTAATGTAACCTTCTGGTATTTTAAATAGTTAATTTGATTTTAGCAGATGCAACTTCATTAGAATTTTTCCTTGTGGATGCTCAAAATGATCTTTTCTTGCACAGCATCATTTTGCATACTTGCACAACTCTTTTTTTTTTTAGCTTACTCGAGGCATCCGTACTGATATATTTGTGTTGTGTCTCCGCATAGGTAACAGACTTTTGTTCAGGCCTGTGTTCACCAAACAACCCGGCAGCGTGGTGTTTCCCCTTCAGCCTGGAGAGAATCAGAGAGAGGTGGTGTTTAGCTGCGAGGCCCAGGGCCATCCCCCGCCCTCCTACAGGTAAAGCCTACAGGCATCGCTTCATGTTCTGGTTAGCAGCAACCGCTCGGAAAGGACTCGTGTTGTAGAACAAAGCGTTGTATGTTGAAGGCGTGCTGCAGGACAAAATTAAGGACATTGTGCTTGGTTATTAGAGAGAAATTCTGAACACCGTCAAGTGAGGCACTCAGGGCCATATTCTCCAAGATGCGGAAAAGAGAACCGGCACGCAGCTGCGCTCTTTTCTGGCTCGACTTAAGCCGGTTATTTACTCAGCTTCGTGCCTGATGACTCACTTTGGGTTGAGCAACCATAAAATGTAGGGATTCCCGGTCAAATCTGTCCGCGTGCGTCTTCTCCTAACGACTTGATTACATGTCCTCTTTTGCACTTCCGAGAGGCTGTCGTAAGTCCGTGCCCTGGCAAGAAAAACAAAAAGTCTGCGCTCCGGCAAGGTGAAAGATTTTATATCATTTGAAGGTCAGATGTAGTAACAAAATAAGCATCACATAAAAATAATATTGTAACAGAGATTTCGAGAAAATTATCAAATGTATTATTGTTTTTACTTTGTTTTTCTGGTCTTTTTTTTTTTAATGCAGTTTCATGCCGTATGCCAAGTCTGGCACTTTGACTTAAAGGCTCAGCTTTCCGGCCGGACCAATCACCCACATGCCTTACTTACAAAAGCAACAAGCAAAGGCTATGCCTGTGAAGTGACATTCTTACACAGAAACCTCAACCAACGTCGAGAGACACACATTCGCACAAAACACAACATCACATGGTGCATTATTTACAGAAGCAAACATGGCTTGTGTGGAGGGCCTCATCTCATTTTCTTTCTAACTTTGATTCAACTTTAAAAAAAATTTTTATGTGGGCTTGTAAGAGCCCCCCCTACCACAGCCCGATGAACGCGTCGTGTGTAGCATGCATCGTGACGACGGCTCGGTGAAATGTTTGTGAGTGAATGTTGAATCAACTGCTTTCATTCACTGTGATTAGCTCCACTGATTCACTCTTTGAAAATATGCGTGTTCTCAAAATGTTCCACAATTTTCTCCGAGTGAAATGAATATGTAACGTTGAAGGAACCTTACATGTTACCTTCTTATTGAAATAATTACGAAAACCTGTTGTTGTCAAGGAGAAAAAAGATGACAATGAAACAAAATGGGAGGAGGTAGAAATGTTTTGGGGGAATGCGACGATGGCGCCGCGATGCGCTCATTAGACGGAAACTTCTGTTACAGATTACATCACGTCTTTCATTGTCAGAAATGCATCGACTGTGTGTCAGATTCACCACTAATGTCCGCTTTATGCTTTATGTCTCAAGTGGGATGACTGCTAGCGCTCGTATTACTTGGTTACCATCACAACAGAAAACTTTGAAGTACGGATTATTTTGATGCGTAACGATTTGGTTCGATACAGAGGGATTGCGATTCGATTCAATATGGTATGGCTTCGATTGATGTCTATGATGCTCGTTGTCATTTCACGATACGAATATGGTTACCGTAAATGAGGCATTTGTTTCAAAGATATATCCCTCCAATGAAAGACGATCTGATAACTATCTTGATATATTTCAAAGTGAAACGATTCAATTTGGTTCGAATCGATGCATCTCTTCAATCAAAAATATTTTTCCGATTCAAATTGATTTCCCGAATACAATTTTCTGATACATTGTTTTCTGATCCATGCCCAACACACACACACACACACGCACTCACCCCCACACACGCAAATAATAAAACTGATTATTAGGCAAGGTTATTGATCAATTTAATACTGACGGGTGGACATTGATCTAATGGCGTATTACCCTTAACTTACTGTGGTCTCTCTTTGTAATGACCATTTAACTCTAGAGAATCCTGCATCACACCTTGACTGTTAGGAAGAAAAATGTTGCGTCAATTTCTTCCCATTTCTTACAAGAAATTGAATGTCAACCATCCAAGAAAGGGAGTATTATTTTTATTTTTTTTTACCTGTTATTCATTTTCACCCCGTGGTCTTGAGTCTCAGCATTTTAGTTTGACAGCGATCAATGTGCAGTACCTCTTTTACGAGAAATGATGACGAATGAAAACAAACCAAAATATGTTTGTGTCAAGCCCACAAACCATCCTTTGGGACCACATCGCTTTGGCAGTTCTGCACATTGTAGTTAAATGCAAATAGGCAAGCTTATAATGTGTAATAGATTGAAACGATCTCCCTTTTACAACAACTTGTTTAGTCAGTAATATCCACGTCTGCATCCTGGTTGTTATGTTTAATTGAAATGATTGTGGGAAATCTCATTACGTTTTTCAAATGCGGTACGCATTGAACATTTTATTTACTTATTTTGTGTGGGCAGTCAAAATCAAACTCATCTTAGATATAACTAGAGTCTATTTTTTTTTCTGCCAAAGTGCATGCCCAGCTCTACCGTCACATTAAATGTAGCTTTAATTACAGCAAGTGCCAGGTGGCAACTGATATACTCCATTTAGATTGCTCACCAGCGGATGTGCTTTGATGCTTCCCTTTCATGGAGGTGACTTTTATGGATATTCAAGTGATCGTTCAGGGTTAAATGAACAAAACATATTGCTATCTTGACTTTGGCAGCTTTTTGCTTTTTAAAGGTCACTATTGTGAGTGTTGAAAACGGCTTCTGGATTTTGTAGGTTTTGAGTCCCTCTGTGGATCGCCAGGAGGAAAACAAATGTAGGTAGGTCTATTTTTAGCGGCACTAAGGACAAATTAATTTGTCTAAACCTCCCCGATGAAGACTGCTACAGTGCATGTAAAAAGTATAAACAAATGCCAAGGGAAATCATTTCCCAAAAAAATTCCATCATTACTGCCCTTTAACCCTTATTACACATTTACTACACACTTAGAACTAGGGATGACAATTAACCAATCACTTTTAAACGTTTATTATGCGGGAGTCACCTCCCATCATTTAAAGTGCCTCTGATTAACGGCAAATTAATTTCAGTTGTTTTTATATTTTTTTTCTGACATTTTTGTAGTCATCTTACAGCACAAGTTGTGCAGGGAGATTCCACACAATCGGATGGCACTCATTATTCAGAGGTATGAATAATTTGAAATATACCATTGGAAACTATGAAGAGAATCCAAATGAAGTAGAGAAGATATGGCACCACCGTGATGTTACCAAAAACTGAACATTCCTCCAAAATTGGTGAAAGATGAGAAGAAAACTCCCCAGAGAGACTGGCATGAGGCTGATCCAACATTGAGGGAGCTGCAGGAATTTCTGGCAAGCACTGGTTGTTTAGTACGCGTGGCAACAATTTCACATCTTCTTCATATGCCTGGGCTGTGAGTTAGGGTGTCAAGACAGAGGTCTCATCGCACGAAGAAAACGCACACGCACACACACAGTCTTAAAATTGCCCGAACACATGTGGGGAAACGTGTTATGGTCCAGTGAAGGTAAGTTTGACTTTTTGGCTTTATTCCAAAATGTTAGTAATTATAGTGAAGCATGGGGGTGGCAGCATCCTGCTTGCAGCATCTTTTTTTTCCTGCTGGTAGTGGGGGCTTAGTGGAAAATTGTGATGAGCCAAAATACCAGCACAAAACTTTCTGACTTCTGCAAAAAGACAAAAATCAAATAAAATCAGTAAATTCAAATGCACGCTAGTTTCCATTTAACATACATTTGTGAATGTATGCAGACTTACGCAATAACATTACCACAGTTGTTTATTTTTGCTACTTGGGATTTGAGTCTGGTAAAGATGTATTTTTTTTAATTGAGTTTTACAAGTTACTAAAAAAAATTATTTATTGATTTTGTACGTCACAAAAATTTGGCATTTGAACTGATGGAATTTTTTTATCCACCGTATATCGAGCCCTGGCTTGCCTCAAGTCGTCATCGCCTCCTGACGATTTGTCTCATATGGAGGTGCTCCAGCTGCAACAGCAAATCACTAAATCTAATCACCTAATCTGCTGTTGAGCACTGGTCTGTTGCATATGTCTCTTTATCCCTTCCCTTTTTCGCTCCTGCGCTCAGCTCTTTTTCATAAACCATTTCAATTGGAAAATAGAGGGAGATTAAAATAGAAGCCTGTCTTGGAGAGCCAATCAAGACAGTAGTAATCATGGTAATATTGCTGTAACTGTCTCGTTTTTCTCTCTCTCTCTTAGTTGTAATTCAGAATAAAAACTTTTTTTCCACAATTAGTTGGACACGGAGAGGAGTGACTGAAATGAATAAAAACATTGCAATAACACTTTGGCGGTATAATTTGTCTACTTTATAAGACATTTCACGATGAGAAGAACCCCAAATTTATTGTGGAATCAGTTCAACTTTTTTTTTTTTTTTTTAGGTCTTAGAAATAATCAGTAAGCATTAAATTTCCCACACGCCCACACATTTGCACACATTTGCCGCACTCGAAAAGCTAGCATTGTGGGACGGTGGAAGGACACGTGCACATGAAAGAAAAAGAACATGAAATGTCAGACAGGTTTAGAGCTTTTCATTTTGAAGGACGGCCTCTCGCTAAAAGCCTAAATACACCGGAACAATCTTTAGTAAGCTGTTTTGTTGGTCATTTCAGGTGAATGCACTTTGGTTTGATGGCGGAATCCCAAATGAAAATGTGCTATTATTTCTGCCATGTCGAGGTTTTGTTCGTTGCTTTCTTTGTGTGCAACTTTCCGTTTATGTTTTTTTACTTATGAGCATGCAATTTTTTGTAATGGTAGGTAGCGTTCAATGTTCTAGAAGATTGGATTTTGATGAGAACCCATGCAAGGATATTATCAGTTTTTACACAATTCAATCGAATTTCTTCAGCTTTTAAAGCGGTCAGAAGTTGTTGAAGCTAAAATCTCTTTCAAATTGCATATTGGGAAGCAATTAAAAAAAAACAAAAAAAAACAGTTACAGCGTTTCTTCATTCTTTTCAAAAATCTACTTTATTTTGACTCATTCGGTCTTTCCTGTTTCTTATGTTCACAGGTGGAGACTGAATGACTCTTTCATCTTGCCGACACCGGGGTCACGATATTCTCTCATGGGAGGAAACTTGCACATCACCCATCTGAGTAAGGCAGACGATGCTGGCATATTTCAGTGTCTGGCATCAAACTCCTTCGGCACAATCGTCAGCAGAGAGGCCAGTCTTCACATTGCATGTAAGTTCATATGGGGAAACTTTATTTGGGAAAACAAGTGAAATTAAAACATCTTGCCATTATTAAGAGAAAAACAACACAACCTCATGAGAATTTTCAGAATGAAAGTTCATAATGTGATACATTCAAACGAGACCATTTTCCAGCTTCACTGCCTTTTTTGCAGTGTGCTTGGCAAGAACTCTACCAAAAGAGGCTCTGGAAATGTATTTTTCTGCTGAAGGCTAAAAGGGGCTTGGATGAAGTATATTCGGTATCTTTCATCAAATTCATGAATTGAGAAAAGAGGTTTCAAGTTGGGCTGCTCAATTATGAAACTAATATGAATCACTATTATTTTAATAATAATGGAAATCACGATTCTTCAACTGATTATTTTTATGTGATACAAAAAAAAAGAAATGTATAAATGTAAAGACTATTCAGACAAATCAAATGTATGTTACCTTAAAAAATGGCACAAATGTTTAAATTTGAGTATGGTTTTCTTGTATAAAGAAACTGCATTGGAGTTGGACTTGTTTTACACTTAGAAATTGCCTTAGAATAGAACTGTTCAAACATCGATATAAAAAATTCAATGGAACACTCAAATATATATATATATATATATATAATAACATACACTGTGCATAGTCGATTTTTAACAATTACAACAATTTTGTAATCGTTGAATGTAATAATCAGCAATTGTAATCGAATTTTGATTAATTGCACAGCCCCATTTTCAAGTTACCCTTAATTATTGGGTGATCACACAAATCATCTTGAGACAAGATGAGAATTTTTGCTAAGTCTATCTATGTTGTTTGTTTGTTTTTCTTTTAATTTTGCATATTTCAAATTTGGCTCTCCTCAATTGAACTTCAGATGTTTTAAGTTGGGGCTGTTGTTTGCCTGAGTAAAAGTTTCATTGGAACAGATGTAGCATTTTGCTGAAAATAGAATGACCCAGCGGGATTCTCTAGGAAATGTCAGATGTGATCTTCCCGCAATAACAACATTCTCCATTGAGTTAATAACGGGAAAACACAAATCAGCTTTTCATGTTTATATAATTCACGTTAGTGCTCCAGCACTTCACTTGAGTGTCTGCTTTTTCTTAACTTGAGATCCCATCGATGAAGCTTGTGTGATTGCGCGACGGGGCCTTGACAGAGCCCATATAGATGCTGCTTTACAGGCCTCATCCGTCACATTTTATAAAGGTCTGAGGCATCTCTGATGGCAAGGAGTGCTCGGGGCCTGCTCTCTTGATGGGCGATCGGTATCAAATGATATCGATTAATAGATGGCACATCGTGACGCAATACTAATGTCTGTCTGTCTGTCTGTCTGCCATAAACAGTAGAAGATGCATCGATGATCTCTGGGTGAACGTGGGGTACCTCATGTACCCATCTTGGCTAGGTTTGGTGTCCCCAGTGAATAGTACAGATTAGTGCGCTGATGTTCAATCTGGTTGTCGGTCAAATTCGTACCTCCTGTCAATTTTCAGACATGACCTGAACTGCATTTCATTGTGATGGTTCTCATCCATCTCCTGGGCCAGACCAGGGACTCGCTGCTTTTTCAACAGATGGGGATAAGTTTCAGTGCTGATATGTCATACATCATATCTATTGGTCCTGGTTTAACTTAATTAAGTGTGTTGTGTGATTGAGCATGTCTCCGGCCAAGGAAATAACTCACAGGGCTGCAGCCTGTTATGAGAGTCAGTCTCGGGTCATTTGTAACACACTGTGAGTCCGAGTAGGGCAATATGCGTTTTTCAAACACCTCGAGGCTGACGATTCCCTCGGTTACATGTTGTGTTAGACAAAGCCGACGCTTTCCAGCCCCCCCCAAGTGAAGCAAGGGCTTGGATCTTTGTCCGTATCTGATAATATAATCAAGGCTGGTTTCTTGATATCACAAGAGGGAACTTATTTCTCAAACCAACACTACATCCTCTTTAACAATGTCTTTGTGTTATGTGACTCCCCGCAGACACTATCAATGTCTAAGATTTGCCTCGCCCAATGATATATTTGCAAATCCAATCCCATGGATGTGCAGCTCATATGTACGAGTTAAGAACATTTGTAATCCTCTGCCAGATGGATGACATAACAGTTTCGCTTTACCATCTGCTACAGCCTTAAACCTTGGCAAATATAACCATTCTTGATCCAGATGACAACAATGACTTAATTGTTGTTGTTTTTTTTTTTTAATAGAGTCTATATTTTTGTTACAAATCTCTGGATTGAAGAATCTTGGCGATTGTCTCGTCCGATTGCGTTTCCTAATCTGCCTTAGTTATTTTGGCGCTAAATGGAAGACAAGAGCAAAATGACATCAACAATTGCAGTTTGTGCAATCCAGGCATACCGCATTGGGTCACTGTCCTGATAAGGAGAAATGCACAGCCGAGTTAGTGAGCTGCGTATAAATCCACAAGGGTA
This sequence comes from Idiotropiscis lumnitzeri, assembly GCF_059441095.1. NCBI lineage: Eukaryota > Metazoa > Chordata > Actinopteri > Syngnathiformes > Syngnathidae > Idiotropiscis > Idiotropiscis lumnitzeri. The sequence continues at coordinate 19,000,717 of NC_142393.1, forward strand.
TAACACTTTGTTTAATGAAGGGTGAAATGGCTGCATATATGAAAGCAAAGCAGGATGTGACTCGCTTGTATCTAGCTGCCCGTGATTTCTTCGATCAAATTTAGTCCAGTAATTACTCCTGCTTTGCATTCTTCCCGTCTTACCCCGACTATCTTACCTGTGTAAGATATTTGTTACTTCTTTTTCCTGACCTGAATGGCATCAGCTGTGCACTGATTAGACAATGCTTCATCCATAAAATCAGGCCTCTTTTTAAGTACAGTTTCTATGAGGGAGCCAGTGTTTCTTTAAATCAAATGAAAGTAAAAGGCCTGAATTTTTAGTCCAGATTCGCAGAAAGAAGCAGCATTGTAAAAAAAAAAAATGTTTTGTGTTGAAAGACCATTTGGTTAGCATCTTACAAAGAAAGGAAGAAATAAACAATCAGACATAAATTATACAGTATGAAAATGATGAGCTCCTTTCAATCAATCTAATTTCTTAAAATGTTATCCTTTCGGGCTTTGTACTTTTTAGTTTCACACCATAGCAGTTGGAAGATTGTATGTTTTGGTCCTTCATGTCAGTGTTCCCCAAATTTAAGAGAGACTCACTCGCCAACCATCACCTAACATTGATTTTCACGTCAAGTGTGCTGTGTGAAATGATCTACTTCATTGAATTTATTTCATCAGATACAGATATATTAATTTATTACAATTAACACATTTTGTTCATCTACATTTAATATTTAAAAAAGTCCAAACAAAAACTTTACCTTTGTCCTATCTATTGATTGAATTGTTATATTGCGAAAACAACCCAAATGAGTTTACCCTCTAACAGAATAACTTTGATTTTTCTTTTGTGCGAGCTCATTCATTACATCGGGTCACATTGCCCAAAACAGCTAATTCACATTCAATTTCATGGATCTGAAGGCACTCAAAATAGCCCAAGCAGTGCTATGGAGAAGCACATGGAGGTGCAGAGCTGTGATAGGCTTGATAAGATGATCCAAGGGTGCAGAACAGCTTGGCTTGTCAGGCATTGTTGGCTTTTAGTGTGTCGAGCTCATTTGCACCCCAGCATATGTGACATGAATGTTGATTAGGGGGGGGAGTTGCACTCTCAGACTTTAGGAAGTTTGATATTTTTCTTTTTTGAAAAGCAAAACCGGTAATCAAGACACATGTGATCATGTCTATGTTATTGTGAAGAGGGGTTGTTACTTACTGGTGCAGTTCACGGTGAACTGTTGACGGAAACATTAAAAATGAACTATACAATTATAAGCATGCATTGGCAAAAATGGAAGTTTTGCTTATTTTTTTAATGGCATACAAACATATTTTGTAAATATTTACAGAGACATATTCCCGGAAAAATGATTGCTTACAAAAAGTCATTTTGACTCAAAGGGATCATCCGACCTGGATGGTCCATTTTTCAATAACAAGCTCAATTACGTAAAATTAAATTACGTATTTAGATTTTCAATTTTGCCAATTTATTTTGGAGAAATCAATAAAAAAAATTAAAAAAAACAAAGGCCTTTAGCACCGCCTGATGAAATATGGCCACGCCCCCCATTCCCCTTCCTCTATGACTTGGTTTGAGTCAAAGAAAGGACAAAAGTATTTTTCCAGTCAAGCTCATTGGAAATACGTTGCTAATTTTGTCAATTGGGATCAATCGACCCCAAAATGTATGTGGACATCTCTACTTTGGCCCACTTCAATCAAGACAACGAGACAGCTGGGCGCAGACAAGACAAAAATACAGTGTATATGACGCACATATTTCATGTCTTAAAATATTCAATCATATTTACGATTTCGTATGCACCCTGGACCAAATAGTGTTGTAGTGATTTCCCGAGTGGCACGCAAAGCTCGCCGTCAGTGCTCATTCATTCCGGAGAGCTCAGTCTCATTCATTTGGTAGCCCCTCCAAGTTCACGACTCCTCGTTCACACTGCGGCATTTGAAGCCCTCCGGCGGCCACCCAAAGCTGCCACCCCCGAGGGCGGGGCTACGATTGGTCGGGCGAGCTTCGACTTTGCTCCTGGAGACCTCTCAAAAATAAGTGACCTGTTTTGCCAGCAGCTGCTTATTGCATTTATTTTCCTTTTTTTTATTACAGAAAACTATTTAGCAAATATATATTGAGTCGGTGCCAATCTTTCCATGATACAAAGCTGCAGTATGCCAAGTCAGGTCATGCTGTACCTCCCTAAAACGGTGCAACCAAATCCAACTGAAAAAGTTGATCGCACCCACGCTAGCGGTGCAAAAGTTAATGTCGAGCCCTGCATCATTGAATGTAAGCTTTAACTTTAAAAACGTAGGTTACACGCTCGACATAGACTTCACTTTTCAGGAGGTGAGAGATGAAGACTTGTAAGACTTTTAAGCCCCAGTTTTAGCACATTAAGTAGATTGGAAAATGTAGAACACAAACGATATTAACTGATGAGGGTTGGAGAGAGGAAAAAAAAACCTAATGAATGAAAATGAGCAGGAGTCGGTCTATTAGTCTTTCTGTTTCAAGCATGGTTTATCCCCTCTGATCTCGACCTCAAATGCAGCAGGCAAGTTAATGATGATCATGTGATCAACATTTATTTGCCAGCTTAACTGTGAATAATATATATTTGTTATTAAATCAAATGACTTTGTCTACCTTGTATAATTTTAATTTAGTTTGTTTTCAATTTATTCCATCCATTCAATAACCTCCCACTACCTGACATTGTGCGTTGTCGTGTCTTATTAGTGCAGAGTATGCGTCAGTCTAAAGTTGCTTTGCTCTTCATTTGAGGTTCATGTTTGTCAGTTTTCTTCCCTGCGATTCTTGTGTTTCGCTTCTTCACAATCATTTCTGGCTCAGTTTATACTTTGCTGTCGGCCCGATTCTTTCGTTCTATCAATTCCTTGTCTGCCTTGTGCTGCTAATGGCTTGCATCGACTTTCTCCCCGTCTCTGCGACGTTGTCACTTTCCAAAGCAATTGTGTCATTACAGCAAGAAAGGACAAAATAAATACCACATATTCTCTTGAGCTTCAGCCCAGATGGAGGGATCTACAGTTGATGCCACTTGAGTGGGTGTATGTGTTCCTATAAATAATTTCTCTCAAAGAATATCATCATGGGTCAGCCATGCTGGAAATGTTCCGTTTGCCATGCATGCATCTAAAACAACATGCCAGTGCAAAATAGGAAAACAACTTTAAGAAAGTGTTAGAAATGCAGAGACCCATTTATTTTCTCATTTCACAATTTTTCAATTCAGAGAAGATTTTGTCATTTTATGGCAGCCGCATCATAATTTTTGGTCTGCGCTACCTGCAATATGGCCGAGATACAGGCAAAGGGGCAAATTGTTCAAAGATTGCTGCCTCAATAATGTTCTTCGTCCCAGCAGGTTGTCAACATGTAATTGGTCTTTCAGTCGTAGTCATTTAATTGCCGCTGGTCTTTGTGCAGTCAGTGTATGAAACACGGAAAGTGATAACAATGTGCAATTGCAATTAAATTCACTCATGTGTGACTTATACAAGAGGAATTGCTTTCTGCCCCGGTCAGAAGTATTTAAACACTTTTCAGGGCCGTGTCCGCTTCTGCGCAAACATTTGTGTCTCGCGAAAGGATTCAAGTGCTCTGCGTCCAATCACAGCCTTAAACGATGGGCTTAGAAACAGATAGAAATTCATGGAAAACGACGGATATGACTGACAGGGCTCCCCCCCCCTGCTCTATCCATAAACAACTTGGTATTTCTTGTTTGCCTCATATGCGTTTTATAGCTTCTGCAAGAAATGAAATGATTATTCCTCTTTATTGCTTTTTCTCTCTGCGTAAACAGACTTGGAGAATTTCAAGACTCAAAGACGAAATCCAGTGAGGGTTCGTGAAGGTCAAGGAGTGGTCTTACTGTGCGGCACACCCCTCCACTCTGGAGGTAAGATGTTTTTTTTGTGTGTGTGTGTTACCAATAAACACTATGCAGAACTGTAATTAATCAGTAATTAAATTTATTACTACCATTTGTCATGATTTGGCAATCTGCGGTAGAAATCTTTCTTCGGGAGAAAAAGAAAAAAGACGAAGCGAGGGTTTTGAGAAAAGACATTTTTCAAATAAAACTTCAACTTTGACATCAATATTTTTTGTTGTTATGACAGTTGAAATAGAAACGGACAGAAATTTGCCAAAACTGTGTGAACATTGTGTACAATACAGGCGCGTGCGTGTGCTCGAAGCATATTTTGTTTCTAGGGTGGTAGTAGCACACGACAGGATACACACCATATTGTTCGACACCCCGATGCAAGGTGATATATATATATTTTTTTTTATACAAATCAAGTGATAAAAGTCAGGGGCAAAAATGTTCTAAGTTCATTCACTGAGACGCCAACCAGAATCATCCAGAAATCTGCTCTCTGCATGACCTGTACAATATAGAAATCAAAAAAAATATTAAATGTCTTTCGTCGTTGCAAAGTAAAGCAAATAATATATTTTTTCACCTTTGCTTGCCCTGCCAGCAGGAGGAATAGGAGTTTTTGTTGTTGTTGTTGCAATCACACACACGACATATTTCTGCACATTCATTTACACTGGTTTACACCAACCATTTGTTCCTTATTGCACGGCATCCAATCTATCTCCGCTAATTTTATTTACTCACTGGTTTTAGTTTTATTGTGCATTGCTATCTGTAACTCCACATTTACATAATTCATATTTACTGGCAACAGATGTTCTAGAAGGGCTGTGTATTAATTCATATTTCAAAATTGATTTGATTCAATTCACAGGAGCCCAATTCGATTGGACTCATGGTTCACCGTTCATTTTGATTGATTTTGTATTCAGTTAAGAAATTATTTCACGCAGTACCAATTTTAGTTTAATATGGAAGACATTCTAGAGAAATCAATGCTGCAAATAGCAGAAACATCTCGCTCTAACTTGGTGCGTGAGTAAAAATTTTAACATTTTCATTAAGATTGTAACCCAATGCAGTTACATACATGTTTTATTGAACATGATCCAATCAAAACAACAAATATTTAATTCACATCAATTCCAACCATAGGGCAGCATATGTAAATAAAGTGACATAAACACACTTTGTGCATGACATTCACATTGTTATGACTGTCTCACCAAGTTTCAGTTCATTGCTGTCTTTTTTTTAAAAGCCCCAAATCTGCCTTCAAGCTTGTTGGACGCTGATCTCAGTGCTTCTGCCATGTTGTTTTGATATGCTACTCTTGCGTAGTGACAAGATCTTGCGTAACCCCAGAAGTCACACAAATTTATGAGGAAAAGATTGATTTAAGGTTTGATGAATCGATATGGGGCTATGAAAAGAAAAAAAATGATATATAGATTTTTTTAAACCAATATCACAGTGGATTCAGTGAAAATTAAGTTTTTTTTATTACTATTTTTTGATTAGAATTTACTTACAGCCATCCACATTAAGTCGACATGAGTACTTTATTGCTAAAATGCATTATTTTGCAAACATTGGACTTGTGCATTTCACTGTGAAGAGGCATTTATCTGAGCCGCAGGCTATTTAATATCTCCAGGAACACAGATTTACAATTTTATGCTCTCTAGTTTGTTAGCCTAACCTACTGATTAGGCTCTGGGCTATGTTCAGGACATGCAGAGAACATATGTCCAAAGTTGATTGGTCATTACTGTTTTTCAAAAGGTAAAGTCTGCAATGTTCAAGGTGCTAGCAAGATTAGAATGTAGCCACGGTTCGCTCCATCCCCACTTTACCCGTTTCCCAGACTAAAGCTTTGCCCCTAACAATACGTGGTTCCACTTAAAATATGCACTTTTTATAAGCCAACATTAACCAAAGCTGCTTTGTTGGTACCATATTCTTGTTGGAAAGTTGCCAATGGACTCAATGTTGGTAGCCAGAGCAGCTGTGCTCTAGCGTAAAAACTGGCATATTCTGATTTAAGTGCCAGCGGAACCCCTTGATGCTGTTGTTTGGGAATTTGATTCATCTCTCTGCGCCAAACTGAGCTTTTTAGCTTATCGAGGGTATTTCATATGACATGTGCCTTGCATTTGTGACAATTTGGTGGAAATACATCGTTTGAACCTTAAACTTTAGTGTCATTAAATTTGGGTGAATTTGATCGAAGGCATAGATTGGATTGAAGATGTGTGGTGGATGTCATTGTATTTGACTTATATGATTTCCATTGCACCCTCTGAATAATTATTATTTTTCATTATTATCATTCATTCATTCATTGTCTGAATGACAATTTTTATTATATTTTTAAATAGGTTTGCAAAATATATATCGTCATCGCAATAATGGCCCATGCAATATGCGCATAGCAAAGGCATGCAATAAATTCCAAATGGAATTACATGCTTTTCTCTGACTTTGACTAATCAGATGCAAGCTTAAATGTGCCTCACCATCCATTAGGTGAACGGTAACTTGGGAGCATAGGCGCTGATGATAGTTGCTTGTTGGTCTTTTCCAATCCTGATGGGCAGTGTCATAAGACGATCACTGATGATCTGAATGTCTCCTTATTATTCACATAAATACAGCCAAGATTTTTCAGATCCACAAATATAATTGTGATTTTCACGTGCTTTTAATATTTTGTGTGTATTTATTATGATTTAGTATTTGGAAATATTCACTATTGCTTGTCGAATTTGTGTTTGTGGATCAGAAGGCACACACGTTTATTTTTTAGTCAAAAGTCACACAGTGACAACATTCACACGTCGTTTTAAACGTTCATTCCTTCAAAGGCTAACCCTCCTCCGTCCACAAGAAGGCAGTGTGGCTGTCTCCATTCACCAAGCAACGGCTCGTTTTTCATTTAAAAATTGAAAATTGACAAACGGGAAATGAGCCTTGATCTCATCTTCTGTCGTGTGTTGGGAAACAAAATATGTCAAGGTAAAACAGGCTTGAGGGAAACAAATTCGTCGTAGTTTGTATTCCTTGAGCTTGTTTCGTCTTGACACGGAAGACGTTCTTCCAACGGTGCCATGTTTCGTTTCGGAAGCACGGCTTTCTAAGCTGTGACTGTCTGGAAATGGAAGTGTTGGCGATTTTCCATGGCGCACTTAAACGCAGCAGTGCACGCACACCAGCGTAATAACGTTACCTCCCCATCCAGAACTTCACAGACGCGCAAAATACATTTCAAGGTTTGGAAACAAGCAGGACTCGCGTGCCCCTAATTCAAACAAATGCAGGTTATGAATTATATTGTAGATATAGTGAAGCCTCATCTCTGAGCGTGGGGGGACGGACTTCTCAGCTTTTGGCGCCAGGTCTGATGTCCCCGGGTCCCTGCAATCGATGCGGGGCTGAAAGGCAGGACACCACTGGCACCTCCCTCTCCGCCATCCATGCGGGGATGGATCCCGCCTCGCCATTTAACACTTTCTTCGCCTCCTAAATCAGCAGGCAGGTTTTTCAGTTACACCACTGTGAAATTGGGTGCACCATAAAGCCCCGATGTTTATTATTTTGTATGTTTGCTGTCAAAATGTAGCGAGCATTAGGATCCACGTCGGGCACATTCAAAAGATGAATTGTATCCCGATTATTCTCTTTGTTCTCGTTCACGTCCTTTTGCAAATGTCATTTCTTTGAGACTTTACGATCCAGGCTGGGTTCGAAGTCATAGCACGGCGTGCCGCAGTCCTTACGTTCTTGCAAAACAACTGCACGGAAGGAGCCATGATAACATTTACACAGAGTATTATTTCTTTTTGTTCCTTGTATTTGCATACTGTTTATTTCAACTCAACAAAATGAAAAACATGGAGGAATGTTAATCACATGGAAAAAGTGGTATCAATCGCTGTCTTTAATTAAAAGCCTGTACTACAAAAAAATAGATGGATTACGTGCGTTTCATTTTTTTTTGTTTATATTTTACTTTCGTTTTTGGTTCACATATTTTACTGTCACAATATTATTGTCACTCAGTCTGTCAAGTATTATTTTGCATACTGAATAAATATTCATTAAATGTAAATATCATTGCATAAAAGATCCCTTCCTTTTGGCCACTGATTTCATCATCTTGCATAAATTTTGCCCCAGCCTGCTTTTCGACAAGCAAGTAGACTGCTTTTATTTACCTCATAAGTCCTTCATGCCTTGTTGTGACGGATCGTAGCTTTTCTCTTGAGACCCAGCACAGAAATTGAAATGATCCATTTTCTTCCAACATTTTCAGCTGCCATCAAAGATTATGACAAGTGATGGAAAGGTTTCCTATCAGTCAGGATTTAGGTCTTCAATTTTCAGCGTCATTTCTGAAAGCCTGCTAATACTGGCAATCATAATGATGCACCTGAGAGTTTTTTTTCCCTTTGTTTCACCCCCACCACCACCTCCACACACACACGCACACACGCACACACGCACACACACACCCCCACACACAGGAAAGGGGAAAGAAGTATAAATTGAATTGTTCATGTGTATTGTGGTAAGGCATCATAAAAATATAATTTGATATTTAAATCGTTTCGGTTTTTCAGAGGAAGACCTAAAATTGAGAATCGCAGCAATTGACAACATGTGTCAAATGCATGCTCCTTCAAGGTACGATGGGAGAACAATGCTCATCACAAATGTGATCACGTGTGTATGAAAGACAGAAAAGACATTTGACTATAATCTCAAAGTTCCGTAAAAAGTGAGAAACAAGCTCTCATAAAGGCTGAAAGGACATAATTCATAAGCACCAAACTGGGTCTTAAACAGGGATCTGCCTCATTTCCCCTTTAAAAGATTTCCGTATCCCATGCATGATTCAGGGAGCCATTACTTCACTTTCACGACGTCTCAAAGCCCTTCTGACAGCTCTAGAAAGTAGTTAGATGCGGTCAGAATGCTGTAAATCTGTGAGCTGTATGTATTGAATTTAAAAGATGTTCACAATTCTATAAAATAGTAAACTACTATTTGTCAAACATGCTTTTCTGCATTTAGGTTAAATGTTATTTGTGCCATCTTTTGCTTTTTAGAAGCTCTGAATATGTGTGGTCGGACAGAACCTAATGCATCCGACCTCTTTTCACTAATGGAAGGAGTCCTTTTATATCTACTCAAGGCTGAAATCACTTGTTCTCTTTTGGGATTGCAGCTACCTTCAAACAGGATGTTTGCTGGCAACTAACAACACATATAGCTTGCAGGGATTTTTATGTGCGTGACCTAAGCCATTTCATGGAGGAAACGTGTGTGTTGCGAATACAGATAGCTATGGGAACCAAATTGTGAGTACAGTGAGTCCAAGACCTGCAGAAGTAGCGTTTGAATTAAGGATAGGGTTGAGATGTAGGACGTCAAACTCGTGTTAGGGTTTAGAAATAGGGTTTGAAATAATGGTTTGGGTTTAAACGGTACGGTTGCAAATCACGATTAGGCTTTATATGTAGAGTTTCAAACTAGGTTAAGATTTCAATGTAGGATTTCAAACTAGGTTCAGGGTTGAGAAGTATGGTTTCAAATTAGCGATAAATTTGAGAAGTCGGATGGCAAACTAAGGTTAGTGTTTAGCGCTAGTGTTTCAAAATATGCTTAGGGTTTAGAACAAGGATACAAACTAGGGTCAGGCTTAAAGGCCTCAACACAGCAATCCAACGTCGGTTGTCGGAATATCAGTACACGGCGTCTGTTTGGTGTAGTCTTCATAAAGTCGGCGCCGTTGTTGGGGCGTCGAGGGGGCGTGTTCGGCCGATTCAACATGTACATTTGGGTCGGGCGATCGGTTTAAATGAGCACTGTGATTGGCTGTTAGCTAGCCAATCACTGCACTGGACAAGAACAATGAGAGACGAAAGCGGAAAAACAGTGAAAATTGAAGCTGTTTCTGAAGAACTAAATGAACTCTGCTCATTTTCACTTTTGTTCTACGGACAAAAGTCACAATATTCACAAGCCTTTAGACGTCGCGTTTCAAACTAGGTTTCACATTTAGAAATTGAGTTCCAATCAATGATTAGGTTATATACACTGATACAACACACACTAGTGTAAAACCAGTCTTGATTCATGGTGTCCTTGGCCTGTCATGTTCTATTTTCTTTCTTTCTCTCATGCCATTACAGGCGAATTGATGCTGCGTGTTCATTATACACAAGCTAAATGGAATGGCAATAAAAATATGTCAGTCCCTGTCATGTATTTTTGTGTTATTCCATTAAAGCTCTTTCACCGAATGAAAAACCCTCAGGTCCCACAGTCTTTTAATTTTTTTCTTTTCATTTTGTTTTTCAAAAAATCTTTAACCAATCAATTAGGGACTCCTTATTTGTTTTTGTTGTTGTTGCTCTTGGTGTTCTTTGCACCTTTTGGAAGATGTTTCAAAAGTGGCATTAAATATGAAAGATCTTGTTAGAATGAGCGCTACGATGTATTATTTAGACATCGGGAGGATTTTATAACTGCTCCCGCTGTGAAACCAATGCATCAAGTGAGGACGTTATATTGATAAATACTCGTTGACAAGGGTGGACATCAAGATAAAGGAGACTGTCATTTATATATAATTTCACATCATAATAATCAACATAAATGCTTGACTCTCTTTTTGCATGAATTCAGATGCCTGGTAACGTTCATTTCCAAATGGCTTTGACACTGTTTACTAGGACAGCGTTAAAGAGCAGAGAATGACAGATGACAATGGTTATTGTCCTGCTCTGGCTCAGCTTGTCTCGTACCTTGACCTTCTCCCTATGCACCCTCTCTCTTACAATATCGTCTGAGATCCATAAACGGTCAATGATGTAGGCCTTGTTGCGTGCATTTTGCTATGATCATAATTATTGCATAACGAAAATGCATAGTTGGCTGTGTAAGGTACAGAGACAGGATAACTGCAAAAACACGGGCACCACGAACGGCATGGCTGGTAGGCCGACGACAATAGATTCTATTGTATTGTTAGAAGTGACACCATACTGATGAGGGACTCTGAATAAGAGATATAGTTAAGTAGAGCACAATGGAAGGCAAGCATCTGAAAGACAACAGCACGAGAAACAACGAATGACAGTGAGTGAATACGACCGAGACAGCATGGGCGCTGGCCGAGGTTGATCGGTCTGACACAAAAGGGTGAGGCTGATGTCACTAGGACAATGTTATAAAGGGGACTATGAAGAATGCAGGAGGACACTACCCCTGGACCAGAATAGTCCACCGAATAACATATTGTGCACAATATTTAATCATATATCTACGGTACAAGAAAATAATGCAAAATGGCCAAAATATCACACGTTATAAGTTGCTGGCTCAGAAATTGCCTGTGAGAGGAAAAGAAACTGTCACCACTATTAACTTAAATCACTATGCTGTGCCTTCTTCTGCTCCTGAAAAAAAAGGGAATCCAGCATGCATCAGTAAAATTTCTGTCAGTTTTTAATTTTAAAAGAAATTTGTTTGCATGCTGGACGATGTTGTACTTTTACACAAATTCTGGATACACAAGAATGCTAAGCAGGTTATGCTTCTGTATTATATTGGAAGCTGAGAGACAAGTGTTTGAACACAGTGTGTTGTGTGTTTCAGTAACAAGTCAAAGCCCACATGTCCTCTTTCCCCTAAAGGAAAAATGTGAGAAAATATTTATCTGGTGTAGGCGTGTCTAAATCACAATGCAATTATTCCCTCTACTACTCTTTGTTTTGAAAGGGTTATACTAAGGCTGCCTTCGGGAGAAGGATATAATGTGGTGCCGGGCAGTCCATCTGGGTGTCAATGTGCCGACACATCATCTTTGTTTTTTGTAATGTAATGTTGCTGTTGCAAAGCCTCTCTTCTACTTGGTTCGAATTGCGGGGAGGAACTCCATTTAACGAAACATGAATAGTTGGATGTGGTGGCACCCTAATTTCATCTAAAATACATTGTAGTCTAAAAAGCATCTACTTCCTTCCTCATATTTATCCCACTCAAAGTAAATCTTTCAGATCATCAAACCAATTTTAATATCTTGCAAGGACAACCCATCCAAATACTGTATAGAGTGCAGTTTCTTAAAGATTATATCAATTAAGGTGAGAAATCTGTTGCTCCCTGCACCTATAACTTTTGTTGTTGGCGTTTTCCACATGATCCAAGAGTACTTCAGGGCGCGTCCTGATTGCCGGATGTCTGCCTGCAGAATTTCTTGGTTGACAGCAGAATTCATTGTTGCTCATTGTCGTCAAGTTCTTGACGTATAGCAACCCCAGACCATCACGCTACCACGTTTAACTGTTGGCATGATGTTCTTTTAAATAACTGTAACGGGCTGCAGCCCTTTAAAAAAATATATATATACTTTTGTTTGTCTCCAAAATAGCTCTTCACAAGTCTTGTGGATGATCGAGATTTACTTGGCAAATGTCAGATGAATCATCTCTGTGCTCCTTTGCTAGTCTCCCCTCATTTCCCATTTTTTTAAATTTTTTATTTATTTATTTATTTTTTTGCCAAATATCTTTCTCATTAGTTGAGTCGCAAACACCGATCTTAACTGAGGCCTTTAGTTCTTCGAATGCCGTGTGTTCTGTTGCTTCCTCCTAGATGAGTCGCGGTTGCACTCTTGGAGTCATTTTGTTTGGCCAACCACTTCTGGGAAGTTGTTTTCTTCATTTGTGGATAATGGTTTTCTGGAGTCTCAAAACCTCGCAAATGCCTTTGTAACCTTCACCAGACTGATTTATATTGACTTTATTTTTCATTTTTTCTTGATTTTTTTTGGGGTGAGAAATCATACATGTTTCACTTTTTCACCAAGGTCCTGATTGGTTTCTAATTACATTTTGTATTTAATTATTGGGCTGTCTTTGTGAGCTTGATTATAATTGACTCGATGATCTGAAACGTGTTACCTTTGATAAATATGCACTTTATTCATAAAACAGGAAGGGGTCATTTTATGGGGCATCATCCAATTTTTAATAAAGCATCAGTAGTTCAAAAGTGAATTTATTGTCCACTGTGGGTACTTGGCTGCTACAAAATGCAACAGGTTTTATTGCTGTAAAATATACTCTAATCATTACTGTAAGCAACATAATGAAAAAGATGCCATGGTTAGTATTGCGGTGTAAATATTGCGACGACTTCAAACATCCACAATTATCACCATAACAGTGAATCCAACGCATTAAATCATGCATTCAGGATTAGGAGAGTAATTGCTTCTTGGTTATTCATTTCACTTTCAAATCACGGTAGGCTGGCGCTGTTTGATCCACTAATTGCTTTATCACCAAAGGCATGCGTTCAACCTGAAATGGCTGCCGATGAATCACATTCTCTCTGCACTATTCAAATTGTGCACCTCACAACTGTTTCCAGGTCTCACCTTCACATGGATCTTCAACGAGTACCCGTCGTTTGTCATCCAGGACACGCGGCGATTCGTGTCCCAGAAGACAGGCAACCTCTACATTGCCAAAGTTGAACCCTCCGACGTGGGCAACTACACTTGTGTGGTCACCAACACAGTCACCAGAAGCAGTGTTCAAGGACCACCCACACCCCTCGTGCTTCGAGTAGATGGTAAGAGCAACGTCACACGCAGAGGACCTTGCATACATTCAGATTCTGATTACTTTACCGTTATAGCTCTGTAATGTTACATATCATCATGCTGATAACATTACTGCCTAACTAGAGTGTGTCTCCGAATTAATTACTTTTCAATCAATTCTTCAATATGGGACGAGTGCCATTGAGATTTCATCTCAGTACATTATCAACCATCGGGGCATTTTGTTTTGATGCTTTTTACTTGACATTTTCAGGCTTTAAAATTGAGTGACATAAGGTCTCAATTTGTCTTTGAAACACCAGGTGTAATGGGTGAATACGAGCCGAAGATTGAGGTACAGTTCCCTGAACTTGTTCCAGTCGCCAAGAGCTCAACTGTCAAGCTGGAATGTTTTGCACTTGGAAAGTACGTCCCCCTGCGCGTTTTTACTGTAGTGATGATGACTCAAAATAAGTCGTTTTACTGCAACAATAGAATGTGTCCGCTAATATATGGGAAACCCTGTGAAATTGATTGTATGGTGTCAAAATTGGTCACAAATTTGACACGTTATGATTAATTTATTGGAGTTACCGCAATAGAAGTGTATGGAAGAGAGCGTCCGGGACTCCCCGGTTAAACATGGCGGCTAAGGTCTGCATGTCCTCAGTCAGCCGAAGCAAGGTACTTCAGCAGTTAATGGATGCGTAGCCTCTAGTGGCACTGAAAGTGCATTGCCTCTGTTCCTTTCTCGACCATGTATTTGACAAGGAAAGATGCAAATTCAGCTAATCTGTTCATTTTATTAGTGAATCATTGACATTGGATTGAAAAGGAAAATCAAAGTAAAGCACGGACCAGATAACTAAAATGGATTTTTTTTTAACTCCACACATGCAAGGGAAGCGACAATGTGGCTCTCTATCCTACTATGACAAATAACACTGCAATATATTGTGATGACAATAGTTTGACGGACCCCCGCTAAAAACCCCAAAATGTCCTGTTGCTTACGTCAACATAGCCCAGTGCCAACCATCAGTTGGAGAAGAGTCGATGGGGCTTCTTCAGGAAGAAAAGTGGACATCAATAAAGCCCATGGAGTCTTAGAGATCCCTTACTTCCAGCAGGAGGATGCGGGGATGTATGAATGTTTGGCTGAAAACAGCAGAGGAAGAAACTCTGTAAAAGGAAAGCTGTCCTTCTATGGTAAGTTCAAGTTACGGGAACTACTGGCTTTAGTGTAAATCGTTACCTCTTTCCTTCCTTGCACTTGTCGTCCAAAAATATGTACGGTTATAGTCTTTTTTTTTTTATTCAAAAACTCGACCCAATGACGTATAGAAGGTGTTAAAAACCTCAAGGATTCACCGATACTGAGCAAGATTGAAATATGTTGTCATGAAACATGTCACTTTTATTAGAACCTATAAAGAACTGCATCACATATTGGTATGTGGCAGTAAATTAACATATTCCCGATAGCTCATTTCCGACAAGCTGTTTATTGTATCGGCTTCTAACATTGAGCGCAGCATGCACAGATTCATATCACCATTCAGGGAGAGGTGATTTGCCCCTCACCAACACTGCACTTCAGGTCATATAAGGAGTAAGCTTTTAATGACCCTTGATGAAAGATTTTATAGTTTTCCTCCCCATTATCCTGCCATTTCTGCTTTGATGATGTCTGCTTATGAAGAAGCTCAGTTGGGATTTGCTTGAATGAAATCATCATATCCATATCTTGTTCCTGTACGAGGGGTGCTTCTGATATGATAATAGAGGACTTTCTGGCACATGTGGGTGCTCAGAAAATCTGAAGTGAGCATTAAAAATGCTGTCCTGACGACAAAAATTTGCAGGGTGAAGTCGTGTCTCATTTAATTTGCGGTTCTAAATCGAGACGTAATGATGTGTTGTATTGCTCTTAGATTAGCGACTTTTCTGCGGCGTGTGTGCCTGAACACCTAGTTAATTTTGTCACCAGCTGGGTAGGGACAATATGTATTCAATAGAGGAATGGGATCTTTGAAAAATTCCAGCTAATCATGGAACAGAACCAATCAGAGCGACCCTCTCTGTTTGTATGCAAGCCAATTTTCTTTTCGGAATTGAAAAAATTAGACCATATATTAGAGGTTAAATCTATCTAAAATGGCGCAGAGTCAATGATATCTTGAGTTTGGGTAAAAGACGTGCCATTGCATCTTTCTTTCTACTTATTTACATTTCTTCCATTTGTAAGTGATTGTGTGTATTTTGTGTTTTTTTGCCAAAATAATGACAAGTTTCAGGTGCAAAAGCATCACTCCAAATATTTTGCGCTGCAAAGGTACAACACACTGGGAAAATACATGGACTTCTCAGCAAAGTTGGCATTGATTAGACAGCAAGTAATGGCAAAGAACTTCATTGAGCTCTCTATACGACACATCATGTCAAGGAGATGGACTGACTTAGATTCCTCTCTCCCCTTGACCCTGGCAGGGTGTCCTGTATTAATGTGTCTTCGCCAAAAGCGCCATCAATCTTTTTATTCTGTCACCAGAGATTAGCTGCAAATTATTTATGTGACATCGGCATAAATACAGAGGCATTCTTGGAATTTTAGATGACTCAAATAGTAAAAAAGGGAATAAAATGAACTTGAAGTTTGACCATTTGTGGTTTCTTTCAAAGTAAAATTTCGAATTAAATAAATTACATTTGGAATATATTGTCTAAACTGTCACATCATACAATGCCAACTGATCAGCCAATATTTAAGTAACATTTTAATGTTAATTATCATATAACTATAAGCAGAACCAACTAGTGCGATATCAGACGATTGGAAGCAATAAAGACAATTTTCGGGAAATAGCATTTGACTCACACAAAGTTAACGATTTAGCTACTCACTACTGAGCGCAAGTGTAAATGGTTGTCTGACTTTTTGTACACATCACATGTGTTGCAAATTCTTACAAAGATTTTTGTTGAACTTCAAATTGTATGTCTTTGAGGTCCTATAATTTCAAGGCACCGCTGCACTTTTACCTTGCTAAAACTAATTTCATTAACGTCAATTAACTACCCCTAGCACTAGAACTAAGACATTTCATCTTTTTAACATTTGAGCTGCAAATTGCTTCTTTCAGTGATTTTTTTTAATTCATTTATCTGTGTTGTCAAGTAAATGTAAACTTTGGGTTAATTGGAAATGGATTAATATTTTTTTGTCCTTGGATGAGGAGGCTGAAGAATGAAGTGCCTGCTTTGTCAGTTAAACTGTTTGTGGTTAGTTTGCATATTTATTATATTTGGTTTGTGACAGCTGCTCCTCATTTGACTGAGAAGCCCCCAGATGCTCAGAAGACTATTGATGAAACTCTGGTCTGGGAGTGCAAAGCCAGCGCTAAGCCGAAGCCCTCGTACCGTTGGCTAAAGAATGGAGAGCCTCTGGACCTGACAGAGGTAAGGAACTTCTCCAGAGTACTGATTTGGATGCTTTAATTGCTTAGTTCTGCACACCCAACAGTGCCACAAAGATGAAACGAAAGAAGGATGAAGTAGTCAAGGAGACCAGATGCAGCCGCAAAATGAGTCCAAATATGCGCACTGTTTGGCAAACAAAAATTGCAATGATTCAAAACAAGACGTATTCCAAGTTTTGCTGTGTACCAACTGCTGTGATTCACAGTTCCAGCTTTGAGTATTTCATTAGTACAGAGTTGGAAAAAAGTAGTACCACACTGAAGCCACATATATAGCACTCTATCTATACCACAGATAATATATATATATATATATATATATATATATATTTTTTTTTTTTTTTAAATATATATATTTTAAATATATATATTTTAAATATATATATATATATGTAAGACATAGGTCTTTATCTCTTCCTACTCATTAAACTATAAACATATAATATAAACATAAAAAAACAAAATAAGAATAATAATCCATTGAGGCATTTTTAATCCACCAATGACAACAATAATAGATTTTTTAGTTGCCCAAGTGAATCCAGGTAACCTCCGGGTGATTAGCCAATGTTTCTGTCTTTAATGACCGATGTTTACTTGGATTGAGAACTGAGATGAAATTTGGAAAGCAGAGGGATTTTAATTAGAACTTAATCACAATGATCACACAAAGTACAAGAATGTTCTGCATCAATTATTTTCACCAATGGGCTATTAACTGGGAATGGTAATTCCTTCCACTTCTGCAACTTGCTATATAATATGTATGCGATCCTTGAATCAAGGCATTAGCATATTTGCTCTCGACTAAAATGCATATTTTGCCCCCGCAAAAAAAGACATCCAAATTCAAGGTACCTTAGGGTTGTGAAAAAGCTGTACTTTTATTCCAATATGAAATGTCATATCTATCCATCCATTTCGGCTTCAGCTGGAGCCTATCCCAGCTATCTTCGGGCTGTAGGTGGGGGGACACTCTGAACTGGTTGCCAGCCAATCGCAGGGCACACATAGACAAACAATCATCCACGCTCACACTCATACCTGGGGGCAATTTAGGGTGTCCAATCAACCTGCTATGGATATTTTAGGTACGTGGGAGGAAACCGGAGTAAGCGGAGAAAACTCGCACAGGCACAGGGAGGACATGTCATATGTGATATTATATATTTATAGATGATAACATAGTGCTAAAGAAATAAGAGACGTGTCACAGACCATTTTACTCAACACACTTCTTGAAACGACATCAAGGTCAGAGGAAAAACAAAAATCTCAAAGTCCAGCACACCAAAAATGCCCGTGGAGAACATATTAATCAGTCCTTATTTTTGTGGGGAGTTTCATCACACCACCTCACCACAATAACATCATTTTCGTGACATTCATGACAGCCTGAGTGTATTTGTCCCAAAAATGTTCAAGGCGAGGAACGAGGAAACGGCTTGAAATAAAAACAAAAGTGTCTTGCTTGATGATTTTGTATAAAAGTAGGTCCCCCTGACGTCGTCAAGTATTTTCGACGCCCAAGTCTTTTTTTGCCACTTCATCCACACTGCTGTAGCCACTCTGTAAACATCGGCATATCCGGGACATTCTTCTGTGCTTTGATGTCGTGAGATCACGTGGGAGGGCTTTGTGTGACAATTGGACTTGAAATGCTTCTTGCGGTCAAGAGATTTCCTCTTGTTTAGCACTCACTTCAGATGTCCATCACTTCTTTGGAATCTGTGCCCAATATCAAGAACTGTCTTTGTATTTCAAGCAAATTTCAAAGTAATTCAACACACCCATGGGTGAAAATGCTGCATCTTTGTTGCTTTTGTTTACCTGGAAGATGACCCGGAAGTACGTAATAGCAAATTTAAAAATAAGCGTTCCCTTGCAAAAAAAAAAAAAAAAATATGTTATTTAGCAATCTTTGCAAGGGAATGCAAAGTTGTTCTTTTTTATACTTCATTGTCACCCAACGAAACTCTTAGCAAGGTAAAATAACTAGCTTCTCTTTACACAAAAAATAAGAAATCCCAAATTTTTAAGTCCTATGTGGATAACACTTGCATTCTTTATTGTGAATATCAGCAAATCAGAGGAGCGTATTATACAAAAAGAAATTAATTTTGAAATTAAATTCTCTACATGTGTGGAATATACGACTCTGTGTTACTCTCGAAAAGTTACAGTTAATGGCTGCTAATACTTAATCCCAATTTCCAGTTGTCTTCTCTGTGGATTTGAATAGTGCGTGTAAGAACAAGTTGCGGTAATCAAAACCTGCTCGAAACCCCATTTGGAAATAATGTTCAGCCAACACACGTTTATTAGGCGATTAAATCCATTGTCTGGGACTGTATTGAATATTTACCACTGAGTTCATTATTATAAATTGTTTTGTCAGTCTTATCAAAGGTCATTTCTCTGTTTGGAACTCTTAATCAAAAGAATCCCTCATGATTGATTTGTAAACACGTTTGTAAATCTTCCTCTGACAGTCTGCCCAGGTAACATATTTTCTGTACATGTGACTGTATTAATGAGTGGAGGTGTTACCATTTTCAAAATGCCACCGTCAACAGCCGCTGCATTAAATCAATTTCCAAGCCCAAAGGTCGGTGGTGTCGAGCGAGCGAGAGTGAGAGGGAAAAGTGCTTTGGGGCCAAGGCGAGCATTTGTTATTTCTCATTAGAATGAATAAGTCTTCCTACCCCTCTTTTTCTGTCTTTTATCTCCCTCTTATGGTGTTCACTTTCTCTGTGGTTCTCTATCAAGACCAACGTATTGGCTCTGTTTTTTTGTGCCCGACTCCATTAGAGTAAAATGACTCCAAGGAGGGCTGTCAGTTGAAAATGTCACCTTGGCGATACGAGGACCCACTCACTGTACTCGATTGTATTTTGCTTAACCACAGACTTACTGACTTGAGTATAAGCGTGGACCTTGAGTCCGAAAATGTCTGAGTGCGCATTCAGTTCGCTTTCCAAAGTCAGGTGGGCCAGTGCCCCCGCTGTTTGCTTTTTCAGAGCAAAACGTTCACCAGTGTTGTTCTCAGAAGACAGTTGGCCGTAATTGATGTTGCCTGAGAAACAAACGAATGTCAGTTTTGTCGCTGCCGTTAGAGATTGCTGAGTCTCAGAGCTATGTTTTTTTTTTCATTTCATTTTTTTTAATCAGGGCAGGGAGTGCAGAATGGCAGAGTGACACCAGTGCTGCACTTACACAGATCTTTTTAATCTCTGTCACCCCCTGGGCACTTACAATACGTAAGCTCAAAAGGACCATCTTTCATCTATTCAAAGTCACAGTGACACTCTGTCTCCCATGAACACACATAGATGCATCCTTCCTTTGCCCCAAACCATGCATATTGTTGTGTTTTATTTGGAAACTGCGGCTTATCCAGCCTCCCCCAGGCACCAGGTCACCAGCATGTCCATCATGTGACTGAGCTTTAGATCTGGCACCGGTTTGAAGCTCCTCAGCTGTGTCGCTGGCAGACTTCAAGCAACTAACTTTTCAAGTGTCAGATCTGGAGTGATTCAAGATGACAGACTCAGACATTTGCCACACAGTCATTGGTACTACTGTGGGACCTCAGAGGTCATACACAATTGAGTTTTGTTGTATATTTGCTGTTATAGCTGGGTTTTACATGAAGCCATGTTTTCTGATTAGAAAGGATCCGTTTGACCAAACAGAATGAAAATGCTCCAAAAAACCAAACACCTCAATCGGAATCAAAAGGCCAAATCCGAATGGAATTTCATTCAGATTGATAGAGGTGATATATATTCTTTTTGTCAATCAGAACGAACGGCATGAAAACAGTTAACAGGCAGACTGCGTCCGTTCTGCGCATGCTCTCTCTTGACGTAAATGTGTAGTGACGTCGTCATATACGCGACGTGGGAACTTGTTTGAAAGTACTGCTAACTTGGTTTTATCAAGACGCTTCTTTAATAAGTGTATTTAAATTCAGGAGTAAAAAAACACTATTTGATAATGTCAGCAAAATATTTGGTAATGGAGTGGGGAGGGGCGGGGTTTCCATTAATTTACCATGGCTATTAAGAATAAAGAAAATGAGCATTCTATTCAATTATTACCCACCCCAGGTGTGGGAAATATGTGGCTAAGACCTGAATGAAATCAGGCTATTCATCAGAAAGAACCTAAACTGTCCAAATATAGCGCTAATTACCTACCTTGCGGGAACGTGTGCTCTCGTATGAGCAACTACTTCATTTTGTGATGCCACTGTGGCACTAATTGGGCTGTTTATAAGTTTCCTCTCTGGATGGTTTACATAAATTCAAAGGTCAGTTCAGCAAAGCAGTATATCATCTGCATAGCTAATTGCCTTTGTGTCTGTGTCTCCATTAAAGATGTCCAATTACAAAAAAAGGTAGTTGGACAATGTCTCTACCAGAGCAGAAGACTGTGTTTGACACTATATCTTGGGCATTGGCAAAGTTCCAGGCTAAAGATTTAGATCAAGACCTACTAATTCTAATAATGTAGCAAATGTATTATCTGCACAGTGATTGTAAATGCCTTCTGTGTATCTGTCTTAAGCAGGACCGGATTCAGGTGAATAACGGAGTGTTGACCATCAGTAGTTTAAATCTGGCAGACATCGGCAGCTACCAATGTGTGGCTGAGAACAAGCATGGAAGAGTGTTCACCAACGCTGAGCTTCGAGTCATAGGTAAGATGACTTTGTTGATCGCTCAGAATCTTTTCAGATGAGTTGTGTCTCATACTGTCAAACTAACTGAGACTGACCTCGTTCGGAATTTTATACACTTCATTAGCATTTAATGTTAGTTATGACAGCTTAAATCAATCACCTGTTCTTCTAAAGCTTTTTTTCTTAGGAACACGGATAGTGGCATACTCTGTCATTTTGGAGACCAAAGATTGCACTGAAACAAACATTTGTGATGTGTTTGAAGGTGTGGCACAAAAGTTCTAGGACTGGTGTCAAAAAAGTCATATTCTGAATCCAAAAGTTTTCCCTTATCAAAATGACAATCCCCTTGGATCGTTTCCCAGCTTGCTCTGCTACACCATCATACACTCTTGGAAGGATTCTTCGGAGATCCTCTGCAGTGCTGTTGTCACAGCCATCTTGATTTCATACAGTGTTCATAACAGGTTCCCATGATGACAGTTTGGACTTGAAATCACCCAGGTTTCGGTCGGACGAGCTACAGCACGGCAATGTTCTTTTTGGAGAACTGTTGGATGTTGAGAACATTATGTGTGCAGGTGAATGATCCTGCCTCAACTCTCGCCTCTCACCTTGAGCTCCTTGTCTGGCCCACATGGAAAGCCAAAACTCGTATTTTGAAATATATATTTAGTGACACCATTCCTGGAACTTTTCTGTCACACCTTGTCTGTCTCCAGCGCCAGATTGTGTGCAGACTAGGAAGAGCTTTGCGCTGAGCGTGAACGCATACAAAACGGCGAGGGACGCCATCATTTCAGTAATTGAGGCCTTAAGGAGCAGCATGGAACCCTCCCTCTCATTCTGCACTCTTTCATTTTGCCTCACAGCCCTCATTCTTCATGCATAATGTCCACTTTCAAGGAAATGCATGGAATTGGAAAACCCACTTTCTTTCACATTAAATGTCCTCTTAAAATGATTGTCGGTGGCTTTATGAGCACGTGTGAATGTGTCTTTCTTAACGTATTTCACTAGGGGCTGTGAGAGCCGGCCTACATAATAGATGAAGTGACCTACATGTTTTCAGATGCCCATTCACTCGAATGTCCATAGTAGCTCGCTCACCTTCATTGCCACCGAATTTCAGACCATCCTACTAAGTCTGAACAAAATTGAAATCCTAATCTCAGACAATGTGAAATGCTGCGATTAATTAAAGTGTCCTCTAAGTTCACTAATCAGAAACGGCATGATAGTCGTTGACAGGTCTCGCGAACCGTTTAGCTCCGAGCTGGTCGTGTCGCGTCCACATCACACAGTCAACCATCCTCCCAGAGTCACTGCTTTCTCGGATGCTAAGCTAACTTCAGTTGCGCAATATGTATGGATAGCAGCTACGAGCTGCACGGAGCAGATGCTCTCCTCCGCAAAACTAATCCTCACCTCTGCGCTGTCAAATAAGATATACACTTGTAACAAGTAGTGCTATGATTAAAGGCTGACGAGGAGTCGCATGCAATAAAGCGCCGAAGAAGAAAGAACGCGGGAAGTTGGAGGAGCTAATACTGATTGCTAAACTAATGTAAATTGCAGAGGCGTGAAAAAATAGAATAAGTGCTTAGGTCAACAGTTCACTATTCCCCGGGGGTCTGGCTATAAATTCAGAGCGCTAGCTGTGAACAGTAAATTAGTATTACAAATAAGTATATAGAGATAAAATGAGACAACAGCTACATAGTAAGTGCACGCTCGAAAACCGGAAATGAATCGATTATGAGGCGCTGAGAAGTTCAAAAGTATATTAACTATTTATATCAGCCATGTTGTTTGCATTTGTTTTGCATCACAATGTACTGACTTCTGCGCTTTACACAGTAACAGGTGTCAAAATGACTTTCAATTAAGATTTTCACAATATCAAAATCTTTTTTGATCATAAATTTAGCTTTGCTGAATAATTAGTCTGTGTGTTTATTTGGGCAATTGATGTGATCATATTTTAAGTAAATGTTTACATGAAAATACAAAATTTGTACAGGATATAGTTGCCTTTCACTTTTAAATAGCCCATTTACTTCCATTATTCCATACAAGTTTAGTATGAAGGGATTCATTTTAGAGCATATTGTCATATTGCTAAGCCATCAATCTTTGTTTGAAGCAGCGGAAAAAAAGTATTTACACCTAATCTTAAATGTAAGCACAAAGAATGAGGTTAAAATATTTTTACATACACCATGACACAGAAATGCATATTTACAAATGTATTATGCAAGTGTTTGGTCTTTATTGAACCATTTTAAAAACCTTGAAAAACAACTCTCACACATCCTCTTTTCGAACTGTGCATTAATTACATTAATATATTTTAAGGATTGGTTGATATGATATGATGTCATTTTCAGTCATGGTTGGAATTGTTATTTTACACAATGAATAATTGAAACTTGATTTGTAGAAAATCTTAAATGAATTGAATTGAATCTTTTCCTAAAATTGCTCAGCTCAACTTGCTCCTCTTTCTTGCTCTTTTTTTTTGCTTTACTATTAACTCCTTTGTTTTGACTTTCTCTTTTAGCCATTGCCCCAGACTTCTCCCAGAATTTGATGAAGGCCCAAACTCTGGCCCGACAAAGTGGCGATGTCCTGATTGAATGCAAGCCCAAGATGTCTCCATGGGGTGTGATTTCATGGAGGAAAGGAAAAGAAGCCTTAAGAGAAAACCACAGGTATTGAGTTTCCTTGGGAATGCGTGCTGAACAATCAACTGCTCTCTCTGCCGAAGCAAATTCCATCAACATGTTATTTTGGTTCGATCTACTTCATATTCACGTAGACAAACTACAAAACACTGAAGCGCCGCAAACACAGAACAATTTGAATATCCTCCCAAATTCAGCAAGCTACCCCTTCCCCTTTTGCATTCCACATTTTCTCTTTAACTTGATTGTTCTAAGGCCTCCTGGCCGTACTCCGGGCTGGCTTCGACAGTTTACAAAAGGTAATTGACCATTCTTGGATCCATCAGCTCATTAGCAGCATGCAAGTTCTGCAGGGTTATTCGAACACGAAGCAGATGATGATGCAGGCAATCAGTGAGACATGTACGAAAGCCCAAGAGGGCCAATCGATGACAAACTGCGGAATAACATACCTTTTTCTGCGGAAGTGAAAGTGGCACCAAGGGAGCCTGCTGGATACCTTGCTTTATTAGAAATCAGGTCGTGCGGATCAACCTCATTGAGCAGGGAAAGGCAGGAAGTAAAAGGACTCTATATTCATTGACAAAGCACATGCGCTCGGGCATAAAAACTGCCGCATCTTGATAGTCGTGCTGGTGCAAGCCTCTTTAGCATGTTTGGGAGTTTGGCAGACAGTGCAGCTTCATGGTAGGTGTTCCGGCGGACTAAGCGCTTTTTGTTTTACACGCCCTCAGCGTACTTGACAGTTTGGTGGTCCACTAATTGTTAGAGCAGCTAAAAGCAGGTCTATGTTGAAGTTCAGATGGCACAACATCATTTTGTTGGGTTTAGTCCAGGTTCAGGCAGACAGATTTGGAGCGTCGGGGATTTGTGTAGTGAATCTCTTCAAATATGTATTTCATTCATGAGTGGTCTTGTAAAAAATTTCATAAATGTACATTTTTTTTATCAATTTTGGTAAGAAACTTTTGACTTTGTTTCTGAACCGCAGCTGTCGCGTTTGCCTCGTATTGGAAGCTGGCTGTGTTGTGCAATTTAAACAAGTCCACAGAATGAATATATTGTTTTTCCACTTTTATATCTGCATTGGACCCAGCATGAGACGTAGTCGGCATTTTTTTCTTGAAGCTGTTTGGCTCCAGTGTAGCTGTACCGATGGAATTGTCTTTCATATGTCACATTATTTTGTGATGCCTGCCAATACAGTATATGCCGTTGCCATCAATAGAAAAACAAAACAATATTATCATTAAAATAGTAATACAAGGAATACAGTAATAGTAATAAATAATCATGTAAACATATACTTTAAATTTTAACTATTCAAGACATAATTGATTTTCCTATGAGTCAGCGCTTACCAAACCAAAAACCTTGAGCACAAAACTGAGCTAAGAACTTAACTGTCGATTTTGTAAACCGTTCCTAGGGGTGAAACGGTTCACAAAATCTACGGTTCGGTTCATGTTTTGGATTATCTAGGATTTATAAAATAATGAAAATGATAATAATAATTCCTTAAGGGTTTTCTTTTTGCGCCTCCAAGGGACCAAAGGATGCTTATTGGTCTTATCCTATCATATTGTTCTCCCTGGAATGGTGTCATACACAGGTCGAAACCTCATTTATCAAAAAGTGTGCAAATCAGTCAGTGATGCATTTCCATGTTTATGAAATATTGTTGAATGTGCAGGAACGTACCAGCAAGAGGCAAAGAACACCTGCTGCAACCTACACTGATACCCATTTTTGTCATTCCACACGGGATTAATTGCTGGGCTGCCTCAGCAGCTTTTCTTTACTCAGATAGCCATTCTCACCACAGTGTGAGTTCAGTTGTAGTCATATCTCACCTCCCCCAGCTAGACAGTTTGTTGGGAAAACTGAAAGGCTGATCTGATAGTAAATGCCGATGCCAGCCCAAACGACGCAGCGGCTACAGCTATAAGATGTTTTATTTGAGGCCGAGCGGCAACATCAGCACCGAGATTATTTGTTGTGCTGTGAAATGATCGACCCAGCTTGCAGCTTTATCATCCTCTTAAACATTAAAAGGAAAATGCAGCCATAAGGCTGTGTGCATTGGCACCCAAATGGCCAGATTTCCCATTCGGGTTTCTAGTGGGTGAGTTGCATACCAAATGTAGACTTTGACATTATTGAAGCATCTCTTGCAAGCCTATTCCCTACTTCCTTGCTCGTTAGAATTGAGTTTCCTCCGCACAGAAATGAGGCTGCTACCAACGCTATTACAGCGGTAGCGCAGCAGTAATCCATCCCACTGGCTGAACTAAAATACCCATAATTCCTTCTTAATCTTCCAGGGATAATGTTTTCAAGGATGTGGAGCAGCAAGGTACAAACTAGCTAAGAACAAGGGAGAATCTGATGTGTAAATAAAATCTTGCAGCAGCAGCAATTCCTTTCCTCGTATGGCATGCATGTATAACAAGATAGCCTTCGCATTTAGCGCTATTGTGTGTGGAGAGCTGTGCGGTTAATGTATGCCTAATTTAATTTCACCACTGATCACTGACACTATTTGTGGAACAATATTGGCAATAGCGCTCAGAAATATTACATCATAAATTGCTGCCGTATATTTATATTTGTTGTGGTTAATTTCGTGTAATTCATCAGATATAACAGAGCAGCAGGTTCTCACATGCCAAGCCTGTAATAAAGCTGAAATCATGCTGTTGCAATAAACAGATTGCCGGAATATCCTAGTAGTAAATTGTTTAACTCTGCCATCTTCCTTAAGTGCTTCAAATTTAGTTTTTTTTTTGTAATTTATTTTTTTTATTTACAGCCTGATAGTTTTTTCTTGCACCATGGAGAGACACACTGTGCTTTAAGATTACACCCAATGGCTCACTTTAACACCCATCAATAAGGTCGAAAAGTGCCTATTTACTGTATCACACCACTCAATCTTTTATGTGCCTCGCAAATTCCCCCACTCCTGTTAATTGTGTCAGGGCAATATTTGACAGGAGGAAGAACAATGTGAAAGCTTTCCAGATAATGCTCTTCACATCTTTATCTTGGATAATCCCTTTCAAGATTGCTGAGGAGAAAACCTGACATAAGAGTGTGACATCTCATATCCATAACTCTTTGTTACTGTCCATTGCAAAAGAAGCCCTCGCTTTCACCTGCGAGATTAAACTGACTGTCCCTCAGGGATTGGGTTCTGTTCAAGTGGATAATGTGTTTTAATTTCCTTTGCCTTTAAGCAATAGTGGTCATTTGCCTCAGTTTGGAGGGCTTCAAATTTTCTTCAAGGTATCAAAGAGGCATGTTCAGCTTCTTCTCTTTTAAGCGAGTTCTGTTTGACATATCGGCTTAACCCCATCACTGCATCATGTGCAGTTCAGAGCGTAAAATGTCAGCTTGAGCCGGGTAATTAATTTCTAAGGATCCAAATGTGTTGAGGAAATTGCTGTACAATCAGGGCTGAGAGGCGCGATCAAAAAAAATGATGGGATGGAATTTGATTAAATTGGCACGACCTCTCTTACTGAAGAAATGACTTGTAGACAAAAAGCCAACTTTGTCTGCTGCCGTCGAACATGCCAGTGGCGCTCGAGTGTTGTTTAGCTCCCTGATAACTTACTCACTATAGAACACAATAATTATTATTATTATTATTTCGGCTCAAATCTGTGCTCAGAGGGAGCAGCTACTTTGGAATAACTGAGATAAAACTCATTTCCCAAAACATGGATAATTAAATAAATAATTCAAAGCCATGCCATTATTTGCCTGAGGCAATTCATCTTGAACAAGGTTG
This sequence comes from Idiotropiscis lumnitzeri, assembly GCF_059441095.1. Classification (NCBI taxonomy): domain Eukaryota; kingdom Metazoa; phylum Chordata; class Actinopteri; order Syngnathiformes; family Syngnathidae; genus Idiotropiscis; species Idiotropiscis lumnitzeri. The sequence goes on from NC_142393.1 coordinate 19,028,916, forward strand.
TGATATTAATGCCGGCGATATTTTTTTGCTATTCTTTGAAGGTCAGAGTTTAGGGACCATCCATCGTTTTTTCATTATTATTATTCTCTGGAGATTTTATTATCAGTTATAATGTTACATGATATAAGCGAATATTATCATTTCCTTTGTGTGTTTTTTTTTTTTTTTTTTTTTTGCTTTCTCTGCAGGAGACAGTATGAGTGAGTCAAACAAAATGATTTTGCCATGACTTTCAATAGAACTATTCAAACCATTCATTTTCAACCAATTTATCTTCCTTTGAAATTTTTGGAGCGAACCAAACAAATCCTACTCAAGTATTTTTTTAATGAATTTTCAGCGAACATAAACGCGTTTTGAGGTTTTTTTTTCCAAAAGGTGTTTGCAGCACACACAGAATTCAAGGCCATGTTGACACCAAAATTCTTTTGAAAGATGCTCTCAATGCAAGCTAGGTTACTAGAGGACGCATATCAGTGATTGTATCCTACAATGAAAAATTGAATATCTAGTTCACTTCATCTGCCTTTTTATGTGTACGGAACAGTCGAATTTATTTGGAACAACAAAGGGTCAATTTATACAGAATTTTTCAAAAATACCATAACTGATTTTACCGTTTACATTTACTGAACAATTGGGAATGCAGCATCACAGAATAAACTTCCATACACAAAATAACGTAGCGCCGAGTATGTCAGTGAGTGTCACCCCTCTGTGTGTACTCTGTAATTCTCCTTCCCCGACATCCCACATCCCTCCCACATGTGCGAGTCTTTCAAATCTGTTGTTCTGTTTTGATGCCGCCATGCCCTGACGTGTGTTTTACAGAGCCCTCACGGACTCCAACCTCCCAGCCTGCAATTGGAGAATAAAGTTTGCCCCCCCCCCACCCCACCCTCGCTTAGTCAAGTCTTAAAAATATGCAATGGGATTGCGGTACATTTACAGCCGTGCCAGTGTGCCCATTCACATTCTTACATTGAAAACAAGCAAGAAAGTAGTGCATTCAATTGAGTCATCGTGATTTACATATGGGCTGTCATTAGCCAGAGATAAACTGACACACCTTCGAATTTTCGGTGACATCAAACTGTACTTCAACTCTCTGGGAATTGGAAGCATCTGGCACGACATTGCATAAGTGCTATCTTGCTGACTTTTCATCTGTCATATCAGGTTATATTTCACTACAGCAGCTCGTTGACAGGTAAAGCGGCACAAGCACACTCTCTGCGTCAGATGAAATCTGCCAGGCTTGACTGATGACGCCGACAGTTGAAATGAGAATCTTTGTTGTTGTGGCTTGCTGGGACAATCTGTTGTAGAGGCTCAACCTTCTTTTATTGTCACGCAGCCAAGCAGGTCGACTTTGTTCCTCCTGAGATTTCACTGACATTTATGAGGAATAATTGAATCGATTTCAGTAACTGGTGAAGGCGATCTTTATCTTTTGTCTCTGTGTTTTTCTCAGCTTTAAGTCGTTAATATTCATAAATGCAACGGCAATACAATAAACACGGTTATTGAGTGAATTTTACTGGAGAAATTTTTATTCATGACATAGTACAATGAGGTTTGACAATTTATTTTTCTGCTTTACGGTAGAGTGAGATATATAATACCAGTATACAGTTGAACTGTTAGACCGGAACAAGTTTAATTTATGATTATCATCCTGCATGCAGGTTGAGATCACACATTTGGCATCGGTTTGTGTACATATGACTTTGGGTGCAAACATTTACATATTAGCAATTGAAGTACGGTTGCACAGGATGTGCAGATCTTCCCCTAAAGTGCACTGTTCTTATCAAGTCAGTGCAGCAAAATCAAACTGTAACACTTAGTGCTGAAGTCCTGCTTATGTCACACTGCAGCACAAGGAGCCAATTAAAATTTGCTGAGATAAACTCCAGGCTCAATTTAAAACGCTTTAGGATGGTGGGCTTGTTCATTTCAGCGGCATGACCATGCACGTTAACACGAGCTGGCTACATTTCAGTTTAATTTCCTTAAACCAACACTGATGCTGTCAACGGTCTTAATGAGATGCGCCTTATAAACTTTGTATAAACTGTATGACTATGTGTCTGTGTGTGTGTATTATTTCCCACAGAGTTACTGTGTTGGATAACGGAGGCCTTCGAATATCCAATGTCTCCAAAATGGATGCTGGTCTGTACACATGCGTAGCCAGAAACCAGTTTGGCGTGGCGAGCAGCACCGGCAGCCTTTTGGTTAAAGGTAAGAGCGTCTGTTTTGTCCGAGCCATCTTTACTCGCTGAGTGACTCACAACCAGTCCGGGGTGTTCTCTAGAAAGTCCAGCTCTGCTGACCCTAATGACAACAAGTGCAATAGAAATGGGATGGATGGACTGGCCAGGTTGATCTTCCTTATTAACATTAAATTTGGTGATAATTAAGAATAAAAATACATAAACCATCTCAACAAATTATAGGACTATGCTCTTACATGCTGTGGTTGTCATCTTTTGCTCATGCTCCATTACTAGAACACACCTTAGTCTGTCTCACTAAACTATGTTAATGCAGGAGTTAAGTCATATTACAACAAAAATTTGTATGTAAGTTAAGTTAAGCTAAAATCTACACCGGTCGAATGAAAAACTGAAGCAAAAAATAGGACAAATCCTTGCCGTTAGTTCAGCTTTTGGCGTCACATTTCTTTGCACCAGATCTTGTCTACAAGACGCTATGGTCGAAGTCGACTTGACAGTCTAATTAAAAGAGACAAGCACGAGATTTCATGATGTGTTTCTGTTTCCCTCTTGAAAAGCTGCACCTCAACATATGAAATATCAGTGAAGTACCGTTAAAATAATCAAACGTTTATGCAGTACAGTTAAAAAAAAAATGAAACCAAAGTAGCTGGTCATGTCCAGGTGCTCCAACCATCAGCCATGGCCTCTTAAATAACGGTCCAATTAGTTGATTGGCAAAGGCTGCAATCAAGCCAAAGGCTGATTGCATTTATTTGCTTTAATGTTTCATTTATTTTTCTGGACAATGGCTTTTTTTCCCCCCACCCTTCTAAATAACACTCCTCTGCTGTGCAATAAGATGTCTGGGTCATTTTAAAGAGCCGAGTTGACAACAGTGCTCCATTAGAGTGCCCTTTGGTGATTCCTCTTCGCATCTACTTTGAATTGCAAATAAGTTAGCACAGAAGGCCAGCTATTCATTCTTGCACCCCCAGTTCCTTTCTCTACTTGTAGAGAAAGGAAAATAAATTAACAAAAACATAATCTGTATGTGTTGATATTTATAAAATGTTATGATTAGCTTTTATTTTTGCAATGGTCATTAAAACTGAGGCTAAGGACGGATTAGGTGAGGTTATTATCAATTTATCTAAGCCGCTACTCCGCAGGCAGCTGTCAGGGCACACCCCAAACTGGTTGCCCGCCAATTGCAGTTATCTAAACATGGTATTCTGATTAATATTGTGTTTTCGGAATCTGAATTATGCAACAAAACGCACCTGTTCTTATCCATCTCAGGGGTGGCCATTTTGCCGCTCGCTGTCAACTGAAAATAACATCACAGTTGCATGGCTCAACTTGAAATGTCACATGACCAACTTCAGAAAACAGGTAAGGCGTGACTGGCTGAGCGCTGAGCAACTGTGATGTCATTTTCAGAAAGTGGCAAAATGAGATGGGATAAAAAAATAAATAAAAAATTTAAAAAAAAAACTGCTTCTTAGTTCCTATTTAAATTTTAAACAGAATGTTGTGTTTGGACGAGTGGGGACACATTTTGAAATTACAACTTTTTTCTCATCAGATTACGACTTTTTGATATGATCATTGAAATTAGTAAAGAGACCATCACAACAAATAACCTAAACTGTCCAACTTTCTTCTGGGCTCAATCCTCCTTTAATATAGGTAATTGTTTGGTACCTTGCGTTGCAGAGTGTAAATTATTCTTTCATCTAGCGTTCATGTCATACTTTGTGTTTCTGCCAAATGAGAAATTAAACTGCACACATAGCATTTAGGCTTTACTTTCAGTACGAGCATACTGAGGCAGAACCTCCAAATTTGCAGCAATTTCTATGCTAATTCTGATGCAAATATTAAAATCTAGGTTGTAAAAGAAGTGGCTTCAGAGCTGCAAAAACAGAACTGTACCGAATGCGGATTATCGTGTGCGGAGGAATACTGTATGTTGTGAATGAGGAAGCCAATTTGTAATTTCCCCTGCAGTCATAACAAGAAACGAGCGTGACAGCTCTGCTATCAGCGGCAGAAAGTTTCTCTCGTTTTGCATCTAGTGTTGAAACTTTGCCCAGACTCACCTAGAATGCACCGCCACGACCAGCCAGTTCTCCTTAGCCGCTACCGGATAAACAACTCGCCTTGTTTTGACAGAGCTGAGTATAGACCTTTACTCCCCCTGACATGCTGCATTGGCTCCTCTGTCTATTAGATACTTATGACATGCATGTATAATTCACTGCTCACCGGACTCTCACCCTTTGCTCTGTTATCTCCTTGGCGCAGTAAAACGAGAAGCCCATACGAGACAGAATAAAGATGATGTTGATGGAAAAATAAATACCAAAACTGAAATGCAAACACAAAAAGACAAAGAAAGTGTTGACACAGACCTAAATTGCAATGCCTGCCGAGGTTTGTTTTTTTTCCTTGCACCTTAATGTATGTAACTCACATAAGAGGTACAATATTTGCTCACTGACAGAGCAAATATAATTTATTCTGAGTTTTTTGAATATCTGGGACAGGGCTAAACAAGAAAAAAAAACAGGAGAATCTTTTTTTTTTTTTTTCAGTTACAGTTAAATGTTTCTGCAGCATAAAGAAGCGTGGCACATCAGATAGAGGACAATGTACGTCCATGCTTGAAAAGTCCTGAAAAAAGGGTGTGAATCATATTTTGTAGCATTTTTCTGAACCAGTGCTCCATGATTCCAGAACCAACTGTGATCACAAGCCCCGCTGGTCATCTGGACGTGACAGTCGGGGAGAGCATTGTGCTGCCATGCCAGGTGTATCATGACCCCTCGCTGGATCTCAAGTTCACCTGGTTCTTCAATGAGCAGCTCATCCACTTTGGCAGCGCCGGGGCTTATTTTGAAAGAGTTGGCGGGGTAAGTGTAAGTCCTTTGTGTGTCTGAAAGTAACAAAGCCACATACAAAGGAAATCACTCACACATAAATACAGTCGAGTATCTTTGACCTGATAATTCTTACTTAACTGTAGTTTAAAGTGTCTCTTGAGAGAGCCGGTCTTCATCATAAAAAAAAAAGCACTACTAATTCCATCACTTATCAGTTTACAGATTAATTTATCCTTTACATCAGGGAGCAATGTATTCATTGTTTGCTTATTAGAAGCATACAGATAAGTGTTTAGGGCTCTGCGGTTGCCTGTTCAGCTGGTAATAACACCCCCAACATCGACAAGAGCAACAACCAGTTAATTTGTTAGGCAGTGTGCAGCCAAGCAAAACACTTGATCATCTATAACAATGTTTGTTTCCGGAAGAAGACAAGCAATTATAATTATTATGTCCTTTTTTTTTTTTTTTTTTTTTTTTCCTTTTCTTTGGGCATTTAACATGATCATGGGCAATAGTGTCTTAATAATGTGTGCTGCCCTGCAGATCATTTACACCCTTGACCCTCCTGAATTTAGCTCGGTAACACGCTGTGGGAAATAGTGAGGATAAAAGGCAAGCTCACTGACAATAATTGTTCAGTCAAGAATATAATAATGAATGAAACCACATGTATAATGTGTCCATTTTCTAGGATGATATTTTTAAAACTGTACTGGTAAATGCTGCCACTTGTAATAGGTCAATGCCGTACATGATATACCCGTACAATACACTTCCATTTTTCTGTGTGAGGGCTTATTATCGTGGTGCTTTGAGATGTGACTGATTATTTCAAGTAGGGCTACAACTAACAATTATTTTTAATAATCGATTATTCGGTTGATTAATCGACAACATTTGATAAAGAAACATGTTCAAGTTCATACTGTATATCCTTTATCTTTTGATATGAGCAACTAATATAAGTGCCGTACTGATGAGCTCAGCGAGGAATCAAGGCGTTATTAAGAATCACACTTGCCAGTGTGATTGGCTTCTGCATCCAAGCAGGATTGCGGGCAGCAACATATTTTATTGAAGCTGGTCTTGTCTCAAGTGGGATTAAGGACATCACATGTTTAATTCTTTTAAATTGTATTTAGCTATATTAGCTATGTACATATTATAAAATGCAATATTGTAGAGCGCTATTTTTCCTCATTAAAATACACATTAGAAACTTTTTTTTTCGGTTTTGTTTTGTTTTATTGGGGAATGCAGGAACAGATTAATGGCATTTCAATTAATGTCAATGGCAAAAGATGATTTGAGAAATGAGTGTTGAACGTTACGAGTGTGGTCCTGGAACGAAATTGATTCATATCTCAAAGCACCACTGTACAGTATTTACAATAAGAGAATTCAATATGTTTTGTAGAAATGTCTCTCTTTTTTTTAAAATACGTATGTGGCTCATTGTAGAGTCTAAATTGTTTCCTAAATTTTGCCTCTCACCTGAAGTCATCTGATATTAGCAGGATACAAGACAGATGCATCGGTGAATATAGATTTAAATGATCTATTCCTTCCAAAAATTAAATGCATCATGTAAGAAACATTTCAAAACAACCCTTTATTTAAGTATTACTGTCGCTCTGATGGTTTTAAATGCAGAATGCATTTGGCATTGAAGCACATTTGTGCAGAAAAAACGAGTTGCACAAAATAGATGTATAGATATTCTGAGAGGAAAAAAAGCGTTTAACATCCAAACAAAAAAAAATGAAATAACTGCAAACGGATCACACGGTGTGTCCCTGAGGTTAAGCCATTGATGTCACTTCCAAAATCTCTCACTCATGAATTGAATACCATTAAAAAAAAAAAAAAAGCATCAATTTTATTTTAAGTAATTAACCTGAAATGTTTTGACAGCGCTCCGCCGGGGACATAATGATCCGCAATATTCAGCTAAGGCATGCTGGGAAATACACATGTGCGGTTCAGACCAAAGTGGACAGTGTTTCTATTGCCACTGATGTCGTGGTCAGAGGTAAGCTGAGATCAATCTCATGTTCCATGCCAATATATTTGTGTTGTCTAGAATTTAGAAGCACACGCACTATTTTACAAGAGAGAAAACTTTTGCATAATAGAAAATCTGGTCGTCACTGAGCTGGAGTGATGTTAGGCTGCTTTTACATGTTGGCATGCTCATATTTCACAAAATTACTATCTTTCACATTTGAATTGGTTTTCCTCCTCTTTTCCATGCCACTTGTTTCCCTTTATTTTAACAAGGCAGTTACTGTACAATTGATAAGCGGGCTCTAGGAAAATAATTGCTTCTTAGAATAAAGATGAAGATCATTGCAGGGAGGAAGTGAGAAAACACTCTCTTTAGTATTTGCTGCCATCTAAGGTTAGTATTCAAAGTTTATTACATTATTGTTAATTCTTAACTTAGTCGGCACCACCTGAATCGGACATCGTTGGGTTAGAACTGATTCATGTACCGGAAAGCATTGACGTGGAAAAAGGCATGATTACACAATTGCTCTCTGTAATTATCAGTCTCGGACTTAGGCAAATTACACCCAGTGGGCCACAGCTGGCTCATCCGCAGTCTCTGCGCAGTCTTCATGAAGGCAAAATTGGAAAAAAGAAAAAAAAAAAAGTAAAATATTGTCTGCTTTTATTTTGATGTGCAAATGTGCGGGCAGTACAATGACTTGTGTCTTGGGCTGACTTCAGTGTCGCTTCTAGCAATTATTTTTTTCCAAAAACTAACCAGCAGCAATGCCAACAGTGGTCCTCAAGCTAACAACATTCTTATGTACTGCTCGATGAAGAGAAGAGGGGAGATTTGAACTGGTACTAATTTGTGAGTTCCAACTCGGGACGGCTTATATGAGTTAGCCGTTGGTCCTCATAATGTCAGCGCAATTTAGAATTATAGAAAAATAATAATGCACACTGCAAACATTTTTGGTGTAAATGATGATTTACTTGTGATCTAATATTAATGACTGCTTACAATGACTTATTTATTGTCTTATTGTCTTAATTACAACATATGTGACGGAACAGCTTATTGAAACAATACAATTTAATGCTTTATTTCGATACCTAAAAAATGTCGGCCCTCCCCAATGACTCCAGTTTCTCACTTTGCAAAATCATTTTGCACCCTTGCGTCAAGGTCCTCCGGGACCCCCCGTGGACTGTCAAGTGACTGAGATGACAGAGACCACAGCACTTTTGACCTGGGGACCCGGGATGGACAACCACAGCCCCGTTCTCGGCTATAGCATCCAAGCCAGGTCGCCTTTCTCCCTCGGGTGGCAAGCAATTACCACTGGTGGGTTGCTTTCATCTGGCTGATTAAAAAAAAAAAAAAAGAGTAAATACCACGCTGACAGCTCAGGGGTGGATCCTTCAGGGTTTTGATGAAAGGTAATTTGGTGTAATGTTTCTTAGTTCCTGAGCTGCTCGGGGGAAAGCAGCTGTCAGCCACTGTCATCGACTTGAATCCCTGGGTGGAGTACGAGTTCCGAGTTCTGGCAACCAACAGCATCGGAACAGGAGAGCCCAGCAAAGCCTCTAGAAAGGCCCGCACCAAGGACACACGTATGTACCGCAACATACTCATACTCAATCAATTTCTCCTAACAGCAACAACAGTCAATTTATCCAGTCGCTACCGTTTGCTGATTCAAAGTGGAGCGACACCTTAAGACCAGCATTAGATATCCTGAAAGAACTCTATTGTAACACTTGCTCATAAAAGTTCACTGCTGCTGATGTCGGACACATTTGGCATCTTCGCTCCCTTTATGGAGAGAAAATGTCAAGTAGAAAGAGATGAATACTTTGAAATTTCAGTTGGTGATTATATTGTATGAATTTCCCATACATGCATTAACTGTGTGTCTGTTTGCTTGAAGTGTCTAACTCTGACTGCGCTGGTGAAAACCTTACATTGATTAAAGTGTGTGAAGATGTTTTTTTCTCTGTTCAAATATTTTTAGTTCCCAGGGTGACTCCGGCTCGAGTGAATGGTGGTGGAGGGGGACGTTCGGAACTCGTCATCACTTGGGAGGTAAACTGAATATCTTTGACATTTCTGCACACACTGTCATTTTTTTAAACATTTTTTTTCTTCAGTGAATTACAATACAAAGATTAATGCTCAAGGCCTGTTGGAATAGTCACATTTTTTTTCTCCTCAATTTAAAGCTACTTATGCTGGGTGATAAGTACTTGCAATTTCAGCATCACCCTCAACCGAATTCCTCTGCATTCTCATGGTGCATTTCATTTGGTATTAATAACTTTTTCTTGAGTCATCCCTGCGACTCATCTTATCCTTCCCCAGCCTGTTCCCGAGGAGTTGCAGAGCGGCCCCGGTTTCGGCTATGTGGTGGCTTTCCGCCCATTGGGCACACAGGGCTGGATGCAGGCTGCCGTCACATCCCCGGACGCCTCCAGATATGTCTTCAAGAATGAGAGCATCCCCCCTTATTCGTCTTACCAAATCAAAGTCGGGGTTTACAACAACAATGGAGAAGGGCCTTTTAGTGCAGTGGCTACCATCTACTCAGCGGAGGAAGGTGTGTACAACAAGTGTAGTGAGACGAACACGCACCCGCACACACACACACACACACAACGCACCACTACACTGTATGTAGCATCAGATTAGTGGTGCGTAGTGCGTGACAGTGTGCCTCGCTTCAGAGAAAATAACACAGCTGCAGCCTCCCCTTCTACTCATGAAATACACACACTAAATGTTTCCTGATAGGTTTGTTGCTTCTGTATTCTTGTTTTCTCTCTTTTTTTTTCTTTCTTTTGATAAACGTCTTTAATTTTCTATATCACATATTAGATTTGGGCAATATGTAATAAAAATTTTCATAATATGATATCGATACGATATCATGTATCCTGTTCAGGCAGCTGAATTTTAGCCCATTTGGGTGAAAGGTAGACTAGACCCTGAACTGATTCCAAGTCAACCGCAGAACATCATATATCGTATCAACAACTAACTATTCACGCTCACATTCACACCGTCACCAAATTGGAATCAAAAATTCGCTGCTTGCAAGGTCAGGTTAGTGAACCACTAACATCTTCAAATAATTTGTTATACGGGGTTTCCCAACCCCAATCCGCCCCCCCCCAAAAAAAGCGTTTTACTAGCATTTTTTTTTTTGTTACAATATGCGCTTACTGAATTCAGAGAAACAGTAAAACACCCAAACTCGATGACGTCACACTCCACACCACCAGGCCCCGTCTCCTAAACACTCATATCTAGTCCACGGACAAAACAATTCATATCGTAATTTCTGAACATATTTATGCTCACTTTTTTTTTTTTATTCAAATACATTTACAATTTGCTGTGTTCATGTTTAAATGTATTTAAATCATCAAAACTACATTTAAAAAAAGTTATTGTGTATTTTCACCCATTAGCAGGGATGCGCGTAAGTGGTGTGCAGGTGCGCATGCAAACTTAAAAACTGAAATATTTAATGCGCACTAGTTTCTAGTGCGCCACTGCACACTTTGTTCTCTGTACTCGGACAAAGTGTAAGGGGAGCCAAGATGTGTGCTTCTTTCATTTCACTTCCACAATACTCTTTACCCCCTCACATCCCCATCATAGCGCTGCAATGTTAGAAACAGCTAGCGCTACTGTGAAGTCGAACAAATTAGCCCATGACATGACATTATTTTTCCAAGGTAGGCTGGCGCTATAGATAGGGGTGCGTTGGGAAATAAGCTCCGAGCGTGCTCGGAAACCAAAAAACACTGTTGGAATGTGCCGTTCATTTATTCAGAGTGCCACAAAATAGAAGTGCCGGAGTGCGCTCTGGCCGCTCCGACATGGTGTGGACAGAGCATCAGGCAGGACGAATGGAAACTGTAGAAGAAAAATGCGAGGGCTGTGGGCTAACCTTATCATTAGTCGTGTCCCATGAATACAACTCAAAAAGGTTAGCGAGTCACTCTTTCTGAAGGTGGTGGTTCTTTAGCGGCGCTAGGTCTGGAGCTGCTCTGAAGTTGGCGGTTGTATTCATGGCATTACTGAAACAGAGTTGTTCATGTTTACTGTTGTTTATATGAAACTTATGTTTTTTAATTCATCGGAAGGGACTACACTCTACCTCTTGCAACACGCCCACTCAGAATCGTATTAGTGCCTCAGATGGAATTTCTGAATGCACCCTAGGTAGATACGGCAAAGCGAAGCTAAGCGACTGGGGGCTAAAGACCAGGCACATTTTTTTTTAATGATTATTTTTTTGCATAATAAAAATATTAATGGTGATAATAAAGTGGTTAAAGACAGTCAAAATGGGGCAAAGCAAGTATATGTCTGGACCGTCTTGTTAACATTTCAGAGCCCAGCAGAGCGCCAGGGAGGCTGAGGGCGAAGAGCATCTCAGCATCTGCCGTGGAGGTCACCTGGAAGCCTCTGGCCTGGAGCAACAACCGCAGACGCATCTTGGGCTATGAGGTCAAACCAGCACATGCCCACACAATAACAATTGTATACACAAAATTAACAACTTGAAGCGTTTTCTGCCTTTTTTGTTGACTTCAATTAAACACACACTATTTGTTTATTGATATACTGATGACAGCCATCCTTTATCTTTTCCGGATACAATTCAGTATGTAGCTGTTAGCTATACTGCCTATATGTGAGTTAGAGTTGTAGGGCAATAACGTGTAGTTTTTGTCGTTGTGTGTTTTTAGTTGCAGTACTGGGGGGTAAAGGAGAAGCAAGAGGCAGCCAGTGTGATTAGGACGGTGGGGAATAAGACTTCAGTGCACATCAGGGATCTGGAGGGCAGCAGCACCTATTTGATATCTCTGCGGGCTTATAACAGCGCTGGAGTGGGCCCACAGAGCAACATTGTCAATGTCACCACCAAGAAACCTCGTAAGAATTCCTTTTATAACAAAACTGGGAAAACATTGCGTCCAATGGAGAGTGTGGGTTTTCTTTGTATTTTTTTTTCTCCTGGGCACGACCTGTCATGTTTTATGTGGAGAGTAGGAAAAAATGTGGGTTGGAAAAATGTTATTGGTTACAACTATGTCTTATATTGTTATTTTAGATGACAGACAAGTATCTCCTTCCAAAATAAAATACAGTTATTCGAAGAGCCATTTGGGAAGTTGAAACAAACATCGAGTCTGAGACCCTGCACACAACCTTTAAAAAAAAAAAAATAGAAAAATAAATTTTATATATATACATATATATATATATATATAATTTATTTTTCTATTTATCTCTCTCTCTATATATATATATATATACACACAACAACAAAACAATATTGAAGGTGTTACACAATTGATAAATCGGTAGTTCATACAGTTGAATTTTACATTGATTTGTTATGTTCCCTTTGATTCATTACTACCTCATGTTTAACTGTATTAATCTTGCAGCTAGCAGAAGTGAAAATCATCCACCACCTTCTGTTCTATTTTGTCAGTTTATTATGTAGCTAATTTAATGGCCCGTCTCCTCCATAATGCAAATTATGCTTGAAGAGGATTTGGCAGTCAGTGTTGGGACACACTGTGCATGTTGTTTTGACAAGATTTTGCATGTCACAAAATGACTACATTACATTGGAGCTATCACTGTTCACCCTGATGTGTTTAACAGCTGGTTATCTTATACGTTACATTTGGACTGGGCAGTTGCTTGATAATGTATGTGTATTTCTATCAAAAAAAGCAAATAATAATCACAGTGTTTTTTGACACTTTTTAACTAAAGAGTCTCGTCACGTCATCCCTCTCTAAAGCAAACAAAGCCTACTACTTCTCCACCACCTGAGTCACTGTTCAACTGTTAATGAGAAATATCCTTCAAGCTGAGTTGCTTCTTGACTTTAATGTTTATTGATTGGCTGCCTTGTTGTTTTTATCCCCTCACTACCGCCTCTTCTCTTCTCCTCTCCAACATGCTCCCTCCCACTCCAGCGCCCAGTCAGGCCCCCGTCAAAATCATGTGGAACACTTCCAACTCCAAGGTCATCCTGCACTGGGACCAAGTACACGCTCTGGATAATGAGTCTGAAGTTACGGGTTATAAGGTAATGAGTGGAAAGCCGTGCGCTTTACCAACAAGGGAATGAACTCAACACTACTTCAATGGCAATTCAATGCAGGCAGAAGCGTAAAAAAAAAATGCAATCGACACAGTCTGATTGATCTCAGTGGAATTTACGGGCATGAAAAGAGCTGATTGAATGAGGGAGAACCCAGCAGCAGGTGAACCCAAAGACAGACAGGAAGTAAAACGCAAACAAGGGGGGGAAATATATCATTCGAAGATGATAGGAAAGACACTTGAGTGTTCTGTTGACTCATTCTGCCAAATGCACTATACTGCATTGACTTTTTTTTTTTGTTATTGCGGTTGTCGTTTTCTGTGGTGTAAAAATGCAATGCATTATAATGAGAATTTGCAAAGGGCACTTCTGCCAATACCTCAATAATATAATCAGTGAATACCTGTCGGACAAAATTGCTTTGTCTTTGTCTTTTTGATACAGCTCCTGTATTGAGCCACATTAGAAAATTGATTTTTGTTGTGATATTTATGGTAGTTTTATATTGTGACAGGCAGAACTATTAAATGTTCATCCACTAGATGGCAAAAGGTACGTTTAACCCGTGTATCTACCTTTTACAATTCATGCAAATACAGTAATCCCTGGGGAATATGAACAAGCCCTGCTGCAGCAAAAAAAAAAAAAAAAACAGGACTAATTCATATCCTAATTTTTTTATTTTCATTATTTTTTACAATAGCCTATATTAATAATTTACATTGTAAATACATAACTAACTACAATTCCAAAATTGGTCATCATAATTTCAAACACATTTGACATAATTTCCCGTTAAAAATAAATGGCTGACTGATGATTTTATTAAAGAAGTTGTAGGCAAATGCTCAATGACTATATGTACTTTCCACTATCAACCCAGGTTTAACCGACCTCCTGACGTACTCAACAAAACATACTTCTTTGACACTAAGCTATTTTCATATTTAGACAGGACTTTGGCTGCATCTGGTCACGTTTTAGGATGTTTCAGAAAGAGTACAAACTACTGTCAATGAGTAGGTGAATTTTTCAAAATCTAATTGTGTTCAACTGACAAGCTATGAGAATCTGTGACAAAATCATTATTATTTCTGTTTATACATTTCTTTATCTATTTTTTGGCTAATTTTGTTTGGGGGTGTGCCTTGACATTTTTGCAATGTCACTTTTCTGCCGTGACTCAAAACGTTGGGTAACATTAGATTCTGCAGGTGTTCCTAATGAGTTGTCATTATAGCCTTGTCATCAGTCCATGTGTTTCATTCTACAGGAAGGAAGGTATCTGACATTGTGCTCATCCCATAGGTGATGTACAGCCAGGACAAACACAGCCGTCCCAGTGTGGTGGAGACCAACACAACGTCCTTAGAGTTGTCGCTGCCCGTCAACGAGGACTACGTCATCCAGATTAAACCTTTCAGCGAAGGCGGAGAGGGCATCAGCAGTCGCCAGATTACAATCCCCAAAATAGCAGGTTGAACAGTCTCCTGATACATGACACATTAAACATGCAAACAGAACATTTACCGTCACTGTTGCTACATCAGATGGAATCGTATAACCGGAAATGTACAAATGTTAAGTGCATGGGCAGATTTTTTTTTTTTCAAACAAAACATGATAACTGCCCTTAAAAGCAGCGCTTCAGGCTTTTGATTTCCCTGCAAATCTAGATACAGTATTGATCACTCAGAATATTCCGGTGTCTAGTATTATCAGGGAATCTTAGACATCCAATTGGTTCTTGAACTGTTTCTTTTTGAAAGATTCTTTAAGCAAGAGTGTAATCAAGCTGATCTATTTACAATTTCAAAGGCAGCAGTACAAAAAGTATTCGCTAACGTACATTGAAGGACGCCATGTAAATAATGTGCTGCACCTGTTAAGTGTTTTTGTTTTTTTTAACTAATTCTTTGAACGTCTGGTGTCTCTACAATTATGCTTGGCACAATAGTGCCACCTACTGGCTCAAGTAACACACACATATGCTTGGTTATACTTGCACCATTGAATGAGATCCACGACAGAAGATGGATTAAAAAAAATAAATTAAGCAAAATTTCCCTTTACAAAGATGCTAATGTTCAGGTCCATTCGTCATGGAGGCGTAGTATGTTTAGAATTGAAAGGGGTGCGCTTCTGGTAAATTTCTACTGGAAGCTGAGATGGCTAATTTTGGAAAGGTAACATAGGTTACATTTTGACACTTGGCATTGTGCTATTGTTTTATAGTGTCTGCTGTATTGCGTTAGTATTAATTGATGATAAATTGTTAGTAATTAAATTATATATATATATATATATATATATATATATATATATTTTTTTTTTTTTTTTTATTCCAGGTACTGCACTTTGTATGCAGCAATTATTGTTTTTAAAGTGCTTTACAAACAAAGTTGAGATAAGATGAGAAAGTTTCCAACTCTGAAAGTCCGCACAATTTTCTTACCTTTCTAATATTTCAATTTTTTTTAATATTACTTATTTACATGAAAGGGGCAAACTTCCAGAAGCATCTCTCAGTTTAATGTAAACTCCAACCAAGAAACTAAGCACAACCTCTCTGAAGGTGTCAACCAAAACTCAGGGTTCTGTTCTTTGAACTTCTATAGAATTAGAAATTAGAAATCCCTTTATTGTCATTGTACTCAAGTGTGCAACGAGATTAGAGGGCTCCCCTCTCCAGTGCAATACAACAATAATACAGACAAATATATAAATTAGATAAATAAATAAGAGAGTGCAATGGAATTTAGTACTGAATAGTGTATATAAAAACACATCACAATGCTGTTCTGCAAGGTAGGGCTGTTCTCGTGTGTGTGTGAGAGTTCAGAATGGAGATGGCTCTCGGAAAGAAACTGTTTGATGACCTTTATACAACACCTGCATTATATGTTATACAATGTTCAGTTGTGCCAGATGTGGAGTAGCAAAAGTCCCATCATCCATGTGTTTGTGTTTTTTTTTTTTTTTTTCCAAGACTCCATCGCCACGGGAGTCGCCTCCTCAGTGTCCTCATCGCTTCCTTTGGCCAACCTTGCCGCTGTCATCCTCACAGCAAGGACGGTGCTATGACCAACGTTTGCTGAAAGTCAGCGGCGCTGCCTAACATGAAGACAATGAGCAGGTTCAAGATAAAAGGCCAGGGAGCCTCGTCTCCACTTTCACCTGCTTCCCACCCGAATGTGTCTTTTGTCCTCTTCTAGTTGCAAAAAATGGATTTGTGAAGAGCGCGCTTCATCCTTTGTTAAGGAGTCATTTAAAGAGACTGGCCCTTCAAGAAAGCACTTACAGGACAGGAATTGACCTGCAGCCTTTCTGGATGTTTTTTTGTTCTTTCCTCACTTCTAATATATGGATAGTGTCATGTATTGGAGGGTTGTGTGTCGTGGACCTTTCCTGGATTTTCTTTCTGGCATATGGGGACAAGAAGAACTTTTAGATGCAAAACGGAAACGAGTGACATTCTAGTTAAGGGTGCTTAATGATAAAATTCCTCTTGCTCCATTTAGACTGTGTTTTGGAACAAAAAAAAAAAAAAAGAATAGTTGCTGATCCCGGGCAAAACAAGGTAGCCCGAACTTTGACAAACTCCAATTTGGGACCTCCGTGACTTTACCTGGATCTTATTGATGCTTTTTTTTTGTTTGTTTTCAGGCTGCATCCCATCAGCCATAAAACAAAACTGGAACCAAAGTTTTGATTCATAGACATGACAAGACCAAACCTGCTGACGGTGCGAGCGCTGATGAATCGATGTCTTACCTTCCTCCTTCATACAGTATTCCCTCCTCACCAAGTGCATAATAACGGCACGCTGAGAGTTGTACACTCGATGTATGGAATCCTCAGGTCCCAATTGAGCCTTAAGTCTTCTAATTAGGATCCATGTTGTTGTTGTTATTCGGCAATTCCGTTCATTTCTGCTCCTAATTTGTTTCTCCATGTTGTATTGTGTGTTCTATGTACTTTGGGCAATGCAAAGTTATTTACTAAAAATTGATTATTTGTCGTTTGCTTTTATCAGATTGGGATTAGCAAATTTGCTGACTGCTCGGATGGTTCAACAAGCTTTTAATAAACATGATGCCCTTTTCCTCCTTAGTCCCTTGCTCTTAACTAACGAAAGTTGTCTTGGAATGTAAAGACATGCTTTCCTGGTTTTCATACAGCCAAAACTGACTTGAAGCTGCGTTCAACTCTTTTCTTTACACAGGAATTTCACAATATTAAGAAAATGTTAAGAAAACACCATTGGAACAAAAAAAGAAATTGAGCGATACAGTATGCTGTGCTATGTCCCTGCCCTTATGTGCAGTCATTTTAGGATGTTTGCTAAAAAAACAATTCTGAATAGAAATAAAAGTTTCCCAAATGTCCCCAAAATGTGTTTTCTAGCGATACTGTACATTTCTTCTCATACAACATCCAACAGGCCAGCCAGAGTAGTTCTAATCATTTGAGGCAATCTCTCATATTTAAATCATGTCATTGGGATATTTCTCTCATGATGGATTTCATTTTAATATGTTATTCCATTTCTGTATACAGAATATATTTTCTTTGTTTAATGGAAATGTTTTTTTTTTATTCAGTTACTTGTTCATCTTAATCCTTTATTTATTTTTTTAATATTTTATTGAATTATTTGATTTGGAGTGTTTTATATTAATTTATACATTAACATGTCAAATTTAGTCAGTGTTTTGTGCCATTTCTGAATGTAAATTGAATTGCTATTTACTCATGCAGTGTTGTTTTGAATCAATGATCATATTTTCATAAATGGCCTCAAGTGATGCATGTACATGATCACGAATCATTTGGATTTACGTTTCTCCAGCCCCTAAATTTTCTAAATTAGGGCTGTCACGATTGAGTATTTTTAGAATCAATTATTCTATTAATTACTCGAATAATCGGATAAAGTTTCATTTTGTATTAAAGCGTATTGCAAAACCATTTTATTCCCCCATTACTGTTTATTAACCATTTTTGTTGTTTATTTGGCATTGTTTAGTGAAAAAACATTGAAATTGATTCAGTAGCTGGTTTTGTCAATGTTTTACAAAGTAATAGCAGAAGGACGACAGAAATCTGAATGATTTAAACAAATTTACATTGAACAATGCCTCTGAATGATCATGAGATGATTAAAATAGTTGGTGATTAATTTGCCAATTGATTGGTTGTCAATTCAGTCATAGATTTTGAATCATCAAGGTCATGGGTTATATAATGGCTGTAAGAGTAGTTGATTCAACCTGCGATGCAATTCTAAAAACAAATGAAACCTCAGAGGAAGTCAAAATGAGGGAAACACCCTCAAAGGAAAATGGAATGGAATTCAAATGGCCCCTCTTCAGAAAAACTTTGCTGTGAAGTAGGAGTCATCATTATAGTCATGAAAGGGCATGTAACGGTACACCCACAATTTTGTATGAACATGAACACATTTGCTAACATTCAAAAAGAAAGATAAATATAAATATTTTATTTTTACAGAACAACATCAATAGGTTCTCTTTTATTTTCAGTAGAATTTTAATTGTGTAAGTTTTGACAAGACATAAACCCTAATTATAAGTCATACAACCTTCTAAAATGTTATGTTCCTCATTAGACCGAAGTGCAAATGGTATCAGTAAATTTTGTGTACAAATTTGCAGTTGAATTTAATCTCTCGCCTGACTAAGTGGTGCAGGCAGCGTTGGTTCAGGTCCCATGTGAGCGTGAACGAGTAGTCTGAACACAACTGACTTACTTTTTGACAAAGGAAAGCTGCTTTACTCATTGCCTTCAAATTCAGCGCAGGAGAAGCAAGTTTTTGAGCAAAAGTCAAGCTAAATTTGCAGGAGAATTTCAGAGGCCACTTAAAATTATGCTGGAGGGCCACGAGTTTGACGTGTGCTCTAAATCCCGATAGTAAAGCAAAGTGCAGTCAAGTTCTTGTCTTGTTTATTTGTTTGAGAGGAATGCAAGTACAGTGTTCAGCAAAGACACGGCACGACTTGACGAACTAGTAGAGATGAAGCTGCGGAGGATGGAGGAGTGCAGAGGGTCCCAAATTCCAAAGGTCCACAACATCTGCAGTTGCTCGCAGGTGGAAGAAGCACGTTTCAGACTCGTGTGCTGGAAGATCGAATATGATTGACGGTAAGGTGACAAACTCACGTGCACAAGGCTCTCTTGCTTTAGGTGGCCGGCGCCCATCGAAACCATGGCAACTAGTTAAGGTCTTCACTGACCTCGGCCGGATACAGTAACTACAAGGTACATAACTGCTTTGTTTTTGGTCTATCTTCCATTCCGTTAACGACACACAACGGAGCTACACCACACATGTAAATGTTTAATACCGCCCTTACCTCTTTACAAAAAAAAAAAAAAAAACTTTTTATCAGTCACAAGATACAACCCTTTGCACAACTTCTGGATATGAGGACGCATGTCTTGAGGCCTTGTCATCACTCTGGCACTTCAGTTATTATATTTCTAGTTGATACAAAAAAAAGGTTTCACAAACCTCATCCCATTTTACCGATAAGTGGCACATTGCACGTCTGTGGGGTCGAAATAAATTATAATCAGTGCTGCACGTTGCAAGATAAATAGCAACAATCTTGTTGAAATGAAATGATGCATAAATAAACCGTGGAACTGCAACAGAGTTTACTCTGTTTTGTTTTGCATTTTGTAGGGGAGAAAAATGCATATTTTTCTGAATCATATTAATTGTAAAAGCATACAGGGCAGGGTCAGTCGTGATAGGGACTATATATTATATTAGATCTGAAATCTCTGTGTTTTAGGATTACATACCACATGTAAAGCCACACTTTATTTCAGTGTGCACTTTTCATTTCCCGTCAGGAAGTTTTATACGACACAACTCTGATTCGAATTGCGATTAATTTGACCGCTGTTGTTTCTGTCGTCACAATCTGCAATTACAACCTGTTGCCTTGGTTTAAATGCATTACTCATTTAAAGCCAAATAATGCAAAGATATGCATGCAAAGATGATCTCACTGCTGCAGAAGCCCAGTAATGATGTTAATCTACTCACAAATATGCAGTTGAGCTCCTTAGGCTGGGAAAAATGGAAGAAAGTGGACCTTTTTTTAAACATGGTGGACCACTATGTGAAAAGGGAGTGCTTTAGCAACTCCTGATTTCTATACCCAAAGGCAGAACTAGTTTTAAATGTACAATCCATCAAGTTGCAGCTCGTCACATTCATACACACCACACTACAGTACAACCCAAAACTCCAATAAAACGTTGGGTATTGAACGCACCACGAGAGGGCGGTGTTGTTCTTTTCCATTCAAAGCTCTCCTCAATCAGTGCAATGCCGATCGGATAGTAACTATTTCTCCATTCCGGTATTCATGGAAGTTATTAAATGCATTACTAATTAAGAATCGTATACATTAGGGGTTAGGGAACAAGGTGTTCTACTATGACATTACCATCTCTTGATTCCTTTTGTAAAATGACAGACAGTGGACAATGGTGCCACCATGGCACAAAAATGAACAGTCCCTTTGAAGCAGATGATGGAACATTGTTGGATTCTTCTAGGGCAAGTTAACCACTAATCTTTTCCTTTTTTTTTCTTTGCAACCATACCCTGAAAGCATTCTGGGTCGCATGAATGAAAATGCGTTTCAACAGAAATCCGAAAAGCAGAAATTGGATTAAAAAAAAGAGTCCTGTTTCCACTGAGGGCAGGGGCACGGACGGGGGTGCGTGGTTGCTGTCAACTGGGATGATGGGTCACAGCTTCTCATCTCAGGAAATCAAGACTGCAGGGGAGGTAGAAGAGAAGTACAATTTTAAAGATAAAACTAAACTAGCTTGTGCAAAAGACAATAGCATATCTGTTATTGCCATGGCCCGTCAGGACACATCATGCTTTATTTTAGCGCTAGCTTGCGATGGTACATATAGCGGTACCTTGGTTTAGAAACATACCAACGAATGAATTTTCTACATTACTCGATTGTTTTTGCTTTGTGCTGTGAAGTCAAATTTGAGATACTAGCGAGCTGGCGGTCAAGTCTGCCCAGTTCTTTCCACGGGGGAAATTAAATTACAGTTACTTAAGAGCTCGGCCACTAAATGAATTAAATACATTGAGCAGAGAAGGACATTCCGTGCCGTGGACGGAACAATTTGTCTGCCTGTCTCTTTTGTATATGTATTGTAAATGTCTATAATCATACCTACATGCTGTTGTTATAAAGGACGCCATTCAAGAGTAATAACTAGTAGTGGCAGTACAACACAAATGAAGCAAAATATCTGCTGCTGTTTTTTTCTGACTAAGGAATAAGGACGGAGGGACGAAGACGGACGTGTGCCCAAGTCACGGACAGAGGGCGGACCAGCAAAATAGGGCAATGTACCCATCTATGACAATTAGGTACGACTGTATTTAAAAAAGAAAAATGTAGTTATAACGATTGTATGTGACAAATTTGATCTAACAACCCCAATGTTGTAGAGTCTGACATATTTTTATCGCATATTTATTGCCATTGTGAAACTGGCTTGATTTAGGGGCACATAAGTGGTCTCCCACCGCTACCTAAAACACACACACAAACACATACTTAAAGCCATTGCCCAGAGACTCAAATATATTGGTCACTTGTGAAGTTTGCATTTCATCATCAAGCCGCTACCTGCCACCTCACAGTCGACATCAGAAGCAAATGAAGGTAACTCTGGTAGCCAATGCTGTTATCGGTAACAATGTTGCAGCTATGCTTACCTTTAGCCTTTGACATAATAGTGCTTCGGTTGCTGTGTCAAAGCAGTTGTTTCGCTCTCGAATTTTGTCCAGCTTCAATGTTTTTGAACTTCAGTGATGGAGTGGTCGTTATGTAATTAACAGAAATACTTGCAGAATTGGGCAGATTACTCAAGCTTTACTTGGTTGTGTAATTTCACATTTAATGAGTAGGCAGGGACTCGACAGACTTCCTTGATCAGATGTCAATTTCTTTTCGGACTATCGTCTTGCATGCAAGTTTTAAAGAGTCAAGATGGCTTCTTGTACCTCTGCTCCATGCCGTTCCTCAGTGGATGATTCTGTTTCCCTGACAACCACCGCCTTGGTCACTTGCATGTCTGGATGCTGCTGCTTGGCCTCCTGGATTGCGATGGCCAGAGCCTGCCAGATCAAATCAGATGCAATGTTTTTAAAGAATCACATCCCTGACTTCAATCTTCTGACAGCCGAGGCTTGCAGTGCCTTCTTTGCATTGCGCTTGTGCACTTTACCTGTTCCTGGTCTACATCATCATCTCCTGTGATAATGATCCTCTTCTCAATCCTGGTCTCTGAGTAGCCCCCTTTAACCGTCTGCAGTGAATTAGACAGCATATTACACAGAATGTGACACATGAAAGGATACGCTTTGTACATTTTTATTCTTACCTTGGTAACCTGGGTGGTCGCTGATGTAACATTTTCGGTGACAAGGATGGGAGACCCCGTTGACTCTCTTCCAAGACTGCCCATATGCACCTGTCGGGGGGAAAGCAGTTGTACATGTTGTAGACACGTTCCACTGCAATATATATGTATGCGTATACTAGCATGCACTTTGTCTCGACTGTCTTGCAAGTAGTTTTTTTCCACTGCTAGTGCCACCTTTGGGATTTAGCGGCATCACCATTGGGAAACCTCCACACATACAGAGTTTCAAAGTCAAGTCAAATTTGTTTACATAGCCCTGAAGCACAAATAATAATAATAATAATAATAATAATAATAATTCCCTTTATTAGTCCCACAATGGGGAAATTCGAGATTCGAACCCAGGCCTCCTGGGGAGACTGGGTCCTGAACACGGCGCCTTAGACCACTCGGCCATCCTGGCAGCCAAAAATGAGTCTCAAAGGGCTTCACAGGCTCACAGTTGACAATATTAGCGACATTCACCGATTTGAACCCCACAGGAAGGCAAGGACAATTTTGGGACTGTTATGATGTGTTTTTCAGCAAAAAAAAAAATAATTCATTAACCATTTGCACTGATTTGGGAAATGGGTGGTTAAATGGTCAACCAATATCCGAACACAGATTTGAAAGTCCTGCCTCTAATGTGTGTATACATTAAGTTGTTAAACAATCAAGTACCAAAATACACATCCTCAAACTATAAGAAAATGTTAACACCTTTTTTTCTTTGTTTTTTTTTTTTTTAATGATCAATTAACAATGCAGCGTTTATTGCCCTCGTAATAAATTTCATTGAAATGTGCAAGTGTACTTGTTGGCTGGTGCACATATTTTGATACAGTAAGTAGTTATAAACTAAGGAGAAGAGGCACGGTAAAGTTGGAGACGTCTTGCTCTTCATACTCACAGGTGACACGCTCTGTCTTGTGGAGTAAGAGAGGTCGCTCAGGCCAGTCATACTGTGATCCTGCAACAACATGTTTCACTTAAGATCCAAATTACAAAACCAATTCCTCCTCGGGGTTCAAACGTAAAATATACATAAACAGTCTGGAAATGCTTTGCACTACCTTTACAATAGAGGGCGGTATGCACTTGGGCTGGGCGATATATTTCAGATTTGGATATTTTTGACAGAAATCTCAACAATATGATAATGATATCACTGGGGGTTCAGTGAAAATTATTTTTTTTTACAGAGAAAAAAAAATATCAATCCAATAGGATGTGGAAATGTAGGTTTTGTTTATTGGAACTTTCTGACAGCCATCAACATTAACAAACTCAATAATAAATTAAAAATAATAAAATTTACATTGTAATGCAACTGTGCTTTAATGATGAAAGAAATATATGCTCCAACAGAAGTGTTTGTTGTGTTTGTGTGTGTGCGTGTGTTATCTGCATCAACGTGTGTGGATAAAGTAAGCCCTAAGAAACTTTAAATTAAAACTTTTTGGTGTTTTAGGAGCTAAATTAATTATCCTATCTATTTTTGTTGCATCCCAGGAAGCTTAAAGGCTAAGAAGGATTAGGGAGCCATGCAAACCAGCTCCAACCAACCTGATCTGTGAACTCCACTATGGTCGTTGTGACCTCTGACCCATTGGGCTGGGTCTCCGTCCTGATGTCTGTCTTCCTCACTGCGCCAATGAGATCACTGGCTTCCCGACTCAGAGGTGTGGCACTAGTAACCCGACTGGCTTCCTTTTGTGACTGCTCCCTGTCCACTGAAGATGACACCGGTACCGACCTCTTGGGCTTTTTAGGCACTACAGGCTTGGGAAGAGGAAAAAAAGCAAAATGTTGTGACAGAATACAAAATGTGCCACAACCTACTTTTTGGTTCTGAGCTCTATTTTGAAAATCACTAATTATAAAGGAGAAACCAAAAACAGGCTGACCAAATGTGAAAGAAAACAAAACAGATGTGATGTACCTGCACATCTGACCGCTTAGGTTCTGTCCGTACTTCTTCAGCTTGGACGTGCTTAACTGGAGGACTGCTGCTCGCTCCTCTGGACACAGGCGGCGCAGACACCAAAGGAGGCGACGACTCGGAGGGGCATTGCTGCTGGAGGAAGTCGATCCCGAAGCGCAGCCCCCCGTCGGGCGACAAGTCCCGCTCGCCCAGCTCGGTCATGCCCCGCGAGAACTCCTCCATGCCCGTGTGTAGGTCCGTAAGGACGGTGAAGTCCACCTCGGCCTCCAGGCTGGAAGTGGAGCTGACTGTGATGCTGGAACATTTGCGCTCGATGCCCAGGTGGGTTTCCTTCAAGTACGAGATCTCGTGGTCTTGATCGTCCTCGGAAACAGACCCCAGACGTCTCTCCCAAGGCTCCCGCTGCAGAGAGAGACCGCGTTATCTCGTGATGCAGGTCAGTGCGGGTAGTTTTTTTTTTTTAAACACAAATTTTTATTTCATTTCTGGCAGAGTGTGTTTTTCGAGAGCACTGTTGCGGTTCTTTGGGACTTTTGCATCCCCACACTTTCTTTCTTCAGGGAAGCTTTTGAGGCTCACATTGCTTTATTTATTCTCCTATGTTGAAAATTACAGTGCACCCGAAATCCACGCACTGTGGCATTTTGACTCCTTTTCATGCTCGTAGGAGTTTTGCTCAGGAGGGGCCCAGGGGAGGCAACCATTCCACGTGAGCATCTCAAAATGCATTGTGCACGCAAACAATATGTAAATAACGTTTCTACTAAATGTATTACACTAGAAATTATTTTTGACTTGATATGACTCATAAAAAAATACTTTTTGTGTAAAGATAATTTTTATGGATTAAAATATAATATATAAATATACAACAACATTGGAACAATTAACATAACTGAAACGCATTGTGTTTTCGTCTCAGGGTGACTTATTAAAGAAAACAAAACAGGTGTTGCCCCTAATCTGCTCATTTTACTCATTCTCTTTTCCAGCTGCCGTGAAAAAGCGAATGGTTTTGTGACATTTTCAGAGATTCAAGTGGGCCTTAATAGAGACGTCCACATATATTTTGGGGCAAGTTGGTTCCGTTATCTTGACATTGTTGCAGACGTATTTACGATGACTGAATGGACAAATTGTGATCGGTCCATCCCGTGACTCCCATCCAGACATGGATTGAGCAGAGCGGGCGTGGCCACATCCCTTATTTTTTTAATCATTATTTATTCATTGATTTCTCCAAAACAAATTGATAAAATTGAAAATGTAAGCTAATATCAGTTTCCTGATAAAAAATATTAAAAGATGGACCATCCCAGCTGGATGATCCATTTAACTTTTTTTTATACTTTCATAAAAATAAGTACAGTTCGTAAATGTTTTCTGATTATAACAATTAACCATATAGAAATGAAATTTAATTTTGAAAGACTCTGGACAGAACTAAAAGGTAACACTATAATAGAAATACCATCTGGATGATACACAGTGACTACTCACAGAGGAATCGCTGAGAGGTTCCTCATGAATGGCAGGTGTTGGAGGCGTCTCCTACAGAAGAACAAACAAAGCATAAGCAGAAATTAATATACAGCCAAAAATGTATCAAATCCCCAAATTCATTCACGTCATTGTACCCACCAGTACTAAAATGATGGGATTTCATTACAAAAATGATCACAAACGTTAGTAGTGACATTTAAAAAAGACTTTGCAATGCTCTGTGCTGAGTATTTGTATAATGCATAAGTTATCCATTGTTGTTTCTTACTCAGGCTGGGAAAAAAATGCACAAGAAAATTTTTCACTAAAGCAATTGTCCGAAGCATGCTATATTTCACTTCAAAATGAACTGTAATGCCATGCGCTCAACCGTTCCATTTACAAAATAATACCAATAATAATAACCATTTTCAGGAGAAAAGTATTCATTGGAAATGGGATGTGTGAATGCCTAAACCCAGAACGATTTGGCAGCTCTGCAGCCTCTGACTGTGTCTAATTGATGTTTTGAGATTGTCTCGTGTTGCTACAGAGGTGCCAAGGCAGGACATTTAGTTTCACAGCCTTACTCGGCCATTTATGAATAGATTTCGACATAGGAATGGTTGGAAAAGGCCTTGTGCTCCTTGCAACAGCAGCCACCTTTGTCATGTGAGGATGTTGGAAGGATAGAGGGGACCTTAGCAGAAAGGTCCGTGACGTTCTGAAATGACCAAGCAGATGTCAAGCTTTGCAGAGGGCAAAAAAGGAAAGCAAAAAGCTCGCTGGACCGTGGAGAGGAATTAAGTTGATCAATGGCTTTTGCTTTCTCAGTCACATGAGTTGTAAAGGATGAGGGTGTGATTCTGTGTGACTTTTGAGATGGCAAACAAGATTTGCATGTCACTGCGTCAAGCTCATGCAATGTTTTACTTCTCCATGATGGACAGACAGGTTTTGGCGGGACGCGTAGGTGGATTACCGCTTGCTTCCTCTTGGTGGCGTCTTGGTTGCTTCTGTAGTGGATGTGGCTGCAGTCAGTGATGCTGTGGCGGTCTCTGGACCACTGCTTTTTCAGAGGAAGTGTTCGTGGGGGAACTGTTGGTAACCTGCATAGGAGCCTCTCCGAATTAAAATCGGAAATATTTGGACCATATTCCAATTTCTCGCCTCTTCGTAGCATTTGACTTTCTGCATCCCTAAATTCTCTCAAGTCAGGTCGTTGATGCAAAGGTCCAGGGCCGCTGTGGTATTTTCGAGCTGCTGAGTTATCACTGACTCTATCTGTGTCAGAATGTAGTCTATCGTTATCCTCCACATGGTTGAGAGACTCCCCACAAACTGTGGTGTCTTTGTTCAATGATTTTTTGGATCTCTGCGGCTTGTGAGGAATGACTTTGGTGACTTCACCGTGATCGGAGCTCAAATCTTCAGAAGTCAGGCCTTCGATTTTCTTTGTGTCTCCCGCCGTCTTGTCCCCTTTTCCCTTTCCGATCAAATCCAGAGTCTCCGAGGTGAAAGGAAAGTTATTTGTTCGCACTTGAGGTATGTTTGGTTCATATTGGCAAAGCTTAACATCTCTGCTCTGTGTTCCGTTCCCTTGTTTTGCCTTTGGGGAACTGAATCCATTTTCATGAATGTAACTACTTGCTAATACAGAGTTATGGCCGTTGTTAGTGGCCAAAGGAGCATCCAGGGGGCTTCTAACTGTTAGTCCCTTTGCTCTTAAGTCAGTTTGAGGTGAGATCCCAGTTGGAGAGTTCCACGTTCCCCCATTTTCCTCAGCCCAAGGTCTGACCGTCAGAGTGTCTCTAGCCACTTTAGAGTCACAATCCAGCACTCGTCCATTAGCATCCTGCTTGTCAATCAAATTGGCTTCACCAGTCGCCTATGTTGACATAGAGTAAATAGTTAGCCTAGTGTAGCACTCCGATGTTTCCTTACATAACACTAAAAGAGATTTTTCAAGACAAATCAAGGGGAAATGTAAATCACTTCATTCCTCTGTTATATATCATCATCGTTTTTTCTCACTTGTTTATTGAGTCTCGGTATGTAGAATTTGGAATGTCTGCACAAGACATTACAGGACACCTGGCCAAGCCAAACAGATCAGACAATGGAAAAATCCCCAAGAAACAAATCACATTCTTACTAGTTTCCGCTCTGGCGTTCCTCCTGGAGGAGTAGCAGAACAAGCACGTTTCTCCCTCTGGGTCATCTTGCTGTTGGGCTGCCTCAAGGCCCTCTTCAGCTCATTAATGCTGGCCTGGTGCTTCTGTAGAACATCTTCAGGCTTGTCCAAGAACTGCTGCTGACACAGTGGAAGTGAAGGCTGAGTTACAAACACTAAAGAGATACTCTCCAGATATGTCAGCTTAAAAAAAATGTAAACAGGTGTTCACATTGTACTCTCTTCAGTATTATAATTTTTCACGTGCTAGGTTACATTGGTCTCTTTTTACTTTGTTTATACACTCTCATCACCACAATAACAAACCTGCAGTTGAAACATTGAACAAAAAGTTTGGAAATCTGTGGTCATCTGTTGAAGAGTTGTCGAACTGCTTCTCGCCAATAATATTCTTATAATTTCTAACATGCATTTGTGAGACAGCACACAGCTGAGTATGTGCATTGTTCCCATGTAAAATGGAACGCATCATCACTGCCGAGGCCAAACACCTTATGTTCTTGTTGACTGTTGTTTGATGTTCTTTGGAGGGTTGAATTCTTATCAGTGACATATTATAACACTATAACAAGACATTTGGGCAGATTTACAATGTATTATTCCAATGAACATTCAGGATCATGTGGAAGAATTCCACACTGCAAAAATAGCCTAGCAACGTACCTGATACTCAATCTGGTCACGAACCAGGTGTCACACTACTGTGGGATGATTTTGCATTCCACAGCCAGGAATCCTAACAAGTCAGTCACTGTGGTTGTGGTGTTTATTCTAGCATAAACTGCACACTATGACAACCACAAGTGCTCACTTGGGCTTAGGTTAGGAGTGTTGGCAGTCCACTCCAGTTTTTATACTCCCAAAGAGGTAGTATGATGCACACTACTCTGTGGTGGTGAACACCACCATCTTGGAGGATTTGAATTCAATCCCAGACTATGGAGATATAGATATATATTTTCTGATAAAGACACTGATCGACAGAGTCAGTTGCACCCGCAAAATAAGCTATTTGACACATTGTACAATAGAATGCGGCACACTGAAATCAAACCAAACAATTTTCATGATATGTTCTTGCAGGACAATAATTGATGGATGCCAAAGTAGAGAAGATAGGCAAATACCTCCTGCTTGGGCCGAGCCGCGGCCAGATCCTTGTCCAAGTGGGGAGCGAGCCAAGTGAGATGAGGCAAATGATGGTGTGATTTTTATTTCATTAGTTTGGTTAATTTGCATGCAAAGATGTAAAAGCGTGGGCAAAAAAAAGAAGACAAACAGACAAACACTCACACTGTCATCAAACAATCTTTTTCAACATTGGCCATTTGAATATTAATGTACTGATTTCCAGACTCTACACGAGCAGCGCGGTCTACTGTCCCTTAATGCCGTGTAATAACTCATTACGAACCGACTGCATAAGGCCTTTTGAGTAAGTGTATCTTGTGGAGAGGGTACCAATTAAAATACATGTTGATGATTAAAAAATTGTGATTTTTAACACTTGGCTGTTGGAGAGTGGAGCGTCAGGAGATTAGTCCACTTGGGGGGGGGGGGACACTGGCTAATCAGCAGTGATTGAGAAGCATCTGTTTGTAATGTAATATAATAATCATTTTGAAAATTAATAATAGCTCCCTTTAAAATAAGCAAATGTGTGCACCTGTTCTCCACAGCAGTGATTCTCAGTATTGTATTTACGGAGAGAATTGGAATTGAACATAACACAACTATTTGCCGACAGGTTTTCCTTCTTCATTTTCTGTCTATTCATCTGTTAACAACTCATGGTGTCGCCACAAATTATGAGCATTGGAATTCTGGAAAATCGCCAGCTGAATAGAAACAACAATCCTTTCAGGAAAAACAATCATAAAAGGACACAGGGTGCAGACACGAGGTGCGGTGCTAGACCAACAACAACCACAACCACACGCACACACAAGTGGCCAAAATACCTCTGGTTTCGAGTCTACAGGCGAGGCTGCATCCTCGGCCTTCAGGGCAAGACAAGCCAGAGGGGGACAAAAGGTCAGAAAAGAGCAAAAGGTGTAGTTAGCGAGAAGGGATGATGACATTAGAGCAGGGCGACGAGAGTATATTTGTTGAAGCGCTTAAAACAAGGAGCATGCGAAGGGTCTCGTAAAGAAGCAGCTGAAAACGGATAAGATTAGGTAAAACGACTGGGAAAATAAAGATGGTGAATACCAGTGTCCCATGCAAAGGAAGCAGAAGAGGAGAAATGGTTTCATGGATTTTATCATTTTGGATGTCATGTCATTATCCACACCGCTTATCCTGTACAGGGTCGCGGGAGGGTGCTGGAGCCTATCCCAGCTGACTACGGGCGAAAGGCGCACTACACCCTGAACAGGTCGGCAGTCATTCACAGGGCATTTGGGATGTTTGTAGTACAAGACCCAAACTATTGTATTGTTTTCGTTAGCAGTCATTCATGCAAGAGAGCAAATGTTAGCATTGCCTCTTTACCCGTACCTTGAGCTCCAAAGTTTTGCTGCATGTTGAGATGCTCATGCCACGAATGTGCTCTGGACCTTGGTGCAGCTCTAAGTCCTCCTGATCTGTGTCATGGTCCTGGTCTTGGTCCTGGTCCGGATAGTGGTAGTGATCATGGTCAAGGTCCAGGCTGCCTTCTTGGTCCAGGTCTTCCCTGGACATGAACTGTGTTCGTTCACTCAAGCTTCGCTGGGACAACTGGTCCATACTGTTACCTAAAGCTGATGCTGGTTTGGTGCCAGTGGAGGGAAAGTGCAGTATTTAGGTTTATTAAGACACATAAATACACTTTACAAAATCCATTGGATGTGAGCAGGAAAAAGATGGTTGGTTGGTCTATTTGATTAAAATTGGCTCCAAGTTTTTTACTTTGTCACAAATGACCTTTCTCGTTGGTGTAACGTACATTGTAGTTGAAGGAACAGCACCGCTACATTATGGCTTTGTTTCTGGGCAAGCATGACTGTGCACGTTAGCTACAATGGTTTCCGCTATTAACATCTTGCTTTAATACAACAATTGTAACCAAAATGGGTTCAGATGCAGTTTTTCTGGATAAGCCACATCTTTTTGTCCTCAAAGGTACACTTTAAATGATGGAATCACAATCGAAAATGCCAGTACAAGAGCTAGAGCAAAGCCGTCTACAACTTTTAACCCTATTCACCAGTCGGGATGAAGCCTTTCCAAAAAAGACTCCTTCCTTCATAACATGGGTACACACAGGAGCAATTGAAGACTAACTTGAGCTCTTACCGCCATCAATACTTCGGGACAGCAGGTATCTCTTGCTAATCGAGCGGTCAAAGAGAGGAGCAGGCCTGTCAATCAGAGCACTGGCCTGTCTGGTTTGGGCTTGAGTTCGACCACTGTAGCGGAACTTGGAGCCAATCACCAGGAATCCCTTTGGAGGTGGCTCCGGAGATACCAACCTGTAAAAGCAGTTCATGGAACATGTTAGAATTTTTTAGAGAATAAAGAAGTGATTCTTAGTCATTTTGTCCTGGATTACAGAGGATAAAATTAGCTCCCTAATCCATACTGCCAAGATGAGTCTTCGTTGGAGCCAATTGAAAAAATAGCAGTGTCCGTTAAAGAACAGAGGCAGCAAGTATGCTTTGACACTGAATCAACAGCACCTCCGCTCGCTGCAGCCAAGGTGCAATCTATTTTTTACCTCAGTTGCTTCAAGACATAATCAACAATCAATTCCACACAATCAGCAGGATTCTTAATCAATGAACAGGCAAATCCCGAGTGGTTGTACTGTGCCGTGCATCAGTGCAGAATAGGAGAGTAACCAAGTCCTACCTGAAGAAGGTGTGGTGCTCAATGCAAACCTTCCACAGGCGCTTCGAGGCCCGATGGTTGGGCAACTTGAAGCCAATGGTGCTCTCAAACTGTTCATACTGAGCCGTGAGGGAGAAGGAGTGATGGATGGTGGAGGGTGAGAAAAGAAAGGGAGGGTAAGAGGAGCCAGTGCAGGGAAAGATGAAGGGACAGTGTGAGGGTGAGCTGTGGTTACTCCAATCAATATCTTTTCTTTTCCCTCAGACATTTTCTTTGGTGACACGTACGGTACAAATCCAGCCGACCTATAAATAAACACTCACTCCATCAGATGTTCAGTGATGTGCACTGAAGTAGCATCTGTCCAATCAATAGGTTATTAGCAATATCACAGGTCCTCAAACACATCGACAGATGTCTTTTAAAAAACGCAACGCTTACTCCCACTGACTTGAGGATAGAGAGGAAGAAAGTTCACAAGATGGCTTTGGTATTCACTAGGAAGATAGAAAGAAATCTGCGTTCAAGCAAGCAAGGAAGGAACAACTGTGAGGCCGACTATTGCACCGTGCTGCCAACAGTGAAGCCATTAAATGAACTAGTGCGCCTCCTTCCACTTGCTTTGGGTTTGCTATTCTCTATTTAGTATCGTTGGACAACATTTGCAAAATTTAGCATCCTGCAAAACGCCACGCACACAATCTACCTCTCCCGGACGGATCTTGATGTAGAAGTTGCTCCGCTTGTAGGAGATCTTGAGGATCTTTGGCCAGGCGAAGCGATTGATCCTTAGACGGTCTCGGTAAATGAGCAGACCATTGGCACTCACACCAAGCATAATGTCAATTCCCTCGGAATCCTAAAAACCAACGGTAACTAGTTTAGGAGTATGTAGCTACTCTGTACAGACGTCATGGTTTGTCTCTGTACCTTAGCGTGATGTAGGTCCACTCCATACATTGAAAGCTTCTTGGCATTTTCTAGAAAATTCACTTCTGCCTCTGCTGGACTCATTCCTCTACGGTGGGATAATCACAATTCATTGAATCGGCCAGACCTCACAAAGCATCATTGGAAATTTGGTGAATGTGTGTGCCAACCTATAGTTACGATGCAGCTCCATCACCCTTTCCTCCAGCTCCCTCGTCTGATTCGGGGCAAAGCGAAAGTCAGCCACATAATCCGGCCCGTGTTCTTCAGGCTCATAGTCGCCCAGTTCAGCTTGAACAGTGTACGAGCCCAAGAGGGCATGCGTTACAAAAGAACAGGGCAGACGGCCGGACAGGATGTCATCCCTCAACTGCAGGCACAGGTAGTACCTGTCGAGTAAAACATACGGAGAACTGATAGGTTTAGCATTCCGTCTTTTTGTTTTTGGGCCTAACTACATGACTAGAGTTTCAGACAGGCAGTGCCAAGACATCCAATGCTGCCATTGTAGCAAACCTCGATAGACTTTTGCACATCTTGTGAGACTTTAGCTCAACCGATAAATTTTTTAATAACTCAATAAAATTAAATTTTTGGGACTTGTAATTCCACCAAAAAAATAAGGCAAATAAGGAAAGTGTGATAACACTAACCATATAACTTTTTACATATATATTTTTTTCTTTATGTTTGTTTAGGTTCAGAGAGGGCAGCGATTCATAACACACACAGTACATCCAGAAATAAAAACTGTCCCGACAGGCCAAAAAATAAATGTCAAAATTTATTTTTCATTTGTTTTGTTTTT
Organism: Idiotropiscis lumnitzeri; assembly: GCF_059441095.1. Lineage (NCBI taxonomy): Eukaryota > Metazoa > Chordata > Actinopteri > Syngnathiformes > Syngnathidae > Idiotropiscis > Idiotropiscis lumnitzeri. Next base: position 19,062,816 of record NC_142393.1, read on the forward strand.
TCTTTTTTTACCTAATGTGCCAAAAATCCTACATTACTATGCAGACAAAAATAGAGAAAATAACTAAAAAGAACAGAAAAGAAAAAATAAGGGAAACAAAAAACTGAAAAAGAAAAAAAGATAAGAACAAATCAGAACAGTTCTTTGTCCAGGCTGCTCAGCGCAATATGAGTTACACATTTAATTAGATGTCTATTGCATGTAAAAAATAATTTTATAAAGACGTTATCGCTTGCAGACAGAAATTTGAATAATGTCTTGCTAGCCCACCTCTCTCTCATAAAAGTCATAGGTCTGTCACGCATCAAAGAACAAGTAATATTATTTTATTACATACAGAGGCGAACTTATTTTTACACTTTTCAAAAAAATAAAAATGTGAAATGGTAATTTAATACCATTGGCTGTTTCTGGTATTGGCAATGTTTGATTCATGATTATATGTGACTTTTTTTGTTTTGTTTGTGTTGTTTGTTTAAATGAATTGACATTACATCAAAATAAGAGTATATTAGTATTTGGTCATTTTAATGTGTACGGGAGGTTTCCTGAAAGTCTACCAATGAAAGTCCTAAATGTTCGCATTTAAATTGGCCCTGTTTTACTGATTATTAATATATTGATAGCTGCATTAATAACACAAAATAGCGTGTTATTTTCCAATCCTCATCCATGTAAAAAAAATGAGGAGTGATATTTACTAGAAAATGTTTTTTTTTCACTCAGAAATTCCAAGTAAATTTTACAAGAAGAGTTTTTAAAATAAATTTTAAATTCAAAAAGTCACTCAAGGGTTGAAGAAATTATTTATATATTTATTTAATTTTTACACAGCACATTTCATACAAAGGGGAACTCAATGTGGTGAATGATCGAGCTCATAACCTCAAGGTTGGGCGACACTACACGTATGCCATGCCACTGCTACTGGACATCAGTATATTCTAGGTGTCAGGTTGCAACCTCGGAATCCTTCCGCCAAAGCAATGGTCTTTTTGGCCTCCATTTGGAGATATCAGCAATATACTCACCCTCAGGCACAGAGCTATACCTCAGGTGTGAAGTGCTCCATATCTGGAGGTGTTGGTTCTATCCTCCATCACATTGAGTAACCTTGTGTATGCAATGGGCTGTGTGAAAAAGTAAAAGCTAACTTCCTTTGAGTGGCTTTTTTTTAATTCATAAACTGGATAAATGTACTCAATAACTTTTTTTGTTGATTTTCTCAGAATATCTGAGTGAAAAAACTGTTGCAGTTTTTTTCACGTTAAATATCACTCCCCATTTTTTACAGTGCATGCATGTTTCAAGTCAAAATTATTTTGTTCTTATATGCAACATCCGGAACACTGAATTAGTTTTGGAGCATATTCTGTGGCGTTAAAATCCTGCCCAAACACACAAATCAGGATTTTATTTGAGATTATTCTGGAGGGATATTTTTTTTTTTACTTTTATTTTTACAGTAAGTTTAACTGAAGAATTTTACATCACTTATCTGTCACACAACAAAACAGCCAGTGTGTGGCTTAGTCCTTCAAGTATTTAACAAAATATCTGTCCAGAAACAATTTCACAGTTATCCATACTGATTGTCTTGGACACTAGAATACGTTCAGATGAGGAGAAAAAGGTCATAAGTGATGCCAAAAGTTACAACCGACAATTGCTTTGCGATTGAAACCAACTCCAGTGAGGTTCCCTGCGTGTTCAAATAACCAGTGGGCTCACTGGGTCCCATGGAAAAAATATCTTCTGTAAACATAGTAATTCAAGCAGCATGGTGTTTGAGCTTTGCACAAACGTTTCACATATTCTCTTTTTAAATAACCACTCAGCCGTTCATCTATTTTTGCAAATTATTCGGATATTTTATGCCTTGTTTGCCGTTTTGATTCAATCCTGAAATTGAAAAAAAAATAAATAAAACATTGCTGTCAAATGTGCCGCTTTTTAGTTATGTCAATAGATTGTGGAATTTAGTCTTGAGGATTTTATTCCAAAAAGTTGTTCTTATTGGGGCCTTGATGATTTATAACCAGAGACAGGCTGATCTGATTTTTAGCCTTCCGACCTTCGATGTTTTTAGATTTGTGCAAAACTCTTCAACTGGACTGTATATTCAATGTGTGGCATACACCTGCCAGACACACACACACACACATGAAGAAATGTTAAAGAGGAATGCGAAATTCATCCACAAATGCTATTGTGCATCTGCAGAGGAATATAATAATATTTCCACAAGTTTCAAGACCAAACGAGGTCATGTCTCAATCAAGCTTTGGCTCGATCGTGCATTTGATTTGCCGCATCAGGCGAGAATTGGCTTCTGGAGAAACTGTAACAAATTGAACAATTAGCTTTGTTTATCTATGTTTTGAATTTACTGTAATATTTTTCATTAGATGTGGTCCCACATTTTGAGATGTGTCATTCTCTCCATACCCTGTCCAAGCTGTATTATTCAACAGTCCTACACGACTGTTGTTGATGGACCAAGACATACAGTAAAAGACTTGCTTTAGAATTTAGACCAACCTGGTGATGTCTTCAATGAGTACTGACGGGTCTGGGGGGTAGAATTTGACAGAGAATCCTAAAATCCAGGAGCCAACTATAAACGGATTAGCAACATTCACAGTTAAGCACATGTCCAACAAAGACTCTTAATGCAAAAAATATTGCATGGCTAACTTTTGAGCAAATTGCCTTTCCCACTGGGTTTTGCTGAAATCTGCAGCGTGCCTGTACAGTAATTTAGGTACTGTATATGTAGGATGTCATGGCAAAGTAGAAATCTAAATAAATACTCACTAGGCCAAAGGTCACCAACATGGTGGACCTGTTTTATAAATAACACAGCAGTGATGTAACAGTGTGATATTCTAGGAATGTGTTTGACGTTATAATTTGAATTTCAACACTTGCAGACGTTTATAGAAATTAAGTGTTGGCTACTGATGTTCATCGGTTTTCCGCCTCATTAAATCATTGTTGATAATTAGTGCGCAGAAATCTTTAACATGATTAGTGTCACTACACTCTAGTGACTAGAGGCATCAAAATAATTTTGATTATTAAATTAATTGGCAACCATTTTGGTAATCGATTAATCATTTAGAGCCACTTAAAACAATGATGAAGGTTTTTCCCTATGTTCTGGCATGGTATGGACCAAACCAGTAACTGAACAGTGCTTAATTAATAATAATTAAAAAAAAATAATAATAATAATAATAATATTCCCTTTATTAGTCCCACAATGGGGAAATTCGAGATTCGAACCCAGGCCTCCTGGGGAGACTGGGTCCTGAACGCGGCGCCTTAGACCACTCGGCCATCCTGGCAGCCAAGATTCGAACCCAGGCCTCCTGGGGAGTCCGGGTCCTGAACGCGGCGCCTTCGACCACTCGGCCATCCTGGCAGCCTTTTTTTTTTAATAATAAAAAAAAATAAATTCGAGATTCGAACCCAGGCCTCCTGGGGAGACTGGGACCGAAACGCGGCGCCTTAGACCACTCGGCCATCCTGGCAGCCACTCGGCCATCCTGGCATCAGTCAATAAAAAGTAATCTGAAAAAAATATATTTTGTGTTACATTTCAATGGAAAATGTATCAGTTGTCCAATTATTCCATTAATTCAATAATTGATAGAATAATCGGCTAAAAAAATAATTCAATAGTGACAGCCCTGGTCATCACAGTGATGAATTCCATTAATTTTTATCAATAACATATAAAGAAAAGTCACATGAACAAATTTGTGATTTCATTCACATTCATTGAAGTTAGTTTTCAGTTTCAAAATGGTTGCAGACCCTTGATCTACACAGTCCTCCACTGGCGCACACTTCCTCCGCGCATGGAACATAAAAAGTGGCATAGAAACAGTTCAGAACATTTACAAGCATCCCCATTCTACAGTCTACCCCTAATAAAAAAAAAAACACAACTTTACTACTTGGTAAAAACTCTATCTTGCATGCTAAGCTATCTGTTCACCTCCACTTAAATGAATTGACCCTGGCACCGCTCATCTTCCTCTAAGTCCTGTGTTGTCTTTGCCAGGTAAGTCTGTGAAGTCTGATAATGAAGCCCAAGTCAGATAGTTGTGAAAAATCCTTTCGTGACCTGCTGCAAGCATGCTGTCTGGTTCAATAATCAGTTGCATAAACACACACACCCCCATGCACACACACACGCACACGTAGATAGTATGAGTGCATACAGTCTGTCTCGTGCACTTACCCCGAATTTGCTTTTTAATCTCCTTGGAAGGATCCAACCAATGCTATTAAAGATGAAAAAAGAGACAATGTCTTTTTGAGAGATTTGACCTCATCAAAATTCTTCACAGCCATATTTTCACGAGTTCCTTCCAGACTGCTTATGCCTCCCTTAGTTGAAGAGCACAACATGGCCTCCACAAATGACATAAAACATAAACATTGGGGCAATGAAGGCTAATCAAATGCAGGGCCTTCTGTTTAATGTCACCAGCGAGTCGCCATAATCCTATTTTATGTCTGATGCCAACACGTTTTGCAGTCGGTTGTTCATCAGGACAGACATCTTGATTGAAGGTTTACATGAACAGCGTGAATCTGGCTATTGATCTTGTTCTAATAATCCACTTGCAGATCTCTGTACATGAATCAAGGCGACAAAAAAAAAAGAGAGGCGACCAAACAACAAGCGGTTTTGTATGACAGTCCATAGTGGTATGCCGAACTGTACACCTTCAAGCTGGCAGGCATTGATTAAAAGGCTTTAAGCATCAAGTGACAAAAATGCAGGTGCACTCGGTGCCATGTTTAGCTGTACTTATTGAATTTAGCGCTTTGAACGTTGGTATACAAAAGAAAAACAATAATAACGTAATTAAAAAAAAAAAAACACCAATGCAAAGCGTTCCAAACCTCAGTTCATTCTACGCAATTTCCAGACAGAAAAAAATCCAGACGAACGAATGGACTAAAACTGTAAATTTCTTGAACAGATTTATTTTGTCAATATCTCGAAACTGATTGGGAACAGACAGACGCAAGGCAAGCAAGCAACTGGACATCGGAATTAATGAGAAACATACCGTGATCAGCCAGGTGGAATTTTTTCAAATCAATGTCACTATTCAACACACCTGATTCAAATGATCATCAGCAGGCGTTGGAGGAGCCTAATAACGATTCGGATCATTTGAATCAAGTGTGTTGAAGGGACTAAAACAGGCTGATCGAGACTTCCGAGGATGGATCGCACGTGGGCAGCCGGAATTGGAACAAGTCATCACAAATGTTTCTAAAAAAAAATGTGTGAATGTGTTATGGAGACCTTGGCATTGTCGGGGTCGTGAAACGTCAAGCCGAAGTAGTCCCTCTCCAGCAGGTTCAGATGGCCACACACCATGTCCAGCAGTGTTTGGCCCTTGGCAAATTTCTGTCAAACACACACACACACACACACACGCACACACCAACAATCACATAGCTATAAATAAACAATACACAGTGAGTGGGTAGGTGACGCAATGCAGATGCAAGTGTCGAACAAGATCAAATATATGCCACCCATAAAATTATATGGCCATCCCTAATTTGTCAAATGGTTATTTGTCAACATCTTAATTTAAAGACTGTTATGTACTAATTTCATCAGTCATCGTTGACATTTCACAACACGAAGGGGCACGAACCAATGCGTAATGTCATGACGTCCCAAGCAAAGACTGCCCCCTGTTGAGTGGGAGGGCTGATGCTGGGCGCGTCCACACACACCTCAGTAGCTTAACAACAGACCACCCATTTCACTAATGCAGCCCGTTGGGATGAAAACAAGCATGCACTTTGGTTACACGCACACACATGCACAATGCACGCTCACACACGCATCTCCTTGGGCAATCCAGCTCCTATGGCGACAAAGCAACCAAGCAGCTGTTACCATAGAAACAGAAGTAATAGGTCCCTTCTGCCCCTTCCCACTACATCCAGTTTGCTTTGGTACGAAAAGACTAAAGCAGAAAACATAACGAAAAGGAAGCCAAGCCTTTTTTTTTTTTTTTTTAAATCACAGCAGTAGTGAAGAAGAAGAATTGTAATTTATTGCTCTTGGTTTCACACAGAAGTTTTTTTTAAATTGTTATCATTGTTGTGAAGTAACAATTTGACATCTATTCAAGGAGCTGTTAATGAGCATTAAAGTGCTATTGACTGACTCGAAATAGACAGATGCGCATTACTGTGATAATTACTTTTGATTCTCTTTGTCATTAGTTAATACGAAAAATCAGTCCAAAATAAAAGTCCAAAATATGCACTCACACCCATAACTGTAATAAAAACTGGATGGAAAAACAATTACATTCAATTAGAGGAAAAATAACCCAGTGGGCATCTAATATCAATTCTACATCAATAGGAGATCAAAATCATTCAATTGATGTTTAATATCCTCGTTGGCTGCCAGGATGGCCGAGTGGTCTAAGGTGCTGCGTTCAGGACCCAGTCTCCCCAGGAGGCCTGGGTTCGAATCTCGAATTTCCCCATTGTGGGACTAATAAAGGGCAAATTATTATTATTATTATTATTATTAAAATGCCAGATCATCCAACACCAAAAACGTGCTAACGCATTAGAGGGGCCCTGGCTGGTCCACCAATATTAAAGACCACTAAACTAGGAGGATACAAAGTCACCATGGTAACAGTAGTGGATCAGCAGTGTCCCACTAAACATGGATCTTTTTTTTTTTTTTTGCAAAAAAGAAAACATACGCTACTTCTAAGTGCCTTTTGTTCCAGTATTTTTTCTACTTGTGAATATGTGGCTGTTCATCTGAAATCCCTTCCTCCGAGCATATTGCTAAATGTTTACAGGCCATCTAAATACGGAGCAGACTTTTTGAATGGTTTCAAAAAACTGTTGTCTATAATCTGTATTGAATATGACTGCATAATCATTGTTGGTGATTTTAACATCCTGTTGACAACCCGCAGGACAGAACGGCAAAAGAAATGCACAGCACCCTTGACATCGTATTATCGTATCTAAAGGTGTTAATATAGATAAGGTTATGTGTGTGTATGTATATCTCCACACTGTCTCCCTGTCTCTCAGAATTCTACTGTTAGGATGTAAAGTAAAAATGATTTAAGCCCAAAATACATTTGAGATCTAATAGTCTGAAATATCCAGACTGGTCATCTGGTCTGCTCTGTGTTTCTAAAGTCAGAGCTCAACATAGAGAATTGGCCTTTTGTTTTTATTCACCTGGCTTGAACATAATATTAATAAATATTAATAATCATAAAAGTGAAATAATTGTGGACACTCATGTCAATTGGCTCATGTCTACAAAGTGGCCGATAATAAACTGATTTGAAGTAAACAGTTTTTTTTTTTGTTTTTTGTGGGGGTTTTTGTGTGTGTGTTCCACATATTTCAGCCACAAAATCCACCCGACAAAGAAGGGACATCCAAAACAGCATGAAAGACTTATGGTGATGCGTGGTTAACCATGAGAAGTGAGAAAATGACCCTTTAGCATTTTGTGAGTTGAACCGACTATTAAGTTCAGCCAAAGTTTTCTTCATCCAAAGTAGAGCACGGGTGAGAATTTGGCTCAAAAGGTTGAGATTGAAATACATTTTATTGTGAAATTCATGCGTGATTGACAAACAACAAAAACAAATAGTTCCTGTGGAAGGTTGAAGGCAGCACAAAGGTAATGGAATCGCTGCTTTTATTATGTGGCGCAATCAATATCTTGTTTATCAGTTAAACATTTTTTTTTTTATTGACTGAACACATAGTATATCTTAAAACACATCATTAGACATTAGAAGTAAAACAATGAGAAATAAAAATATAAAATAAAAATAATAAATCAATACATATCTGAGTTCAAAACGTTTCATATGTTCAACGGGAGTAGGAAGAAGTAAAGATGGTAGACTTAGACTTCTCTGCGTTTTCAGGACTTCTTGTCCGTTGCGCTTGACGGCTGGCATTCCAGTTGAGAATTCACAGCATTCCTCATTGTGTCCGAACTGTAGACTCACTTCCAATTTATATGCCTCTCCCCCTTCTGCCATCCCGCATCTCTTTATGGTTTCCTCCTCCTCGCTCACGCTCACTTTCTATTTACTCCCTGGTCAAACAACAGCGTTTTCATCTGTCAAACGCAATGTATGGATTTCCTGTCAGAGTGCAAATACCTCTTGTGTCGTGGGCCAGGAGACGTGAAAGGATGGATGAGTGCGCGCATGTCATAGACAGGGTGAAATTCTGTAATCGGTTGAGCCATCAGCGAAAACAACGCACTGATATAATAGCGCTTGGGAAAAAAATGAATATTATTTTTGAAACGTACAAGAATGAGGTAGGGGCTTCAACTGCAAGATTTGAACGTAGCCTCACTTCAATTCCAAATTCAAGTCTGACTAAAGCAACGACGCTCACCCATGTGAGCAAGCATGAGAAGTGCGTTATGAGAACGTGCGCATAAACAAGCTGTTTTTAGCCTCGACTGCTACATTGCTAACATGATTTATTCATGATGGACTGTTACTCTTGTTTTCAGCTGATCAGTTCCTACTGGAACAACCTCCCCTCTTTGCATCAATGGCGTTTTTATTTAAATATCGCCATCTATAATTTGTTTGCTTCCGCTGGATGTTGCGCTTGTTGGAGAGAATTTAAATGGTGCAATTAAATGGACGCCATCATACACCACATCTGAGTCCTCATTCAAATAGCTCGATTTTGGTGCGCTCAGCCTAAAAATGGGACCCTCTTCAATTCTAGTCTAACTTGTTTGGTCAGAGTTGCCGTTGCCGCAACGCACCAACTAATTTGATAATAGAAACTGGACCGCACTCGGTGTAATATCAGGCGCAGCTCCGTTATCGTTTGGGGGAAACTACTTGGAGCATATACTGATTAAATAATAAATAATTAGCAAATACTTATAAATAATAGTTCATTGAATCAGTCAAGTAAGAAATTAGATGCCAAAAGTTCGAAAATCTCTACTAAAATTTCAAATTGTCATGTGTAGTCAATAAAAACCTAGCATTATTGCAAGATTTTTTTTTTGTTCCCAAATGCATAACATATTTTTCGATAACCATAAGTCTCACTTGAAATCCTTTAATTCTCTAAAAATAATTATGAAAAAAAATCAACCGTGTGGCTTGTAATCCAGCACACTTTATGTATGCATGTCTACTATTGAGGTGGTCGTCTTGAATTCAAATCCCATTCTTTTTACATTTGTTCTTTTTCTCATCCACATTTAATTGCTAGCAGGCGTCCATGTTTTCATTGTACAGCAGGGGTGGCCAACCACTCCGAGACTGAGAGTCATCATTTTTACACATATACATAAATTGCCTCCGTCCCATCCCCTCCTCAGCATGGAGTGAACTGAAGATTTGAAGCTTTGAAATGCTCTCACAATGCCCATGCAGAACGGCTTACCATTACGCTCAACAAAAACTGTTAAAACATCCGGTGTTTGTCTTCATATTTTTGTTTTGCATTTTCTCTCTTCCATTTTGCGAGTCGACCAACACTAATCAGCATTTTTTCTCCCCCATATTTGCCTCAAAGCGTGATGCACATATTTGGTCGCTTGACTCGCAAACGTAACATGTTCCAGCGCCGCGCTCAAACAAGCCCTCACACACCCTGCACTCAGCATTAAAGGTGCGTGCAACAGCGGGCCCATATTTCGAAGTGCTGACGTGGCAGCCTAGAAGGTAGTAAAAAGTTAGGCTTCCCACTGGTTTTGACGAGAAGACCATCTTTCATTGTTACGTAAGAAAAACCACTTTTCGCTAATTATAAGACGGGAGAGGATGAGGCAAGATCCATCTTTAATTGTTGACAAATGTGCTGCATTTGTCGAGGCTTCCTCCATTGTCCTCACGCCGACCTGTAATTGAGTCCAGTCCCCACTTTTAAAAACGCCGCTCCTTTTAAATGCTCAAAATTTCTTGACCAAGAAATTGAAAGTGTTTTCATTGTTCATAATTTCTTGACGACAATAAAAACTGTTTGAAACCTTTGGAACTGTTTGCGAATGTTTGCCGAAATTCTTTGTGAACGTTTGCGAACTTGTACGAACCCCGAAGAATACTCAACAACGGTACTTTCGCAAACTTTCACAAACCGTCATCTCTCAGTGGGATACAGGCTTTAGTAAAGATTCCTCGTGTGACAAGGAAAGACAGAGAAAGATTATGTTACTGCGTTGTCACTGTTTAATAAAAAGTTTGACATTTTTTGAGGGGAAAAAAAAGCATCTTTGGCCAATGTATTTAGAAATGTTTATTTTAATGGCTAAATTTAGCTAATCAGGTGTGTTTTGTAGTCCAGATATTACAGGCGTAGGGCTACTTATTCCTTATTTAAGATGAAAATTCTATGCAGGGACGGGCATTCCATCCCAGATGGATGCCTATTTTGTGGACAGAGGACAGAGAACAAGAAGTTGTTTTTTTTAAAGGACTCAGGAAGGACAAAAGTGGGTTTTCGTCTGTCCCTTTAATCGTCCCAAACTGGGTCAAGTAACACTGCTATAGAATTCAAATATTTACAGTTAGAGCAGAATTAACTCTTGTTATGCTTTTCTGTGTATTGGCTGGGACGCACTGGTGAAACGCAAGGATGGAAGCACTTTAAAAGGACGAGGGCAGACGGAGAATTATTTTACGGAGGGATGATGACGGAAGGGTGCCCAGGTCGACGATGGAGGACCGACCGGCAAAATTGGGTAAAGAGTCCATCTCTGCAATTTACAAAAAGCTGAGCAGTTAAGTTAAAGTTGCTTATCTGAGCAGCGGTATCCCCCCCCCCCCACAGTGACAGCTCGTGCTTTGTTTCCTGACTCCGTCACATTTAGTTCCAAGGCACTTGCATTCTCTCGCCGAGATGCAATGTAGTGTGGTATGCTGAGTCAAGGACCGTTCAAGTGTAGAAGAATTCTCTCTTTCTCGCACAGTGTGACAACAATTTATAGCGTGTGTAAATTTTTAGACGGCTGCAATTCCTACAATTTAACAATCTTTAAAAATAAAAGCCTAATCTGATTATAAGTTTGCACTTTTGTAGCATGGTAAAACAATTGTAAAATAAAATCCCTTTAGAGAATGAGTCTGTTGTTAAGTTTGAAGTATCCCTGTCTCTTGATGTTATAAGCCTCAATGGGACGGTGCAACGTTGAGACCCTCAATCCTCCGGGTATTTTTTACATTGCTTTAGCTGTACAATAAAGATTGTTGACTCATAAAAAGAGTGTCTGCTTTTCATTATAATGGACTCCAAATTGGTGGGAGTACTGTATTTGAATGATTCCAGAAAGAGGCCCTGTGTTGGGTTAACTTGACCTGAAGCTTCTCTGTTAATGAGCTGCTTTTAGTTTTCCCAAATTGCTGCTGACTGTTTTATCTACAATCTTTTGGTGGTCATTTGAACAAAATTAACTGAAATCCCCCCTGTGAAAAGCTTCTTGGACACACTACCAAGGCAATTAGCCGGCTACTTTGTGATCCATGGACGACAATATAAAAAAGAATAAATAAATAAATATGAGGGATAGAATTTGTATCCCGCTGTGTGTGTGTGTGTGTTGGAGGGGGGCAGCTCCATTGCCACGTTTTTATTGCCTTTCCACCTGTGTTTACTTCAGACCTGGCCAAAGTATGGCCCGAGGGCCACATTCATCCCACCTACAGTCTCTGACCGGCCCTCACAGTGACCGTGAAGTCAAAGTAAAACGTAAAACATGTTATGCTTTTAATTTTTAAAGTTGTGCTTTTTTCGTGCTCCCGTGTGAACACTACAAGCAAGGTTGCGAGCAAGAGCTTCAACTTGTGTCTGAAGTGTTGCACACTTAGCAACTTTTTTGTTATATTTAGCAACTTTTCTGCCCACTCTAACACTATAAAGTGTATAAAGTGGTAAATATGAAAATCATGTCAAATGTACCTAAACATTTTAGGCAGGGAATTCTGAAATAAAGGTTCACTTGTAGATACATTACCTATTTTGTGTCCGTAACAAGCATTGCCTAGAAAGCAAATCATAAAATATTCCTATTAAAATAAAACAACTACAGAATATAATCAAATGTGCACTACAAAAAAAAAAAACACCTCTACAATATATCCAATAAATTTAGTGTAACGGATAGGCTGACATGTTGTGTGATTATATTGCAGTAAATATACGAATGTGACCACTAATGTGAGGTAAACTTGACTCAATTTACGTATTTTATAGATTTCTAGTTCAGGTATTCTTCGCCCAAAATATAGGATTAAAATTTACACAATTAAAGTGGCTGCAAATTGTTACGTTATATATTTGGGCTGGATTCTGTAGGTTCTTTTTCACAGCGTAGCAACTATTAAAAAAAAAAAAAAGAAATTAACAAAAAATTGTATGCAAATATACAGAGAGAGAGCCAATGTTTCATAGTCCAACAAATGAAAGCCGTTCAACATTCCTCCATGACGCGACATATCTATGACCTGTTCTGACCTGAATGGGAAAATTCAGTTGTTTTTTTTCCCACAAACGTTCTGGTCAATTCAAGTCATCTCTTAGTCATGTATAGCACTAGTAAATACAAAAAAAAATTCTCTGCTTTGCAAAAATTTTCCTATCGCAGGGTGTCGTGGAACAAATAACCTGCAAAAAGCGTAATAAAAATCCTAGACATGAGCACCATGAGCTCCAATCTCGAAAGCTGACTGGAGCATACTGTACCTGAATGACTTGACGTAAATCGAGTATTTAATGAACCAGAGGGAAAAGATGCCAAAATTTGTCTTCAAGCGGTTGGTTAGTGTTTAAAGAGTGTGATGGTGCTTATTTATGTCTCTCAGTATGCACTGCAAATCTAGCAGTACATTTAGTTTGGCAAAGTAAATCGGATCTGATGCAGGGTGCGCATGCGGAATGGTTACATCTGTTAGCAATTTGACATGAGAGTAGCACAACACACCATCCAATATAGTAGCAACAAATATAGCAAAGAAGAGCAACATGGACATGGTAAACAAAAGAAAACAATGGGGCACATTCAGAGGGGGCTCGCATTCCCCTTAGACTGAAGGGACAATTAAATGTCAACTAATCAACAGACTGCAATGCAGCTGATGAGCCAACAACTGTGCTTTGTTCTACATGGTAAACAGTTCCTATATTGGTTGTCGTCATGCAACGTAAATTTAATGTTGAGCACACACAAAAAAAAATAACTACAAACTAACGAGTTACAACACTGATGCAAAATGGTCTAAGGGTGTATAATGTCTCATTTGGTAAATGGTAAATGTTTTGTAAGCTATAAATTACAATGTATGGTCCAAGCTGTTAAAAGTCAAACTTACAAACAGTAAATGAAAACCTGATGTGCAAGGAAAAAAAAAGTAACCCATTTTGAAATCAGCATTATAGAAATATGTTTAGGCAGTTTAGCAGCCTGCCATCACCAGCGCAGGAGCCACAATGATGGAGTCGTGAAAAACAAATCTGAAGATTATCAAGCTGCCGCGTCATTAAATATTGACCTGATGTGAAGCAAACATATTCCCATAAAACTCAGAAAAACAAAGTTGTTCACCAGTGGGTCTCGTTTGCAATAGTCAACTCTGATCGATGAATTTATGGCCCAGGTGGCAAAATTTGACAGTTTACCTCTGAAAAGTTCCCCTTTTACCTCACTTCAGCATGTAATTTCAGTCTCGTATGTGAATGGCTCCTTGGCCACAGAAAAGAAGAATGTACCTCAACGGCGGTCTCGTAGTCTGAGCCGTCAAGCAAGCTGACTTTAACAGGGACAGTCTTGGGCCTCTTGTTGCTCTTCTGGGGGGATTTGGAAGCCTTGCTTGGAGTCTTGTCTGAGTTTTCGTCCGCATCTCGCTGGTCCTCTGGAACCTGGACAGACCAAATAAAAATGTTTCTTCGTCCTACGATTCTCATTCAGATGCGTTTCCTTGTCTCGTTATGTGATTAATCGTCCAATGGGTTGAAGCACTGTAGTCAGATCTAAAGATTCTTCGTCGAAGTGGGTGGAATGATTGCGAGGCCTGCGTAAAATGAGCTGCTGTTAGCTCCCCAGTACACCCACCTGATTAGTTCTCTTGCAGTCACCCTCCATTGCACTTTTCATTTCCTCCGCCAAAGCCTTCTCTGTTGTCATAGAAATAGATTGAAGACCTGCAAGCACACATAAACACAGTCGGATCTTATTCCGCTTGCTCAAAGGAACAACGTGGCTGGGATGATTACTGGCCCTAAATGTCCAATATGGCAGTATAGTCCTGAGTGATTTCACAAAACGCTCTCCCTCTGTAGCTATCCCACCATTAATTGAGTCATGCTGGCATACTGCATTAGCCTCAGCTACCATTCACCTCCAGTAGGCTTTTCTTTCATGGACCAAAAGGATGTTGGAACAGAGAAAGAGGAGTGCAGAGGGCAGGTTCCAGCATCCTGTCTTCTCAAAAAGTTATGCAGCGTCAATTTTATCAGCCGCCTAGCCTCGCAGCAGGCAACCCAGATAGAGGAAAGGAGGTAGTCATCTGAAGATGTGGAGGGCGGTTATGAAGAGAAATGATAGAACACAAGTAAAAGGGGTTATGAAGGGAATGACAGCAAGGTGGAGAGACGGACATAAAAGCAATAACGCAATCTGCCGGTGACGGATGAGACTTGTCATTTGAAGGTTACCATTGCACTATGGTCAAACCCTATCTGTGGCAAAAGAGCTGCAATTCAGATTCAGCGTCATGGTAAAGAGGAAGGAATTATCTGAGATAAAACCCTAAGTCAGTCAATGACTTTGCGATAAAAAGATCACAGGATCAAAGGTTTAACATTTTCTTCAAATGTCAGCTGAACTCGCCCAAGATAACGCTGGAAATAGTCTTTTGAACTACAAAGTGCAAATTCATCCACTAAGTAGAAATATTGCATTGTGATAGAAACAGAGGCCTTGCAATTCTGTGCAACATTGCACACTCAGGTGAGAATTATCAGCAATTATTTCTTTTCTCGGGTAGACTTATTTCCATTTTTTTTTTTGATTGAGCTGTTTAAATTGCCAGAAACACTTCAATAGAACCCATCCCTAAGAGGCAGTAGAATCACTGATTGATCCCGCTCTCCTCAAGACCAATCGATGATTTTATTTTGGTGGCTTGGGTATTCAGACTGTGCCACTTCTGGACTCTACTTCCCTAATCATCTGTTCAAGGTGAAAGATGGAGATAAAGGCCCAAAAGACCTTTTATCCTATCTATTTTGATTTCTCATTGTGTGGAGCGCTGTGGTTCAAGAATCATAAAATAAAATAAGTTTATGAAGTACTTAAAAGATGTAGGTCAGAAAAACACAAAGAATAGTGTGGAAAAAAGGGGATCTTTCAAATTCAAGAATTTCCAAATACTCAAAACAGACATTTACCATTTCTACTTAAGATCTTTTGTCACCACAAGACATTGATGGTAGAGCTAATGTTGCTCTTGACAGATAAACGGGATGCTTTTCAGTCCATTGGCCTCCTATAGAAAATGCCCTGCCCAGAATGCCTCAAAATTGTTTATTTTCACACAGCGCTTGTGTCATGTGCCAGATACGTGGGAAACTGCAAACGGGCGGGTTTCACAATGCGCTTTTCCGCATCAACCGCATTGAAAGTGCTTTCCCATGTTGCCTCATTCACACACAAATGAATAAACATCACTGAGATTGTAGTTTCTGCGGTTCAAATTTGAAGACTGATGTGAACTTGGATTACATGAAGACTGAATATTTCAAAAGGCGAGATATTTAGTGTCAAAAAAAGCTTCTGAAGATCTCCAGTACTGACCCCAAGCCCAGAACAGCAAGTTTTGCACCGCAAAGGTGGTCCATTGTGGTGACCCCTGATGGGAGAAAAATGCTTTGAGGGGAAAAAGACTCATAACGTTATTCAAATATGACACTCTATACGACTGTAGGTTGACCGTTTTCCCAAGTCCTTAGCAGCCATATTAAAAGGTACCAAAAATGTGATGTAACAATTACAGAAGCGAATATTAAATATTTTTTCAGCTTTTGAGCCTTAAATGTTTTGGGATATTCTATAACAGTTCATCTGCGGGTTGATCTGCTTTGGTGGACTGAACCAAACGCAATTGCCACTGGACTCTCGGTTATCTGGTGTAGGTTACTGCCCTACGCAAACATAAGAATCGGACACCAGGGCTGCCGATTGAAGGCGGATGCGAAGCTCGAGTGTACTGGTACTGGCCATTATAACTTCATATGTTCTGGAGATAATTACCACAAGATGCTGCGTTGCATTTGGTTACGAGAGGAAGCCAGTGTCACGTTCTGCTGTCAGTAACTCAGACTGAGAATTCCTGTTGAGTGTCACTCGGGATTCTGTTAGGCCTTCCAAGTGACCTTGGCTTTGCGCTCCACCTCAGTCATATCTGCTCAGGGATCATTACACTAAGCGCCACGGGCTGGTGTGAGTCCAACTGCAAGACTCTGAAACCCAACTCACTTAAGTGAAAACATATGTCAAACTCTCTTCCAACAAAGGAAGCAAAACGTGCCCCCCCAAAAAACATGTTATCCCCAGATGATTCTTTTACCAAAATGCAGCACACTTACGATAAAGACAATGGGGAGTCAAATTACCCTGCTTGCGCTCATTATGTCGGTCTCCATAGTATCTCCCTACGATTAAGTTTCGTAGAGCCCTCTTTATGGACATATCCAAAAGAAATGACGGTACCTAAAAGGATAACAGCTGTTTGCATAGGGCACACAACTTGAGAATTTTACTCACTGCTTCAGCGCAGGCTGCTCTGCATGTGCTGACAGCAACAAGTGCTTTGTTTTTTTTTTCTTCAACCAATCAAGTCCAAAAAAATAAAGACTGGATGAATAAACAGTGTGTCATTTTGGACTGTCTGGATAACTGAGGGAAGCTATGGGGATGTTCTTAAGCCCCGACACCGAATATTGTCCCTCCAAACCTGCCAAGGGAAACTTAAAAATAAGCACGCCACATTCTGCATCCTGATTCAGCTGATTGTTCTATTTCACATCTCTCAGCTCATGACACAGCTTCCTTCCTTCCTTCCCAGTTGCTCCTGACTGCATGTCGGTAGATGAGGTAACAGTGTGAAGCGCTTTGAGTACTGAAGGCAGAAAAGCGCAACATACGTAGCAGCCCATTTCCCATGAATGTAATATTAATCCTGGTGTTTTCAAACAACGATTGCTACTTATGGGCACAGTCCTTGCTGCAAGACATATTAACAACCTTTGTTTTGCATCCCAAAAGAGTGCTAATACTGTAATTGTGGTTTTGGGGCGAGTCTCTAACTTGGGGGACTTACTGTTGGGTTTCCCGCCAACACCACAGGCTTGTTTTGTCCTGACTAGCCTGTTTCATGAAATGATGAAGTCTTCACAGATGTGAAGCGAAACCGTTTCCACGACAAGCACAACATTCCAGTTACGGTCGTTCACTGTTCTGAGAATGAAAGGTGGTTGAAGGAGAATATTTCCAGGCATACGTGCTGCATAATCTAATGATATCTCAAACTGTGCAAGAACTGAATGGAAAAAATTTACTTGTTAAAGTATTTAAGAGAGGTCCCGGAGGTTTATTGTTGTGGTTAACGTTTACAGTGTTGTGGAACTGGAATGCATCATACATCAGACAACTGTTTCTAAAATGTTACCTCATGAGATGGGGGATCTTCCCCAGACTATGACTGGTAAAATGTTAAATTAATGTACTGGAGGTCATTAGATTGTGCAGTTTAATGACATTCTCTAACATAACTTTTTTTTTTCTTCAAGCAAAACTATCGCGGATGGGGTGTAATCACTTGAATATATAAACGTTTCTTCAGGATTAAAATGTACGAGCGAAAGCCGAAAGTGAATTGTGGCAGCATGAGTTACAATTATATGATGTAAAAGGCTTCAAAAGTGTTACATGTTATTTTCACTTACATTACATACTCCTTTGAATTAGTTGTGGCTCAATTTAAAAAAATGGTTTTCATCTGAGGCTTATTTTGTATTGTTAATTAATTAATCAAATAATCTTGCATTATTTTAACATTTCCTAAACTTAGAAAATGTATTAGTTGGCTCCATTGAGGAATCCTCATGAATTGGGGGATGGAAAAAAAGTGAATGTAGAAATGTGTGATTTGAATTTTTCCTGTAATTAATTTACCAAAGTGAGAGTGATTAATGGTCTGAAACACTGAAAGCAACGCTTGCAGAGCGTGCAATGAACACCGCGGCAGCCTTACAATAATTTCCGAGGTTAATCCCACACTAAATAGGCTTTGACTTGCAACAATTTGTTCTCATCATTAGATGTAATCAGCGTGCAGGAACCAGTGGCCACTGTCTCCTGACATCAATATAGAGAGTTACTATTGATTTGTGTGCCTTGATTCAAAAGTGCTCATTTCAGATGTAATTTTATTGTGTCGACTATGGTGGTGTATTTTGACTTGTTCATGAAAATCAAGCTGCGTTTTCTTAAATGTTCCCACGCGGAAAAGGTTAGCATTGATGTTCTATTTATAGTGCTCCTCTTACTGCAATTGTCACCTGGAGAAAGGAGCAAGGAATGACTGAGGAAAAGAAAGTCAATAAATACAGGCTGTTGTGATAAACACTCCTTTGTGTATTTGGCGAGCCACTCGAGCATCCTGAAAGACAGATTTATCAAAGGTGAGCAGGGAAAAATTCACCTCTCTAGAAATCGATCCACTCATTTTTTTTTCTCCAGGGTCATATTAACGACAGTATGAAGCATCACTACAACCAGCCAATCAAGAACCTGAAGTCCATTCAACTCAGTCATTTTTTTCTATAGCGCTTTTCCTCATTAGACTTGAGCTGGAGGCTATCACAGCTGACAATAAATGAGCGGCGGAGTACGAGAATGGTCACCAGCCAATCACATGGCACAAACAAACATTCACACCATTTGTTTTTTTTTTTTATTTTCGCTGATGAAAAATATAACATTGGGCCACTGGGTATCTGTTATTTGCTTTAACTGCAACCACATTTGGTTTATTACACTACATGCTGAACTGGTTAGCATTTACCCAGTGCTTTAAATGTTAAGTGGTACTCCCATATTCAACTCTTGTCAGATAAATTAGGCGGTGGGTAGCAGATCATTATGTTAATTCATTAATAGGTAATAATATGTTAATAAACACCTTATTTGGTCATTTGATCAGCAGTCTGGTCATTCTTGTTCTGTGCAATTATTGCTAGCAACAAGTGAATCAGAAGCGCTAACGCTACTGTTAGCTTGCTGCTCTGAACGTGCAATATTAACATGTGACATCATCATCAGTCTAGGTTCTCTTTGGACCCTTTTGGAGCCACACCAGCATTTATTGGTTGAACTGTTTTCAACCCTTTTTCTGACACACACTCGACTCGTGAGACTGCCGCGCAAGGGACAGGAGTGTGGAGCCTATCAGTCATTGTGCAAGCGAGCCAGTAAAATGACGGTTTGGATCGGATCACGGCTTTGAGTCGGATTTAAACACAGAAAGTGAATGATGTCTATATCATTGAAAAGAAGAAAAGACAAAAAAGACAAGCATCTGATCTATGATTTTGCAACGCTGCCCGAGGTGCATAAGATTATTTAGCCCTGTCCACGGTGAAGTGCTTATATTTTCGATTCCTATTTTGAACCAATCTACAGACAGCAGCGAGTTTTGCCACACCTTTCAGTAATAGTGATATCAATAAAATACACTACATAAAGAAACATTATGCCTTGTCATAATAATAATAATAATAATAATAATAATATTCCCTTTATTAGTCCCACAATGGGGAAATTCGAGATTCGAACCCAGGCCTCCTGGGGAGACTGGGTCCTGAACGCGGCGCCTTAGACCACTCGGCCATCCTGGCATCATGCTCTTCCTCCAATCTTTTAATTTTGCAATCAGCGCTATCAGTGCAGCCTAGCCATCAATTCTAACTGGGCTGAGAGTGGCTTTGGGAAACCAATACAAGACCGTGGTGGGGGTTGGGTGAAAGGGAGTGGCAAGATGTCCTTGTCCAAGGGAGAAACACACACACACACATTTGCTTCCGACTCTTGGCACTATGCATTGTTGGAGACAGATTGCATAGCACAGCTTCAGTCTGCTGCAATTCACATCCCAAAGCAACAGAGATAAATGATTCATCTACTGAAGCAGTGAGGCTGCAACATCATCCTCCCTGGGAGAACGCAACTAGGAGGAAGCTGTGCGCTGTGGATCAAGTAGTAGAAAAATAGTAGTCATGGAAGCCTTCACACAAGGGGGGGTGAACACATGGAGTCAGTTAATAGTCTTCTTTTGGGGATGAACTGGACAGACTGTTGACTGTGATTTAAATACATTTCCCTTTTTTGTGTGCTTTATATTCTGATTCTCTAGCAGCATTCCGGTTTTCCCTACCGTCGTATCCCTCCCTAGTATCCCCTTTTTTGCCAGTCAGTCATCTCTATGCGTGCTTCCCAGCTGTCTCATCTTGATGTATTTGAATATTTACTGTACAATTTATTATACAATGGCACCTACCTCATGCAACACCAGCACTTCCGCGCAAAGCATTTTGGTGAGTCAACGGCAATCAACGGATGTGCAGTCCAGTGCAAAAAGGACGTAGACTCTACTTTTTTGCAAACAGCAACTGTTACAATTCAATTTGAAGTCATAACAAATTGAATATAAACTTACAAAGAATCGACATCAGGATAAACTTTATGAAGTGTTTTTTTGTTTTAGGTGTATTTTGACTCTCCTCCAATTATTCTTAAGAACAAATGAAGCACAATAATGTAACAACAGCAATTAGATTATGTTTAACTTCACATGCCACCCTCACAAATTAAAAAAAAGCACATCTGGTGAAGAGAAATCAGAAACTGTTAGCAATGGTGAATGCAAAAATGAAAAAGAACCTGCAAGGTGATCAGACGCACCTCCATCCATTCAAATCAGATCAAAATAAATATTAAGAATGCCGAAGCTGTGCTTGTCTCATTCTGATAAAATTCTTCCACTGGCAACATCACTTTTGTCACATTTCACTTAATATTGGACTCAATACGGTCGCCTCGATCGTCTCGATAATAAGTGTATCAGCTCAGAACCTCAGACATCTTGGCATTGGTTCTTCTCCAAATGAAGTTACCTTGCAAACTCATAATTATCCGGTCAAATTGTTGCGCAAGATGTGATTCAGCCATGAACATATTATTAATTGAATAACAATTCATCACATTTGTGATAGTCAGACCGATTTCAAGACCGCGTCATCTTCATCCTCGCTCCATCCATCTGAGAAATCTCCATAGCAGATGTCATTCCCTATGTCCCATTTGTTTGGCTGGCAAAAGGGAAAATGTTAACTTTTATGATAATGAACACAACAAAGTCATCAGGCGGGCCTTTTTAATATGCAGTTGCTGTGGAAACTCCAGGCTAATATCTTCTGCCAAGCATATCAAAATAAGATAAAGAAGAGAAGAAAACACAAGAGAACAGCCTCCAGGCACTATTTTGCCTGTTGACACACTTGAGAGGTGAAGCGTCGCCTGGTGCTATAGTGAAGGCAGTGACAGCTCCTGTAGAAGTGCGAATACAGAAGTGGTGGAGACCGAGGCAGTGGGTGGAAGAGGGTCGACGACAGTTTTACGCGTGTCATCAGCCATCACGCTGACACGTGACAAAATCATGCAGTTATTTGACCTTCAAATAACACCATTTGGATGCTGCAGCAATTTGGATGATAGTAGGAGACCCAAGAATACTTATTTTAGTGTTCTATGTGGGTGGATATATTAACAGGAAAGGTCAGAACAAAATGGCAACTTTCACTCTTGCTCTTGTTAGTTTCATAAAAATATGGCTCACTTGTAACAAAAGCACTTCAGCTGTACACCAGTGCAAACAACAACCTCACAACTAATTGTTAAAGTTCCTCTAAAGTGAAAATATATCGCTTCAAAATTTGACAAATCAAAGATCAACCCTGACAAAAATTGGGATGATAAAAAATATGACCAAGGATCCAAAATGAGGCTTCACACATCCGAGTTGCCAATTGAAGTGGCGACTCTTATTCGCATTAAAGATTCGGCGCGGTAGAGGCACACAGACTTGACAGTGGGGAAGCCGAAAACGACTCGCTGGAGCCCATGCAGAAGATCCAAGCGTGAAAAGTATGTTGATGAGGAACTGCAACAACACCCCCACGGGTGTATGGTATAAAACAGTGCAGGGCGCTCACAGCTCACTGCTGTGAAGTGAGCACTTTGAGACCTCCTTCCAGCCTGTATGTGTGTGTGTGAATCCTATTCCAAATTCCAATCCACCACCCATAGCTGTGTCGCAGACAGCTGTTGTCAAATTTATGAATGAACCACAATGAGATCCACCAGAACACATACTGCGCATGGTGCTCGGAATCTATCTGCCTGCATTGTGATCATATCTATATCTTTGCTGCTGTAACACCTCAAATTTCCCCATTGTGGGACTAATAAAGGACATCTTATCTTATCTTATCTTATCTTATATTCACCAAACAAATTCGCCTAACAGCACCAGCACCACAACTCAAGATGGTCATAAATTTTGTGTACTTTCAGCCAGCCAAATTGTCAGGTGTGCTGTGGAGGTGAAAAAAAAAACCACTCTAGGCAGCATGGTCTGCCAAATTCCTAAACACGCTAAACTGAGCTTGCGCAGGCACGAAAATCAAGACACATGTGGAAATAGAGCCCTTTGACTCAATGCTCATCAGTCAAAACCGAGGGATTACCGTAAAGTCATAACTTTAAAGGTGTGTCACAAGAGAGATACACCAGAACACTCAATGTCACGCGTAGGTTTGGCCGTTTATCCATGTGGGGGGAAGAGAAGACAGTTCATTACATGCTCCAACATTTAATGCACCTTTTAAAAGGTGCTGTCACTTCTATTCCACATGTTCATCTTGTGGTTGGCTGCGGCCACACCACTTGGTTCCGCAACAGTTTGCTGCTATGAATCAATCAAAGGACGATTCTTCAATACGACTCCACGGGGAAATTGTTCATGAATGCTGCACGCAGCTGCATGTGACCTAAGTGTTACCATTGGCGCGGTTCTCAGAGATCGCACTGACCCAAGGTTATATTGACAGAGTGACTGCATGTCTACATCTACAGCTGCTGGTTAACCGTGTTTTAACTCGGGAGTCCGAGGCATTTTTCCTGTCATGATATGAGACTCCTACAGAACACAATTGCAATATTGTAAATTAAGCCTTAGCCTACAGCCTTTAAATAAAGCAACTGAGTTCTGTTTCCGTTTCCAAAAACTAAACAGAATGTCTGAAGAACATTTTGCGAGCGATTCGTTACTAAAATGCACACCAGACAGCCTCGGATGGGAGGAGATGATTTGAGAATGAGAGTCGTTGATGCACGAATGGACAGATGGATGGACTGTGGATCTAATTTGCCCACTTCCTAACTTGGCCTCTATGTAATCAGAGTCTGAGACGGGCTGCTTGGTGCTTTTGGCATGACCGCTGGCCACAAGAACATCTACAGTGTGCACACAATGAGCAAAAACCGACAAACACACACTTGTGACTTTGATAGTGCAATAGAAGTGAGGTGTTGATAAAAAACTTGTTGGATCGCACAATTCTCTAATGTTGTCCTACAGGAAATAGAGGCTTTGATGGCTATACTTAGATTTATGTTTTCATTTTATTTTTAGTAATGTCTCTTCCTCCAAATCTATTTGCCATTTGATTTGCTTCTACTGCCAGCATGACTGCAAAGAAATGCAGATTCCAGTTGATAACAGATAGCTGCTCAAGGTAAAGAAGTGTCAAACTAAAGAGAAAGTTATTTTTGATATACAATGTGTATTTTTAAAATGAGAGTATTCAAGTATTATTGAGTTAAAAACTCAGAAAATGGCTAAGAGGAAATTAATTATCGGTATAAGTCGGACCAACACCCAAAGGACGGACTAAGCAAGGCCGGAAATGGGTTTTTGTCCGTCTGTATCTTGTGCAAAGAATTCTCTCTGTCTCCCTCTCTCTCTCGCACGAGGGAAGAAGCAATTGAGAGTCATAATAAGCATCTAAAGTTGGCTTTTATTTGCGCAAAGGGATAAAGTTCAATAAATACAGCCATCGCTACAGTGCAACAGCGGTCTGAGCTCATCTCTCTGTGACTTTGCCTCATGTGACAAGAGTCTGATAAAGGTTCCGGTACAGCATGCTCCCAGCATGCTTTGCGGCACTAAGGATGTGAATAATAGCATTTTAAGTGCACATTTTGTGTCAATTAAAGTAGTAAGCCAGTATGCTATTCAGTTTGCTGTTGTGTTATAAAATAATTTTAGTTTTGATGTGACACCGTGATCACGACTGACGTGTTGACTAATGACTTTCGTACATCTTGTTATTGTAGGACTGTAAGTCACTGAAAACGTGTTCTGTTGCTTACAATAATAAAAGTGCAATTGTCTCTGACTTCTTCGTGGGCGCCACAATATAGATAATATCCCGTGAAGACCCGCGGCTTGTCCAAAGCGGCCAAGGTATAAATCCCTTTTTATGGTTAATTTAGCTATTGTGGCTTTTATTCAGTTGTGTTTTGCAGTCCAGAAATTACAGTCAGTCAATGTGAAAAGGAAATTAGCCATCGAATGAGTTTTAATTATTTTAATTTAATTATTTGAATTATGAAACCTCTGGCGTTAGCCTCGTCGTGCACAGTTGTTTTTTTAGGAGTTAGGACGGAAGGGTACTATGCAAATGAAAATGATAAAAACTACCTTTGGATAACGAGGAAATTGCTCTTGCAATAGAATTTAGAAATAAAACAGAATTCCATCTAGAATAGAACTGCAGTCTCTCACAATATCATTCAACACAAATGTACGGAGTTGATTGCATTACAGTATCGAAATAAACTCCACTCAAATGTGTTGCTTAACTATAAACCAGTGAGTCCCAACAATTGTGATTAACATGTTTCTGTGCCACGCGAGATCATCAGGATTGCTCTGGGGAAATGATCTTATTCCATTTTCACTAAAAGTGCATAAAAAAGAAAAAAAAATCACCTATTTACTACAAATAGAGTATCTTATGTCATTTATATATGCCAGTGATGTATTTTCGCAAGCAGAACACTTAAGTGCTCTCCACTAGATAGCAGAATGTACAATTAACCTTAGGGGTCATCAACCTTTTTGAAAGTGAGAGCTACTTCTTGGGTAGTGATTATTATGCACTATCGATGTGATAAACACTTCAAAAATATCCAATTTGCTCAAAATATCTTCAGTAATATTTTCATACTGTTAATAATGAATGATATTCATTCACGTTGTGTTTGGATTTACTCTCTGCACTTTATCATAAGTTTGCTATTTTTTTTAGTGCTGTTCAAATTTACAGTGAATGTAATTTATGCCCTAGAGTATATAGTGTCCTTAATGTACCTCACCATGCATTTGGAAAAGTAGCGAACGACCGAGGGTCACTAGAAAAAAATTATAATCCTTGATGCAATGTGCGGGCACCAAAAGGCTTACAGTGCTTGTTTGAATTGATTTAGCTAAAATAGTCATCTGAAACCTATATTTATCAGAGGCGGTCCATAAGCTAAATTTGATCTGGTACATTATGTGACAGTAAAGACGCAATTAACAGCATGCCCTTCCATTGTTCAACTTTGTATTTTTATATATATTTGACAGATGAGTGAATTATATTGCCCGGTGTCCATTAAATAGATTTGTGAGCAAATTGAGTCAATATCATTATTACAATATACCGGCCACTATATTTTTCTTTGGTGGTGTCATGCCGTGAGATTTTTCTAATGCAAAATTATAAGCCCTGGGTCCATACGTAAAGTGGGAAACAATGAAATCTAGTCTATAACTACAACATTCAACACAAATGTACTACAAATGTATTTTCAGCTTGCTTCCATTTCAGACACTGTTCACCTTTTATCTGCAATAAACGTGTTGCTTCAGCTGCCCACCACTTCTCCGGCTTCCACTTGCACACAATGCACAGCGTGCACAGACCTCCTGATGCCTGTGAGGCGCCCACGTCAGCCCCCTCTGCCACACCCGCGAAAATACACACACACCATCTTCAATGAGCTCATTACATGATCATCTTCGGCTTCAAAGTCTAAAGGGGCACGGTAGAGAAATAAATGATTCATCGCGGCAAGGTGATGGAGATGGAGGAGAGCAGAGATGCTACGATTAGAAAGGTGCACCTGCTGACATGCGGCTTCTGCACACTGGGCCTAATATGCATGAAATATAAAGATGTGCTGGTTACATCAACGCCGTGATGCACAACATAGTGGGCGCATTAAACGTGTCAACGCCCTCTGTCCCTTTGCAAGGGAGACAAAGCGGTGCCTGTGCAAACCAGGGCTGCAGCTGGCCCTGAAATGCCATTTGGAGGCGGCCAAACGCGGCGTGCACCTGTTCAGCTAGCGCACAAAACAAATGCAGTCAGCTCGCAAGTCGTACCTGTGGTGGTGCCAGGTTCGGGT
Source organism: Idiotropiscis lumnitzeri (assembly GCF_059441095.1). Classification (NCBI taxonomy): domain Eukaryota; kingdom Metazoa; phylum Chordata; class Actinopteri; order Syngnathiformes; family Syngnathidae; genus Idiotropiscis; species Idiotropiscis lumnitzeri. The sequence goes on from NC_142393.1 coordinate 19,089,484, forward strand.
GCCAAGCGTCAGTGCCGGATGCGGAACATGGAGATAGCGGCGAGTATGCAGAATGCCGCCCGGTACAGCGCCTTCTTCTGCCCGGGGGAGATGATGCCCTGCAGGCGGGGACAGCAAGCAACCACGAGCCGGCGAGAAAGGTTTCGCCGAACCGAGGAGGGGGAGGAGGAGCGGGGAACTCCTAACGTCGTGCGTGATGTGCGTGAGCGCCACTCAGCATTTGCCACGCAGCATCTCGTCGTCTTGTCACCTTTACTTTTTTTTTTTTTTTTTACCGGACTAGTTTTACATTTCGCGCCCAAATGCTGGAAATATAATATCCATAGCAACAAACAAAACATGTATACAAATTGTAAAATATATTTTTGATTTTATTATTTTTTAATAGGGAAATTTAAACACATATAAGATAAGATGTCCTTTATTAGTCCCACAATGGGGAAATTTGAGGTGTTACAGCAGCAAAGATATAGATCACACAGAGTCGGCGGCGTAATGTAGCCGTAAATGTATAACATTAGCAGCAGACATTCAGAAAAAGCATGCAAATATACACAGTATAAAGGTATTTAAGTGTAAGGAAACACTCCTAATGTTTGTCCATTATACGGAGGGGGAAACGCTGTAATGATAAAAACTACTGAATGATTGAAAATACTGCAATCATAAAAATATTGCAATGATAAAAGTACTGTAATGGTAAGAGTACTGAAATGATAGAAAAGTACTGCATGATAGAAAATACTGCAATGGTAAAAGTACTGTAATAGTAAAAGTACTGCAACGATAGAAAAATACTGCAATGATGAAAGTACTGCAATGGTAAAAGTACTGCAATGGTAAAAGTACTGTAATAGTAAAAGTACCGCAATGATAGAAAAATACTGCAATGATAAAAGTACTGCAATGATAAAAGTACTGTAATAGTGAACATCCTGCAGTGGTAGAAATACTACAGTGATAGAAGTATTGTAATAAGAATACTGTAATGGTAAACAAAATACATCATTGGTCAATATTTAAGTACACCCTTGGCTGAAAGTACAGTAGTAGTTAATATTGCATCCTAGGACTGCACAATTGCACTAATGTCCTCCCGTTTGTAGGCCTGACCCAATGTTCTTGTTAAAAAGTCTGACAGCAGTCGGCAGGAAGGAGCGGCGAAATCTCTCTTTGGTACAGCGAGGGTGTAAAAGTCTGTCACTGAAGGAGCTGTAAAGTGTTCTCAGAGTGTCATTGAATGGGTGGGCTGGTTTGTCCAGCATTGATGACAGTTTTGCCGTCATCCTTCTGCCCCCCACTGAGTCCACAGAGTCCAGGGAGCAGCCCAGGACAGAGCTGGCCCTCCTCACCAGTTTGTCCAGTCTCTTTTTGTCTCGGCCCGAGATGCCTCCTGCCCAGGAGACCACTCCATAGAAGATGACTGATGAAACCACCGAGTCATAGAAGTTCCTGAGGAGTGTTCCCCGAACGCCAAAGGACCTCAGCCGCCTGAGTAGGAAGAGTCTGCTCTGACCCTTCCTATAGAGAGCGTCTGTGTTGTCGCTCCAGTCCAGTTTATTGTTCAGATGAACACCCAGGTACTTGTAAGTTGAGACCCTCTCAACGTCTGTTCCCTGGATATTTACTGGTGCAGGTGGAGAGTGCAGACGCTTGCGGAAATCCACCACCAGCTCTTTGGATTTCCCAGCGTTGATTTGGAGGCGGTTCTGCTGACACCAGTCCACGAACCCCTGCGTAACCCCTCTGTACTCCCGATCGTCATCGTCAGTGATGAGGCCGACAATCGCAGAGTCATCAGAGAACTTCTGCAGGTGACAGGTTGTGGAATTGTATTTGTAGTCCGAGGTGTAGAGGGTGAACAGGAAGGGAGCCAGCACAGTTCCCTGCGGCGCTCCCGTGCTGCAGAGGAGCACGTCAGACACACAGTCCTGTGTTCTCACGTACTGTGGCCGGTTTGTGAGGTAGTTGTGAATCCATGTGATGAGGTGGTGGGCCACTCCCGCCTGCTCCAGCTTGTCTCCCAATAAGGCGGGCTGGATGGTGTTGAAAGCACTTGAGAAATCAAAGAACATGATCCTCACCGTGCCCCCCGCCTTCTCCAGGTGATATCCTCACGTAGCGACCAAAATCTTATGTATCTTAAATATATTGCATAAATGAACGAAACACATGCAATTATTTTAATATGAACTACACATAATATTCACCGTTGTGACTGTTCCACAGCTGATTTGTATAAAATGAACAAAGCATTTTTAACCAATCCTAAAGAATCAGGCATTATGTTTGCAGATATAAGCTACATTTAGCGTTAAACAGAAGCGATTATGTTTACTGAGTGGTAGTGTCAAAAACATCTACATATCTGCAAATGGCATCTCAGTTTGTTGTTTTTTGCATGTTTACTATGATAACAAGAGTGACTCTGTTTGCATGGACGAATATGCTCTTACTGCAGCTGGGATGGAGTCGGCCGAGTCTCCAAAAGTTGCCACTTATACCAGTGAAGGTTACTCGAGTCCCTCTAATTTCTTTCACTTTTTTTGGAGGAGTTGTAGCCAGAGGGTTTAAGACTGGTGTCAGCACGTTCGCAGTTGTGGGAGTGAGCAGTGGGTCATTTGCATATAAGACATTAACGCCCCAGGAAATAATAGGCTGGTTTAATCGAGGGTCTATCTTGATCCTATTTCGATGCAAATGTGTCACTGGTTTGTTAGAAATACAACTAGAAACTGTTACAAAAATATATTGTGGAAAAAAAATAACATTGTAATATGATATCTATAGGATTGCTGGTTGCACATCCACCCATTATCTGAGCTGCTTATCTTCACCAGGGTCAATTGCTTGCTGGAGCCTATTCCGGCTGTCTATGGGCAGAAGCCGGCGTACACCCTGGACTGGTTTCCAAGCAATCGCAGGACACACAAAGTCAAACAACCACTCGTGCTCACAATCAGACTATTGAAAGTGTCCAATCAACCTGCCATGCATGTTTTTGGAATACGGGAGGAAACCACTCCACTCAGGAAGGCCGGATCCCGGATCTGAACCCACAACCCCTACACTGTCATGCAGTTGTGCTTACCAGTTAACCAGCGAGCTGCCCAGTCAAAATGATATATATACTTTAAATCTAGCCTGTCTGCCTTACGCTACGAATAAATATAGTTCACGCTTCCTTTCATTCACAAAAATTGTTGAATGTTGTGGTACTCAATTGCTTTATTTCGGAGCGCTTGGTGCCTGAGCACAATTAATTAACTTTTTTAAAAGTTGAACAGCTTCAGACAAAAAAATTATCAGTTGAAAAACTGGTATACTATTGACAAATTGTACATTGAAAATGAACTTTAGGTGGTGGCGGTGAACAATGGCCGTCATTTATGTAAGCATTGCTTTGTAAGCACGGTACTTCTAATGATCAGCGTTTGTTCACAAAATATGTAATGCCTGCAGTGAGATTGTGCTCCGTTAAAATCCTGGTGACTTGAATGCGCAACACAAGAAACATTGCATGCAACGAGCGTGAAAAAAAAAATCTATTTTATTGGCCATGCATGACCCATTAAAAAGACCCCCAACTTGACACGAAAAAAAAAAAAGTTTACTTGTATTTTGCTGCAAAACTACTAAACTTCTAATTCAACTTACTAAAAGCATTCTGGTGGGAAAAAAAACAGTTATAGATCATAAATACCAACTTATGAAAACAATAGAATAACGAGTATAACTATTTTTCTGGCAATCTATTATCAAAATACGGAAAATGTGGGATATAATGCCAGTTTATTGGTAACTGATTTTGAAGCTGATGCTTTTTAAGGGTAGAAAGCACTCTTAATTCCATGGGTGTGTGGGCATGTCATGAAGACAAAGCGGCCGCGACTCAAAATACATTCCAACACAAACGACAGTCACTTGTTTGTTTTATCTTTGCTGGATGTCTGCAATATTGTTGGCAGCGAAATCTGTTGACTGGTAATAATGGGAAGAAAATAAAGACTGAGCCAACGTGTGACCATTCAGTTAGGCCACACTTTCTGAGAACCACGTATATGAGAAAATTAGCTGCAAAATGTTAGTCCTGTGCTTTGTCTCAAAGTTATGCTTTGAGGTTGCGACTGCACATGTTTTTTTTCTGCACAAATATAAAATATTAAGTGTTAGATGCGGACAATTCTTTACTGAATAAATATTTTAAAGCAGACTAACCAAATATTGCTTTTTTTTTTCATTTTTTGGACAACAAAAACAGCCATTCTATTCAAATTTATTTTGGACATTTTTTTTCCCATCAATTACTCACTTGACTTTGATAACTACCAACATTCAAGGGTTTTGTTTCTTCCATGATCCTTTTTTTTTTTTTTTAAATTTTATTGAATTTGATCGATCGATAATACAAATGTTTCTTGTTTCTATATCAGCTTCATAACTTTTCTTTTTTTGGGGGGAAATCACCAAAAGGCTTTAACAAAGGAATGCCATCTGGCAAAGTTTGAGCCCAAATCACTTCCTGTTCATGCTTCAGTGGATGAGGCTGACAGTTCCAAAGTGATTTTACTATACCATCATATTAGTAAGCGTTTTGAAACGTAACTCACTGCTACTGGAAGTGTTTGTTTTCACCACTCCTGTGTGGATTGACTAACTCGTGAAGCATGCATTTGGCAACAGCTCCATGATTCATCAATATCGTTTAATTGTTGCCAGATCAAACAGGAGTGGGGTCACTTTTGAAGAAATGTGTCCACATGGTGGCAGTCACACGCCACCACCATCACACTGTTAGATTAGGGCTCTTTAGAGGAAATTAGTAGATAAACTTGTGTTTGTTGTAAATTCACTTGTCTCCTGTCATCAAAAATAAGCAAACAAAGTTTTCCCTTTTGCAGTGCCAAATCTTTGTCCTGGTGAAGGAAACCAAATGGTCTTCAGCAGGGACGGGCAACTTAAATGTAGGCCTTGATTTTTCATCAGCTGGAGGGCCACATAAGACCACGAACTTCCTAACCAGATGTACATCCATCCATTATCTGAGCCGCTCCTTCTCGCAAAAACCCGGACATGCTGGAGCCCATCCCAGCTAACTTTGGGCAATATAGGTGGAGTACACACTGAACTGGTCCCAGCCAATCGCAGGGCACACAGAGACGAACAACCATCCATTCTCACACTCACACCTAGGGATAATTTAGGGTGTCCAATTAGCCAACCATATGTTTTTGGAATGTAGGACGCAACGGGAGTACCCAGAGAAAACCCACACAGACTCAGGAGAAAATACTGAGGTGGATGTGCTCACCAGTCAACCACCGTGCCGCCCACATGTGTTACAAAAATACGATTTTAAATTTGGACAAAGTACCTGGTAGCGTTCTTTATTTATTTTATTTTTTTACATTTTCATAACGCATTTTCAATGTATGTAAAAAAACATCCACTATCCAAACCCAACGTATTGAAGCAAACAAAATTATTTTGGGAGGGTTGGGGTCTTTTGAACAGCCGAAGAGTGATGGAAGCACAGAACCCAGTGCTTCAACACTTGCTTAGAAGAAGAATCCTCCAGAAGGAACTTTTGTTTCATCCACTCATGATGTTCCAGACCACGTTAAAAGGATCGAAGCAGAAATCACTAGGTATTGAAGTGAAGACCGTGCACCTCTCAAAAGCTGCCCACTGAACTTATGGAAAGATCATGGTCAGACATACCCACAACTTTCTCACTTCTGTACCAACTGAACGCATCTTCTGAACAGCAGGGGACATTATTACTTTGCAAAGATCTCAGCTTTTGCCTGAGTAATGTTGATATTTTGTTATACCAAAAAAAATAAAGGTCGGCATTTTAAGAGAAGTAAATTTAGGTTGACACAACATATTTTGTAAATGCAGATGTTCAAAGAAAAATTTTCATCACAAAGGCTTTGCAATGATACCTATCAAATCTATTGAACATTTGTTACATTTTGTTCTGGCACCAACAAAACACAAATAAAAATGAATAAAGTATATTACTATATTAATAAATAATAAATATAATAATAGATATAAAATATGTATATGTTATATCAAATTAATATATATATATATCTGTCTGAGTGTGTGGGGGTGTGCATGCGCGTGTGTGTGTGTGTGTATATATGTCTCCAGTTGCCCATGCTTGGTCCACGGGATAGGATTAATGCTCTCGGCAGATGAAATCATTGAACCCAAAACACTATTATGACATATATCAGGAAACATAGCTGCGGGACATAGTCACCTTACATTTGATGCACAGAAAAAAAACTACAAAGGATCCACCCAAGCGCTTGGCTTCATTATGTAACATGAATCCAGGGGAGGAATGTAATCGCTTCTTTTCAAGTAGTGTCCCAGAAGAGTTCAAACTCAAATGACTCAGAGGAATGTAAGGCCCATTCATGTAGGAATCATAAAGAATAGGATAAAGCAATCTATAAATGAAATGCAGTCATTATTTTTAACATGAAGTCATCAGTGACTATATTTTTTTATAAACTATCAAGTAAAAAAATTTTTTTTTCGTGTTTTATTAACAAAAAGAAACTCCACCACAGACATGCTAACCCGTAACCACCAAACTTTAACTGTACAGTCGGATGTTTTGATGAAGCAAATGTAGGCCTTCGTATGAAATTCTCAGCATTGACAGAGCTGGCTTGCTTTTTAGACAATATTGCCAAATGCCTCCAAACGGCGCCAGAAAATTCGTGAGGAAAAAAAAATCACAGGCAAAATGATGGAAGTGTTTTTCTGCCACACAAAAGTAATTTTAAAAAGTTCAAAATCATTCAATGTGATAAAAATCATGTTTTAATGTTCTATGTTTCACATTTTAATGAGACACGTTATCAACGTCTTAAGTTTGACTTTCACATTGTTCTTCTTCGGTGGTGTTTAACTGCAGTTGGCCTCCGTTACGTTGCATTACACCCATCCGTTATTTCCTCGGAGCTCTTTATTCAAATTTCGATCTACACTTATCTAGTTATAAAATTCTTGACACAGGTCCATGCCCATTTAAAGATATATTATGATATCTCATTCCATTCCCCTTTATTCCATTGTGTAACATGCTCTTTACATTTTTTTCACTCCTAAACAAAACAAATCCGAGCAGTTTCTTGAAATCAAGTTTGCCCGCAGAGTGTCTTCTTTCTAAATCTGTGAATCATGGGAATTATTCAGCTCTATTTTTTGCAAAAGGAAGACTAGTCTTTATTCATTCATCCATTCCATTTGGTCAGCATTGGTTTTCGCCTTGGAACTCGGCCATAGATGACGTTTTTTTTTTCCTTACTGTTGATTCATGAACATGAACCTTAAGTGAGGCGAGGAATCCCTGCAGTTGTTTAGATGTTGCCCTGGGTTCCTTTGTGACCTCCTGGGTGAGTCCACACTGTGCTCGGGGTAATTTTTGCAAGACGGCTATTCACCACAGTCCCATGTTTTCTCCTTGTCAATTACTTAATTTTTCATCTGTTCTTGAATTTTTGGGGATGTTGGCCTTTTTTTCAGCTTTTTGCAAACTTTTGGCAAACTTCACTCTATTGGACAGATTCTCTTGATTGAACAGGTCTCAGGCTTGGTTATGGTCAGTGAAAACCAAATCAGGTTTTCCAAAAATGTGATTAATCATATTTAATTCATGATTTAACAAAGGGGTCGGTGATTGCATTGAATTTTTTCCCCTGAATAAATAAAATCTATGTTTAGTTGGGTTATTTTTTTTGTCTGATATTGACCTGTTTTTGATGATTCTAAGAATCAAAGTGCAAGACAATTCTTCGTACGTTATTGAGAGTAATCGGAGCTACTGTGCATATGCAACACATGCTACTTTTTTTGTAACTACTTTTCTTTGGTTGATTGGTTCGGACCAAAAAAGATGAAAGTGAGGATTATTGTGGCACCTTCTTTTGAGGCTCTGGTTAAAGCATTTTTTCCCTTTTTTATTGTTTTTATTGATTCTTATGAGTCATGTCTGACAGTTATTGCATATAACAAAGGACGATGACAAACCCCTTGGTGGAATGTATTAATAATGAAAATGGCAAACATGGAAAGCTATTAGTTTCTTCTATTAGTCATGCAGACGCTGTTGTCCCGAGGCATCTTCTGAAATTCATGTGTTGGATGAACTCCCAACATTCAGTCTATTGTGCAGACAAGTTGATAATTCCATTGACTGGCTTGCATCTCGGATTACTTCAGTTTATTCAGACATCGGATCTATGTTCTTAAATGGACATTTTTACCTATGGGTTAATACAATTATCTGCTGGATCTCTGTATTGAGTTACATAAAAATCGCTACTCAATCTGGTTGTGTTGTCTGCTAAATCTCATTTCCCATTGTCAAAGCATTCTCCTGTTTTCGTTGTCCTGTCCGGTGAAGGAAGATGACTCTGTCGTGTACAGTTTTTCTCTCTCTTTTTTCTTTTTTTACCGTATTTGTCTGTGTCTGCTAGTGAAGTGGCTTGCGTGTGACGTAAAAAGGACATTCTCGAAGCCGACTGACTGTCGCTAACATTCACTTCATTCTATCGAGACGAAATGGGTGGCGGAGCTAAATTGACGACTGACGGACCGGTGGGCTGGCCGCTGGCGAATGACGGAGCGGTGACAAACTCTAATTTAGTGATGACAGAAGTGCTAATAATGATGGAGTGTTGTGACTTGAAATGATGACGGACTGGCAGGCCAGCACCTGGCGAATGACGGACTGGCCAAATTGACTGACTCATTATATACTCGTGTCATGCTTTTTAAAGCAAAGAGTGAGTAAAAGGCATAGTTATTTCGGTGTACAGATGTTCGAATTACTGGTCACAATTAGTGGTTGTACAATCTGGCAGATGTATGTGATCTTTGGATGCATTTGTTTCCATTGTGGTTTTCCTTGCCTTTAGGTCGTAGTTTGCCCACGCTTGACTTAGTCTCACAAATAGGGAAATTGATGGTTACACATTTAAACGGATTGGTCAAGGCAAACTCAAAAGTATGTCACATTTTAGATTTTTTATTGTTATTTTAGGTCTCTTCCATGTTGTTTGCTTCCCAATTGCAGTTGAATGTTAGTTCATATTTGCTCCATTTGCATGCCGGTTGTTTAAGGTGTTCAGTAAATGTGAACACTGTCACACCAGCGAATGAGTCCGATATGTAATTCGGCGTCACTAGTTTTCACGACAGTCTTGCGTGTCTTATCCAATCAGCACTCTCCCTAATTCCCTGAGACGCCCCTAATTTGTCAGGTTGCTACATTTCGACACCTGCTGCATCCCATTTTCCCAAATGGAATGAGGAATTTCTGACTTTTCGATGCAAAATCAAGCATTAAAGTGAACACAGTTTTCAAAAATGCAGACAAATAACTACAAATTGATATAGCTTCAATGGCTTTTTTTGTAATACTGCTAAATAACAAATCGAGAAGACCAGAACCCACCTCACCAATATTTTTCGCATGAAAAATATGTTGAAGAAAGCATTTACTGGTGTATAAACCATTAGACTACAGTGAAAAAAGTTTACTGGAGTGTGTTATGGTAAATAAAGTCTGACTTTGAAGTCAGATTTTTGATCCATCACATACATCCAGTTCAACTTTGAATCCCATATCAGTTTTCGGAATGCGTTGTGCAGGAAACGCAAATGCCTCATGCACTCAAAATGTATGCGCAACAAAACCTCAACCACAGAAATGCTTTCCTAATTGGAGAGTGAAAAACAAGTGAAGTAATCATCAAATGTTTGCACTCGCTTGTTTGTGTTGCAGCTGTTGGATTCACACCTATCTGAACAGGCTTGTCTGCCCTCTTTATGACATGCCCGCAGGGACGCGTCTTCAGTGCATGTAGCATCACATATACTGCATCATGTGCATGTCAAGTAACTGATGAGCTCCCAAAGAATGTGAATTCATTTATTTGCCTTTAAACTAGGGGCCTGACACCTGCGCTACTTTGGATCATTTCATTATGATAAAAATGTCATATTCGTGAGGGGCAGATCGGGTCCACCTTATTAATCTATGTCGCACGTACACACACAAAAATGCACAAATAAGGAAAAAAAATAAATTCAAAGCGGCAGTAATATCACAGAACAGAGTCTGAATTCATGTATTGACAATACAAAAATTTGGATTTAAGGTGTGCTGTCAAGGCCTTCAAAGCCTTCTCGGCCAGCATACACACTATCAGAATCTCATACCTTCTTTTACAACTTCAATAAAGTGATAGTTATTTTCAAAAGTCTTTTGTCTTCTATTCATAGTGTGTTTCTTGGCCGCGTGTCTTCCAGTTTTTTTGGCCGATCATATTTCAGCGTCGATGAGTTGCCATGTACATCTTTCAGAATTGCTGGTTCTACAATTTGCCGATCAGATTGTAGATTTACCGCTCTGCTGCGTAGTGACAAGTTAGTTTCTCCGTCCACTCTTTGTTTCAGCTGCGTATCACTTTCAGAACGGTTTGGTTCTAAGGCTTTATTCAAGCGGCCTGCACATTATATTTTTTAAGACCATCCAGATTGAAAATGGATGGCTCTTTTCGAGTATGAACAGTCACAAAGCACATCAAATCCGATTTTTGAAAAATGAAGTGTTACCACATTCGGGAGGTAGTTTCACATTGTACTTGGACAGGATCCGTCTGATTGGAATTGCCTGTCGGTGACGTCACTCTACGCGACGCAATGCCACAGATGTGCTCCCACGTGAGTTAGGTTAGGGCGATGTTAGGGTTAAGGTTTAAGGTTTTGGCTGTCTAATCAGCCTTTGGCACGACATTTCGCCCAGGTAGGAAATTTTGGCAGAACACTGGACCATAAATTGACCAGCCATTTGGGAAAAACAACATATTTTCCAGATAGCCAGTCCGCCTTAGGCGCCAATCGAAATGCTGACGTTGTTGCTTCAGCCAGATCCGATTTGGATACTTGCTAAAAACAGTGTGGATTGTCAGCCCTAAAAATCAGTTGGAGGGGGAACCTGATTGGCATCAGACTTGTCTGCAGTTACAAACGCAGTCTGTGCATCAAAGCTTGATTTAAGACTGGACTTTATGACGCTAGATCAACCAACACTTGCACTTGAGTGGAGCAGTTGGGATACGGAGGCAGGCAGGAGCCTCTGCATTACCATCTCTGGTGAGCATGATGTGATTTATTTGACGTTTTTTTGGTGATAAAAATGGATTTTGAACTAAGTTATTGGGGCGATGCATTGGAAAATGGAAAAAGGTGACTGTTTTTTGCTTTAGTAAGAATGTTATTCATCCTCAAATATGTGAGATTCTCTTTTTTAGTGCCACACGTTGGCCTCTTACGGTAGAAATCGGATATGCATGCCAAGCGTGCAGGGAAGAGTGTTTTGGAGTGAGACTTTTGACAATCTTCCGTGAATCTGCAAAGGTTTTTTTTAGCAACAGTCCAGTAACACGCACTGCAGCGTGAACATAGCCATAGTTATCCATTTTTGACGTGATGGGGTTTATTATTAAGAGGTGAATTAGGTTACTCAATATCCACTAAAGGCTCGGGTCTGAAACTCACCTCCCGCCACAGATGCCCGTAGTACCTTTGTAACATTAATGGAACAATACTATGAAAAAAAACGTAAAAGTAAAACACAGTGGAATAACAGCTCACAGTTGCATAAGAAACAACTGGAAATTTGTGTTGTTCAGAAAATTAGAGGGATGATAATTAGAATACTGTTGATAAATGAAATACATCAATTTGGGCATTCTTTTTGTGCTCAGCGTAAGTTTCGCGCAATTTTTTGTTGGGTTGGGACTTGTGTGTAACTAACTAGTTACTATCTTCTTTTTTTTTTTTTTTTACATCTAATGCTGTAGGAGCTAGAGTGCAAAATCTTACGTTCCTGGCCTATGGCCCTCAAATTATCCGCACCACAACAATTATCTTAACTTGCTATGGGTGATATAAGAGAACTAGTTGATTATTGGTTGAACTATTGCTTCGCACATTTCAATATTCACCTGGGGGGAAAAAAGTCTATTGGAAATGTATTGTTTAGGAACATGCTTGACATATTATGACAAATATTATGACTGGTCGAACCACTTTGCATGTAAAGACTTAGACTGTAATGACAACAAACCTCAGTCTTGTAATAGTAGCACAGGAAACCATGGAGGGAAGGACTGCGATTAGAATATAAATAATAATTTCCAGAAATGATGGCTCATAATTGAAGCAATTTAACCAGACATGAATTGGTGTGTTTATTGGTGTAATTGGATGCTCCAAATGGGGGTAGAAGATCTCTGTTTGGAATTCTAAAGAGGGTTGCTCTGACTTGTGAGATAATCTCTCTTTCCTTTCAGGTCTGAAATACGACACACAGACTCTGGCAGGTTGACCTTGGGCATTAGTTTTGATTTCATAGTGCGACAACGTTGTTTGCTTCCTTACCTGTTTTAGCCTTCTTGATAAGAACTAAACAAACACTTTTAATGAAGGCATCTTAAGGTATAACAAAGAGAGCACAAAAATTAGATTTTTTTATTTTTTTATTGCTATCTCTGAAGATTGGCTCCACAAGAAAAGTAATACTGATGAATAGGTGGGCGTTAACTGTACAGCCAAAGTTATGTAAGTTACGTTGTCTCATTTCACGTGTGTTCTAATGGAGTGTCCAGTAATACGTAGGATTTCAGCGTCTTGCTTGCTGGAGTAGCGATGGGCATCGATAAGATTTTTATGAAAGTACGATGGTTAACGACACTGCTCATTGATCCGGTACTTAACGGCTTTCTTATCTGAAGTTTTTTTTTGTTAATAAAAAAAAACACCAAAAATAAAAATAGTAGAATTAACACAACTTTTAAAAAAAAAAAAATACACTTAATTGGCTTGCTACTACGACAATATTAATCTAAACTATACTAAGAAACTTCATATTTTACTGAAAAATAAACCGTTTGAACAAATCGCTATCATACAGTGAAACATCACGCAAACAATTCTTTAGTTTAAAAGAAATCTGGTGAAGAGCAACAAGGCTGATTCATGTAGTTTTCAATGATTGATTGCACTAGTGTCAACGTACATTGAGCCACGTACAAATATAGAAATGGACTATCAATAGGTCGCTCACGGCTACAGCGAGAGGGCTTTCATCTTACGATGCCGCTGTTCACTGAAAACACCTTTCGAGTTTTAGGATCGGATCCTTGTGTGGCGTAATAGTTCCAAACAAATTGTAACTGAGTGATAATGGAAGCGGCCTGACAGACTGACGATGACAGATTTGGTCGGTTTAAAATAATGACGTACTGATGGGTTCCCAGGTCACTGGCGAATGACAAATGACAGACCGGCAAAATTTATGCCTGTAGTTATGTCCCTTTTTTTTCGCATTCAGCTCCATCTGTATTTGTTTTAAGTGTCGTAAAACTTTGGGCATTTCAACAAGACATTTTTGCAGCCAATAGTAGTGATTCATGCACTTTTGTGCTTCAGTCCAATGTGCATCCGTCAAATTGCCTCACTCAAATTGCATTTTGACAGGCCATTAATCATGCATGTTAACCACAATGCAGCCGTCGCGGTTGTCCTGATTTACCGTACTTAGTACATGGGTTTCATGACCACCAGGCACACTTGCTTGAATTGATAGTTAAACTATATGCAGCCAATTTTTGTCTTTAAATGGTTTGGTTAATAACAAGAGGTTTGACAGAAAACAGCAACAACCACAAAAAACTAACATACTACATCCAGTTCCTCCTACATGTGGATCGGGATTTAGTATTTATAGATTCATTGTCAACAAGAGTGGCACCTGGAGTGGCTAGGTATTAGATGAAGGTGGCCTCCAGGTATTGCCACCCTGCAAAATCGCCTATGCGTTGATCCACATACAGTGTCAGCATTCGCTTATTGTTAGCCAATTGTATGAAATTAAATGTAGACACGATGGAGTCATTATCACGCGACAAAAAAACCTGTCAGATACTGATACAATTTTGACATGATGCCTCAAAATTACAATGCTATGCCACATGGAAAAATGTAGTCACGAACTTGATAAGCGTATGACAATCGCAAGAAAGTCATTTGTGGGAGTGGCTCAACAACAATACCAAATTGAACAATAAATGTGGACTGAATTAAAACTGCAAAAGAAAATGTGAAAAAACATGAGGGAAAAAGCAATAACTCCTGTCTACACACAATCCCCTGAAAATATATAAGCATATACGTATATTTTTAAATCATTTTTCAGAGACCTCTACTAGAACTTGATGGGTGGCCAAGTGGCCAAAGCAGCAAAGAAAAGTCTCTGTTTTCAAACGGAACAAATTATATATCGGGTAAACCGAAGCTGTTAAAAGGAAAATATTGACGTCTTGGGAAATAATTACCACAGGTGCATTCCTCGTCCCGTTTCAATTAATGTTGAATGTATGAGGTCAAATGAAGCAGAACATGAACAACAAACTATAAAGTGGGGTTGGGTTCTATGAACATGGCTTGTTAGGCTGTGTGGACAAATATTTCCCAGGACTGTGGGAATAGGGTGGATGATATTATTGATGTTCTCTGAACAGGCCTTCGACTGAAGCTCCGGGGTAGAGCTTCGCTAGACTTAGCGTGACATTCCAAGGAAGATAGGTTATACAGTGGTTGAGCCTCAAAGGATGCAGACAGCCTCGCACTCTTTCAGGGGCGAAAAACATGTGCGAGGCTTGACCTCAAGGTTATTTTGTAAAAATAAATTGGCATGATATTGTATTAAACCAATATGTGATACACAAAGGGCTATTTTTTTATCCTATCAGATTTCAACTTTTGTTTTATTTTAACCCCCTGCCGTCATAGTACAATTTATAATTGATGGTGTTTACTGTGTTGTGTTCTTTCTGGTGCCTTGTTCTGCCACTTGTTTCATGTAATCGTTGCATAGAAGTTGACGGTAACAACATCATTATACAATGGAGGGGAAATTTTCACAGCCACAGCCGTTGGTGGTTCCTGACAAAACGTGCACGCACACATTTGGATGTGATCATTGCACGTTTTAAGTCCCAGGGCTCTATTTTTGTGATTGGCGTCTATGAAAATAGAGCACTGAGGCTTAGATGAGTAATAAAAAAAAATGGTACCTCGACACAAAATTGTAACTCAAGGTAGAAGCAGTCATTTTTTTTTTTAAAGCAAAAATTTCACTTATGAATGATGATTCTGTCCTGTGTGAAAATGACCTGGACATATGGCCGAATGCGACAGTTCTTATTTTTCAAAAATGGGTACATTTACGTCAACAATTAATTTCAACTGGGAACGTTGATTTGATATCCAACTTATATACGTTACGAGCACGGTGATGGGATGGAATCAACTCCTAAGTTAAAGTACGATATACAACCTCTTAGTACAATACAGAACACTTGAATTTTCTGGGAAAATATGGCTCCAATACGACCAGTCATTTTAGAGCATTTTGACTTTTTCGAGACTGACAGGATGTTGTGTTAAATAATTATGCAGTATATTCACCAAAGATTACACTCTCTCCTTTCGCCATGGAAAAAACGAACTAAAGTCTGATTCAGCCTTTTTCTGTACTTTTATAATCAACAGTAGAAAAAAGTTAAGTTTAAGAAAATGCACCTGTCTCCCCCAGTGGACTCACAAACTGGGCTGATTTCACATCTAAAAGGGTGCATCACTGCCATCTACAGGTGGTTTTGAGTCAGTTCCCAAGCTCGAAATTTGCATTGGAACTGCATCAGACCCTCACCTGTCAATCACCAAGTCAATTTTGTTGAAAAATGGAATTGAGTATGGAAGAATGATGGCAGAGATTGGGTATAAATAAAAGTCCTTTACGGTTGTCTTTCAAGTTCAAACTGAGGATGATGTTTTTGTAGACAAGCGCACGAGCACTTTGAGAAAAACTGGTGCACCTTCATTTTTGTGCTGAGGCAACTTTGGTTTGGGATGCAGGTTGTGGAACATAATGCTGGTGGATTTGATCCAGGCACAGGCACCGCTGATGTGTGTATTGGACGTCATGGTATTCTATTCATAAATATGACATCAGCGTGCATCATTTGTCACACACGGACAATTGGGTGTGGAAGGCGATCTCTAAATCTCCACCTCACAGCAGAACAACTTTACTTTTGCAAGTCGAGATCTTGCAGTTCGGAAACGTGCATTGCACGCATAAACTTCAGTCTTTGGCTCCAGCGAGTCTGTTATGCTTCTGCTGCTGTATGTCGTCTGCCCATTTCGATTGGCTGGGAATCAAGTCAGCTGTATACAGTCCCAAGCACCCGTTTCTAACTGTGCTTGTCCGAAAAAAAATCCAAAAGAAAGAAAACTCCAACCATGCACAGTGAGACAGCATTTGACTCGAGTCTTGACTTTGCATGAAAAAAAGGCCTGAGTGCTTTTGTTTGTAGAGTTCACTATAACCATTCTGAGATTGTTTCAACAATTGTATGTTTATCTGTCACTTGCCCGTTAAAGGCTTTAGGATGACGACTGATTGATGTTCGATTTCCATAGTTACCACAATTACAAATTTTTCAGAATTCAAACACATCAGGGGTTGTCAAATCAAAGCGTGGATCTTTGTGTTTGAACTTGAAGGGTCGATCTATCGCACTGGATATTTGTTCAGGTTTCATGTTCAGTCTGTTAAACATGATGTTCTGATTTTCATGTTGCTGCTTTTGTTGAGCATTAAAATGTTTGCGGCATTGCCAACACTTGAGCATTCAATTTGTTTCATTCCTTCATCATTTCCCATGTCCCATAGATGTTCATTTATTTTCAGAGAATAATGTTTTACATTAGCATGAGAATTGTTTATGGCTGCAGGTGCAGGCACATTAGGGAGCTCAGCATACTAAAGATTGTCATCTGAGAATGCCAAGAGGCTAAGTTAAAGGCCTGCAGAGGAAAAAAAATAAAAAGAACGAAAAAAGAGAGACAAAACACCTGGTTAGCTTGCTGCGCCCCACACAGGGCTTTCCCTAGTGAAGGTACTTATTTTTTTAATCTTCCAGACAGGAAGATCAAATCACCATTATAGAATTATACCTCACAGGGCTTGGTTTGTAGTTATATTATTTCTGACGCACACAACTTCATAACAGATGACAGTAAGATACCGTGTAATCGCAATGAGCGATTCATGCATGCAAAAACAAAAACATATTTATTAGTTTCGACTGTCTTGAGTTCACTAAGCCTTCCCCTACAAAGATAAAAATTTGATTAGTTTGTCCCGTGGTTGTCGTAAAACAGATTTTTAGATGGATTTCCATTGCAACTCTTCATAATATTCTTTTACCTACGGTGTAGCGGACATTTTACATGGAAATAGTCAAGTGAGCCACATCCACATCCACAGTGCTTACGTTTACTTACCACCTCTAACAACCTTTCCTGACTTGTCATTATATATGACATGAGCTACTGCTTAGCAGGGGAATCACAAGGTTTCATGGACAGGGGAGGTTTGGCCCACAGGCAATGCACAGATTTAAAATCAATAACATACTGTGTAAAAGTTTTATTTTTGTTACTATCTTTTTTTTTTTTTATTTAGTACACACACGCGCGTAAGAAAACTCAATTTGCAGAAACACTACACTTTGGTAGAGATTGTGACAACAAGAGGGGAGAAAAGAAGGGGGCAAGCATTGTACATCAAAAGCAGAACCAAGACGTAGCATTGGTGTTGCTGGCCTCTCTCCAAGGCTGCAAGCGAGCGAGCGAACGCCTCCGGTGCGCCTACCTGGAAGACAGCCTCCGGCAGGCAGGAGTGCCCCCTCTGCGACACCGCTTGGAGTTCTACGTTTTACTGCTGCTCAGTATGGCCTGTCAGCAGCGACAGGAGGGTCAAACCAGACAATCTCTTTCATTTTAATAAATATATTTTTATGGCTTTTTTTTAATTTTTGTTTGTTTTTTTTTAACCTGTGGTATTGAAAATTTTATTGTTTATTTTTCTGGGTATCAATATCGAGTTTTTTTTTGTTTTTTTTTAGTATCGTGACATCTCTACTCGCCATTGTACTCCAATGTGGCCTTGCGATATTTGTTGATAGTCAATTGTAAATCCTTGGCCTTCCACTGCTACCTTCCCACTGGCATGACTGCGTAATCAAATCAAGGATCAGTCACATGATGTCCTGGAGTTCTACAGGGCACTTCCTCGACATCAGGATTGGCTCGGAATTGTCATAGCATATCGTAAAGGTGTGTGATTTGTCCGTGACTGCGGCAAGAGTGTAATTGACCGACAAATAAACAAATAAAAGAATCATGTGAAATTTAATGCCTTCCGATTGTTCCCCTATACGGTCACTGCGCTCCGCAGAATCGCCTGCGGGTTGGTCAACTTAAGCCAAGAATGTAAAGTTAATGACAGAAATATCAACACTTTTTTTTTTAATTCTTAAAATTTCTGTGCCATCAAATGCTGCAGTCACTGCCCAGTATCATCTTTATGACTCTCCAAAAGCTATAGAAAATTAAAAAAAATAAAAATCATGCGGACGCTAGCCATCGTTTCATTTCACTCTTGATACACTTGAGCATGGAGAAGTGCATATGCCAGGTTTTTGTGCGTACGTGCACATTTTGTACATTACGCCCCTAGGCCACACCATTGAAACGGGACAGGTGGAATTTGAATGATTTGTGTAGAGTGAATTGAGCATGGCTAAAGAATGAGAGTGTGTTCTTGTGGGTCTTAATCACAGAGTAGATTGTTTTTTCTTTTGATTGTTGCCACTTCAGATTATTTTGAACATTTTCTAAGATCCACTTTCAGATCCAAGTTGAAGGACGTACAAAAATGCAACCAGTTTAATGGCTCCTTTTTTATTATAACTCTCTTTGCATGACACCGAATGCCTCAACAACTGTTACAATGGTACCTTGAAAAAGACATTTGTAAATTATCATAAATACACAACACTGTACCCCCGGTATACATAAGTATCAGGACCCACAAAAAAAGTGTTCCTTTCCTCTCTCCAATAGAGCACATCATAACGCAATAATCGTACTCAGCACAAATATAGTAACAACATAAAGATGTGTCAGCACTAAAGTGTGGAAGACAAAGAAGCAAATAGGGTTTGCTTTTTATTTGTCGAGGGCTCACCTGTAAACATGGACAAGGGGTACCTAGTAGGAAGGCGCAGTAAAGGAAGGGTTTAATTATTGGTCGGTGAGAGAGAAATTCTTGCCCCGGAGGCTAACGGAAACGTTGCCACTTGACTTTCACTGTGTGTTACTGTTTTCGCTTTGAGGATAAGCGCCATGCTAAAGTCCAACCACAGTCTGTTGAGGCCTTGGGCAACACATTCTTTTACCAGCCTCAGAGTAAGATTCAATCTCAACTGAGGTGTTTTGTGATTTATTAATAATGCCCTCCAGTAAATCAACCAACATTGCACGTACAAGCTCTCACTGGTGTTATTCCATGGTTTTTTTTTCATTATAAAAAAAAACCAAAAAACTCCATCCTAAAATTTCAACTGGTATCTGATTCTCGGATCACCTCCCAATCGATGGCAATTAATCGATTCATTTCTCATGAAAAGATTCATGCAGTAGCTTGCTATAGTAATCGTACGTCATTTTGGAAGGGGAAAAATAAATAAATTGTCTCCTCCAGACATGACATAGGCATGACCCTGATCCATGTTACGTTAAATTATACATCGCCAATGATCCAGTCACTTTTCTCAGTGTTATTGTGATTGCCCAGTTAGAGCCCAAATGAATTCTTAATGATCATATGTAGAAGGGTAAAATAACATCACATTTCTCTTGGGTTAGGGTTAGTGTTATAGAGCAGAACTGAACAGAGCAGAGCTTACATAATTCATATTATTCATATACTTTTATATTATTTCTATTAAAAAAATTATGTACAAAATGAGTCCTTAAAGTTGTCATTATAGGTAAGATCAGAAAACACAGCAATATAGAAGGGCCATTACCTATTTATTATCATGTATTATGTGTTCTAAAGATTGATTCAGTATTTTCATCCGCAACTCATAATTTGTTTTCCACCATCTAAGTAGAAAAGCCGTCCATGGTTTCTTCAGCATTTACTGCTCACCACAATGTTTTGAAAGAAACTCTAGTTCACAATAAGTTTGCATATAGGAATTCAAAAAGGGGCGGCATAAGGTCACTCGATATTTTCAAGGTGAACCTACGTTCATAATCCTTATGACGATCACGAGAGAACAAAAAAAAGAGAGAATAGCCTCCGGAGAACTGTATCAAATTTGCTGAAGTGTTCTTAAAACCACCCGGCCTGATGGAACTTGCTTCCAGAGTTATGATGCTCAGGAATGTCGGCAGTGTCAATCTCCAAAGTTCTTTCCTTGAATGGGAGTGTACCTGTGGAAGCAAGTGTGCCAAACAGAGAATGATGGGATGAAGATGAGGGATGGATCCACTCCCTGAAGAAAACAGCGGGAGATGAGGGGCGTCCAACTGTCAGCCGGGCCTCGGGACTCTGGGAAAACTTGCTTTCGGCCCAGTCTGCAGAGGACTTGAATGGGAAAACACAAATTAGATTTCGCTTGGCCACGCAGTGAGTTCAACATCTCTATGGACAGAAAATCAATAATGAATCACAATGCTTCAAATCTCTGAAGGCGTGCCGGATTGCTCTGACGTTTGTGAGTGATGGGAATGATAAACGCCAAGCATTATTCTTCGCACTTTGACCCAGACATGAAAACAGAAGTTTCGAAGATTTAGAGAAATCCCATTTCTCATCCGGCGACATTCACATAAACAGTGAAAAGAATGAGTTGTTCCATGTTAGCACACAAGAGAGAAGATAGCAAATCAGTATCTCTTTTGCAAAAGCAAAAATATGATTCTTTATTTTAGGGCTTGAGTGTTTAATGTGAACTGGGCCTCAAATGCAAATCTTTCAGTATCTTGCTTATGCTTCAGTGTGAAAAAAATTTAAACAATTTACAATTTAAATCATTTTAGAATCGATTAACCTAACGACTCTTCCATCCAATAAGTTTGTCTTAAACTAGCGTCAAATTTTAGCCAAAGGTATAATCACAATGCGCATTCTACGTCCTTATTGATGTTATCGTGCAAAGCGAAAACAAGTTGCCATGGCTACTTCCGGCGGCATCCCTTATTCTTTGTGGTCTTAAAAGAAGAGCGAATAAGAAGACAACTGCAAAGTCGTAGAAGAAGGTGACGAAGAAAAAGAAGTCATCTTTCGCTTTGCACAATAACGTCACGGGTTAAAAGGTGCATTAATTCACTAGGATTGTAGGTTTGTCTTAAATGCACCTCAGGATTCTAATGAAGGTAAGTCAATTTTAGGGCAAAAATAAAAAACTGCACGTATCTCCCGCGAAAAGTGAGTGAACTATTTGGTTTTGGCAATATGTCTGTTGCATGCACCACATGGAAGGATCTTCAGACTAAGAGTAGACTTGAGGATGAAGTGAATCCTATATAATCAATAATATAATAAATTTTCTAATATTGGGAGTTGACCAGTAGCTAATTTGCATTTGACAGAACCAGAGACGGAAAAAAATGAGCATAATTTTTAAAAAGTCATTATGACTCGACAGTAATACGTGAAGAGGTATGTTGATCCATTCTAATACAGCACCCGAGAAAAAAATGATTAAGATCCAATTAGAGACAGAAGGCATGACTTGTGAGGTGTCAATCATTTCTTGCACACTCACAGATAAACTCATTCCCGGCACTGCAGGCTGAAAAAAAAAAAATAAAACTTCAAACCGATGAATGAGTTGCTTTTTCTGGGCTAACAAGGTAATAGGTCAGGACAAGGCTGAAGTTCAAGGGCGGGGCTGCAGACTAACATTTTAATTTAATTTGAGGTTAATGTTTTCAAATCACATTTTATTGTACACGTTTTGACACACCCTAAACCCCAAATATATGCTATATATAATTAATATCATGAAATTGTTTGAGTGATTCATTCACATTCAGCATGTTTATAATTGCAGTCATCTCACTAAAATCAAGGCAATGCATTTGCAGTTGCATATATTAATAATACAGATTTTCACTGCAGGTTTGGCTCAGAGAATAACTATCTTAAAACTAAATCATCATTTGGCAAAAGAGTTTTTCAGCGCTGCGCTATAATATAGCTCACGATCAAAAGCTCAAACCTCTCTCAAAACTGTTCCCACAACTAATTCCCTTCCTCATATATAGCGTGAGTACCACAAAAATTGCAAAGATCCTTCTCAATTGCTTTGGCTCATTTGTATCCACTTTGTGTTTTTGCCAAAAACAACCTGGATGGCAAATTGGATCACAGGCAAAAAAAAAAAGATCATATCTCTTCCAGTTTACGTGTCTTAAGCTTAATTCATAAGGCCAATTAAATTGTAATAATTTTTATTCACACATAAAATAGCTTCCATACGTTACTGTAGAGTAAAAAAATATATACATTTTTCAGTACATGTAAGAAATAAAAACACCCCAAAAAATACCTATCTAGGGTACAGTGATGTAAATAAAGTTTCATAACTCCAGTAAAACTTTCAGTGGTTATTTTTGGTCACCTTCCCTCTCCTGGCCAGCATCCTCTTCCTCCTTGCCATGGAAGCGCTATTCTCAGTTTGGCCATAGATTTTAGTCCACATCGCAGCGGCTATTTTCTGTTGCCAAGTAGCGTGGAAAGTGGGCTCAATGTTCTGTCTATAAGCTACTTGTACATCACCAATTGCAAAGAGACATTTGCAATTTGATGAAATCGATGAGAAATGATATTCAGTCGTGAATGATTGCAAGGTGGTTTCTGGATTTGTTTATGTTATTTTGAGAATGTCATTTCTGTTCCAAGAATTGAGCCAAATCAACAGCGAAACACTGCAATGCTCCAAACAATAAATCAATGACAAAATTAGTTAACGTTCATATGTTGCACTGACAGTCCAACAAAACACAAGCACAACATGCAACAGTCGTCTCCAAACAGTGCAACTAATCATGTGAAGACATTGGATCCCATTTTTGTCAAGTGCAAAGTGCAGCATAACTCTGCACAAAGGTGGAGTTCGCTTTGCTTTGGTATTTTACTCGACGTTCCTCCATGACACATGGTGTTTCTCAGCCCGTCCTCACGGTATAACTCATTTGCATCCAATCAGGGTGGTACGGAGCGCACACCCGAGTATGTCGTGCTTGAACATTGTGGAAACAGAAACTAGACTTGCTGCAGTTCGTGCATGACATTGGCAGGTAAACTGTAAAACCTCCCCTTTCAGATGATTCAGTCAGCCATGTGTGTGACAAGCAATTGGAGACCGCTTTGTACCTGCCATTCATGCGTCCGTGTGTGTGACGGGGAAACTATTCAAATAATTTCAAGATGATAATCATTTTTTTGTTTGATTTTCACAATGAATCAGAGGGATCGTCCCACGCTGGTGTTATATTATAAATGACATACCATGAGGTCCATTATGAGGTCACATTCAAATGAATCATACACTAATTATTTCTATTACGGATACGAATCCCGCTCTATCACACACTATTCTTTCAAGCATGATTGTAACAGCAGTAGCCTAGTTTTCTGATTAACGTTGCAAAAAAGCTTAATCGTATGAATAATATGTACAGTATTGATTTTATTGGAGCGTCGCTGAAAGAGAAAAAAACAAACAGGGCATAACGAAAGAGCATACCTCGTACTGTGAATTTATTTTAATGTAATGCAAGTTAATCTTTAAGCATATGAAGGCTTTTCAAGAAGAGCATTCAGCAGAGGGAGTAGATACTAATCACGCTCTATCACACACTATTCTTTTAAACGTATATATTGTTCAAAGGGAGAGATCTCCCACCATTGAGACAAAATAATAAATATTATAGTCCACACTATATACAGATAAATATTTTCATTACGAGTTAACTTCACCAGTGTCAGGTTTCAGTCGGCGAGGAGGAGGTGGACCCAAAGGTGCGAGGAAGCAGGGAAAAGGGTAAACTAAAGGGAATTTATTAAATTAATCAAATGAGGACAAACAACATGGCGTGGACAAACAAACGTGGCAGGGTGCAAAAAGACTAAGACGAACTAAACGTGACTAAACAGAACAAAAGCCGAGGAACAAGACAGTGACAAAAACCAGGGACATGAGAGGGAGCAAGAGCAAGAACATGGCCGTGAAGGAGATCAGGGAGCGGTCGTGACAGTCCAAACGGAGTAGCAGGAGTAATGTTCCGACAATGAGTTGTTGGGATGAGGTGTTTATATAGTCCAGTCAATAGGGGAGCAGATGGGAATCAGGTGTGTTGATCGTTAATGGGGAGCAGGTGCGTGGCTGGTGAGGGCGAGGTGCTGAGGGGAAACGCCCCTACTCGGCTGATCAAAACAAAAACAAAGTGCACATGGCAGGGAGGTGACGAAAACAATAAAAACACATGCAGACGAAAACAATGACAAAAACCCCTGTCATGCCCGACGCGGATCATGACAGTACCCCCCCCTCAAGGGACGGATTCCAGACGTCCCACAAAAAGAAAACCATGTCCAAAAACGAGGGTGGGCGGAAGGGGTCGGGCGGTGGGTCAACGACCCGTGATCGAAACCGGTCTGGCGGATGTCCGGGAGGCCAGACCAGCGAGTCCTTTCGTGGCCATTCAGGCGGCCGTCCGGGTGGCCGAACCCGCAAGTCCAGTCGTGGCCATTCGGGCGGGCGTCCGGGAGGCCAAACCAGGGAGTCCGACTGTGGCCATTCAGGCGGGCGTCCGGGAGGCCCAGATCGCCACATCGAGTGCGCCGCCGAGGCTGAGACGTGAAGCGGCGGTGGGTCGAGGGGCTCAGCCGAGGCAGAGGCTTGGAGCGGCGGCGGACCGGACGCAGCCGAGACAGGAACTTGGCGCGACGGCTGGTCGTCCAGCCCCGCCGAGTCAGGAACGTGGAGCGGCGGCGGGTCGTCGAATCCCGCCGAGGCAGGAACGTGGAGCGGCGGCGGGTCCTCGAGCCCCGCCGAGGCAGGAACGTGGAGCGGCGGCTGGTCCTCGAGCCCCGCCGAGGCAGGAACGTGGAGCGGCGGCGGACCGTCGGACGCCGCGACGAGAAGCGGCGGCGCATCGTCGAAGGCCGCCGAGGCAGAGTCGAGAGGCGGCGGCGTGTCGTCGTCCACCACCGAGGCAGGAGCCAGGAGCGACCGTGGGTCGTCGAGCGCTGCCGGGGCAGGCCCTTGCAACGGGCGCAGGACAGGCGCCGTCGGGTCCTTGACCGGAAGCGGACGCGGGACAGGCTCCGCCGGAACGTGAGCTTGGGGCGGACGCACAACGTGCTCCGCCGGAACGTGAGCTTGGGGCGGACGCACAACGTGCTCCGCCGGAACGTGAGCCTGGGGCGGACGCACAACGTGCTCCGCCGGAACGTGAGCCTGGGGCGGACGCACAACGTGCTCCGCCGGAACGTGAACCTGGGGCGGACGCACAACGTGCTCCGCCGGAACGTGAACCTGGGGCGGACGCACAACGTGCTCCGCCGGAACGTGAACCTGGGGCGGACGCACAACGTGCTCCGCCTGAACGTGAACCTGGGGCGGACGCACAACGTGCTCCGCCTGAACGTGAACCTGGGGCGGACGCACAACGTGCTCCGCCTGAACGTGAACCTGGGACGGACGCACAACGTGCTCCGCCTGAACGTGAACCTGGGACGGACGCACAACGTGCTCCGCCTGAACGTGAACCTGGGACGGACGCACAACGTGCTCCGCCTGAACGTGAACCTGGGACGGACGCACAACGTGCTCCGCCGGGACATGGACTTGGGGCAGACGCGAAACGTGCTCCGCCTGAACGTGAACCTGGGGCGGACGCACAACGTGCTCCGCCTGAACGTGAACCTGGGACGGACGCACAACGTGCTCCGCCTGAACGTGAACCTGGGACGGACGCACAACGTGCTCCGCCTGAACGTGAACCTGGGACGGACGCACAACGTGCTCCGCCTGAACGTGAACCTGGGACGGACGCACAACGTGCTCCGCCTGAACGTGAACCTGGGACGGACGCACGACGTGCTCCGCCTGAACGTGAACCTGGGACGGACGCACGACGTGCTCCGCCGGAACGTGAACTTGGGACGGACGCAGGGTCTGCTCCGCCTGAACGTGGACTTGGGGCGGACGCAGGGTCTGCTCCGCCTGAACGTGGACTTGGGGCGGACGCAGGGTCTGCGCCGCCGGAACAGGGACTTGAAGCGCCGGGACGGGGCTCAGCAGCTGGCGGGGAGCCGGAACGGGGCTCAGCAGCTGGCGGGGAGCCGGGACGGGGCTCAGCAGCCGGCGGGGAGCCGGGACGGGGCTCAGCAGCCGGCGGGGAGCCGGGACGGGGCTCAGCAGCCGGCGGGGAGCCGGGACGGAGCTCAGCAGCCGGCGGGGAGCCGGGACGGGGCTCAGCAGCCGGCGGGGAGCCGGGACGGGGCTCAGCAGCCGGCGGGGAGCCGGGACG
Organism: Idiotropiscis lumnitzeri; assembly: GCF_059441095.1. Taxonomy (NCBI): domain Eukaryota; kingdom Metazoa; phylum Chordata; class Actinopteri; order Syngnathiformes; family Syngnathidae; genus Idiotropiscis; species Idiotropiscis lumnitzeri. The sequence goes on from NC_142393.1 coordinate 19,116,052, forward strand.
GGGCTCAGCAGCCGGCGGGGAGCCGGGACGGGGCTCAGCAGCCGGCGGGGAGCCGGGACGGGGCTCAGCAGCCGGCGGGGAGCCGGGACGGGGCTCAGCAGCCGGCGGGGAGCCGGGACGGGGCTCAGCAGCCGGCGGGGAGCCGGGACGGGGCTCAGCAGCCGGCGGGAAGCCGGGACGGGGCTCAGCAGCCGGCGGGAAGCCGGGACGGGGCTCAGCAGCCGGCGGGGAGCCGGGACGGGGCTCAGCAGCCGGCGGGGAGCCGGGACGGGGCTCAGCAGCCGGCGGGGAGCCGGGACGGGGCTCAGCAGCCGGCGGGGAGCCGGGACGGGGCTCAGCAGCCGGCGGGGAGCCGGGACGGGGCTCAGCAGCTGACGTGGAGGCGGCGTGGGTGGCAGCAGCTGACGTGGAGGCGGCGTGGGTTGCTGCAGCTGACGTGGAGGCGGCATGGTCTGTGCCGCTGACGGGGAGGCTGCGGCGGGCCGGGCGCAGCAGGCGGGCCGGGCGCAGCCGAGACGGGGGAACTGATCCCTATCAGCCTGCCGCCATAGGGAATCAGGGGAATGGGAGACACGAGGGACCGAGACTATGGGTGCTGGTGAACGTGAGCTATGATGCGCAAGGGGAACGTGATCAGGTGCGGAAAGCGACGGTGGACGAGGGGAGCGACGGGACCGTGACTTACGTGACTTTGGACGTGGTGAACAACGCGAGGTAACGTGGGAGGTGGTCTCAAAAAACTCAAATGACGAAGGTGACAGAAATGGTTGGGGGGAAGGAAGGTGACGGCTCAAAAACAACTCAGCGTTGCGCTGGGCGACTAAGAGAGTGGCAATATATGCAAAATCATAGTCGTGATCGGGATCGGAAAAAATGTGAGGGGCAAGGTGCTCAAAATCATACTCGTAACCGGACTTACTTGAATCGTGAGGGGGTGAAAAGGCTTGGTGCTCAAAATCATCGTCATAATCGGAATCAATAATCAGGTGAGGGGGTATGACAGGGAGGCCGTCGATTTTAATACCGTGAGACGCAGAGGAAGCAACAGACGAGGTACGGGGCTGGTCGGCAGGCTGATGAGGGCGGTTGTCCGATCGGCGACGACGATGACGTCGCCGAGAGCTTCCCGCAGGGTCCGTAGTTGGTCGGAACATTCTGTCAGGTTTCAGTCGGCGAGGAGGAGGTGGACCCAAAGGTGCGAGGAAGCAGGGAAAAGGGTAAACTAAAGGGAATTTATTAAATTAATCAAATGAGGACAAACAACATGGCGTGGACAAACAAACGTGGCAGGGTGCAAAAAGACTAAGACGAACTAAACGTGACTAAACAGAACAAAAGCCGAGGAACAAGACAGTGACAAAAACCAGGGACATGAGAGGGAGCAAGAGCAAGAACATGGCCGTGAAGGAGATCAGGGAGCGGTCGTGACAGTCCAAACGGAGTAGCAGGAGTAATGTTCCGACAATGAGTTGTTGGGATGAGGTGTTTATATAGTCCAGTCAATAGGGGAGCAGATGGGAATCAGGTGTGTTGATCGTTAATGGGGAGCAGGTGCGTGGCTGGTGAGGGCGAGGTGCTGAGGGGAAACGCCCCTACTCGGCTGATCAAAACAAAAACAAAGTGCACATGGCAGGGAGGTGACGAAAACAATAACAAAAACACATGCAGACGAAAACAATGACAAAAACCCCTGTCATGCCCGACGCGGATCATGACAACCAGCTACAGTTTGGTAGAAAATTTTGCAATTTCCTTTCAAAGTGTCAAAATAATTATTAAATACATTCATCTCGGATTTAAGAGGAAAAAAAAGGAACTTAAAGGTAGCTTAAACTTGAGTAAGACATTTCTCTCCCAAGACAGTAAAATGTTATTATTACTTTCAGATGCAAGGAACATGAAATATTACATTTTGGAAGTAACTTGCCCAACACGGTATATAACACAAAATGTCAAAAATAATTTGGGGGCTGGTGAGGATTGATCCCATTTCCATTTCATTTAAAGTTTCCTCGATTAACTAACGTTTCGAGTTACTAACGGTCATGGAACAAATGGAACTTTGTAACTTGAGGTACCACTGTACTCTCAAAATATCAACTTCATGTGATATTTGTTTGATCGCAGCCCCTAGAAAGTATAATGATATGTTGTCTGGAGATTGCTATGATGAATAGACAAACATTTGAGCGCTTATTTAATTGGTATTTCATTCCAAAAAGGCCGACTCATGGGAATGTGTCATATAATTTAAAATTTAAAATGCACCAATGAAAATATATGAAGTCACTCTATAGAATGTTTGTAAATAAGTACAATCTTTCTAAAACAATTACAAATTGTATTATGATGTCACTGTGACTTTTAAAGAAATTAACATAACATTTACATTTCTGTGCACTTTATTTTCGTGCCAGGTCAAATCACAATGCAAACTTGTCCAAAGGTATGTTCCACTGAGGAACTCGACACCTAATTTTTGTCTAAGTATCATTCTTGACCACAGTTGGATGCCAAACAATTTTTCTTGCAAAAAAAAAAAAAAAATCATACAAGTTGGTGAACATGAGGGCTGTAAAAACATTCCCCCTTGAGCAGATCAAAGACGATCCCTGCTGCCAGACCTTTCATACATATTTACTTTAAATCTATATGACTATTTGGATTTTTAATGGATTTGTAGTCATTTTTTTTTTCTTAAAATAATTTACGTTTGGGTTCAAATCCCAAGTCTAATGTCATTCAGTTACTTGAAAAGGTCAGCCAGTCCCAGTAGTGGCATCCAATTTGACTTTTAGGGCTCTATTTTCATAGGCAAGCACAGGGGGTTGGGGGGTTGGGTAGGGTGCGGTGGAATATAGGAGGGGGGGTTGTCTTAAGTGGAGATCTTCTTGCAGTTCCTTATATACAATTTGCACCCACCAATCTCAGGCATGGGGTCCAGTGAGTCTGTTCCGCCATGCAGACCACACGCCTCTCATTCACTCACTTTAAAGTAAATGAGAGCGGCTTTAATTAGCCAGGATTCAAGTGGGCCGTGTTCACTCCCACAACAGTGCAAACGCCCATTTGTACTGCGGATGTCCACAAATATACCAAAAGAAAGAAAACTCCACCCATGTGCACAGTTAGACTACACTTGTAATGGGGCCCTTACACTTCCTTCCATGAAAACAAAAAAATGGAACTGACCTTGACTGACAAAAGTGATGGCACTCTGGGTCTTGATCCAGAGAAGCACACATGCAGCGCTGAGTGTCTCTTCGCTCATGCTCACTCGGTCGTCCAGCAAGAGCACGTCGGAGTCGCTGGGCTCCTTGGTAGCTTGACATTCCATAGGGTACTGTGCGTCTGCAAGTTTCCACAAAAGAAAGGCTGTTTTATTCAACGGTAGCGAAACATGCCCAAACAAATGTCTTCATATTTGATGGTATATCACAAGATAAATGACAGAGCATGTCAATGAACCTCACATGGTAAAGGCTGCATTATCTGTGCGGAAACATGTCTCTGTATGCTAAAATACGCTTTATTATATGTGAATGACATCTTTTAGATAAGGAATAATAAAAAAGGAATCCAAATAACTGGAAATCAAAGATGAATTAAATAAACCTGGAGTGGCCAAACTGAAAAAAAACAAACCTTGTGCCTATATTACTCTGTCACAGTGTATGAATTACTTCCTTCATTTGTAATTTCCATCCATATGAAAATAAATTAAGATATACAATGCATCCGTTCATACCTTAATTTTTTTATTTAATGACTGGCATGTCAATGTCATTCACGGACCCCAGAAAGTCTATTTCTGTTTCCGCCAAGTCAAGTACAGTGTGCACTCTGACAGCCCAGATTTGGAGGGATGCCGCCACGACGAGCTGGGAAAAGGTCATGTTTCATCCCACTAAAGTCATGTTACACGCAATTCTACCTATGTAAGGTTTAGCAAAACATCAAAAGAAAGAAAACTCCACCTATCACCGGCTCTACATTCCCATCCGTATTTCAGGCCAACCCATTTGGGCCCTATCCATCCTTCATTGGCGACGGAATTTAATTTCCATGTCACACGCAGACGCCACACAAGTGGACAAACAGCCAAATAAAGTTTCCGGTCTGTGGGACTGAAAAATATACTGTACAACCAAATTGTATTTTTTATTTTGTATTTATTTCATTGCACGTGCCATGGGTGCGACACATGCGTGTGACGTGGTACCGTTCTTAACGCCATTTGGCTCACTCGGACCGATTGGGCGTGCCTGAAATACTGATGAGAACAAACAGACGGACTAAAGCACTGACGAATGCCCGTTTATGTATGCTTCGTTTTTATCGGACAAAAAATGAACTGTGGCGTCACATGCCTCATGTGAGTTTGGGAATCGCTTGCGCATTCGTGCATCAACTCACACAGGGATAGGCGAAGAGGCGGGACTTTAGCTAAGTAAGAAATAAGTGAAGAAGAACCACTTTCTTCATTTTCAAGCAACAATGGACAACCACCGCTGCTTTATTCTTGTTGTCACGCAAGTCCCACCAACTATGACCACCAAGAAGCGCACTGCTGCTTGTGAATTTTGGCACTTGCAGTGCGACGTGAGACTGTCTTTGCGGTGCCCATTTTCTGATCTCTTAGCTGGGATTGCTGCCTGGATTGTAAGGATGGACAAAAACCACAGGCAATTTGTCCCAGCTATGGTACGCCCGTAGCTTATACAGCTGAACTGCAGTGACTGTTTTATATCATTGATGGTTTGTCACAACTGATAAATAATAACCGCCTCTACGGTCACATTCAGCTAAATATCAAAGGATTTGAACGTGCTATCGTAACAAAATGCATCCATTATCTGAGCCGCTTGTCCTCATGAGGGTCGCGGGCGGCTGGAGCCTATCCCAGCTGTCTTCGGGCAATAGGCGGGGGACACCCGAAATTGGATGCCAGACAATTGCAAAGCCCACAAAGACGAACAACCACTTGTGCACACACTCACACGTAGGGCCAATTTAGAATGTTCAATTAACCTACGATGAATGTAGGAGGAAACTGGACATGCAAACAGCACACAGTAAGCCCGAAGCCGGAATCGAACCCTGCACCTCTGAACTGTGAGGCGTGCTAACCAGTTGTCCACCGTGCCGCCGGTCGTCAAAATAATGTTTAAAAAATATTGTTAAATTAAGTAGTTCATGATGCTGCCACCCCGTCAAAAGATAATGTTTGTGTTGTTCACATGACTTTGGGTCGTTCAAGACTATATGCATTATTTTTGTCTGCTCTTTGTTTCACACGCGCACACACACATGCACACACAAACACCTACATTTATTTAGACACTGTTTTGCATTGTCTTGAGTCAATTTATTTTTATTACTGTACAGCTGTATCGATAAAGTAGTATAGGCTAACTACATATATCACATATTTAACGGCAATGACCAATAAGTTATTTTTTGTTGCGCTGCAGACGCATTTTCGAACAAGCCTGTGAGTAGAGGGCCCCATTAGCGAGTACTCCGACAGGCAACTTGTCATCGCAATGACAGTTTAGAGGTCTCATTGATATCAAGCAATATTTGCCGTCGGTCAGACGTGGGGCTCAGCAGCCAGCTCTGGCAGAACGGAGCTCCTTTGCAGGTATTGCTGACAGCCACATGTTGCTGTTGCACTGCCTTTTTTTTCTTTTAAATGATTTGGCTCTACGTCAGCAGAATCATGTGACACCCCTTCAAATTGGGGCCCATGGAGGTTTTCGAGCCTTCGCTATCTTGCTGCGACACATCGGGTAGATTGGTTGGTACCTGAGTCTTGAGCAACAGTGATGTCAGTTTCAGTCAACAGCAAGAGGAAAATAGCCGCGCCGTCTGATTAATTCATATACCATAAATGCAATTTCAATCAGATTGCCGTGTTTAGACAATGGAGCTGCGTAGAACATATTACTGTAAAGAAAATGTTGCGGTTGAGGACATGGAAATGCAGTCAGTAGCAGTTTTGCCTGCCCCGATTTACGTTTGTGTACAGGCAGGTCAAATTTCACATCCAGGAATTTTAAAAGAATCTTTCATACCACCGAGAGTGCAAGCAAGACGAACGATCAACATTTCACGTTGTAACATGAGCCCATTTACAGGTTCACGTGCTTGACACTATATATGAAACTTTAGTGGAATTTCATGCGCTGTGATTTTCTACTTCCCACGAGCAGGGGTGCCCAACAGATCTACTTTAGATGCAGGCAACCTCCCGGTGTCGCCCAGTTCAGTGTCAACATCGCACATCCACACAGCTTTTCGAGCCTGCAACACCTTTTCAACACTGCAACTCTTTATCTGGTCATAAAAGTCACTTGTGCGCACACAGGAAATCACTGCCTACCTTCGTGGGAGACCTGACACTGGAATGGGGGCCAAGGTGGCTGTGGCCTCAGGCATTTACCTGTTGTACCTACATTTTAGGATATAGGCTACATATCTACCCATTCATTCATTACCCACTTCTCCTCACAAGGCTATGCTGGAATCTACCTCACTTTTCTTAGGGCAGTAGGCTGTATATGAAATTTTCCTAATTTTAATTGGTGTGGGTTGAAAATAACTATAGTACAAAAAAATAACAGCGAAAAAACAAGTGCTTATTGTGCATTAGTTTAAATAAGGAGAGGAGAAGCTCCTCCATTGAAAGAGTCCCCTACCAAAATAGCTTAACGTTTTTATTCAGATATTTTTCTTTTGTCTATTTTCATTTTTTACAACACAAAAAAATGATCAATGCTAACTTGGCTTTTTTTTTTTGCAACGTTAATGACATTAAGGCATAAACATATTTATTGCCCGTTGAGCTCCTGCATGGAACCACTAAGTCAGTTTATGCTACACCCATGAAGATCATGTGTCTCTCCAGTGCTGAATTTAAAGAGAATGAGAGGAGCCGCTTCCATTGGCCGGGAAGCACGTAGGCGCACACACACACACACACACCCCCACGCACACACACACGCACAGGTGGAAGTGAAAAGTACGCAACAGTTTTTAAATTTGGTTTATTCAACCACAAAGACGCCATGTGTAAAACAAAAAAGACACTGCACGTCGAGACAATGTCAAACTAACAAAATAAATCCAGGTAAGCTAATGTTAATTCTCCATAATACTTACATGAAAGGTACTTGAAAGGACTTTTTTTTTCTTTTACATAAATGACTGAAGGAAAAAAAATCTAAATGTTTGAGATTTTTGCATTTTACGCTTTGAAAGTACAGCGGGCACTGCGTTTTTGGCAACAAAATACATTTTAAAGAAACATCGAATTAAAGGAAGAATGCTCCATTAAATCGATTTTTATGGTCTTGGTCTTGTCACGGTCTGTTGTGACCTGGTCTCAACTCCCAAAAGCCTTGGTATCTGGCAAGTCTTGGTCTTGGGTAAATGGGTCTTCAGCACAACAATATCAAATGTCACGTCTTATGTTTCCAGTGTGCCTTAATGTCAGCACTAGACACCAAGTCTAATGATCCATTTCCTCAAACTGAGTAGTAAATCTTAAAATAGCAAGGGGCCTATTAAGAAATAATACAAGGTCTGGGTGGATTAAAGACTTTACTTGAAGAGAACTTTTTTTTTGTTTACTTTATACTCCTTTTTGGTGCAAAGATTTTACACTCATTGACTTTAATATGCTACTGATGGATCAGGCATATCAGGATACAAAGACATTAAAATATGTCAATGTGCCCTGACTTGCTAGGTGGTAAGAGGGAGTGCTGTTAAGATGAAATAGCCGACAGCAGTCTTGGCAAAAGAAAACAGAGCACACAAAAACAACTGTCTTACTGAATTAAGTTATTCAAAATGGACGACAAGAAGTAACAACCATGGAGATAAGCTGTTGTCGCTACTCAAATGTGGTACGCCACCTGCGACCTGCATTAAGGGACAAACAGTCTACGTGCTTCCTGAGCACGCCCAGCGGACAACTTCTTGTGATCGTTACCACTTGGGAATCAGCCTCTACCAATTCATGTTTCGTTCCAAAGTCATTTTAATGGTCATGACAGCTGCATACCAGCAAATGATTATGGCCCAATGGTGACTTTAGTACCTCTATAAAGGAAGGCAGGAACTCGTTTTTATAAAGTGTTCATGACAAAACTTGGTGGACCTATCTTTCATCCCAAATACCACCTATTTGCATTCTGACTGAGTTTACTAACGTTGCCTCACAGTTAAAAATGATAAAAATGAATTTTAGGGAAAATGAACACTAACTTTTGTGCATGATGTCAGCATATCAGACCTCGCAATGCTGCCCCAAAGAAAAACGGTCTGCTTGGATAGAGGTCATTGTCTCATCGGTCAGGCCATGTTGTACTTTTGTTGACAGCTAACTCATTTAGATTGATTCAACAGCTCCTCTGCTGGTTTACACCCAGTCAATAGATCTATCAAACATCAACTAATTGATTCATTATTATGTCCATTCCTACTGGCCACAGATTGGCTGTGGAATGGATTATTTCTTCTGTCATAATTTTTGAAGAAGAACAAAAGTGGGGCGCAACCCGTTTCCAGGAACATAAAGTTTAATTACTGAGTTTCTTTTGTCTTATGCAATCTTAATGGGTAGCGCAGCCGTTAAGCAGTGGTGCCAAATGGCTCGCTTCAATCCTCTGCTGTGAGCATGAACTCTGGCTTCCTTGCATAGCAGTAATGCCTCCTAGTCTACCAGGAGCCATGAAATATGTATTACCTCCGCCAAGCTGTATTGCTTTCACTCCTGGTAATTAGCTAGTTAGCCGTCTTACGCAAATAAAAATAGCACTGTTTTCATGACATGTCAGTTTGGGACGTCAGTATAAAAGCAGACATGGATTTATTTTCTTTCATTTTCATTTGTTAAATGACGGGCCTATAGCATATTTATGACCATCTTTAACTCTTCCTTGCCAGTATGTTAAAATTAAGACTACATTATTTCCACCTCAGCAGAGGACTGCATACTGCTGAGGGGCCATTCAAAGTACTCTTGTGTAAGTGCAGCAAAAGACAACATTTCAGTTCACTACCAAAACATGCAGACACTAGAGTAATAAAAGCACAGGCAGCAACTGATCTAAAGGTATACTATTCTGTACTTCTCAATCAAGATGCATATTCTTGTCATCCTTTTCTTAATTTATTTGTGACTTGAGGTTTAACAATGAACTTCAATTCATCCCTGCGTCATCCTCCCATGCATTGGAGTGAGCCAAACCCTGTCACAGTATTTCCTGTAAAACCCATACAACAATTCAAGTATGTGAAGGCCAAAGTTTAGATCACTTTCTCAAACGTGACTACTGTGTAAGCCTTGGGGGAATAATGCATTTTTTTTGGGAAGGAAAGATATATTCATTTTCATGCCACACTCATGGAAGACCTTCCACAATCTAGTTTGACTGAGTGATTAATGAAGCGTTATGAACTGATCATCAAGACGAAAAAGACTTGGCTGACTCCCTCTTAACCCTTAATTCAATATAATTTTTTGCTATACGTTTTGCGTTTTTTTTTCTCTTCCCTGCTGCAAACCACAGATGTACAGTTTGACGTTTCAATAAATTGAGCGCTTGACCATTTGTCTGCTCATGCCTATTTTTTGCGAGCTGTTTTGCGCAGTCCTGCCAACATTTTGAACAGTTCAGTTTTATTATCTGTGTTTCACAAATGTTTGCCGAGTTGACACACACCTCTCCCTCACACACATCCTCAAAATAAATAATAACAAACACAACAAAGCCATCATGTTTACTCATGCACACATGGCAAAATCACAAAAAAAAAAAAAAAATGCTCTCTCTTTCTGTACTGTATTGAATCTTGGGGAAATTAAAACCATGTGGCTAATTTTATGAAATTCATGAAGCTATACTGATTTTCCATCATAAAAAAAGACAGGACAACTACAGTAACTGCAGTGCATTTTGGGCACTATTTCTGTCTGTATTTGAGTTTAAAGAAACAACAGTAATTATATAGTCGAACTTAACTTTTGTGTTTCTGAACCACTGCTTTTTCACCTTGCATTAAGTGTCTGTGATTCTGAAATATTGTATTGTTTGACTTGAATATGTTCATTAAATTAATCTGAAATCATCTTGATGGGGGTAATGACAAAGTCACCACTAGAAATTAGGAGACATGTATTAAAGTTTTGGACATATTTGAAATAATTGCTTCTGTATCTTGTGTCAAACCATGACATTTAGGCATTTTTCTTGTGCTTGTCATCACTTGAAAACTGACCTGTTGTGGTACCTGAGGCGTTCTGGTGTGGTAAGATAAAACGTTTGCCTTGCAGGCTGGACAGCTATTTATGTGCCGTAAAAAGAACGTTTCACAAATATGTGCGTTCAGCAATAAACTTTAGTAGTACAAAGTAACTTTATTTATCAAGGCTGAGTGTGGCATTCACTTAAGCCTTAAAGGAAACAATCCAGAGTAAAAAGCTGGTACCGGGCTCAACAGTCACTCACGAACCAATTTTCTCTCCAACTTGGGCCACAACCTGCATCTGCCCCCAACCAAGCCATTTAAATCCCATCAGTGCACAACTACTTCCGAGACCATATCACCGAAGCTGAACAGCTTTGTTTATCTTAAACACAGAAGTTGATTAAATATTGTGTACCATCACACCCAAAACATACCACAACGTGCAAAAAAAACAATCAGCTACACCCTGAGAAAAAAAGGATGTAAATCTTGTGTCGTTGTGCATAAATGCCTGAATAGACGTTTTCTGTTTCTGCCAATCAACTCAACCTAAGTATCTTCATTCCGGATATACTAATATGTCCTGAGTAATTAAGAGCTATGGGCTGGGTATATACTACAGATGTATTTATGTTTGTTTCTTTTTTCATGTTGTATAAGGCAATAAATAGTGACAATTAATGCAATTAAACAATTAACAAAGGATGTCTTACTCGGGAGTATTGATCCAGATGATGTCCAAATGGCAGTAATAGATGCACTCTTTATCCTTGTAGGAATAACAGGTGCAGCGCTTCGATCTGGACTTTGGTTCCGTCGCATCAGAATTCTTTCGAGCCGCGACTCCGCCGGAGTTCAACTCCGTGCTGGGCCCCGAGACACCTCCGGGGCTGACCTCCGATATGACCCAAGCATCACACCTCAACACACCTTGTATTGCACAGGAAACACATTACAGTATTAGGGGAAAAAAGGGAAAGTTTGCCGCGATGAAAAGCTTGCATGACGACGAGAGCCACGTACCTTGTAAGAGAATTAAAGCAAGGATTTTATAAAGCATGATTCTCGCCTGCATGGGATAAAATCCCTATTTCGTGTGTTAAATATTCCGAAAATGTGAGAGAGCCTGGTAGTAATGCGGCGACGCGGTCATATTAATCCAACACGTGTGAAAATCCACTGATGTCCATGTGCAGATCCTGGCATGAACAAAACAAAAAGAAAAAGGAAAAAATTGTTTATTCCTCCTTTGCGTTCATATTTGTACCTTCATGTCATAAATCCTGCAGCCAATGCTGTGTCGACCTGTCCTTACTATTCCCTGCAACACCAATGCATATGCCCAAACTCTCTCCGCGTCGCAGTCTCACAGCATCGCGAGTAAAGAACAGCGGAGTTCTTGTCCGCCCCCTAAAAATCTCAAATAAAGATCGATGGGGTTTGGATTGGCTGGGGTACACCCCCGCGACACCACCCACCACCCCCTATCAAATATGCGCGAAAGGGAGGGCTCCACTTGAGCAGCTGTCGAAGCAAGGCATAGCAAGGAGGGTAGCGCATGTTTCCTTAGTTTAGCGGTAGACCCAGGGGCGTTACTAGGCATACAGCTTTACTGGGGTACAGGCCCCTTTCTACAGTGATCACCCAACCACTGGTCCACAGGCCAGTATATAGCTTGAAGCAATAAATAAAATATTTTGTAGTGGTGCATATAAACCCCAACTGTACATTATCACCATGGCAACAATGTAATAGACGGTTGGCGGTCCACAAAATTAAACTTGAAATCATTGCCCTAGTATATTCACCTTTATGCCACACACACACACACACACACACACACACACAGCCCCACTACTGCACTCTTACAAAAACTAATACTTGATATCTAAAGGAATGTGCTAATATATATGTTGTGTTCTAAAATTATTTTAACAATTACAAACACTGTAAGCAAAACAACAAAGGCATAGCAAAGCAGTGCTAGCACCGAGTCCTATTTGGATTTGAATAGAGTTGCTGTTGTTCCAAAAACTTAAAAAAAGAAAGAAAGAAAGAAAACTCTTCCTAGAAAAGAGACGAGTGTGTTATATTTGGTCAGCTAGCATTAATGTTTTCTTTAAAGTGAGCAACTGTATTTTCCAATTAAAGCTGTTTGAAATAATGAATGAACAGCCATTTGCAGTAACAACTGCAATTATTCATGATAACATTTTGTTTCATGTAACATTTAGTCTCTATCAATATAATTCAGGAGATATATAAGCTCTTTCTATCCCAAGCTAAAATGAAACATTTGGGCAGGCCAAGCAGACAGAAAAAATAAGGTTGGTATGAATGTTAGCATTTGACTAAAAAATTCAGCTAAGAGGAGAAATGATCGCATTCAGAACAGGACAAACGTTGTGCTGCATGGCTCATAATGGCACATAACTGTGTTAACAAATTCACACAGTAACTTAATGTTTTGTTTCATTGTGATCTGGCAGTCTTCTGCTTAATGTAAGATAGTAATGTGCAGTCAACTGGTGATGCTTGGTGAGACTGGTGCAAACAATCAGCATTACTCCGGTAAACAACTCTTTGTTCTAATCTTCAACCTCTTTTCGTTTCATCTTTCTCTTCCTTCTGCGTGCTGAGTAGGGGAGAGGGAAGGATTCAGCATTCTCTCTCTCTCTCTCTCTCTTCTCTCTCTCTCTCTCTCTCTCTCTCTCTCTCTCTCTCTCTCTCTGGTCAGTCCAATGGCAGTCCGCACCAGATGCTGACCCACAAAAAGGGGTCTGGCGCCGCCTCTGATTAGAGCTATAAGTAATCAATACACTGCATGATCTCTGTAACATCCCACCATGCTGCAAATGAGTCCAACTGTGTGATGAGGGGCTTTTTCCTGTATTGATAACTACCTGAGCACCATCACAGGGTACAGTCTCAGTTCTCAGGGTTCAATTCACTCCAGGTGCACCTAGTGAGCAGGTTTAAGCGACCACATGGAACATTCGCAATGTAACTGCATGCTGGGTTATACAAGAGGCTTCCTGGAAATAACGCAGGGTGCCTGAAGGCAAACATGAGGTGTTGCCGCTTTTGTTTAAAAACAGAGTCGTCGCCTTGATGATGAACATAAGACGAGATATGATCACAAGTGGAAATACTAATCCCAGGATTTTTTTTTTAACATAATCTTGAGTCTTTCTTAAAAGATTTCCAGAAGAGTCATTTAAAACACCCTGAGTCAAAAAATGTTTCTTTACAGTTTATCCTCACTAACAATGTGGTAAGCAGCTGCCTATCCCAACTAACTTTGATCAAGACGAGGGGTACACGAGCGGCCTGGCTTCACCCTGTGTGGTTACATTTCCATTATGAAAAAGGTTCTGATCAAATTTCGTTGTCAGGTTTTAGACCTATTTCCAGGCAGTGTTTTCTGGAAAAAGTGGCGCACATACAGTTAAGTTCTTTCTTGGATGAACATAATTTAATGGACGTTTTCCAGTCAGGTTTCAAAATTGAGCATAGAGCAGCGTCAGCTCTGCTACGAGTTTTTTGATGATATCCTCCTGGCAAATGACACTGGAGACAACGTGTGTCTTGTTTTGTAGGATCGAACTGCAGCGTTCGATATGGTGATCCACTGTACAGAAGTCCTCAGGTTACGACATACTCGACATACGACGTTTTGACTTTACGACGGCCGTGCCTTGTCTGACATTCATGTCTACTATTCACATCCTTGTCTACAATTCACACTGCAGGAAAACAGATTTTCTATTTCTATCTGCTGTGGAGTCAATCCTCGCAAAACCTTGTACCACCCAACGATATCCTGGGACATTTAAACATTCATGGTGATCAGCCCTCGTCCTCGCAGTTGATTTTCTTAAACTACTGGATTCCCTCAACTTAAAAGAAGATGTTGATGTCCCCACAGAGTCAAGGGGGACACACACAGTTTGTGCCCTGATTACCGGCTTACAGAATTGTGATCTTGATGTCTCAGATCACAAGGAGGCGTCAATGCGACTGCCTTTCTTCTTCCCCAAATCCAAGCCACAGATCTATTTCAGAGACTTAAAAGTGATCCAGATGGATGCCCTGCTGCTGGACCCTCAACATCTCCTCAAGCTCTACTGACTTCCTTGTTGTGTCTGACGCAGTCATGTGCCACATTTAAAGGGATGGAAAGAAGCGTTTAGATTAATTGGACGCAGTAGGCGCAGACAGCCTTTGACGAACTGCGGCAGTCGAGTACAATTGTTGGACAATGTGCCTGTAAGGAAACAGTCTAAAGTTGTTGACTTCAACATTTTGAAAATAAATCCAAATCAGAAAAATTATTTTCTGGCTGTGTTTGTCGGAACTTGACATGCTTCTCCTCCCTTTTGCCGCTCACCTCCCACTTCATGTCATGATCCGTTCTGTCATGCCTTTGTTTATGTTTTGTTTTCCCAGCTGAGTGGGCGTTTCCCCCAGCACTCGTTCCGGACTCATGTCGTCATGGCTGAGAGGCGCGCTCACCCGCTGCGCACCTGACTCTGCTTAATGCGATGATTACCGCTCTACATAAGCCAACGACTCTGACTACTCAGCGTCTGAATATTTTCCCGCCTCGCTCACGTTCATGATTCCAAGCTCCGTATTTGTATTGTTCTCTCGCCCTGCACTTCGCAGTATACGTTTATGTGTTCTCCCGTTTTTTGACCAGCTAAGGCTTTGCTCGTTTCTGTTCTCGTTTTTCTAATTGGTTACTCCTTGCCCTTTGTCGGTAAGCAATTTATGTTTTGTTATTCCTTGCCTTTTGCAAGCGCGTTTTGTTCCGCCGACAGTTTTTGTGCTCTCCTGGTGTGCGATCGGCCACCAGCGTTTTTCGTTCGATAGTTGTCGGCGCGCTATAGTTCATGATTGTATATTGATATCTAATTATAATAATAAATACCGTTGGTAACACAAAATCTGTCTGTGTCTGCGATTTTGGAGTCCAGCCAGTATTTCCCAGCGATCGCTGGGAAATACATTGTGACACTTCACCTCCATCTTCTTCGGCATCACCAGTGATTTGGGGCTTAAAAAATGATTTGGGGAATATGGTGCACTACTCTCAAGCCTTTTTTTACCATGGCATAGTTGTCTCTTCATCACCAGTGACTATATTGAGAGTAAAAAGCAAAACACCCGATACATCGAACTTTCTCTACATCGGGACTGGGTGAAAATTGTTGTAGTCTTTCGTATGGGTGAGTGATTGGTCCATGGATGCCAAAGTTTTTGTTTAATTCTTTTTGTTTCTTTCTTTCTCCCTTTCTTTGTTCCTTTCTTTCTTTCATTCTTGACTCCGCATCGTATTGATGAGCTGAAACCCAAACTTAAATGATCCAGCTGCAGCGAATCAAAAAATGCCATCTGTGCTCCTTCATTTATACTTAGTGGCATTCAAAGGTGAGTTGATGCCCAAAGTAAATAAGTGGTTGTAGACAGACTTCAACCCTTCGTATACCAATCATCAACGGGGGCGAGGTGCAGACGGAGAATGAACGCCCACCTATATCGTTCTTATGACTTATGATCCGTCCCAAGTTGTGATTTGAGTTCACTGCTCAACTAACATGTTGTCATGCTATTAACTTTAATTTAACAGGATTACTTGATTTAATATCAAATATATGTAGCCAATTAAAATACTTAATGGATTTTAGCTGGTTAATGTGAGCGTCATCACCATGCCATGTGGGTTGGAAAATTTTACTGTGAGTGATGTTTGTAAATATGGTTCAGGTAAGGCGTAGTAGGCGTTCTGTTTTCTTTAGAAACTTTTGCTTTTGTTGGATTTATACATGCTTTACCTACCGGCAGGCGAAATGCTCAATAATTCAAAAAATGCTACGCACTTACCGAACACGTGCTGAAAGTTTCTGGCAGTACGTTTCCATATATAGTCAATGCAATTTGCGCAGTCCGGTGTGGTTATATGAACCGCGGCATGTTTAAAAAGTCCAGAGCAAATATTTTGTTTCTTCGCCCATTCAGCTCACAAAGGCTTATGTGAAATTTTGGGGGGTAGCTTCAGAGAACGTAGTTACTATGTCACACGCATGCACAGAACAAGAAGACGCCCAGCCAAATATATATATATATTTTTTTAAAACAAAGTCTACTCAGAAACCATTCCAACGTTCTATTATTTTTCACGTGATACATCGCATCTGGACATGACACAACTCAACAAATCAAAGACATCTCAACCCATTCAAACATAGTGCAGATTTATAGCCTTGCCGGTAAGATGAGAGAGAGAGTGAGAGAGAGAGAAAGACTTGAAGTGGACAAAAACACTGGTGCGATTTGCGTAGCTGTGTGAAGAAGCTATTAAGAGTGAAAATAATCCTCCTAAGATGCATTTCATTTGAGCAAAGGGATGAAGTGCAATAAATACATCCATTTCTACTCAGTAACTATAGCCTTGTTCGATGTTGTTTGGTGCATAAAAAACGTTTATCTGTTTTTACAATATAGATAATACCCCATTTGATAACACGCAAATCTGCAGCTATTAGTTTGAAGCGGCTAATAAATATATAAATCCATTTTTATGGCTAAATGTAGCTATTTTGGCTTCTAATCAGGTTTTGTAGTCCGGAAATTATGATAAATGGATGGAAGAATGGAAATTATCCACCTCATAAGGTTTAAATAATTTTTATGAATCTTGAAACCTCTGTCGTTAGAATCTCATCATGCCTGGATGCCTTTTTTGGGGGGGGCGAGGAAGGGCGCAGACAGGTGAAATGCAAGTATGGAAGGCCTTCAAAAGGACGGGGACACAGGACGATTATTTTATGAATAAGGACGGAGGGACGATGACGGAAATGTACCCTGCTTAAAGCGGGTCGCTGGCACTTCACATAAGATGAATTACTCAGGCAGTTGTATCCATGGCAGGTACGCAGCTGTAGAATTACCTCATCTGCTATCAAATGTATTATGACTATAATTATTTTTGGACCACACATATATATTGTGATTATCTTTTTGCCTCGTCCCCCCCACCGCACAAAAAAAGTGCTAAACAAGACGTGAGGACGCATTCTCCTTTTTCATAGCTCACACTCTGCGTTTACTTGTCTTTTACAATCCCCTAAATTTGACCTGCATGAGCTATTTTTGCCAAATGCAAACCAGACATTCCTTTGGAAGCCATCACACTATTGTGATGGCCATTTTCAGGACAACAAACTAATGAAGGGATCACACAGGAGTTTATGTAAAGTACAAAATGAAGGTCATTACCTGCTGACTTTAGTTCACAGGAAGTCAGCTACGCAGTGAGGAGAACAAGGCAGACAAAAACAGCAGCAACTAAAAGGTCATGCCCTGGGGGAAATAGACAAAGAAAAAAAATGATTGCACACAACACTAAAGTAGCAAGCAGAATACAGGAATGCTTTTAACCGAGTGAAAAGTCTGTGAGAAAAATAAAGGGATATTTTCTTAAGTCTATCTTAAGTCTTAAATTTTCTCCAAATTGGACTGGGCGTCTTACGTGTGCACAAAGTTCCAAAATCTGTAAATGTTTTTTAATGTGACTTTCACAAGCATTCCGCTTAGCTGACAGGGAGCATTTGCTGCTAACTTGCTGCTTATATAGAGGTGGACGTGACTGAGGACACCATCCAAATGTTAAATGTCCAGAAGTTAGCTAGGATTGAACTTCAAAACTGTATATATATATATATATATATATATATATATATATATATATATATTAGGGCTGTCAAAATGAAAGCATTAACTCAGGAGATTAATCTAAATTATTTTAACTCAGTTAAATATTTTAACTCAGTTAACTCAGTTTGATTTACTTCAAAAATAATTTGAATACTTTGCCAGTATTGTGCCATATTAGCTGTCCATCTTTAGCACGTCTCAGAACAAAACACCGTGTTCAAGTTACCACTGGGCCTTGCAAACCAATACTGCTGGAGCGTTGCACTTGTGGACAGTTTTGAAAAATGTTTCAAAGAAAAAGGCCTGTAAAGATGTCTCCATTTAGATCGTATTCAAGAATCCAAGAAAGCTATTAGAACTGTCTTTGAATTAAATGTACTTCATATTTGGTGGTTTTGCATCTATTCCAATATATTATTCAAGTAAATCTTTTGCAAGCTTCGCAAAAAATAGTAGTTGAAAAATGTGATTAATCACAATTAATCATGGAATTTTTTGTGATTAATTAGTTACAAAAAAGCAATCACTTGACAGCACTAATTCATATATATAAATTAGTTGTTCCCAGGTCAATTGTCAAAATTGTAAAACTTAAACTAGATAGACATTGTTTCAAGTTTTCTTTTAAAAAATAAAATTGTTGACAAAAATTGATGGATGAAAACCTCATGCCCTTGAGTGATCGCAACAAGGTAGGACAGATAATTGATGACTCACTGTGCCTCACGATTTACCCACTTTTTCACTCACGCATGAGTAAACCAGCGCCTCCGGTGTGTGGCGTCGTCTGTGTTGCAAACACAAAGACAGACCTGCAGGCAGGAGACTGAAGCACAAACTAAACATTTTGGGAATCTCTCATAAATGTCTCATCGGGTCACAATATTTCCAGAGTGAAACTGCATGCCACAGCATTGAGTCAATGAGTGAAATTTCTTCACTGAATATTACACGTTATTCATCATTTTAGTTGAATCCCTTTTTTGGAAGTCTTTAAGTACCTGACTTGTGTTTCACTCTGGCAAGTTTGAAGCCACAAAAATCGATGATGTGCTTGAATTGTAAGATCTGGGCTAGGGTTGAAGCATTTTCCTTTAAAAACTCAACATATTTCCTGCGCCTGAATGGTAAATGTATTTTGTTGCCTCGTAAATCTTTCTTTATCAATGCCCTGTTTAAAAGCAGTGGAATATTTACGAACCATTCATAGAGCTGTCATTACCAATCACTGCACCACTGCACATTAATGTGTCTTGAGAGATCAGGTGTCACAGTGACATCATCTGGTTTGAATTGACCTGAGAATTATTATTTATTTACTACAAACAATGTATGTATCTCTGCCAATGACATCTAGTGACAATGAGAACAATTTCAAGCTCTTTCGACTCATCATTATTATTCAAGTTTACACTATATATTTTTACTTTTAAAATATTTATTTTTGGTTTAATAAATATTGGGAAATCCTGACATAGAAGAAAATGCTCATTTTCTCCATTAGCTAGGCTGAGACGTATGGCATGACAAGACAACATGCAATAGGATGTATGTATTCTCACCCAGTCCAACATTTGCTTGAAGCAGAGCTGTGCGATATGGTGATATCCTGTTCGTGTCATTTCTGTTCATTTAGGCTATTTTATGGTTTAATGGCAGTTTGGCTTTTTTTTTTTTTTTTTTTACACATTTCACTTCTTTACATCATTTATCACGTGCGGGTTCAACGGTGGAGAAGAAAGGTAAAATAGCAGAACCTGAAGTTACATCTTCATCACAACGGACACAATTATAACATAGAGCTGAAAACAGTCATCTGTAAATGTTGCCCCCGATGCAAACATAACAAGCCTCTTCTATCTTCTGCCAAATGAATGGTTTACATGGCGTCTCTTCGGATTGGCCAAAAAAATATATATACTGTACTTGGGCTGTCGCAATCGAATTAAGATCTTTATCTGTCAATGTGGAAACTCCCCATTCAAGACCATCTAACTCCCCATCTTATGGGCGCCCGTCTTTGTGTTTGTCGTTGCTGATGACATGATAGTCACAGCAGAATCTGAGCACGAGCATGATATCTTACAAAAGGTCATGAAAAGAGCGAAAGCTGCAAATGTGAAGTTTTACTTGTACAACATTCAATTCAAAGTGGACACAGTGAATTATATCACAGCAGCAGGTCAGAAGGCTAATGACACAAAGCTCAAAGCTATTGTTGACATGCCCACCCCAGAGGACAAACAGTCTCCAACCCTTGTTGGGTGTGACAAAGTTCTTAGCGCAATATATACCAAATGAGGTGTCCCTTAATGCACTCCTAAGACAGCTGCTCAAGAAAGACACTGTGTGGCAATGACAGCCACGTCACAATGAGTCGCTGCAGACACTTAAAAGCCGCCCTTACACAAGCACCTGTCCTGAAATTCTATGTCCAAAAGAAGCCCGGACACTACAGGCTGACTTTTCAAAAGATAGAAACCCACACAGGAATGAGGCGAACATGCGAACTCCACGCAGGAAAATCTGCACCTCTGTACAGCGACTAGGCATGCTGACCAGTAATCCACTGTGCCACCCCATCTGATTTCATTCAAATTGGAATTTTATCACTGAATAGGTCTGAAACGTTTTTTTTTCCTTTCGTTTTCAATGCCTTTTCATTTGTGCAATAATATGTATGATACTGTGTCTCATGCTTTCAGTAATTAACAGCACTACTGAATGCATTTCTACATTGATACAGGTCTGTTTAATGTCACTTGGAAATAAAGTGAGAAAGGATAAGTAGTCTTGGGATGTTGTAAAACTGAAAATATCTATATCATTGTATATCTTCATTGTGATGTAAAATGTTGATAGATTTTTTTTTTTTTCATATCGCCCAGCACTAGTTTCAAGTGATAATTTGGAGTAACCTTAATCTAGAGGTGATGCAGGTAGACACAGTGCAATGGGAGTTAGCCTTGGCTAGACACATGTCTCACGTGTTTTATGAGAAAACATTTTTATTGTACAAAGCCAGGGGATCTACAGACATACCCCTGAAGTGATGTTAGGCTTCTGAGGTAGGGTGCGCAGAAACAATAAACAGCAGGTATAAGCCAGTTGAAATGAACAGAGTGAAGAGTGAGTCCCACGCACATTACATGACGATAAGGAAATTGTGAACTGCATTTGGCCTGTGGTGTAGCGACGGATGTCCCACTACCGCTCCTATTATAGGTGAAATATTCACACCAACGTGGCCCAACCAAAGCATCCTGGTCAGGGGCACCGTTTGGAATGGAGGTGGGGGTTGATAATAGTTCTTAGAGGTCGTGCCTGGCAGGCGCCCTAGAAAACAGTATTTTCATTTTGTTGTTTTTACATGGAGGAGATCGAAGTCTCTTTTTGTTTTTTTTTTCGCAGGGCCCCAAATGCCTGAAATTGCTCCGGGTGCTGTATCATCACTGTCAATTATAATCCACATATTCCAGTGATTAGTTTATTATATATATTGATTAGTTTATATATATATATAAATTGGTGTTGTGTAAGACAGTAACTGATGATAATTTAAATACAGGAGGCGAGACCAGGGCTTGAGTTTCACATGGGTAAATTGTTCTCCACCAGAGGGCACAACTAAAAAGTGGAATACTACAGTAGTTTTGTTGCTTTATGTGGTCAGGGGTCATGTCCTGTGTGAGAGGAGAAAAGCACATTGTGGTCTGAGATGAGCGTCAATTAACCATTTTGCAAAACCCAAAGTAAAAAATGGTTCGTAATTACATTTTGAAACAAGCGTCTTCCATGTAAAATTTCTTGCAGTGACACCATTGGACTTGTTACAGAGATTCAGGCAATTTGATGTTTGAGTGTTTATAAAATGATCTTCCAGTTGTTGTTGTAACCATGTCCACATTTCAGGGCTGGTTTTTATTTTTTTATTTCAAGTAAAATGGGCATTTGAGATTGAGAACCATGGCCTATGGAGCAGCATTTCTTTTTAAGGACTTGAATCCGGTGCATGATGGCGAACATTTTATGTTTTGGTTAGTTCAATGGCTGTTCAGCATGTTTCAAGGCCATTAATAAATATTTTCTTTGGCTGACTTCAATCTTAACGTTTAAAGTAGAAAAATGACACGAATGCAAACTATGTACCTGCGAATTTGGTCTTTCATCTGGTCTTTCATTGTGTTTATATATGATCTTTTGATTTCAAGAAATACCTAAAAGTGTCAAATGTATGACATCCACTGTGACATCTCCCAACTCGCTGTGAAAAAAAAGAATCAAGATCTCAGTTAAATAAAACAGGAATTTAACCTCGGAGCTATGAGAACACTGGTGACATTTGAAAGAGACAAGCTGATGAATTACGTTGGATCGGGAAAAATGCGGTGAGTGAGAATTTGAAGCCTAATACGATCCAGGTTCTCTGAGCAACCTCTGCTGAGTGCCAAACCAAACTGACCCTTATTTGGCCCCTGAAATCATAATGAGGACTTTGACCAAAAATGAAATAAAATGATGAAAAGTAAATTAAGGAGAGAAAGAAGACAAATCATAATAAACAAAAAAATGAAAGGTTAACCTTTAACGTCTGCTATGAAAGCCTTCACACCTAAACAACATAGAGAGATTTGTTCTACTGTGGTGATGGGATGACCTGGCATATGACCAACAACAATTTATGCGGAAATAAGGCCAGAAGATTAAATACATTTTCAAGCTTCTGTGATTTTCTGTGAATTTCTCTGTGTGTTTAAACCTCATTATGTCAATAAGACTAGTTTTGTACAATGTATTGAAATAAGTGTGCTTATAATCCACTTAGTATCAGCAGTGTTCAAAGCTGCCAGATGACTTCAGATGTGCAGAAGCATAAAACAATGACAGATGTTAAGAAGGTGATAAGAAAGTAGCAAAGTGCACATTAATGATATTCCGACTACTTTGTCAAAACCTACTGGAACGTCTTCAACAATTTCAAGAGCATTTCAGTTGAGCAATTAAAAGGCCAACTTGCTGCTGAGAGCTTTTGCCACTGTTCTCAACAACTGTGGCCACTTTGGAAAGTAGCCAAACCATACATCCACCTGATTTTAAAGCCTTAAATCAAGCTAAGCCTTGGCCTGTTGTGTTTATTTATGGCAGAGATTGAAGCAAACTTGATTGTTGAATTCCTGGTGGGTGGCTGAGACAAAAAAGGAGTAGAATTTATTGGAAGAAATGTGCCTATTTATTTAGTTGTCCACAGGAATCTGACTGGAGAAATAAGCTCTTCTGACACTATTGACAATGAGGCATTTAAAACAATAAATGGAGGTGCACACAACCTTGTTACCATGTGGCGCACATGAGAAAGGCCAACCAACCAAATCCACCAAGGTCACATCAGTCAAACAGCTAAAAAAAAAAGCTATATGGGGGAATGCAGTGCATGCACAAATATTCACCACGAAACAAACAGAAATCCATAAAATGGGGTCGTGGTAATTGTGTAAAAATGTGGATACAGCAGGGGTATTTTTAATTACATTTCAAACTAAAACGGGATTGAAATCAGTTCTTGAGCAATTCATGAATACATCGGTTACGCTTGTTGATCAAATTAAACACGCGATGTCCATAAAAACTGGGCCCAAACCCATTTTTCATCAGGACACAGAACTTACCCTGTCAGCGAGTTCTCAAACGCCGTAGCCTTCGAGCGTGCCTTGAGGGGCAACATAGAATTTCTTTATTTATCTTCCTGTCACACTAAAACACCTGCTGCCATCACTTTGCCAAGACATGTCTTGTCATCGCAAACCACACTTGAAAAAAAATGCTTCTAAAATGCCCGTTGTTATCTTTTCAAAAACAGTAAGTGAATTCTTTGCCAGAGAATCGGCTGAGGCAAGAATAAATAAGGGGGTGCATTCAGTGTCATGAAGAGAGTTTTTAAATATACTGCAATTCATGCAGTAAGTTACAGTTCAATCCAAAAACATTCAGCCAATGACAGAGTATGATTTTGCCAGGATACACCACATATTCGATAAAGTAATCAACATGTAACACTGCATTGTACAATTGTTTCTTTAATCTAGGAGGTTTCACAAAAATTATGGCATTTCGCAATGACAGCCATTTTATGTGCACTACTTCAGCGGATAAAATGAACCTTGTGAAGAAAAGCGAATCAAATAATGGATGGATGGAAGAAAATCTTCTGCAGTCAACGAGTGGCTGTTTACAGGCCCAGGGCATTACCTTGAGTTTCCTCCCAGGAAATACTTTGCTAAGCATTCACGGTCAACAGTTTGTCTCATTGCATGTTTATGGATCTTGCTGCATTCATATTTGTCTTTAGTAAACCAAAATAAGCGGCTTGGGTCATGGATGGAGGAATCTTGATCTGATTTGGCATTATTGGCTCTGAGATCTAGTCACTGACAGAACATTCAACTTATATTCCTTCAAATATTCCAAAGGTATTTTGCATAAAATGTGTATATATATATATATATATATATATATATATATATATATATATATATATATATATATATATATATATATATATATGTATATTTTTTTATGAGTGGAAATAACCTGGCATTAAATGAAAAGCTCAAAGTCTACACTTCATCTGGACTGGAAAATTCCAAATACCTTTTGGTGATGCTGTCATGACCTGTGCATTGACTTGACATGACTCTCCTAATTTTGATTTCAACATGACATTGCATCTAAATGATAAAGTGTCAATACCTGTGAGACATTTGCATCAAAATAGTATCAAGAATCATAGACCCTCGATTAAACACTTGCAAGAAAGTAGACCAAACAAGTAGACTGTTTTAATAAACTGCAGAAGAGATGTTCATCAAATTCCATGAAGTTAGGTTTTGGTGCCACCAAATGGTGATTTGATTGCAATTCAAGAGTAAGAGTATAGCTGTTGAATTAACAAGTTAGCTACATGCCACAAAATTCCAAGAAAATACATGACAGGTAAGGATGCAGAACAAAACATATTCATGTTATAGAACAATTCATTCTTATCAGTCACAATATGTATAAGCGCAGAACGAATAAAATCTGGAACCACAGAAGCCTTACATAACAGTGGTAAAGTTTTTTTGTTTTCTTTTTACTAGACCAAGTATTATATCAAGCTCCGACAGTTTCAGACATGAATCCTGCACATGCTGAACTTAAACACTCTGTGGCTGGAATGCACAGGTTTCCATACACTGTTGTGTCATAAAGTCAAGGACATTTTCTCTTTCAATACAAGGAGTCATCAAGTAGCTCAAGTAGGGTTGACAGAAGGGTTTCAGTGCTGTTTTCAGAGAGGTTTTCTCTACATCACAGTGGATGATCTCCCTCTGTTCCTGCAAAACACGCTTGAGAGACACCGGCGGAGTTGTATTTTTTTTTTCTTGGGGGGGGGGGGGTTAAGGATATCTCAGGATATCAGTGCCCTTGCGGCTCACCCTCTCGCTCCACCAGTGTTGAGAGCTGTTCTTGAACTGTGGCAAAGCACTGTAATTTTTTGCAGTTTGGCATCTAGTTAAAAGAATGAAAAGATTTAGTGTAATTTCAATTTTCAGTCACTCCAGTACCTTTCTTTAAAAAAAAAAAAAATCATGATGCTACTTAGATGTTTGGTGCATTTCCCGCACCGAACTTGCCAACGCTTACACCGGACTCACAAAACAATGTGCATTGCAATTATCCACACTTATATGCAAGCGTAAGACATTGGACTTCATTGACTTAACATGGTCTGAGACCTTGGAATTTCCTGTTCAACATCGGCAAGACACGGAAAATGGAAGAAAATATGATACGGCCTTTGTCTCACCTTTGCAGCTGTAACTTTAAAAAAAAATCCAAAAAGGATTTGGAGTGTATGTGGAATTTGTTTTTGTTTTTCATCCACAAGAGCAAGAATCCGCAAGATTTGTGAGGTAAGAGGTTACTGATGTTGGAGCCGAGCAAAGGCCTGGCTCACAGTTGATCTATCCTGGAGCTAAATGGACAAAAATACTCTAAGGACCTCTGTACAATAAAGAATAATTCTTTGCAAATGGAAACTATAATAATACTAGATTCCTGGTACATTTGGAATGTTACAGAACTGCATCCAGAGAGTACTTAGGTCAAAATTCAGTACAATATGTAATGTTTGCAGTGGAGATTGAATTATGTAAAAATACACCGAAATCTGAGTGAGACAGAGAGAATATACACACACGGAGGGCCATCAAAGATATAACTAGAGGCTAAAAAAGTGCCTCTCCAGGAGAAAAACAACAATGCTTGGAGTGTGGCGCAAAACTTATGTATGCACTCATCGAACACCTGGGGGGCGTCTTCTGGAACTGTTCGCATAGCCGAGTCAGTTCAGACTCTGTAAATATCCCGACTGGTGCTTTTATGTTGTGCGCCCTCACCGTGATCAGCGAAGAAGAGTATGCGAGTTTGCCCACCCCCCATCTGATCTACGTTCCTATGCTCACTTCCACAGTTCCTCATTGTCATATAAATCAGCCACCGAGAGGTTAAATCTTTTGATATGTTGAAGTGGTTATGGGTAATTTTCCAATTTAACTTTTGTGAGGCTATACCCTGTGCACAAGGATGTACAGAATACCATGAGGAATGGGGATAACATATTCATGTAACGTCCTTGTGGTGGCCCACCATCACAGGTCCTGCAAAGATTGGCAACAACTATATTAGGCCACTGGAAAATTAGCAGGTTGGCCCCTTATAGGGGAAAAGAGGGGGGAAAAAAAACTTAAAATTTGGAACTTGTAAGTGCTGGTACTCTGTATCGCTAAATACCAGCTCATACATTGCAAACGTTCAGTAATTTAAGAGCGATGCTCAAATTTGTCTTTCAGCTATTCAAAGTGCACCAAGAACGGCACTCTACCAATTCTGGTTTAGAGTGTTGGCGTTGGGGACACGGTGTGCCAATGATGGCTCAAGTGTTTGAAAATTAAGTGAGCGGAGCACACTCTAACTCTCCGAACCCAACCACTCCCAAAGTCGTGCATGTGCGTCAGAGTAAATTCTGAATGCGACTTAGGTTAGAGTTACTTGTCTTGCTTACCATCTCAGCAATGGATCACTTTGTAATGATAAAAAGCAACCCCCCCCCAAAAAAAAAAATAAAAATAAATAAATTCTCAATCTTCCAGGTGAGTAAAAAGAAGAAGGCGATTGGAAAAATGAGCCACATCCAACTCTTAAAGGAGCACCAGCCGCAGCTTCAAAAGAGTGTGCAACAAGTATTCCCAGGGGCACCACTAGTATAAATTATACTTTTGTTTAAAACGACATAACCTCTCAAGTAAGTAAAGTCATGAAAATTTATTTTTTTCCTCCTCAGCCCCCACATATTGGTCAAGCCCCCCCCCATAACCCCAGGAGAGAAGAAATCCTGGCGCCGTACCTGGTAATAGTTGATATTTTATTTCTCTGTTCAGGCCAAGCTTCAACATGCAGTTTTGTTAAATATTACATGATGTGATCTTGAGGCTGGTGAGCTATTATTCATACATCTAAAATAATTATGTTGATGATTATTATTATTATTGTAACGGGGCTTTCTAAGCCTACATTATCATTATTGTCATTATTATTATTATTAGCATATGGGTATGGCGTCATATCATGTCTGTCTCACGTGACATTTATTGGTGTAAATAAAGCTAAACTTGACGAGGCTACGTCGCTTGTTCCAGTCAGTCGCTTCTTATCACGTGATACTTTCAGGCGCATCATTAGCTTTTGACGTCAAAGAGCATTGGATCGTTCAGGCGCTCGTAGCAAACGTGTTCGTGTTTTTAATAGGTCGTAATAGTTGCATGATTTAAGCAAGCCGGTTCTGTTATAGGACAATTTTAGTGACCCCTTTCTTCATAACGGCGTTTTCACAAGTATTGTGGAGTTGACAAACGGCGGCACCACCACTTCGTAATGTAAGTTATTGTCACGTGACAGCTATTTTGTTGCTTGCATTTAATGTTTCGCCACGGGACACTCGTTAAAAGTAATCTGTTTTGGCCGGATTGTATTTTTCCGAACGCGGCGTTTCGCGCATCTGCCTGTCAGTTCTTAAACTTTAGTCTTCGAACTTCGGACCAGTATGGATTTTGATTGTTCTCCCCGTGCTTGGGTGTGTTTTCCTCTGCGTTTCCCCCACATTGCCAAAACGCGCAAACATGCATGTTGGTTAATTGAAAACTCAAATTGTTCATATGTCTGAATCAAAGTGTGCATGGTTGAATTTATATGCGCCTTTCCCTGCTTAATAAATGGCAAACAGCACAGGGTGTAAATAATCCAGTGTCAAATATCTGCAAATAAGATAAATTGGTCCTGGGTGGCTATATGTGAGTGAAATTGGGGCCTCATGTTTGGAATGAAATGCGGTTTGTTTCTAACGAGTATTGCCACATTACTTAAGCAGACAAGTCTGAGCATCTAATGTTAACACACAAATCACTTTACAAGTTTGCACTGACAAAATGTGTAGGCCTACGAGCACTGCCAAACAAACTTTGCCAAAAGCTGAAATAAGCAATGATGTTTGTCCCAAAGCATTGAGTCTCACGTCAGTATAGAAATGACATTTTAGTCTCTTTATGACAAGCCTGTGGACCTTCAATACAAATAAAATCATCAGGAGCTGCTGTTTAAAGTCAAAATCTACTGCAGATTTCTCACATGAGCGGTATGCAATTCTTATCTCAGGGAGGGAAGGTATGTCGTGCGCTACAAATGTAGTCAGCCTGGACCCATACAGGATGTCTTGAGGCAAAGGCCAGGCTGGATTGAAGTCAAAGAGTGAGTATCGTCACAATGGTCATCATGGCAATTCGTTTCTGTGCCATATTTGTCGTTTTTTGTTGGAGCTATTTATTTTTTTCTTAAAGTGACTGTGAATGGGACTTCCACTGGTGTGGCGTGGGCTGGCTCAAAGAGAATTTGTACATGGAGGAACATGTCAGAGTCAACCATTTTCGCAACCATTACGAGGCAAGTGGTTGTGTATATCATTCGTTTTATGACTTCAGTCCATTGCTTTAAAAAATAATTGTGCTTTTTAATTCAGCTAACACGCAAAGACTTCATGCTGAAAAATCTGAAAAGGTTCAAAAAGAATCTTGAAAGGGAGGCCAGCTGCATGGAGGGCTCCAAATGTGATTTCTTCCCCTGCACCTTTGCACTGCCTAATGAATATCATCTCTTCGTGGAGGAGTTCAAACGAAACCCTGGCAGCACCTGGATCATGAAGCCAGTAAGATAAAATTGATCAGATATACTGTACAAAATAATACGGCTTCAATATTCTGTATCTGGCATACGATAGAATGAGAATGATGTCACTAAGTAATAAGACAAAACATTTAGTGCAATATTTTCACAGGCAGCAAAATCTCAAGGGGCCGGCATCTTCCTCTTTAAAAAACTAAAAGACATCATGGAATGGAAGAAGGTGTGTGATTATTGAATGGCAACAATTGGAAAAGCAGTACAAAACACAGACATTTAGTTTGATTGATTACATCGTGTTCCAGCATGATGGCACTCGCTCAGAGGAGCAGAAAGATGCCACTCAAGTGGAAAGCTATGTGGCACAACGCTACATTGAAAACCCCTACCTACTTGGCGGTAATTCATTCACTCATTCAAAAATCATATTTTACGAGGCAAAAGTAATTTGAGATATATTTACTGGTTCACTTCCTCTTCGCAGGAAGGAAATTCGACTTGCGGGTCTATGTGATGGTAACATCAGTATGTAAATACATTTGAAGCCAACGTTTATATTTCAAATTAAAATGTTGTACATAGATAACTCTGAAGTTATTCATGCTCTGGCAGTCAAACCTTGAGCCAGAATGGGTATCCATTAGCTGGAAATTACACAAGAAAGTGGTAAAAGATAATAAGAAGCTGTGCAAGAGATTCATTCCAAAAATACTAATAATTAGGCATAGTCATTTTTTATTTTTACATTCCGAGTCATCCTGATCCCTGATGTTTTGAAATTTTGAGGAAATCTCCTTCTGAAGCATGGATCTCCAACCCATTTTTTTCACTGGCCACGTTGTTATGGTTTCCCTCACAGGGTCGTTATGACTATGAAACCAAATGTTTAATGCCTTATCACATTATTGCATATACACAAGAAATTGATGGATATCTACTTTTGAAATCAAAAGTCAAGGATAATTGCTTGTTCAATTATTGTTTAAATTATCATGAAAAGGGTAACAAAAATGCTTGCATTCTCAATTCTATTTTTTATATATGACTATTTGAAATTTTGTTTTGACGCTCCTGATTTGCTTTCGCAAACCACATAAAATGATATTGTGGGCCAGACCTCAAGATTTGAGTTTCACAACTGAGTGTGACTGACAAGTTCAGATTTACCATTTCAAGAACAGTTATTCCATGCAGTCAAGAGCTTGGCAAAGATCTTTGACACTTGCATAACATTCACTGCCACTTTTAGAAGTCCTCACAAGAGCCTTGTACTTGGCTGACCAGGTTAGTCATATCTCCTACAGAGATTTAAGGCCAGCATTCCACCTTGCCCACATCTCTTGTGGCCTCTGCTGATCGACACAGTCTCGATAAGAACAGTGGAGTCCTTTCAAAAGTAAAATAAGAAGCTAGTTGGCAGAGGTAATTTGGCCTTCCATGCAGCTCTACCAGCCTCTCACTGTGTGGCGCGAGCAACACCTGGCACATGCCATTCGATGGTCTCAGAGTTCATGGTTGGTTACAGGGACTTGCAGGCTGCTTAGTGTCAGAAGTTGACATGAAAGAAACGTGACTTGGTGTAGGGCAGTATGGCTCCGGCAGCAAGGAGCATGGACCGTGAGTGTGCGGGTAGAAAGCGCAGGAGCACCGGGTGTAACATGTTGCAAGCTAATTTCTGTCATTTCTGGTGCAGGCAGTCAACAATGCCTTGCCAAGCCCCGTAAACGTCCATATCTGGTGATAAAAATCAGACAAAATACTGCCTGCTCTTCTCTGGAAGGCGTTTAATAGAATATTGGGCAGCCAAAATGCTCTTGTTGACAGCACGGCATATTGTTGGCAATTCCCGCAAATATCACCACACACCAAAGAAAGCCAACCTTAATCAAACCTTGAGAGCGACGCCAAGCTAAAGAAAAAACATCATCCAGCCTTTCCCACATAACCTCTGATTAGCAGTTGCAGTCTGACTTGAGAAAGTCGCTTATATTACCACAGCAACCTCACTCTGTCTAGACATGATCATCGCCTCAGAGGCATCAAAGCACTTTATCAGCTGAACTGACAGCGCCCTTGAAACCGTGCATATTGAGAAAGCAAAATGTAGGGAACGTGCCAAGTCCCGGGAACTTGTGGAGGTGTGCAGGTGCTGTGACTTCAATTCATTCGGAGTCAAACGAAGTCTGTTGCTAAAGATTTGCCGAGTGCTCACTCTGCAAGGTCCTGAAGCAGGTCATACTGTCTGCCAACAAAGTCAGAAAAAGCCACTCGGTGGCTTTGGATGAAAAGGTCTGATTCGTTGTCAGCTGCTTGGACACAATTTGGGGACTGATCATCCCTGGCTGGCACAGCTAGACATTCCTAGGAACAGACTCGTGACAAACCCGAATAGTTTAGAGACCACTGGACAGATGATTGACAGCCCGGAAACAATGTTCCCTCGCATTGCTCTCACCAAGGACACATGTTAGATTTTTCTTCACTCATTTCTTCATTTCCAGCCCAGTTTAATCTTTGCAGTCAATCCTGTGTCTTTTGTGAGGAAGAACACATTGAAGCTCCTGACTTAGCGCATGAGAAATGGTGAAAATAGCAATTATGTTTTTTAAACTACTTTGTTGTGTTATTTCTAGCTAAAAAGAAGCCCCATTAACTAAATATTAGCTATAAGGATTAATATTCTAGTGCCTGAACAACACGTATACTGTACTAATACTGGATGTGATATTTTTGCTCAGTATTTTCCCTTGAAGGCATGGCTATATCGAGAAGGCTTTGCTCGCCTCTCAAGCACACGCTTCTCCCTAAGTAGTATTGATGACAAGTGTATCCTTTTTTAACAGTTTTGGCATTGTTGATATGTTGATGCAATTGACACTTGGGCTTTAGTTTTAATATGCTGCTCATTTCATTTACATGTTGAAGATTAAACATCAAAGGTACTACATTTTCCTGACTGCCTCCTGTACAGATGTGCATCTCACTAATGTGGCCGTTCAAAAAACTGCGCCCGACTATGATCCGGAAAAAGTGAGTAGTTTCACGTTCACGTCAGTTTGTTCTTCTAAAAGTGTGTTCCTGCCTTTACATAGGGATGTAAATGGAAGATACAGAGGCTTCGTAGGTACCTGACTGCAAAGCACGGAAGACAGGTGGTGGAAACGCTGTTCAGAGATATGGATAACATCTTCATCAGCAGCCTCCAAAGTGTGCAGAAGATCATTATCAATGACAAACATTGCTTTGAGCTCTATGGCTATGACATTATGTTGGATGAGAACCTCAAACCGTGTGAGTTTAAATATGCATGCTTGTATAGGTATGAAATGTGTGTTTGTTAGTTTCTGTGTGCGTGCAAACCTGCATGTTTGCTTTGTATTCACAGTGCAGCACCAGTTGCACTGAGGTATTCGATTTTAATGTACACACACATGCATGAACAAACACGGACATGCACAGACATGCAATTTCATCATGCACTCAACTTCTTTACTTGGGTATTGAAGCAGCGTAGTAAAACCTTTGGCAAAAGGGAAGTATGACTAGTGTGTCATGTCTATACAGTGTAATTGACTAGACGGGTATCTGCAATGTTCCTGCTTTGCAAATCTTGTGATATTCTTTGCATTTCTACCTAAGGGCCCAAATTGAAACGATGACCTAATGGCCAGTGATACCACCCCGTATCTTATTTGTAGGTGGTTAATTGAAGTAAATGCCTCTCCGTCACTTGCACCGAGTAGCCAGGAGGATTACGACATGAAGTTTAGCCTGCTGGAAGACACTGTCAATATTGTGGATATGGAGGGAAGGTAAGGCGCTGTCTCTTGATGGCTTTTGTTGGGATGTGATTTGTAAAAACTATATAGAATGGGCAAAGGTCTTTGCACACACCCCATGCAATGAAAAAAGAAACCCGAATTTGATGAGGAATACCTTCAAAGCCCTGACATGAACCCCATCAATCACTTTTTGGATGAACTAAAACAAGTCGAGCCCTAACATCAAAAACCAAATTAGCACGGCGATAAAATCTTGTTCATAGTCCCCAAAAGGGAGTGGATTTTTTTTAAGATGAAAATGAAAACTATGGTTACACTATAATCAATGCTGTATGTTGCAATACAATTTGCCCTTACAGTGAATTGATATTTTATTTGAATCAATGAATGTGAGAAGGGTATCCAATATGAGCATGATGCAGACTTAATATTGTTGTTCTTCCTTAGGTTGACTGGGAAGGAGAAGAGGGTGGGTGGGTATGATCTCGTGTGGAATGATGGGCCTGTCTACAGCGAGGACGTCGACCCAGAAATATTTGGCTGTTCGTGTTTAAAAGCCAACACATACTTGGGTAAGGGAGCGGTTTGGAGTAAACAAGCCTCTGTTTTAAGGTTAACTAGAACCCGTACATGATGTGACATTGAGCAGAATGAGAAGATAATTCTTTGGCATACCTTTTTTTCCAGGGTGTGCAAATGACAGGGAACACCAGCTAAATTCACTCCTGAAAACATTTCCTGCCCAGAAGAGGATATAAACTTGCCAGTTTGATGTTGTGCCACGAAATAACTTCCTTCTTGGCCTGAGTTGTATCGTCACAAGAGTTGGCATTGACTCTGAGCCCCAACTTGATGAGAGGACTTCTGCTTTTGACATTTAATAGAGTAGAGATGACTTCTGTTTGTTTTGCGTTCCTGGTGTTGGTTCCAAGACATCATTTGTACGTTTGGATGAGCAATATTTAATTATGGGATATTAATGAATTATATTGAAAATTGGCTGTTAATTTCATGCATGCTTTTGACATTTTCATTATTGTGATTTGCGTAGACTCTAGCTTCTTGTATTTTCTAGTACAAGGAGCCGGGTTCATGACTTGAGCTATGAATGAGTTGTCGTGTGGCGCTGCTAGTCATCGGCATGGCAGTATCCACTGCACAATCATAAAGTGGACGTGACAGTGTTGGCAAGTTAGAAGGGAGCGCTGGTGATGAGGCAATGGAAAATATACATAGGTGTACATGGGAAGGCTCATAAAGGCTCTTTTTTGGTTCAGTTGAGCTTGAATAAAGAATTGGCTTATGGTTTGAATTCATAGCATTCACCATTTAAGATATTTAGAAGTCAAAGATTGTAACCTTGGAATTGTAGCTATATGGTTTTTATCGATTTTATGAAATGCTTAACATCAAGAGTTGTTACACAGTGCCATGAAAAAAATATTTGGCTGCCTCATTTTTTTCCCACAACTGTAAATATCAGAAAAGGAAAATCAAAAAAACATTTGATGCATTTTTTAAAAGGTGATTTATTCAAGAATAAAAATATTCAAAGCTACCTGGATCTGTGTGGAAAAAGTACCTGCCCTTTTGCTGAAATCATGAATTATGGCCAATATATATTTTAAAACGTTTTATTTTCACTGACCACATCCAAGCATGATAACCTGCATACCAAATCAAGAGCGTTCATATAAAACTGAATTAAGAAATGAAGCAGGCCTTAAGATCTCACATTAATGCCAAAATATAAATTCAAGAAATAAGTTAAATGATAATAACATTATATATGTCTGGAATGGGTTACAAAGGGCTATTTCCAAGATTTACGACTGCAGCGGACCACGTGAGAGCCATTACTTACAAATAAAAAATGGAACATTTGTCAAACTGCCTTGGAGTGGCTGGTCAACTACCTTTCCGACTTCTAAACCCTCTGGCATGCTGGGTAATGTAGTCCTCGTGGTAGGTTACTCATAACAAAATTG
Source organism: Idiotropiscis lumnitzeri (assembly GCF_059441095.1). Classification (NCBI taxonomy): domain Eukaryota; kingdom Metazoa; phylum Chordata; class Actinopteri; order Syngnathiformes; family Syngnathidae; genus Idiotropiscis; species Idiotropiscis lumnitzeri. Next base: position 19,151,072 of record NC_142393.1, read on the forward strand.
CCCCACACGCATCGGACACTCGATACAGAGGACATCACTTGCTATTCTGCGTTCGAAAAGAAGCACCTTTTCACCATTCCCGACCAGAAGACGGAATCCCACTGCGGCAAGGAAAGGTGGAATAAAGATTGAGAGAAATAACCTGACGAAGAGGCCCTATGTTCAGCTAAGTGTTGTAAGACAAGCGTCTCCTTCGGTACCGTTGCATGCAGTTTTATTTTATTCTGTACAGGTAGTTAGACATCAGTTCTGTTCGGTTTGTGCCGTTACCATAATAATGGTCAAGTTTGTTTTTATTTTATGTGTTTTATTCTGTACAGTAAGTTCGGCACATCAATTCCGTTCGACGAGGGTTGTGTCGTTACCATGACAACAGTGGTCACGCAGGTGAATATTTTCCATTGTGTCTTCAGTGGTTAAGAAGTCTCCATGTTATGTCAAAGAACAAGGTAAACGGTAACGTGATGTCATTTAATGTCATTTAGTACTATACGTTTACGAATGAGGTTTGAGGTACAAACTACGCTCACTATTAGAAAAGTTCACGTTAGCAACGCTGTCCATTATAAATCAGTAAATTTAAAAAATGACAAAAAATGTCATTTTAGCCAGATTAACCGGTCAAGACGTTTGAGTCTCTTGTCGCATTCGGTTTAAATAGTGCTTGAAGTTGGACTAGAAGTCAGGTATGACATGATACCAAACTGGACACTCTCGGCCTCCCTGCCCTCACACGCATCTGGATTAAGGACTTTCTGACCAACAGACCCCAGACTGTGTTGCTCGGCCCCTACACGTCCTCCACCCTCATGCTGAGCACCGGTTCCCCCCAAGGATGCGTGCTGAGCCCTCTCCTGTACGCCCTCTACACCTACGACTGCAGCCCGGCCCACGGCAACAACACCATCGTCAAGTTTGCTGACGACACGACAGTGGTCGGTCTGATCTCGGAAGGTGACGAGACAGCCTACAGAGAGGAGGTAAAGAGACTGACAACTTGGTGCAAGGACAACAGACTGCACCTTAACTCTGCTAAAACAAAGGAGATTGTCGTCGACTTCAGGAGGAACAAGACGCTGCCGCCCCCCCTCTGCATCGAAGGCGTGTGTGTGGAGAGGGTCCACACGTTCAAGTTCCTGGGAGTACAGATCTCCGATGACCTTTCTTGGAGTCACAACACCACAGCAGTGGTAAAGAAGGTCCGCCAACGTCTGCACTTCCTGAGGGTCCTCAGGAAATTCAACCTGGACAGGAAGCTGCTGCTGGCCTTCTACCACTCGTCCATCGAGAGCCTGCTGACGTACTGTGTCTCCACCTGGTACAGCGGCTGCACTGAGGCGGACAGAGTGAGGCTCCAGAGGACAGTCAAAACAGCGCAAAGGATTATTGGCTGCCCTCTCCCCCCACTGTCGGACATCTACACCGCCCGGTGCCTCAGAAGGGCTCTCAACATCGTCAATGACAATACCCACCCAAACTCACACCTGTTCGACCTGTTGCCCTCTGGCAGGCGCTACAGATGCATCAAATCAAGGACCAATAGACTGAGAAACAGTTTCTTTCCGAGAGCCATCTCCATACTGAACTCTCACACACACACGAGACCACCCTAACCTCGCAAAACAGCATTGTGATGTGTTTCTATATGCCCTATTCAGTACTGAATTCCATTGCACTGTCTTCTTTATTTATCTAATTTATATATTTGTCTGTATTATTGTTGTATTGCACTGGAGAGGGGAGCCCTCTAATCTCGTTGCACACTTGAGTACAATGACAATAAAGGGATTTCTATTTCTATTCTATTTCTATTTCTATACATGATACATCCTTAGTATTGTATATGATTATTTTTGTAAGCAACTCTAATTGTGTGCACTTTGAACACCACTTCACTTAAATATAGGAAATAAACTGGATTTAAAGACGGAATTTAAATACTTGTATTGGACATAAAGATTATATATAAATTAGACCTAAATGTTTGAAAATAAACCGTTCTTAATAAATGCAAATGTTGCACTTAAAGGTAAATTACAGATGAACTGAGCTAAATGAACAAAAACATTTTTTTTGTTTACATTGCCTAGTTACGCATCAAACTTGGTAAGATATTTCTTCCTAAATTAGAGAATGAATTTTATCTTGCTCACCTGCAGGCAGCCGGGTGCAAATCATCCAAGGAGTGCAGCAAGCCCACTGAGAAGCGGTGGGTGATTTATTTAATATTTTTAACGATTGACACAACACATCTCAACATGGCGACAATGTCTCCTCAGGGAAGGAAGATGTGCAGTGCGTTACAAATGTGGCCCTCTTGGCACCATACAGGATGTCTTGAGACAAAGACCAGGCTGGATTGAAGTCAAAGAGTTAGTAGTGTTCTCTTATATCATATTAAATATCATCAATGTATTTGGTATTTGTTCTGATTGGGTTCTTTTTCTGACAGTGATGGCGAATGGGACTTCCATTGGTGTGATGTTGGCTGGCTGAGGGAGAATTTTGATCATTCATACATGGAAGAACACGTGAGAATAAATCACTTTCGCAACAATTATGAGGTGAGGGCGCATCTGTCAGCTTGTTTTATAACTTGAATCCACAGGTTTCGCTAATTTTATTTTCTATTATGTTTTAGTTGACTCGTAAAGACTTCATGTTGAAAAATTTGAAAAGATTCAAGAAGCATCTTGAAAGGGAGGCCAGCTGCATGGAGGGCTCCAAATGTGATTTCTTCCCCTGCACCTTTGCACTGCCTAATGAATATCATCTCTTCGTGGAGGAGTTCAAACGAAATCCTGGCAGCACCTGGATCATGAAGCCGGTTTGCTCAAATTCATCGCAAATGCAATGGATGGATGACCGATGAATGCATGTTTTGTTTAGTATACTCTAGAATGCGAATGATCTAATTTATGAGCATTTTGTGTTTTCATAGGCAGCAAAATCTCAAGGGGCAGGCATATTCCTTTTTAAAAAACTAAAAGACATAATAAATTGGAGAAAGGTATGCCATTCTGAATAATAACAAATTGACTGATACGCATACAGCAGTACACATTACGGAAAGTACTGTGTGATGTGATGATATAACTTTGCGTTCTAGCATGATTGCACCCGCCCGGAGGAGCAAAAAGATGCAACCCAGGTGGAAAGCTATGTGGTGCAGCGTTACATTGAGAACCCCTACTTACTTGCCGGTAAATAAGCGATTCAAACATACACTTTTATCAGAAAGAAATAAAGCAACATACGTTCACTGATTCAATATGTCTCCATAGGCAGGAAGTTTGATCTGCGAGTCTATGTGATGGTCACATCGGTATGTAGATAATTTTTTTTTTTAATTCTATTTAAATTTGACATTTTACCAAGACCAACTGGATTCATACTCCGGACAAATGCTTAGATAAGCATAATTTATATTGCTTTAGTGGGAAACAATCAACTGGACATCTTGAAAATTATTCAGGAAACACAATCTTGCAACGATCATTTTGGAGTTAACTGTTAATCTAATATGTGATATTGTTGTTCAGTATTTTCCCTTGAAGGCATGGCTGTATCGAGAAGGCTTTGCTCGCCTCTCAAGCACACGCTATTCCCTTAACAGTATTGATGACAAGTGTATCCTTTTTTTCAGCATCTGGGTTGTAATTCTATTGATTAATTGAACCTATTTGACAAACATACATTACAAAAAAAAAACAAAATATAAACTGTACAATATAAATATTGTTCCATACTGACACACTGCGGCACTCCTTTCCCTTAAGGGAAAAAAATGTTGAAATATTGATGCACGCTTCGGTTTTACTTTCAATGTACTGGTAAGTTCCTCTCCATTCTCCTGAGTGCTTCTGGTACAGATGTTCATCTCACGAATGTGTCGGTTCAAAAAACAGCACCTCACTATGATCCTGAGAAGGTGGGTGATTTACAACACACAACTTTAATTTATAGTGTTATGGCTATTCCAATCTCGGTGGGAAAATGCAAACTTTGTCCCCCTTGTCTGCCCGCACAAAGGGTTGCAAATGGAAGATACAGAGGCTTCGTAGGTACCTGACTGCAAAGCACGGAAGACAGGTGGTGGAAACTCTGTTCAAAGAGATGGATAACATCTTCATCAGCAGCCTCCAAAGTGTGCAGAAGATCATTATAAATGACAAACACTGTTTTGAGCTCTATGGCTATGACATAATGTTGGATGAGAACCTCAAACCGTGTGAGTTTAAATACAAAACATGTTTCCAATGTGGATATGTAAAAAAACTAAAATCTAAAAGTTTGTTGTGTTGCACAAATGACAATGTAATGCTTCTTTAAATTATTTGCACATTGTTGTCACTTCTCATCTGCAGGTGGTTGATTGAAATAAATGCTTCTCCATCCCTTACACCCTGTAATCAAGATGATTACAAGATGAAGTACAGATTACTGGATGACACTGTGAATGTTGTTGACATGGAGGGAAGGTACATGTTCATAACATCAGAAGCATTTTTTTTTTATATTTTCTGTCGCGCAAATTGTGTGTGTTGACAAGTTATGACTGTGAGACGTCGCGGCTGCCACACTGCAGATATTAACTGTGCTGCACCTCCTCAGGTTGACTGGGAAGGAGACAAGGGTGGGTGGATATGAACTCATGTGGAACGATGGGCCTGTCTTTAGAGAGGGTGTCAACCCAGAAATATTTGAGGGTTTGAAGGCCAACACATACTTGGGTATTTACATCATTTTCAGTGTTAATACTATGCCATAGTTTGTTACGCTTTGAATTCTTGATTCATGTTCTTTTGCAGGATGTGAAAATGACTGGGAATACCGGACGCTCCAGAAAGTTTGACGTCCTTTCACTAAAGATTGTGATATGACAGAATGGGCTTCAAAGTGCCATTCATGCCTGCAAGTAGATTTACAGGTGGAAAATCACATGGTGTATGGTTCTGTTGTTCCGGTTAGTCTACATAAGTGATTTCCAACCACTGTGCTGTGGCAGGGATCATTTGGTGTGCTACGGGAATTGATCAAATTTCACCTAAATTACTTCAAGAAGGATTTAAGAACATTTGTGTTTCTTTTATTCCTGCAAGTATATCAGCTTTTTGTTCAACTAAAAAGGACCAGATTTCTCTCTTAATAAGACGTGTGAATAGATTGAAATAAGATGATCCAGTATGGACACTTTTAGTGACATTTTTGTTTGATTGTTGCTGAGAGATTTTTATTGTGTAAAACGTGTGCCTTGGTTCAATAAAGGTTGGGAAATACTGGCCTCTGGCTTTCTATCACTCAATTACTCTGCCACAACTTTCTTTGAACTATATACCAAACCTAAAATTCTGCTCAGAAGATTGCAAACAATCTATATTAAATATGGTTAAAATTCAGGATACTCCTAATTTGTATTTTGTAATAAAAAAAAAAACAATATGAGTACCGTGGTTTGCTACTTGTGTGCTCAATATTTGTCTCTGTGCTGAACACGTTTACATTCAAAAACATGTCTGCATGTTTGCATCACTACTGCAAGCTCTTGTATATGGATTTTATATTTCAGATAACACTTTCAGCAGTAAAGTCCAAACTGAATGCATATACCTTTAAAGTTATATAGCCTGACTTGTGAATGTGGTAACTCAGATTGCATGAATAAGACACAATTACAAAATGTGTTCCAAAGAATAACGAGATAGAATGTATCGTCTAATAGTATCCATATCATGGCCTATCATCTGTGTAGTTAGAACAATCTATTGGTCCACATGATTCTAAAGTGAGAAGGCACAGTAGACATAGGATTTTTTTTTTTTTTAATAAATATTTTTCATGATGTGTATGACACATGTAAACATAATAATGACAATGATGAATACAGCTGCAACACAATACGTTACATAAATATAACTATGGTGTATAAAATTTTGGAAAAATATGGATTTACATTCATAGCAAACATTACTGTCATTAATTTCGTAAGAGCTCAGCTCTATGCAAAATACAGTTCATTTTCAAAGACAACCATCCGCGCTTTAATACACAAGAAGCCCTTTTGAACAAAAATGGGAAACTATTTGCACATGTGAAACTCGCACACTTTCCGGCAGCACGCTGCAGTTTATTAATAAGCCTGCTTTACAGACAAGGATGCAATGAATACACATCACACTTCTTAAAATCAGGCACCCAAGATCAAAGTGGATGAATGAATAAATAAATTAATAAATAAATAAATATATAAAAGCACTGAAAACCAAAACATAACTACATTAAAATTGGTATCACCAATGATTTTGATCAGCGACAAAAATGTATCTTAATAGCCGGTAGCCATCACTACGGATTACATACTGTATGTTGAAAGCTGGCAACTGGTTGCCATTGTCATGCCTTTTTAGACATTAGCATAACAAGAAATTACTTTGCAGTGTACTGTAGTTTAGTTGAAATTGCATGACTTTTCTGAGGAGGAGACATAATAACCCTCCTGGACATAGTGCAACATTATAATCATTAGTTACTGTTCCATACAATGTTGTGCTTTGGAATTCTGATCGTTATATTGTTATATGGTACTTCTTGAATGTGATCTGGACAGTGGCATAGCATTATAACGCGTTAGTATTACACAGACAGCAAGCATAGGTTCAAGATCCAGTGCCAAGTGATCACAGAGTAAAGCACTATAGGCCTACTGTATACGTTACTTTGTAGCAGATTGGATATTTTTTGATTTTCCCCCACTAGAAGGCGCTTTTGAAAGAGACTGTGGCTCTTTACCTGCTCTTTTCATGACGGTCTTAGGTGCCTGACCTGATGTCGCTGTCCTCTGCCAGTCTTCTAATTTCTTTGAGGTGATGGCCCCTTTCTTAATTGCCCCTACAACATGTTTCTCAGTACCAGCTGCTTTACCCACACTGGGTTCCTTCTTAACATCGGTCTCAGAGGTGGTTCGAACTCGAGTTTTCCTCACCTGACCTCTACCATTTGGGTTTGTTCCCAATTCCTGGGGTTGTTTTCGAGCATTGCCTGCTGCATGCATATGCCTGAGATGGCTCTTGCCCACTGTCGGGCTCACTGGAATCTGGGCTCCACCCCCACCTTGCGCTCCCGGGCTTCTAACTTCCTTGGTGGCTTCTTGTGTTTCGCTGCAGCTCCTCTTCACAGGTGCTCCCGGTCGGGTTCTACGCTCCAGCAGTGGGCTGAGACGTGAGTGGCGCTGGTAGGCGTAGGCAGAACAACTTCCGTTGCACAAAGGGTAGCGAATGTGACAATGTGGGCAAAGTGGCAGGCGGGACTGTGCGGCGGCAGCAGACGCTGGTGACGGCGGATTGATGACATATGGGAAGGCTCGCTGGCTGTGCCGCGGCCCTTTTGGGGAGTTGAGTCGAGATGATGGAGCTGTATGAGGTCTAGGTGAGTGACCAGATGTGGCCTGAGGCTTCGTGTGTCTCCCAGGTGGGCGGCTGCTCTCAGCTTGAACGGTTTGAATTTGGAGCCACTCTAACTGCAGTAATCTCTCCAGGAATTTTTCCAAAGCCCCCACCGGTTTAGGCCTGGGGGCACCACGACCCTCTGTATGAAGAAACACCGCTAGCTGTCTAAGGCTCCAAGTGTTGAAAGGTGGAGGAAGAAAGTCTGGGTAACAGTGGGGAGGTGTCTCACTCTCGTCTTCATCATCTCCAGTCGCATGAGGTCCTGGGATGTCCACTGGGAAGTCATTCGCGTTAATGACCTCAGCTCGCAGATTCAGATGAGGTGGCGTACAAGGAGTACAAGGCGATGGCAGCACAGGCAGCCTCTCTGAGTCAGATAGGTCACTGGCACTGTCACTGTCATCAACCTTGTAGGGGTCCTGAAGGGACTCTGGTATAGGTGCTGGAGAATGCGTTAGCGGGTGCCCCGGCATGTGTCGTAGGCCTGATATAGGGGAGAGGGGAAGAGAGAGTGCTCGTCGGTTCTTTCCCACCCCCCCGTGATTCTGTTGTAGCTCAGTGCTGCATTGTAACATTCGTTGATGGTTTCTCCTTTCCTCATTTCTGTGCACACTCGAATGTTGGTCAAATTGAGGTCTTGCGTCTTGCACTTCGACAGGGCTGCGAGAAAGATGCAAATACGCAGAAAAGCTTGTGAGAATTCAGTGATTGACTGTACCCGAAACACAGCCTTGGGTGAGAAATCAAAGTTCTCTCAAAACATACCTGGCGAGTTTGCTTGTGTTCCGAGAGGTGCCAGATTTAAACTTGGAACGCCTTGGCTCTGAACCCTGTAAAAACAAACCTCTTTATATAATACAGTTTGTAATACTGTAAAAGCAAATTTTAGGTCCCCTAAATCCCATCCTTTATTTGAAAACAAACAAGTACTATTTATATAGCTCTTAATCACAAGAGACTGTCAAAGGGCTTGACAAGACCACAGTGGACAAGTATTAACAGTATCCCCTGATTTAAACCCCCCTAAGTGTTTTAAGTGTTTTCTATGTTAAATATTCGACGTAAATTTACCCGCTGCACTGTTCCCACGACGTTCTGGTCCTGATTTGCTCCTGGAAGGCCACTTTTCACTTGGCCGACTGCTTTCTTCATCTTCTTACCTTTCTTTAAACTGAGCAAACATAGATTGGTCACGGCCACCACCGGATACAACTCGAGTTTAGCACGGTGGATTCGATGTCCTACCTTGTGTTTGGTCCGCTATTTTCCATATTTTTGACACGGATCTTCTCTTTGGAAACGACGCGTTTCAATGTCGTGGATGCTGCGCGCTCTTGTATGATGGGCCCCATGTTGTAGTATTGCAGCGGTGATGGTCATTTGAGTCTGCCAAGTGAATTAACAATCTAGCGAAAAAACCAAATGGTCTATCGGTTAAGATGTTCAACTGAAGGAATAAGGATGCTAACACCCGTTTCTGGAAAGGTACTGCAGTGCATCATGCGTCAGTGTGGACTGCTGCCGCTGCGGAACGCGTTGCTAAAGACTTCCCAATCATTTTAGTATCTTCTCTGCGGCAACACATCAGCTTCAATTCCATCGAAGCATTGGCACAACATACGTGCCTGCCTTTTGTACGTCTTCACTATCGCCATTATTAAAATGTATAAATTAAAAAATAATAATAAAACACAGTCATACGGGTAATTCCCTTTGTTGGCTCGCCTTCCCAGTGCGACAGGTTTGTTTACCTGCCACTGACTGGCTCGCTGCTAGCCGTGACGTAAATTATCAGGTGCATTCTGGGACTTGTAGTTTAAGAGTTCAGACGTGGGTTTTAAATAAAATAATACCACCCTGTTAGTTAACGCATTTCGCTGTTAATAAACAACGGTAGTGTATCTCTGGAGAGGATGAAGACAGATGTCTGAAAACACGATGTATTTGTCTTAAACACGGGTCACTTAAATTAAGATCACTCAATCTCCCATAAAACATCGGTTCAAGTGCAGCTTCCGAAAACGTTGTACGCGTAATAACTGATCGTTATCGAAAGAAGCGCAGTAATGCCTTTCTTTTGTTTGAGTTTTATGGATTAAAATTATAGACGAAGTCGTATTATTGCCACCGAGATTATCATACGGAAATGGAAGGTCAAGTCGACGCTGCAGCCTGAAACACAGGTCTACGATTTTTATATGGTGAGATAAAGTTTACTTCTCTTTTGAATGATGATAGGTATGCACAACTTCAACATGCGTTTACATGCACCCTCGCACGTACGACCCGAATACACACGCCCACTAGTTATTTCCTGCTTTTGTTGCTGTCACATGTACATCGGTACTTATACTATTTTCCATCAACTTTGGACCACCTCTGTGCATTCCGGGAGAAAGTTTGGTAGACACTTAACACTGAAGAACATTCTCATGTTGAATGTGTATTAAAACCGATAAAGTGTGCGAATTAACATCCATCCACCCATTTTCTGTACTCCTAATTCTATATTCAATATCCCAGCTGACATAGAACGAGAGGCGGGGTACGTTCTGCTCGTCACTTAAGGATACATAGACGAACAACGTTCAAACACTCACGCGTTTACACTGATGGCCAATTTTGACTTTCCAAGATTTATTCCTTCAAATAGCAAACATCTACACACAAACAATGTAAGGACACAGGCAAACGAGTATTACAACATTATGTGTGTCATTCATTTTCCTATAATGGGAAAACGTATTTGTTGGTTTGTTTTTTATTATTAAGCTCGACTGCTACTGTCACCTTCTAGTCTTCTATTTGTGTTGTCCACGCATGCATGGCACCACACTGCCCCTAAGAGGCCGAAGCACGGATACAGCAGAAACAACCAGAGTCAGACAAAATAATGTATTCACCCATCAGTAAAATGAAAACCTTCATGAATATTTAATTTTATATCTATAGGGCAGCTTTGGCCTCTACAGTTACAATAGGTGCTCAAAGTGGTGACCCTTAGCTTCCAGACATTTGTGTATCACAGAAAAGTGCCAACAATGGTGGCCCTTATACACAAAATTTAAAATGCATGTGCAGCAATCCCATTGGACACTTTGGTCAACGTTACCCAAGCAATAGTTAGTTTGCTGTAGGTTACACGTAAATTGTAAATGTCGGGAAGAGGATGGGCATTACATGGAGCACCTCTTGGAATTGTTGAGGCCAAAAGTGACTTGTATTATTCTTGTGAGGTCTGAATTCTTCTTCTTTGCTTTCGGCTTTTCCCTCATTTGTTATTAAACTATTTCCCTTTAATGGTGTGTGTATACAAGATTTTGGTACTGTATACAGTTGTTGTTAGCCCTTCTCTATGGCAACCAATTGTAACAGGTGGAAAAAAGAAGCTCTCTAATGCTGCATTGGAGGAAGATCGGAATTCTCTTACTAGACTGACTAGGAATGACTGACTCGACCCGGCCATCATCCCAATACCCACACTTGCACCCCTGTACCCCTCAATTGCGTGTCCCGTCGATGCTAGGAGTGTGTAGGGTGTCCTAATTTTCAGAAGTGTCCAGTTGCACTGCCCCTTTTGCGTTCTTTCTCAAAACTCTGGCTGAGCCCGCATCCATGATTCCTCAGATGAAACATATTAACCAGCATTCATTGCAGATTTCACCCAAATAACGGGAAACTCACGACATTTGGTGGAATTCCTGTGCTTGTGCTGAAAAAAAAGTGTACATATCGAATTATTACATAAAGCTGCACTTGGTGTATTTAGGCCATAAAAAAAATTATTGGGTGTTTTTAGGCCCACAAAAAAGTGCTTCAATTTAACGGTCAATGGGCTTTACGACCCCTTCATCCTATATATCAATACAGCATAGTCAAATGATTTCCAACATTCTTTGCAGGTGAGCAGGGGCACCAGTTATCTGGCACCATGGACAGAGGATGGTTTATTGGAAAAGAGAAGATTTTGCCTACAACATCTGACGAGGAGACGCATTTGTCTTGCGTTGGTAGATTATTTTCAAAGCCCGGTATGGCCCTCAATCTGAATGGCATGTTGCGGCAAGTAAAAAGTGACGTGGATTTGAGGCCGATTCCCATCCGGCCGCCACGTCCTAGAGTGTCAACGCCAAGCACTCGGGACGTCCACACTCTCTCGTGTGAACCCATCCCAAAATCCATCATCCAACAACGTTCACTGTCTCTGCCGCCTACCACAAAAAAGACAAGGAAATGCAGACATGTTGGCGTGCGATTTATTGACTCCCTGGGCCTTGACCTGGAGGATATCAAGTTTTTCAAATCCGGAGATGAACCATCCGTACCACATCATGTCAGCTTTAGATTGCTGATGGCTGCAGAGTTGGCCGATGGAAACCATTTGGAGATATCCTTGCCTTATTTACAACCACTTTTTGAGCAACAGATCTGCGATCATCCAGGATTTTTGCATCGTCTCTACAAGCACAAAGTGTGCCTCGAGAGAATCCTGTGTTTTGAATTCGGTGTCATCGGAATTGCCCAAGTGCTCAATCTGGATTATGAGAAAGATGTAACCGCTCGCTATTCATTTACAGACTGGAAGAGCTGTGCAGAAGCTAAGGCTTCATGGGTCTCTACTAGCTCAAAGATCCTTGAAGGAGGAGGTCAACTGACTTGTGATATGTTCCGTTTCCACTTGCCTGTCCCTCCATTCCTGCAGCCTGGGGCAGTGTTAGAATTTGCCATCAAGTACAAGGTTTGTGGAGCAGAATACTGGGACAATAATTCTGGAGAAAATTACAAGTTAGTTTGCCATAATTATAAGCACACTGTGCCCAAAGAATGTGAGGATAGTATGGTTCACTTTTTTTAGAATGGTGATTTAAGGCACAACATATTGAAAGCACACTTATTGAAAATGAATTTACCTCCTTGTGACTTGTCACCTTTTATTAATAAATAAAATAAATACATAAATCAAAATAAAACAACACTAATCTTTTTTTTTACCCATACTAACGAACTCACACTAAGAGTAAATGCATTAATATCTGTCATCAGTTTCCTGAATAACTTTTGTGTCTTTATATATTGCAGCACTTGATTTGCACAAGAAAGCGCATGAAAGTTTGGCCTTGCATTGAGGTTCATAAAATATTCCATAATGTCAATATTTACTTAAAATTATAGCACTTTTTTTCTGGCCGTGTGTTCAACTGTTTAAAAAATATCTCAGAGGAAAAGCATATGTTCCACAAATCTTCGCAAAGCCTAATATGTATGTTTTGGGGGATGTGTGGACAATAAGAAAATGTACATATTTTGTCATGTGTTATTATCAACCAAAAATAATGTCTATTTTGTGTAATAAAAATGTGACCAAATTCTACTGTGTCTTGCTTTTCAGCAATAGAAGTAGTACTAATACTTTTTACTGTACAGATTCAGTCACTGCAGTGACGTTCATAACTGGTGAGGCACTACTCTGCAGACCCAGCTGCAGAAAGGAATTGCAAGGGGGCACACTTCAACTTCAATTTGATGTGCTTCAGGATGAATAGTGGCACGACAAGTGCAACAGTGCTCAGGAATATTTTCTGTCACTCAAAGTGGTAGTTCATCCTAATATCTAAACGACACAAAAAAAACTGGTATAGTTCTGAGTGCATTTAGCCAACTCAAAGTTATGTTTGAGAGAAACATGCAACGATAAATATGAGCACTAACGTCATGTTGAGCAGAGAAGTAAAGCATTCATGCTTAGAGAGGTAACTAGAGCAGCGAAAGAGCACAAAGGAGCAGCAAAATGCCGTGTTACCCATCTATCTTCCTACTGAATGTGCTCCACGTGCCCCCGAGCGGCTGTAGCCAACCCTCTTCTCCTTGCATGAATGCTTATATCAGCGTTCAGCTTGACATCAGTGCTCATAAGTGGGGGATGGCAGCACAAGTTTGTCCTGCTTGCTCTCATTCGTGCAGTCATCACATCTTGTTGTCCTGTGTTTTTGGAAAATAAACAATTAAATCCGAATGTCCATTGAGGCTGGCTCGAGAAAGGCATGTATGATGGGGCAACCACAAATCTTGGGGGTCAATTGCCCATGCCTAGATCCTGATGTCCATGATAAATTAGAAATGGAGCCGCTCGTCATTTCTGTAAACAACCATGTCCGATTGAATGACTCTGTGACAGGACCCATCCATCTGCGATCTGCAATATTATTTGATTATGCAATTTTTGCACCATTTTATCGACCATATCTTACGGTCTCAAACATTCGAAAACCAGTAAGTGAAGGAAATGTTTACTGGAAAACATCCCCAAACAGCTTCCAATCCAGTGCGGGCAAGCTGACTCTCACTGCAGGCATGGACCCCCAATGCCCACCCATGATGCCAGGTCTGCTTTTCTGGAGTCTCATATAAAAATATGAACCCAAAATACGTTGGCCTATATTTCAATGTTGACCTTTGTTGGAACATGTTTTAAATAAGGCCTAAAATAATTAATGATACTGAGATATAGCCTACGCTGAATGGACAATGCAAATAACACAGTTCATTCTTTGAGAGGCTCTTGTTACTTAAAAAAGGTATCCTGGCATAAAACACACTGTTAGCAATGTTTCCAGTGAAAACTGGACAAAAGTTGTCAGTTATCGGGGCACCATAAATTGATATAATAAAACAAGGTGCCAATTGCTGTCCATTCATATATATCTATCTATAAGTCTGTGGTTCTTCCATCATTCATTTCACATCGCAGCCTATATGTTCTTAAAGCAGTGCTTCCTAATCAGGGGTACATGTATCCCAAGAGGTTCATGAGTCCATTGCAGGGAGTACGTGGAAACATTTAAACATGTATTTTCATGGTCAATAATGTCAAAATCGCAACCGCTGTGTGTCACATTCGAATGTCTCATTGAAGCTCAGATGACTGATGAAATGAAAGAAAAATATGAATATTATTTTAAAGAGTTTTGTTCCTGGTGTTTCAAGTTGAAATGCCCGTTTAAACGCAGACTTTAAAGGAGCTCAGGTTTTTGGTGGTAAATGTTAAGATTTTTAAAAATCTGATTTATTTTCAAAATATTATATTATACATATAATTATTTATTCTTTTCGTTATTTTAATTTTTTAATATAATGCCCAATAAATAAATGCTCAAATTAATGAAACAAAATGATTTTCATTTGCAAAATCAGTTGCTTCGCATTTTTATTTATTTTTTTATTATTGTCTACTTTTGGAGAATCATTCACACGTATGAGTGAGATGTTACGCATGGTATCAAATAAAGGTTTGGGGTAAACAAGAAAAAAGTTTGGGAACTAACTCCTCTTAAACCAATCAGCAGCTTGTGCTTGAACTGTTTTCATTTGTACGGCCTGACGCACTGGCGTATCGAGGACTGAAAGTGCCAAAATTAAATAATTTGAATACATCTTGTCCTTCATACGGAACGGCACATTTCAACACTGCTCTGAGTTTCGGAATGGTAGGCGAGAACCACTGCGCGCTCGAATCGCATTTGCGTATATGCTCATTTGCTCACCCACCCAACATCGAACAAGTACCCGGATGCTGGACCTTCCGTTTTTTTTTGTCAACAGCATTTGGCGCCTAGAGATGGTACCCAGATCCGAGGAGTAAGAAACTTGCTTTTAAGACACCTTAAGATATAGCTCGCGGTCGTCGTTTTAACGTCAGCGTAACTTCACTGATATTGTAAGGTTATTTTGCTTGCTTTAAATGTGAAGCCTTTTGACGACTGCGTATCATGCTGAACATGCTAAGAGATTTTTAGGCTAGCTAGCCTAAATTATTGCTGAATGCCAATGTAACCGACAAAGGGTCAATTACATTGACATTTTGTTACGTTTTCCTTATACATTAACAGTCCCCGGAAAATAAAATAAAATAAAAAACGATTTACAGTAATTAGTTTCCGCGGCAGATCGTATATCGTCCACATTCACTGCCTCACTCACTGCCTCACTCACTCACTCACTCACTCACTCACTCACTCACTCACTCACTCACTCACTCACTCACTCACTCACTTACTCACTTACTCACTCACTCACTCACACACACGCATAGCACAATTTACAGCAAATTCACGAGATTTGGCTTTTGGGTGACATTTCAGGACGAACCTAAAATGCACTACAACCTTTACAGGTGAACTTGATTTGACAGCTAAACTTGGATGTTTTGAAGTCAAGTAGCGTCACTGTCTGTGCATGTGCCCCCCTTCCTCCAGCTGTTTTGAAGATAAAACCAAATTCCACTGAAGCAAGAAGAATGGCCTCTGAGGTACAGTATAACATGTCATATTGTGCAATGTAGTTTCCAAACATGTATTCAGCCAAGGCATGCTCACAGCACAACTTCATAAAAATGCAACAAAAAGTGAACACACTAGGGATTTACGAATGCAATTTGCTTTGTGACTGCATGTTTCATGACCATTTTACCACATTACAATAAATGGAAATGCCATAATCTGTTTCAGCTAACCAAAACGTCAAACAAAATATATTGTAATGCACATTGGAATTGTACTTGACTGGGTTAAAACATACAGTAATGGCATAATTAAATAAAATTACAGAATTGCAGTTCGTGCATCTCTGTAATTCAATGATCATTGCGCCGTTTCTTTTGTTGAATGTGTCTTCGCTACCAGGCTTCAGAATAGTACACACGGACATAGTGCATACCTAAGAAGATATGCTCAAGTAACACAGAAGAAGGCTGTCTCAACTAAGTTGCAACAATTTTAGTCATTTTACGTAGAGGCTAAATAATTTATGCCAGTGGCCATTGTTGTTTATGCTGTCTTTGTCTGTATTGCTTCTGATTGTGAGAAAATATAAGTTGTTTCATGGCTCAAAATACCTTTTTTTCTTTGAGGAGCATTTTTGCTAATCAGTAACTTTACCTAGAAGCAATTTAGTAATATTGTATTGCAGATTTTTTGCAGGTAAATCCAGAGAAGTTAAAGCAAGGATTTTATTAAACAATAAACATACGACACAATATCAGAGGAATTGGAGAGATGCAGCTATTGAATATTTTAATATTAATGAGTAATCAAATATTTGGATAAAATGATTTTTTTTAAATTAAAAAGCAATTGCAGAGAAAATTAAACATTTACTTAATAACGAATGGCCAATTGATTTCCTTCTTTAATATAATCAACAGATTATTTTTCTTAAATAGTTCAATAGCTTATATATTGTTTTTATTTATTTATTATTTTGCAATGGCGCGTATTGTGTGCCCGAAATGTTTGTTATCAAGCTAAACTACTACACAGCTAAAAATGTAATGAAGCAATGCTGGAAACTTAATGACAACAATAGGAACATTTGTATTTGCAGTTGGAGAAAGCAATCACTGATGCATTGAAGAGCAGAAACGTTACTGCTCTGAGAGGATTCCTGCGAAACAACACAAATGAAGCTCTCAAATGTACCACGCATTTTCTCAAGAAATTGGATGATCTTATCACTTGGGTCAGATAGTTTACATTGTGGTTGCTGTTGTCCATGTTCGGGATTGGACATTCAGTGAAACCATATGTATTTTTTTTTTTTTTTGACAGAGCTTGGATCAAAAAGATTTCAATGCTGCCTGTGTAGCTTTCGGAGTCCTCCATAATTGTGGGAAGAACCTGAAATTTCCCATGGACACTCAGGGAATTGCAGGAATAATAGATCAAGGCTTGATCCAGAAGATAAGTATATTAACTATAAACACATGCAGTAAGTAGAGGAATACATCAGAAGAAAAACAATTGTTCATGAATCATATTTTTGTCCACATGTTTCAGTGGTTTAACAAATGCAAGCAACTGTGGATTCAGCACGGACCACAGTGGGATAAATCTTTGTCCACACTGTCAGAAGACTTCTTTGATGCTGTAACGGTGAGATAATGTCTGAAAGAACAGCACTTTGTACTTCAAAATATTCGAGTGCATACAATTAAGTGATTGACTTGCTTCTATGACAGATGATCCATAAAGCATCCAAAGAAGGTATGCTTTTTAATGCCTTTGTTTTCATTCTTCACATTAATATGATTGTAGTCTGGAATCAATTTGTGAGAGACATTGGTGGGGAATGTGAACCTCACACTAGACTGCTGATCATATGAATAACGTCAGAATATTTTTTTCTGTGCATAGAATAAGCAATATAAAAACTCATATCCATAAGAGATATAAGATTTAGTTCGCAGTTTTAGCAATTCTGTTATGAAATTTGAGTGGGTGTGATATATTTACAGCAATGGTGGGAATCCAATCCTTCATGTATTCTGTTGGCCAGCTGGTAAACGATCCCAGAGTTTGCATCACCATCAGAAAAGAGGTTTGACCTGCCAATTTCGAAGAGCATTACCTTTTGCCTCATTGCATACTCTTGAATCTAATAATGTCCACACAGGCAATCTATGCGTTGAACATAATTCTGAAAAAAGTCACAGTGTCACCAGAGAAAGAAAGGATCTTGGCCTCACAGGAGGCCTCGGAAATGATGTACGTCAAAATCATTTACAATTGTTTTTACAGTTAGTAAAATTACAGTTATTTAATCCAGTTAACCCTGCTTGCTCATCATCATTCCACAGGATGAACCTGGCTGGTCAGATCATGCAGTGTGGGGGTAATCATTGTTTAACAACAAAACAACATATTCCTGTTATTTTCATACATATTTATGTATGTGTATAACAAAATCTGTGTCAGATTACGATTTACAGGTTGCTCTAGTTGAGGTATTATTCCGAATCACCACTCCTGACCAGAGAAAGAACCTGACGCCTCTTTGGTTCAGCATGGCTCCAGTAGCCTGTGCCTTTGGCCAAATCCAGCCTTCGGAGTTTGAGGCGGTAAGGCATTCATTATGTTTATTTCCCAACCTTTATTGAGCCAAGGCCCATGTTTTATGTAAGATAAATAAAATGTCACAAAAAGTGGACAAGCATGTTCATGTGCCACTGAGTGGAAGAGCGTTTAATTGTACTGCCACTACAGTATAGAAATATGGACAAAAGCATAGGGTTGAACAAAGATGACATTATTTTTAGACCAAGTAAGTGAATTTCTATGTTTTCCTGTGGCACACGATCTCTAAAAACATACAAATGTGCCATGGCACACTGGTTGGGACGCTCTGTATCATGTCGTTATGGCACTAACAGAAATGCATTGTATTTGGAATGACACTTTTCATACCAACGTGTCTAATTTTAGGATTGTCGCACATTTCTGATCTTCGTGAATGGATTACAGGGAGACCGTAGAAGGTACACCCATGAAATAAAATTTCCATCATGTGTTTTCACAATTACTGTCTTAAAAATGTTAAATTCAAGAGGGTTATTTTTATCCTTAGCTGTTTTTTAACACCCCCCACCCCAAAAAACAAACACTGATAAACCGTTTCTCAAATCAAATTGCCTAAAAGGTTTTTCTTAAATCTGATCTTTTTATCTACTCGTTGACATTTCAAATCCAAATGTGAATTCTTGAGCCATGTTTTTTTTTTTCCTTTATATTTTAACTGTGCTTATTTGGGTGGAGGAGGAGTGGATGTTAAAAAGGAGGGAGAGGATGGTGGGCAAGGATGGAAGACAGGGAAGTTTTATTGCATGAATTTACATTTAAGAATTGTATCTTAAACTTTGGATTGCACACGTTGTATGATATGGTGCTGTATGAATAAAGATGAGTTGTGTGGTAATGTGAACGGAAAGTGTCCGTCATGTGACACGAATGCGCATATAGCATGACGTCAAGTAGCACCGTCTTTACTGAAGTAAATATGATCCAGCGTTTAGTGGCTCATTTTATTTCATTTCGACAGACAAGCGAGGTGGGAGGTGGTAGAAATATTTTGGGGATATGAGGCGACGCTCCTCAATCTCATTTCATAGAGATGTCTACTAAATATGATGTCAAATGGATGAACTACTTTTACTTCGAACGATAAACCGCGATATAGTGAGGGTTCACTATGTTCATCTTTTCATTTACGCCTAGCTTGAACAGCGATGCATGTTACTGCAATTATGTTGTGTTTATTTCACTTAAAAATGTGCTTTTTGCTCCAGAGTAAAGTCGTACCCATGTTTAGAGGCATATCTGGACAATTTCAAGGTCAGTCCCTTTGGTTCTCTGTCTTGATTAAGCACATTGTAACAATAAAAAACAGTGGTTCAAAAAAAAAAAAATTGGTCTGTTTGATGTTCTGGAATGCTGGTTGTGTTTACTTGTGTTTAATCCAATTGATCTATGCGATTATTGCTCATGTTGTCAGCTTTTGAAACCTGCTGATAACAAGCTTGACAAATTCTGGATTGACTTCAACCTCGACAGCCAAAGCATCTCTTTTTATTTCGCCTTTGCTGATGAAAAGTCTCCGGTATATCAAGATTTATAGTCAATGTAAATTTTGTTTTATTTATAATGTATATGTACATCTAAATGATTGACCATTGTCACCCCCTTGATGTAGACAGGTCTGTGGGATTCAATCTGTATCCCTGAGAATGAAGTCCTCACCTACAGTGTTACAGGTACATTATCCTCTGGGCCTGCTGCCCTTTTTCCACCAACAATTGTAGCGGAACTGGCTACAATGCCACTGCAGCCCACTTGCTCTGGATACACCTTTTCATTCAGGTCCCAGTGCTGCTTTAGCTTTGATTGACACAGCCTTTTTTTTTTTTTTTTAAAAAGACTCAAAGATTCTTTCCTGCCAAGAAACTGTCAGCTCAACAATGGAGACACGATGGTCGGATATGGATCTAAAGACCTGAAGGGCTTTAAAAATTCTTCCTAATGTCATCTGCCGTACACTAAAATCCCGAAAACTTTTTATGTATAAAAACATCCAGATGTATGAATCTTTGCATTCCTGTAAATCCAAGCACATTTCCCTTGTGCATCCCAATCAGGGTGGAATTGGTCGCACATGTTGAGAGTACCTGACTACCACATCCACAACCACATTTTAAATACATAAATCATAAATGGGCCCCGATCCTTTGAGTCCCTTATTTGCATGATCCTCAAATTCAAACTAAATTTAAAAGAAATGTGGATAAATGAAGCTCTGAGCGCTGTACATGCAATTTGAGCATCTGCGCTCCCGGGTTGTTTCATTTGTTCCGTGAGTGTAAACTCAGGCATTTCCGAAATGTGATATGTACCTTGTGGTGTACCACTAATTAACATTTGATTTGTTGTGTATATGTGTTTATTTCCTCCAGAGAAAGGAACGAAACAAATTTTACAGTTAAAGCTGTCTGAAGTGGTCATAGTGGGTAGTTTAAAAGCATCGAGGCTCACCATCAGCTTCTGCTCCACCATGGACATCCTTCAGGCTGTTTGTTCCGTCTATGGACAAGAAAAGAACAAAGTAAAGCAAATATACACATTTATAAGCACACTTTTAAAAAAGTGTATTTCTGATAAGTAGAAAAAAATATTACAAGTAATGGCCACCAGTAGAAAAAAAATGCAATAACGTTTTAATTATTATTATAATTTTATTTACCTAATTGCTGTAATGTAGCAGATTAGCGCTTCATAAAATAGATATTTAAGAACATTTAGGGAATTGCTTTAACGAGTCGTCATCTTTCCCAGCAGAGCACAGTGGGAAAGACATCCGCTGTAAACATGACACTTAAGCTTCTCATTGAAGAGGACAAATCCCAGGTAAAGTGCAGTCATTACAGCCAGAAATGTGGTGTTCGGAACTTCCAGTAATTTATTATCCAAACCGCTTATTTAAAAACAAACAAAACAAAGGTTCAAATCATGCAAAAAATACTTGGTAGATAATTGCGATACGTTTGACAACACCCTGCTTCCAATGGCTCTGGTTATGGGATGCGTTACTGCGCATGCTAGTATTGAGTAAATTAAGTGAATAAAGCAAGTGATCAAATAAGGATTTCCTGGACTGTGTATGGCAGAATAATTTAGACTGAAAGTTGGTGTGTTGTCACTCTCCGGCAGAATTTTGTCCCAGAGAGTCAGGTGTCCCTTGGTGACGGTGACAAGAACACTGCCTCATGTCTTGGAACTGCACGGCCGACATCTTTCCAAGTGACGTTTTGTACTTCACAGAGTTTTGTAATTTTTATGAATTCATTCTCAGTCTTAGTTATTTTCTTTGCAGACCCCAGCCAATGGGTTGCTTTCTGGATTGACCACCTTCAGCAACAGCAGTTCAAGAGGGGGCATACATAAAACAAGTATGTGACAAAAGAATGTCGGAGCCATCTTGATGAGTATAAAGTGCCTGAAAAACACCCTCATCATTACACAGAGCCACACTCCCACAACTACAATCGCTTCCTATGTCTGTCCGTAATATTAGATGTACCAAGACAATTTAGCCAGTTCAGCAATTTTGGGTAACTATTGTGTAATACTATTCTATTCACATTAGACACAAATTCACAACAATAACAGTAGAAATATTGCAAAATGAACATTTCCCTTCCTATGTCAAACAAAACTGAGCAATATTGTTGCAAAAGTAGATTGTTGTATTTTTCATAAATTGGTTGTGCCCTTTGTTTGCAAGACACTGTTTAATGTTGTGCTCTACTGTGTTGTCATATTGGAACATTTATTACCTGGGCACTGAGCACTCCCCAAAAATATTTATTCTTTTCACTTGAACAGCTTCACAAGCTTAATACAAAGATATTCAGTTGAAAACCTGGTACAAATGACCCATTGTACGTTGAAAATGGACTGCATGGAGAACAATTTGAATGTTATTTTTAAGCAACTTATTCGTTTTTCGTTCATGCATGACATCTGCGATCGGTGCCGGGGATTTACTTCAAGCACACAACATGCGTTATCGTGGGGAGGAAGAGTTTTTTTAAGACAAGCAATTCATTCGGTTATGTGGAAAACACAATCTATTAACATGAACATTTTAATAAAAAAAAAAAAAAAGACAAAATTGGCCATGTTTTTTTCACAGGACACTGTCATTATGCTATAAGATATATTAATATTAAGCGAGTTGTTGTTCGGAGTTGTTCTGATATCAATGTTGTTGTTTTATGTTTTAGAATCAGTTTTTATTCTTTAGCCTTTCAAACTTAGGAGTTTTTTTTACCATTTGACATTTTTTCCCATTTACATTTCATGTTTCCTCATTTTATGTTTTTTCATATTTCATCCTTTTAAAAATGTTTTTTGTTTCCTAAGATATTTTAATCATGCTTTTTATTTGGGTGCAAGGCGATTTCCAAATACACACGTCACATGCTCGGCCCACTACATAATCAGCAAAGGGAGATCTTGCAGTTTACCTCAATAAACGCAAGTTCATTGCACGGAACGAAGCAAATCTCTGCTTCCACATTGTCAAGGATTGTGTGCACTTCGACCGTCTTATTCGGTATGATGGGAGCTGCTTTGATTAGGCGGGATTTGGTTCCGTTCCATCCCACAATGACATACAACAGCACAAGCGCCCACTTCCACCTGTGCAGGTCTAGAAAAATAGCAAAAGAAAGTAAACTCAAACCATGCTCACAGTTAGGCTACACTATGCTCTAGATATGCTCTGAGCACAAAAATATGGCCCTAGGTCTTTAAAAAGGTGTTGTTCATTCTGTATTCAGTCAGGAAATAATACTCTTAACTGCTACTTACTATGTCCTACGGCTGTATGTTTAGACAGTTCAGCCGAGAACAAAGGGAAACCATCTTTGGAGGTGTTTTGTACTTCTGATAGAAAGAAGAATGCTCTTTTGCCAGAAAAAAAGACCATTGATGAACCCTTCAAATATGTCAGGACAAAGCAGGTATGGTTTTACCAGGTACTGTTTATAGTGTATATTTATGGTATTTTGAGTGGTCATGTATACATGCCACACTATTTTACATGTACAGTTGAATAAATGTTATTTAAACTCAATTTTACGTTTATAATATTAACTATATCGTGAAAATTTCCACTTAATCTAATACACGATAATATAGCCTTTGAGGTTGATTTTAAATTAATTTATTTTGATATTACTGCCTTGTTGTCAACTATAATTAAAATTCCAAAACTATCATAATCCTGGTTTACACTGCAGAGTATGTTACTGAACTGTTACAAAAAAAAAACCTTTGCAGATTCACACATCAATAGGAATGAGGCCAATGTTTGGCATTAACGAAGCGCATTTCATGTGTTTGAAGATATTAATATAGCAAACGAAATACACAGTTATTTTTATCTTCCAATTCATCACCTCAACAACTTCAAGTTTCCTCAGTACAATGTAGTACTTCACAATCAATTTTTACCATGATAAAAAAAAAAAAGTATATAAATAAAATCATACACACCAGATATTCTAATGCAGAAATTCATGGATACATTTTGATTCACATTTGTCTCTGAATATGTTTAGTTTTAGTCTGTTCAATAATAGTTATAGTTAATTTAATAGTTAATAGTTTGGCCCACAACTGAAGGTATGCTTTGAATTTTGCCTTTCTGCGTGATTGAGTATGACACCCCTGCAATGGGGAATGCTTTGTTTGCGTGTCCTACAGAACATCCCAGTAGTAAGAGAACCAAAAAGAATGTTGACAAAACAGGGGACAGACGAGTCTCAGGGTAGGTAATTGCCACGCTGGTCAGTCCCCCCAATTTTTTTTTATGCATAACAGAAACATCCCTCTCTCACTCACACTTGCAGAGGATTCTTTTGTGCCTGACACCCAGCCTTTAAACGAGAAACACACGTAAGCACAACAATAAAGCTCCATAGCTCATTGCCCATTTTTATATGTTTACAGTATTACCTGTGTGTCTGATAATTCCTCTATGTTCACCTTGTAGGTCTCACAGGATCAAACAGTCACTTTCGGAAATAGGAAAAAGACCAACACAAAAAAAAAATCCTCTGCCAAATTCTGGTAAGCAATGTGCACACACAGTATCATCCAATAATGTAGCAATGTGACATGTGGCTGCCATCCTGGTGGAATTTTCTGAAAAATAATATTAAAAGTTGGAATGAGCCCTTCACACGAATCTAAAATCCTTTGTAACGCATATATTCAGGAAAAAACAATTCTCACTAATAGTATTCCATTTGCACTGTTTAAAGGCAAAGTAAAAAATGATTTGCATTAATATGTTCCTTCACTAGTCTAAACATGGCATTTTTAGCCATCTGAGGGGTGGGGGGCTGTGAATTTAGTCACTTCAGCTGTTTTCTAAAGATGAGCCTTGATTGGTCGTTAGCTGAGCCCTGAGCAACTGTGATGTCATTTTCAGTCGACAGCAAGTGGCAAAATGGCCGCCACCTGAGATGGCTAAAAACGGGTGGATTTTACTGCTTGACTCATATACCACAAACACAATATTAATCATCCAAAATGCCAGTGTTTGACTAGTCGGGCTGCGTAGAACATATTCTTTGTAAATAAATGTATTAGGTTGACTTCCCCTTTATATAAGTTTTTTGTACATGAGATGCAGTTAAAACCGTCTCTGTATTTTTGAGGGGTGGACTTGGAGAACACCTTAGAATTTTGGCTCACATTTCTTATTTGTGTATATTTTTAACTGAAGCTTGTCAGCTAATGGAAGAAGGTGTTCCCCGAGTAGCGGACAAAATGAAAGGATTGATTGTACTGTAACTGGACATTCATACGACAATGCCGAAGATGGCGATCGTGCTGTTTTGACCGAAGCATAAACTAAAATTAACTAAGAATTAGGTCCTTTAAATGAGCATTTATAAGAAATAGTCAAAATCCAATTCAGCGTAGCCAATTATTTTAATTTGTGCATTTTTGTAGAAATAACTTCAGAAATAATTTGTTACGTTTGTTGTTTTATTGTAGTTTGAACTTGTTTTTTGGTCAGGTTATTTGCAGCATTCACATAAAAGTGTTCCCACAAAAGGGCAATGTTCAAATGTTGCAAAGAAGCAAGACCGCACCTTATCGGCCCAGAACGTTCCAGGCTTGAATAGAAGAAAACAGCTCCCGAAAAAACCTACTCGGCTCCTGCAACAGGTAATCACTGAAAGAAACAAGTGTTTGTGTGGAATAAAGGTTCCACAGCTTTGATATTGACGTCTGATCAACAGAGCTCTAAAGAAACCATTGCTGGGGGCTCAGATGATTTGGAGCTGCATATTCCCAAAAAGCTAAAAGCTCACGGAAAACAACTTAACAAAACAATAATCAGAGGCAGGCAATCATTGGTGGCAGCTACAACTGAGGCATCTACAACCAACCAGGAAAGGAATGTAAATGATAAGGTATTATATTATTGTTTTGTGTATTTCATTAAAATAATTATTTGTAGTGCATTTTCATACAGTCATAATGTTGAATCTGCCCCTTGTAACGCTTTTGCTAAGTCCAATGCCTGAACACAAACACTTGATGGCTTAAAAAAGCATATATTCTGTTCACAGGAGTTGGTATTGAGCATTTAAAAGTACACCATTCTAATGTTGAAGTACGTTGGTCCAAACAAATTTTATACATGTGTGGAGGCCACAGCAATCTTGTGTCCGGGTTTAAGTTTTATATGCCATCGAGATCAGCTGTCGCAGATAAATGAAATCTTGTGGTATGATACCTTTTTTATTGATCTAGAAAGCTACGGAAGCTGTGGGCAACATGGTGAAACTCATCTCAAGCTATTATACCAAGAACAAGCAATCCAAAGAAAAATTTGGAATTATACCTCAGCGCTCGATTACACCCAACGTCAGCAGGTACCCACACCAATTTCCATTCCACTAATCTGTGTTGTTTTGCAAGAACTTAACATACAGCTATATCCTTATAATTTGTCTTTTTTTAACCTTTGTTTTTGACCTCTTCATATCAGATTACTTTCTACTGGTAAAGTAAGTAACCACTATTTTAAATGTTTTATCGCTCAGTAGTCTTGATATCCCCTGATTTGCTAAAGATTATTTTTACTTGCCATAGAAAAATGCACACGCAATAGATGTAACCAAATCCCACTGTACGATCACATCAAGTTCTGCGAACAAAAGGTGATAACATTCAAAAGAAAGAGTTGGCATTTTGGGTTTACTGGTGGATTTGAATACTTTTCTTTGTTGTACAGAAAAGACGTTTTTGAATTTTGCATTGATGAACCATCCAGCATCGAGGTAAATACTGTCTTTTTCTAGCTTTTGATATCTGAATGCAACATTATAGGCTTTTAAGCAGTGTTTGCCTCATTATTTTTGTTTAGGGAAAGCACAATACATTTCTTGGCAAATCTGCCACAACACGCAAGTATGTCTAAATGTTGGCCGGATGTTTTTTGTTGAATAGAACAGGGAATGGAGTTTGTATCAAAATGTATCTTTTTTCATTATACATTTGTTGATTGGCAGAGATGGCCTTGAGTCTTCTGTGAACCTTTCCACAACCAGGACAAGACAACTGACAACAAAAGTATGTTTCCTTTTTTTGTCGTATGTTGTAAATCAGTAGTTTTAGTTATAGTGAATAAAACCGTGACTTTTATTAAACATAACTTATTGGTTTGGGTATGAATTCTGTATTGCAGGAGAAGTGGAATGGAAGGAAGCATATGATCAATGGCAGAGATGATATCAAATCCTCAGATGTCAGCTGGCTGAGAGAGTCAACCAAGAAAGCCAAACTCAAAATGACATATGCCCGAAATCAACCAAACAGATCCAAAACATTTCAGCCTCATAATTCAAGTATATTTGTCTTGCTCCAACTATAGTACAATGTAGTACAATAGTAGAACAAGGTTAATAAGCATATTTCCATGCATTATTTTTTTTTTTATTTCTCCCGTGGTAGATAATTTCCCGGTTGTACCCCAAAACTTCCAAAAACCTGGGAAAAGCAATCCAAGCCTCAAGAAGGTAAGGAAGAGTACAAAAATAATGTGATCGTGGTACATTACTAAAGTCAGCCACAAGGTGTTGTTATTCACTCAAACATGATCCATATATAGAAGGCAATGGAGTTGCCAAAGGACATTCCCGAACCTGGCAAACCCTTCAATGTCACCAAAAGACCCCAGCGAAGTACAGCCTTACCCAAGAGCTATAGAGAGCCAGACACAGATGAGAGCTTGTCAGATTTTGAGAAGCTTCAAACAACCAAGGCAAGGACCGTTCACAAATTGTGTAACTTAGTCGTTAATAAAATGCATTACCCCTCTATTTGCCAGCTGGCACGTGAAATTACTCAACCAAAGAAGATCAAATCCACACAGGAACGTGGACAAAACCAAACATCAAAGTTTCCTCCTTCTGACCACAAGTCCTCCCCTTCGTCCAACGAGAAGATGCAATGTAAGTAATTTAATGACTTGCATTGAAATTTGTGATATTTGTACCCATTATGAAGCAGGATAGCTTTGATTTGAGCGAGAAAAGATTTAGGAGGAGCAATGTGGATTTTGTCTCAGCCGAGGAACTGTGGAGCAACTCTACACCCTCGGCAGCAACCTCGATAGTGCTTGGGAGTTCAATCCAAACAGTCTACAAGTGTTTTGTGGACTTGGCGGGTAGTTCTATGGGTGTTCTTCAGGAGTACAGGGTACCAAACACTCTGATAAGGGCAGTTTGGTCCCCGTAGCACCAATGCCAGAGTTTGGTCCGCATTGCCGGCATTAAGTCGGAATCGATTACAGTGAGATTTGAACTCCGCCAAGGTTGCCCTTTGCCACCGATTCTGTTCATAACCTTTATGGACAGAATTTTTAGGTGCAGCCGAAGCATTGAGGGGATCCGGTTTGGTGGCCTCACTCAATATTTAATTTCTGTTTTTTGAAGATGTGGTGCTGTTGGTGTCTTCATGTCATGTTCTCAAAAGCTCACTGGAGCAGTTCACGCTCGAGTGTGAAGCGTTTGGGAGGAAAATTAGCACCTCCAAATCTGAGACCACGGTACTCAGTCAAAAAAGGGTGAAATCCCCTCTCCAAGTTGAGAGTAAGATTCTGCCCCAAGTAGAGGAGTTCAAGTATTTTGGGTTCTTGTTCATGAGGGAGGGAACGATAGAGCGGGAGATCCACAGGTGGATTGGTGTAACATCTTCTGCAATGCAGACCATGTAGCAGGTCTGTACTGGTGAAGAAGGAGTTGACGTGATTTACCTGTCAATTTACATTCCTACCTTCACCTTTGGTTACGAGCTATGGGTTGTGACCGAAAGAACGAGATCCCGGAGACAAGCGGCCATAATGAGTTTGTTCTGCAGGGTGTCCGGGCTCTCCCTCAGCTCGGTCATCCGGGAGGGACTCAGAGTCAAGCCGCTGCACCTCCACGTTGAGAGGATCCAGATGAGGTTATGACGATGTCTCCCGGCTGGTCCGGGAACATCTTGGGATCCCTCTGGAACTGTTGGAAGAAGTGGCTGGGAAGAGGGAAGTCTTGGATCCCCCACTAAAGTTGCCCCCTCCCAAACATTATCATCTCCAACATTAAAGAGGGGCAACTGGCCAAAAAAATAAGAATTTTAGAACCAGGCAAATTTTTGTTGTTGTTAAATATTAATAACCCTTGAAGAAAACACTCAATTGATTACTTAAAGATGAAAATAACAACACAATAAATGCAAATGAAATATTAATGATTAAATATTGAGTCTGAACATTTTTTTTACTGTTAACATGAAATTATCTGATAATGGATGGATATATAAAAAAAGAATATGCATGGTATATACCTTATTGTCCATCTAAGCCCAATGTTTGATCATCTGTGCTTATTTTGGATCTTTATAGTTCCCTCCCAACATGTCCACCCAGTCCCTGGAGTTGGACTTTTCCCCTCCCGTCAACCTGCCACTGTGTTCCTCACCAAAAGAGGTAAAATACTGTCTCAGGGTACTAATCATATGCTGGTATTGTCTCATGATTGTTGTCGGTTAAAGTCTGCTTACAACTTATAGGAGATGCTTGACAACAAAACTCTGATTCCAATTCTCACAACTTAAGGGCAGGTGCCTGGAATTTGTCAGTTTTGTGATATGTATGCACCTGCCACATGAAAGTCTCCGATATTGTGTTATGGACTTGACAAACTGTAAAACAATATGGGAAATTGTTTTGAGAAAAGTATGATCCAGCTGTCGTCACTTCCACAGGCCTTTGTTCCCATGTTGATTCCCACAAAGCTGTCCCCCATTTCTGCTTCTCCCCATTCTCATTGTTCCGGAGCCGCCGTGAATCCTGACCTGAATTGCAGCTTCAGTAACGAATCTGCTGTATCTGAGGTTTCCCTCAGTCTGTCATTTACCATTGGAGTTCAGCAATCGGCATTTGCCTCTCTGGAGGTTAGTCAGAAACCAGAGGTAGGCTCTACTGTGTCTTATGTGGATGAAGAGTCAAATATGAACCGTTTTTCATCCTGACAGAAAACACCACATTCAAATAAAGAGTCTCCTGCTACTCGAGGTAAACTTTGATTTAACCAATCCTCCTCTTCTGCTTTACAATACTGCTGCATCAAGCCACAGACCGAATGTCTATCAGACGAAGATGATTTGATTGATATTCAGTTATTGTAATGGCTTCTGGAGTAATAAAAGGAAATATCTGACCCATGTTAAAATTTGCTTTGTTACATTTTGATGACAGAACCCAGTCGGAAGCGCCGTATGTCATTCAGTGATTCTGAGGAGAAAGAGAGACAAAAAAGGAAGTGCCCCCCTCGCCTGAAACCTGCTAAGTTATTCAACTCCTGTAAGAAAAAAAAATGACATTATTATTCAAATCATGTGACGAATTAATTCCACCAAATTATCTCATATCGATTATTTTGATGTTATATTCATAAAAATGCATGATTAAACTGACAGTACTGTGTGCTTTAGCAAAGTTAGGCAAAATAAGCCTGTTTGACAATCCGGACAAATAAACATTACAGAAATAAAAATCTAATGAGAACTACAGAAAGGAATAAAATATCTCCCATTTATCAACAGTAGATGCTGAAGACAGCATTAAAGGTGAGGTGAGCCATGGACAGACCACTACCTTCTCAGTGATGAAAAATCACTGGGACACAGATGAGGGAAATGGAGAGAAGGACGTGGAGGATTTTGAGTTACCGGATGTTAGCGATAGCCTGAGTTATCTCTCTCCGCAACTCACCGCCAAACTAAAGACAACGTTACAGGTTGAAAAAATGTTAATGTTCTGGATATAATCACTAGTTGTACTACTGTGAACAGTGAATAACTGTTCGCGTTTGATAAAGCAATTTGCAATGCTTTCTGACACTTCCTATGGTTTTCAAAGACTGTCTTTGAAATGTTTTTAGATTCGGAACAGCTTCAAGTTAATGGACAGTTATTACAAAGAGAACGTGAAGACTGTCCAGCATCACATCTCCTCTCTCAGTGCAAAATTTAGCAAACACCGGTGAGCCAGTATGTATGTAAATATTGCCAATGAAACATTTGGGAAATGACGCAACTTGCAATGCATGTACTATGGCCCATATCTACGGCTGCAGAAAGGGGGGGGGTTTGGGGGGGGGGGGGGGGAAGTTGTTTAAATTGTGTGTTTTGCTTGCTATATACTGTCCAGATTCAGAAGGTTGCAAGATCAGAATACCTTTCAGCAGAGATCCACAATCTGGAGCGGGGAAGGGGTTGGTAGCATGGAGGAAGACCTGAAAGTACACATGCTCTTATCTACACGTGCACACATCCACATCCACAAATATGTACGCACAGACAGAAGTAGTGCATGCACACACAAAACACATAGTCTATTGTCTTGTCAAATAGTAGTGTATGGCTCGTCGTTTTCATCAGTGCGTGATCAGTGTATGGCCTCTTTTGCAGATATGTTTGGAAAAGCAACACACTTTTTTCCAGTCATATCGTGAGCAGGAAACCAAGAGGTAAAGTTATAGTTCCCTGTGGGGAATGAGTTCAAAAGCATGACTGAAAATTAAAGTTGTTTTTTTCCCCTGATTTTATAATCCACTTACAGAAAAATCACTGATGAACCCTTTGGAATTTGTAAAGTCATAAATGGCCTTTGACCGAGTACTGATTTGTAATTGACAAGCTTCCTTTTTACAATACCATAATTTATGATCCAGCTGACTGACACCGCCATTTAAAGTTACATGCCATGACTTACCATTAGGTATTGTTGTCAATGGAAAAAAAAATAATTGTGCTGTTGGCTACTTGAAGTTCACGTAACTGTCTTTGTGTCCCGTGTCTGTAAACAAGATAAGCATTATTGAAAATGGATGGACCCGATCATTATATTGTTGTTATATTAATATATTGACTATTTTATACTAAGCAATATTTATAGTGTTTAACAAATGTATTAGACCACCCAATGTCAGGTTTATGCCACAGCCACCCTATGCTATTAACACTACAGTCTCGGTTTTTACCAAGATTCTTTCGTTTCTGTAACCTAAATTAGATTTTCATTCTAAATATAATTCACTCAAAAGACTGATTACAACCTGAACTGAAATGTATCATCGGACAAAAAAACCCCTAAACGACTGTAATTCTTTTTGATTAAGGACATTTTTTTTTTAATCAAATTATAATTTGTTTTTAAATTTATAAAAGGTGGTCTAATACGTCCGTTGAGTGTAGTATATTTCGTCCTTCTCACATCTGGACGGCAACTTTTTGAATTAGTTCCTTACATTGCCGGGCGCCTTTTTTTTTGTCACAATATGAACTGTCAGATTTCAAAGATATGCAATGTGCCACAATTTCTCAAATGTTGAAGTGCTCTTAATTCTTACAATCTCCCAGTATCTTACCTTCTTCTAATGAGGTGATCTTCCCCCATCTAGCATAGAGGGCCTGAAGAGAACTCTGAGTCACATCCATTCGAGTCTTGAGTGCGAGGAGCCGTTATTCATATCTCAGGTCTGAAACCGCTTTTAATATCAAATGTTAGCTTGTATGTTTGTCTCATCATTTATGAGCCGATATTTGATCTTGTCATTGGTCAACTTGTGGCCACTGTGTTGCCTCCACGCTCTCTGACAGCCTTTCACTGTTTATAGATGGCTCATCTTAAAAAGGACATGAAGTCAATCCAAGAGCGACTCCTCAAAACAATGGTAAGTGAACATGGCGCCGATGAATCATTTTCACACCAACTGGATTTTCACTCTTACATTTTGTGTCTCCCACATCTTCGTTTTCATCAATTTAGAACAGAGGTCACAGTGCGCAAGATTGATTAAAACTTCCCCATTCCATAGAATAACTGTGTTCTAAATTTTCCTTTGTCCAATTGCATATTAGAATATATGGAAATGTCTGGATATAAAGAGAGATATATTGTGGTTTTCTGACAGTAAGCATTTATTGCTTGAGAGAATCTGTGATTGCACATGGAAGGTTTTTCACGAGTAGTCATTATTCTGCTTGTGTGTGTTGTGCAGCACGAGGAGGCCTTGGAAGGTTTGAGGAGAGGTCTGCGTGCCTGGGTCCTTGTTGATTGAAGTTGAAGTTTTAAGTGCGAGCTAAGTAACACTGAGTTAGTGTAAATAAGTAAGTTTATTTACACTGTTACTGTTTGGTAAGAATGTATACTGTTATATATCAGCTTTAAGTGCAAGTTATGTTTCCATCTCACCGATTCCTGTGAATTTTATTTTTGAAATCTAATCTTAGCTTTGCTGGACTTTCTTGACGTGTACTCATGATTGCAACATTAAATTAATTATTGACTGTAAAGAAATCACTGGCATTATTTTATAGTATAGTATTCCATAAAAATATGGATTCTGGAAGGAAACTAAAGTTATTTTCAAGAAATCTGTTAAAAAGTCCACTTGTTCAGTTCCTTAAAAAAACTAAACGTTTGACAAGGTAAATGAGCGTTCCTTTTAAGAAAAGACTGTATTTTGAAGTCCTGTTACAAAGGTGGTTCTATTTTCAGTGATGTTGACATACTGTATGTACAGTGAATATCAAATCCATCTCCACTCAAGTGACACATTATTCAGCAGTTAAGAAAAGGTGTTCACATGCACATCGTCTCACTAAATGTCTTGTCATGTCCATGAAACAGTACAAAAAAACACTGACTCATTAACAAAACATATTTATCCTCACTGGCTCTCATCCTGGGAATTAGAGGCTCCATTCTACTGTCCTCTCCCACCAGCCCGCTGCCACCATGAACGGCCAGTGGCCCTCTGATCATGAAGCCATGAACATCATCTCCTGTCCAAGCAGGAAGAAAGTTAAGACTCGCTGAAGACGGAAAAGGCTCCAGGCGTGTCGACACTGAGCACATTCAGAACATTTCTTCACAGAAGAAACTCCAGGCTCTCATGGCCGGTGGAACCTAGGGAGACAAATGTGAGGAGATGCATTGTTAGTTATCACAGCCTACTAGGATCACTGCTGTTATCAGAGGTAGTGGTCTATTTTAATCCAACAATGCATGTGCTGGCAGACTGTGAATACTCCTATCCTCTCTCTGGGTCACTGTTACAACACAGGGTTCTGGTTCCAAACACAAACAAGCTTCACCAAGGACACTGTGGCATTTCATTATTTCCTCCC
Organism: Idiotropiscis lumnitzeri; assembly: GCF_059441095.1. NCBI lineage: Eukaryota > Metazoa > Chordata > Actinopteri > Syngnathiformes > Syngnathidae > Idiotropiscis > Idiotropiscis lumnitzeri. The sequence continues at coordinate 19,185,105 of NC_142393.1, forward strand.
CCTTCCCCTTGACTGAGGCACTTTGATCTATTTTTAGCTCCTCTGTCCTCCCTGGATGAGCAAGGAGTCGCTAAATTGAGTGCATTGCTTCCCAGAATAGCTGCCCCTCTATACGCGGCACACGCACACGGCTCAAGACACAAACCTCGTAAGGTGTTTGCTGGATGCGTGTACTTCCATTTCAGTGCTTTTGAACTCATTCAGCTCTTTACGGATGGCAGCCTGTGAGGAAGAGCAAAGACAATGTTAGCAGTGTAGTATGTCTCTGCTGAACTAGTGGACATCAAACTATAGTGGTACCTTGTCTGCTGCTGAGAGCCTCGTCCAGGGCTTGTCTGCCCTCCTGTCATAGTCCTGAGCTTTGGCCACTTCAACGTAGTCACTGAAGCGGATCAGAATCTTTCTGTCACGAAGTTCATCAACTGTGGGCCGCTGGTTGAGCTGCAATGCACAAGAAATGCAAGACAGTCACCCAAATTGTCACCATTCCTATGAACAAATACTACTCAATAAGTAAAAAAAAAAATACATATATATATATATAAATATATATATATATATATTTTTAATATATATATTTGTGAGTAATTTGGTACCTTTCTGTTTAGCCTCTGTTTGATCTCTCTCCTCTCCTCTTGTTCCGTTTGGTCGTTTCTCTCTGAATTGAAAAATAAAAGGTAGTTTTCATTCCTACTTTGCGAGTAAGCGGGATCATGCAAAAACAACTAAACTTGAGTTTCACAAAAAGGTGTAGGTCAAAGAAGAACCAGATAAATTAATTTATTTATTTAATAGTTTTTAGTTCATTTTGAGGTAGGTTGTTTTCTGTAAAAACAAACCCCAATTCCAATGACATTGCGATGTTATGTAAAAATGATTTGCAAATCAATTTCAACCAATATTCAACTGAGTGCGTTAAAAAGACAAGATATTTAATATTTAAACTGAGAAGCTGTATTTCTTTTATTTTTACATATATTGAATGAAGCCCATTTGGCAATGTCCTTTATAAAATAACGCACAATTAAATCCTGAATCCAAATAATTTTCCATGTAATGCATAGTGGCCAAAGGCAGGATCTTTTGGTGCTGTGAAGAGTAACTCCTGGTTGCCACGGATGCTACATGCTAAACTAGCAAGTTTGGCAGATTACTACAAAGCGGGATGCTAGTCAAGATAAGCCATTTTTAACTAAATATATTTTTTCCATAGTTTCAATTTTTTAATCGGAACTTATTTGCTGCCATCAACACAATTGCCAGGATGGCCGAGTGGTCTAAGGCGCCGCGTTCAGGACCCAGTCTCCCCAGGAGACCTGGGTTCGAATCTAGAATTTCCCCATTGTGGGACTAATAAAGTGAATATTATTATTATTATTATTAATTAGGGCATGAAGACTTTGGGTGCAAGTCTGAGCTCTAATTTTAATTAAGTCACATGTGAGTAGAAGTCAAAGGACCAGCCAAACTATGAACAGATGACATGTAGTCCGATAAGTATGGATAATTCCCCACGACAAATCTAATTTCTCACGGCACACTAATATTCTACAACATACTGGTTGGAAATCACTGCAAACTAGAACCACGATAATAATGAGTGTTAATCAGTACCTTTCTGACAGTTTCAATCAAAACTGTTCACTATTGCATCGGCAAAATATTAGCTACAGTTGTTATTGGATTGCACTCGACTGTATTGAGCAAGATACAATGATGTGGCTTGTTGATCCATAATCATCTTTCTATTTTATGTTTTAGTATATTTGATTTCAATGATAGTATTTTCTGTGTTCCTCCCCAAAACACACACATTCATTTTCCATTGTATGAAACAAACAGCATTTTCTGTTCTCACATGCAAGAGATTTGCAGTGAATAATGCAACGGTGCTATTATTAATGCATTGTTGCGATGTAGAAATGAAGACTGGCAGCAGTTTTGCATGAACTTACGTTTCAAAATGTTCCGACTCTCCAGCTCCTCCACATTGGGTCTCTGGCTTAGCCTCCTGCGCAAAAACACCAAAACCACGTTTTGAACCATTGTCCACTGTCCTACTGTCATGGCCCTGTCCTCTTTGTACTTTGGTCACTTTGACTATGTCTCCATCTCGCATCCGATCCCCGGCTGTGATATTTGGGAAGAGGTGTCCCAAACATCTGGAATACTCAAATTCTTCCTTGCACTTCTTCTGTTGGATTAGTCAAGGAAGCCAAGGTGCCCCATGTCTTGCCAGTGCACTGCGGTTCTCTACTAGCTTGAGCACTCTACTACAGGAGGTTTTCAAGTGAGTCGTGATGGGCTGCCCGCGCGGCTCTGCCTCAGTCTCCCTGGTTACTGCATGCATAATGAGCACTGGGCAGGGCTTAGCGGGCTCCTACTCGCGGCATCCCCGATCTCCTGATGTGCACTGGGTTAGCAGCACATGCACAGGATTGCTGTACGTCTTACATTTGAAGTGCCCAGATTAAATTGAAAGGCAGTTAAATACAAATAAAAAGAAATAGGTTTAATGGCATTCTTTTACATTCTATTTAACATTTTAATGAATCAATGGACTATATACTTTATTTCCATTAATTCATTAATATTGCAGTTTTCCATTTAATTTTGGCACAAAAACAAAAAAACAATCCAATATTTTGTTGACCGTCCATTGAGTACTCTAAATGTATTGTTAGTTTAAAAGCGTGTCAGGTGCCCTCAGCAGCCAGGCCGCCCAAAAAGATCTGTTACCCACATTGCACTCTGCGTGCTTGGGAACTATTAAAACGTGATATGAATAATAAATGCAATCTACACCACAGAGATCCAGGCGTGCAAATAACAGAGCCACCTTTGCTGTGACCTGACTATAACTTAACGCTTTTGTTATTGTATGGAACCAGAAGAAAAAAATCACAGATTTTTGATTGATTTCTTTTTTATTTCTATTAAGGTTATTTGTATCGATTACTTTTTTTTCTAACAGTTTTACGCAATAATGCTTGTGTATGCGGTAGCATTTGTCACCTCAGTCACAATACATGAATCGGAATGGAGGTGTTATTTTGCATCACACTATTATGTAATAATGAATGCAGACTTGTATAGCAAGCAGCCTCAGTTAATTAACACATGCTTGACTCAGCAGCCGAAAATAGCACAAGCAACCAGCTTTTGTGGTTTCTGAGAAACACAATGAGAAGATCAATACATTTCTCCAAATGCCCTTAGAGGGAAAGTCAACCGAAAAGTTATTTTTTGTTGTTTTTACAATATTATGTTCTACACAGCACTGCCAGTCTGAAACGGCATTCTGTTTAACTTTGCATTTTTGGAATTTGAGTCAAGCAAAAACATCCACCCGTTTTTAGCCATGTCAGGGTGTGGCCTTTTTGCCACTTTAATATGACATCTCAGGGCTCAGGTAGCGATTAATCATGGCTCAGCTTCAGAAAACAGGTGAGTCATGATTGGTTGTTACCTGAGCAACTGTGAATTTTAAAATGTTTTCCTTTAATTTCCCGATGCAATGTTTTGCTATTTGATGTAGAAAATTTCATCCATCCTTTATCTGATCCGTTTCGTCTCACGAGAGTCGCAGAGGTGCTGGAGACTATCCCGGCTGTCTTTGGGCAGTAGGCGGGGTACACCCTGGACTGGTTGCCGCACACAAGCAATTTCAGGGCTCACGTAGACAAACAAGCATCCGCACTCACAATCATTTAGTGTGTTTAATCAACCTGCCGTGCATGTTTTGAGTATGTGGGAGGAAACTGGAGTACCCGGACAAAACCCATGCAGACACGGAGAGAACATGCAAACTCCACACAGGAAGGCTGGAGCTGGAATGGAACCTCGCACCTCGCCGGCCACCCTTTTTTAATAATACCTGCCTTTTCCTGAACAAACAATGCTTCCTCCTCTACCCCTTTATTGCCTTTGAAATAAATGAACAAGACCTTCCTCTGAGTTGCTAGGCAACTATACTCGGTCTCAGAGACAATGGTGGTCTGCTAGGAATGTTCATTTCTCCCTAGCAACAAACTGGAGGGGAATTCTCTGTTACACACTGAGCTGCTGGTGTGATGCTATTTTTAGAAAACCGCTTCGCTTCTTTTTTTTTTTTTTTTAGAGCATGCAGGCTTATTGAATATGGAGTTGGGGTGTGTGCCGTTGGTAACAAACAAGGCCTAATTTTCTGCCTTACACATCTCATGAGTCAAGACATTAACACATTCATTGTGAGAATTATGATAAACTCTTGTATTCATGTCATTAGATTGTGCGTGTGTTCATAATATATTCTTGGAATATATTGTAAAATAAAAACATGCTCGCTACAGAAGGAATGAAAATTAGATCTGCTGTTGTGTACTTTATTGCCCATTTTAAATGTTCCCTCCCGTTTTATTTCTTTGAATCTAACTCTGTGGCACATTTGTGTGGAATAGGTGGTGAAATGCATTATTGAACAAACTGAGGCTAAGATTAGAAAAAGCTAAGTGTGACTGCAGTGCAGTCACGAGGCGGGCAGTCTCTAAAAATAGAATGATCATCAATCAACTGTACCAGTATAGACAGAACATGGTCATGTAGCATGAGGCCTGATGACATTTTCTGCTGGATGTGCAGCCATTGCAGAAGCAGGTCTTCATGCTAAACCATTGATGAGAAGAAAGGGACTTGTGATATATCTGCTGCCAAGCGATGTGATGAAGCAATGTGTGTGATGGTTTTGTTTTGTCATTCACTGTGAATTCCCAAGGCACATGAAGTGCAACAAGAACCGCTCTTTTGACCACTCGCGAGTTATTTGTTGCCAGGGTTTCCCTCCCAAATGGCTTTGTTTCGACAGTAGTGTTTCTATTTGATAACTTAAATTTAAATGCCTCACTTTAAAGAGGAAGTCAACCCAAATGTTTTCTTTACTATATTATGTTCTATGCTGCCATGCTAGTCTAAAATATCATTCTGATTAACTTTGCATTTCTGGAAAGAGTGTTAAGATGCAAAATCCACCTGTTTCTGTCCGTCTCAGTGGGCAGCCATTTTGCCACTTGCTCTCAACAAAAAATGACATCACAGTTGCTCAGGGCTGAGATAATGACCAATTATGGCTCTGCTTCAGAAAACAGGTGAGCCGTGATTGGTCAGTGGTCCTGAGCAACTATGATGTCTTTTTCAGTTGGCAGAAAGTGGAAAAATGGCCGGCCCCCTGAGATAGACTAAAAACGGTGGCTTTTTTTTTTTTTTGTTGAATTCATATTCCATAAACACAATACAAAACATTGTATTGTAAAGACAATTTTTGAGTTGACTTCCCCTTTAAGGCAGAAAAACTGCTGTTGTTCTCTCATTGAAAAATATATTATGCTATTCATTATGCTATTCATCCATGAGCTGGATTTTAGCCCAGTATATCTTGGACTGATTGCCAGTCCACTAAAATTCACAGCCAAAAATAATCCAGAGTCTTCAATTAACCTTACATGTTTTTCGATCACGGAAGCGCAGGGAAAACATGCTAACTCCGCTCAAGGGGGATCTGATTCCAACCTGCAAGAGAGCGGAGATGGATGTGTCCATATTTCTCATTAAAAATAAGAGTTTTTTTAAGTCACTTATTTTGTACTTTCTCCATAATAAGGAGATAAAAAGAAAATGATTACTAATTTCCGTTTCCTGATCAAAAATATTATCATCTGAGCCTTTTAAGCGAAGAATGGCCCATCTTGAGTCTTGTCCTCCTTTAATCGGTCTTTGTACTCATCAAAGCAGCCTATGCAACATGCTGTGCTCACTGCCATGCTACAAGTGGAACACTTGTGCCTTAAAATGACTGTCCCTGCATCCTATACAAAAGCTGCTGCCTATATGTAAGATGTTTGAAAGCCTTTCCTCTCACTCAAATTGAGAGTAGTCCCCACACAGATCTAAAAATAGATGGGGTGGCAGTAGTATTCTTAGTAGTCTCGGAGACAAGGCGTGACAATGTTTTTTCCAGGACGTGTGGACGCCTCTTTGTGCTTACCTGTTAGTTTTTGCATGTCTGCTCATGCAATACATTTAGCGGCATGCCTCATGTTTGTTATGCGGGTGCTAAAAAAGCTGGGTCTTGTGAAAAATTCAAAAAGGAGCTCACCACTGCTGCACAATTTGGACATTGTGTTCCTTGGCTGTGGTTAAAAAAAAAGAAAAAATCTATTTTTATCCCCGCATGAAGGCACTTACTAATGTGAGTCGGTGTATCTCGTACAAAGAGGTTTCCTGGAGGCACGCTCTGTCTGTACCTGTTGCTGAGATGGATTGCTCACTCATATCTTCATTGCCAAATAATTTTTGTGTTTTCAGAGTCCAGCCTTCATGCTGCTGTTCAACAAAAAAAGCTGACTGCTTAGATGATTTATAGAGGAATAAAACATTATTGCATTGGGAAGAGACAGTGACTTCTTCTTTTTCTTGCTTTACTTTGTTTTTAATTATCTTTAGTTTTTGTGTTTGAAAATTATTGTAAATGTACTTTTGTTAAGCAAATTGTGTATGAAATATGCTACTTATGTAAAGCTGCCTTGCTTTGTTTTTTCTTGCAATTCAAATAGCTCAACACAACCATTTTACAAGCAGTCGCTATTTATGGAAAAGTTGAAATATTTTGTGCGGCACGGTGGACGACTGGTTAGCACGATGGCCTAAAGTGCAGAGGTCGTGGGTTTGATTCTGGCTGCGGCCTTCCTGTGTGGAGTTTGCATGTTTTCTCCGTGCCTGCATGGGTTTCCTCTCACATTCCAAAAACATGCATGGCAGGTTGATTGGACACTCTAAATTGCCCCTAGGTGTGAGTGTGAGCGCGGATGGTTGTTCGTCTATGTGTGTCGTGCTATTGGTTGGCAATCAGTTCAGGGTGTACCCCGCCTACTGCCAGAAGGCAGCTGGGATAGGCTCCAGCAGCCCCACGACCCTCGTGAGGAGACGTAGTTCAGATAATGCATATATGGATTATATATTTTGTGAATTGATAACATGCAGTGGCAATGAAATATGGTGTGGAACCCCTCTCCAATTGCTATGCACAGCCCTCGTGATTACTTCATCTCCTTGGACTGTCCTCTCGTTTGCACTTAATCTCTTTACGGGGTTAAATTGGCAATGCATTGCCACTTCCACCACTCAGTGGTAGCACTGCCTGGCCAACTGCTTTTGTCCTGTCCCGTCCTGTCCCAAATACTTGTGGCCTTTCTAGTCCACTTGGAGATAAATAATGTTAGTCGCTATTCTCTTTTCTCAAATCACATTCTGTCATACACAAAGCATACACATCCAACCATAGTGCATGACTCAGATTGCGAAGGAAAAACAAAACATCATTACAGAAATAACGTCATAGCCTTTTTTTATGACCTATGAGTGTTTGTTACGGGTCGAATTTGCCATCAGCGATCATTTACTGTCCATACAATCCAATACAACTTTATTTAGCAAGCAGGGAAGAAAATATTGCTTACTTAGCAAGCTTCATTTCAATTTGCTGCCGTATTTCTTGCCGCTCTTGGTCACTCCTTGCCGGGAAGATGTTTCTGTCCTCCAGCTCCTGCTTGGTGGGCCTATTTCGTAGTTTGACGGCCAATAACTCCTTCCTTAACCTGCGAGGAAGTGTACCTGTATATATATATACATATATAAAAAAAAAAGTTTGTATTCGTACCCTGTATAAATCATTCATGGTCTTCCATTAGATGACAGAAAGTAGAATTAACCTGTGTGTCTTATGTAAGCACATGACCCACCAGAAATGACCGAGTCGTTCCATCCATCCAAGTCGTTGGGGAGGCCCGATGTGTTGGAGAAGCACTGGTCCAGCCGCACGTTCTCCTTGTTCTCCTCTGCCTCCTTCTTGGGCCAGTCGCAGCCGCCAAATCCAACGCAGATGCCCGGCAGAGAAGTGGTGTGTTGGTTCTCCGAGCTGCAGGAGCGCGAGAGCCGTCCGTCCGAGCACCACAGCCTCGGGGGTGATGAGCCCTGCTCACACCCTTCATGCACACTGCATGGAAACACAACCGCAGGAAGAGAAATGTCAACAAAAAGGTCAGAACACTGCAGGGACATCTGGATTTCAAAAACAAGCCATCCAAGGATGAGTTACAGGTATAACGGAAAGCTTCTTGTTCCAGATAAAAAGTTAGACGCTCGAGCCGAAATGTTCTGCATGTTGTCCCCCAAACCATAATAAGTTTGTTTTTATCTCTAGTAAGGAGTGTGTACAGGCTCACCTCTCCTGTCTGTTCTTGGTGGCAAACGCTCTTTGCAGTTCTTCCATAATACAACTAGGGGGCATGGGGGGGTGAATCATATTGCCAAGATGAGGCGACCCTGAGGAGTTGGTCAGGGGCCCTCGTAGGGGGAGGGTGATGGGCACCAGACTTTCTGGGGTCCTGTGTGACGGCTCCTTGGGATGGTAAGAGTTGGGATGGTGATGAAGCAGCGACACGGGGCCTGAAGCTGGAAAAAAAAATACAAGACTTATTTTCTGTCCATCCATGATCTATCCTGGTTATCCGCAGGGTCTCAGGCGAGCTGGCTGGAGCCTAGACCGACTGCTTTTTGGCAAAAGGTGGGGTACGCCCTGGACTCACCAGTCAATCACACATATTAAAAAAGTATTCACATTAACACCTTGGACAGTTTGGAGTCCTCCTCTGACAACATGGATGGTTTTTTTTTAGGAATGTTGGCAGAAAAGCCCAGGGAAAACATTCACACCGTACGGGAAGACTGAAGCCAAGAGTCAGACCCTGAACCACTGAGGTGTGAGGCAGACTGATTACCACTGTACTGCCTATTTATAATTTTAATCATAATCATCAATTGCATGTAGTAAAGAATAGTAAACATAGGTATTACACCATATTTTTTTACATCAACAAGTAAGTAAGTTTTGTCCCCAATTCTAGCACCCACCCACCCAAAATAAAATATGAAGCCATAATTGCTTCCTAGGTTCTTGAAGAGGAGGAGTCAAATTTCTCAAAATCAAGCTAATCCTGATATGGAAACATGGCTTAATAGACATTGCTCGGCACACTTCTATGGCCGAACCCAAAGTTATCCCTCAGGTTCTGTTTGACGGTGTCCAAAATATCTTAACACTCACCATCTCCAGTTGTGAGCTGTGGCACATGTTTTGGCGGTACTTGTGGCGGAGACGTTCCTGGAGCAATGTCCTCCTCTGATCTTTCTTCCCTTCGCTCTCTCATTTCCTGCAGGCCGTCGGATAGCTCAAGGACAGGGTGAGCATCTTGGTCTCCTTCCTGATCTTTTAGTGCTGTTTCCTCTAGACGCTCGCAGTCCTGGAGGGGGGTGACCACTTGAAAGAAGAAGAAGAAGAAATGGTGCCTACAATTGTTTTGGCACGGAAGTGTCAAATGTGTTAATGTAGTGTTTTTGAACTGGTGGCTTGGGTGTATATATATATATATACACACGTGTGTGTGTATTTGTGTATGTATGTCTGCCTCCTCCTAGGCTCCATCAATTTGTTGTCTCTGCTGCCTTCTACTGGTAAATTCAACATTGACAGTACAGTACAAAAACATCAAGCTCGCATGGGGTAATTGCTGTCTTAATATTTATTGCGCTGTTTCAAATTGTTTAGCATTTATTCAAGTCGATTTTTCCAGTCTTATACATTATTGATTAGGGCTGGAAATGAATCATAATTCAAGAATATTTAACCTTCCTTTGAGAATTGTAAAACACGCTACAATATTTAATGAATATTTTACTTTCAGTGAGTATTTGACCGTACGGATACTTTGACTCCCCATTGCTGCTATACAAACAAACAAAGAAGATATCTCTGAAACATTTATGTTTTCGAGAACATACATTTTGTAAAGGTCACATGACCCACAAGGTCAATTTCAAAGTCAAATTATTGGTCAAAAAAATGACTGAAATATTCACCAATCCTTCTTGAATTCCCTTTTGAACAATATCCGTTTTGTGAAAATTGATCCAATAGCTCCTGAGACAAGGGGTCAATTGGTGGCCACGCCCATTTTTTCCAAAAATGTCAAAATTCGGCGGGCCGTCGCTCGCAGACCCCTGCTACAATTGTCCTAAAATTTTAGATTTTGTCTTTTGTCGTCACTGTCAACAAGTTTCATTCAAATCAACATCTGCTTTGTAAAACCCAAACGGGTGATATGATCCTGAATGACCCTGTAAGGGACTTTTCTACCTGGTAAAGGATGTTCCTCTTCTGGTCCAAGGTATTCCACACTGCTGACAGTGAGGTTGGAGTTCAGAGGTCCCCCAAAGGCACCAAGCAGGAGTGTTCCGTCCGAACAGCAGCCCTGGCTGGAGGAGTTTGGGTCGTGGTAGAGAAGGCCGCTGGATAATGCTACATCTGTTCATGGAGACAAGCAAGACTGGAGGTGATAATTTATTTCTGAATCTCATCTCTCTTATCTATGCTACTGACTCTTTAACAAAAATAATAGCAGTGTTAGTAGTATACCTGTGGAACTCTGTTTTAGCTTTTCATTTTTCTTTTTCCTCCACTTCCAGGGCTTGAAGATGCGGCCCAGTGTGGCCAGCTTGCTATTCCGCCTGATGGGGGTAGTGTGGACGCCGGTAACCAGACACCCGGTCCTGAGCACCCTCTGCTGGTCCAGCACATCTACTGATTACAAGAAGTGTGCAAAGGTTAGGGTGTTGGTAAATTTCTTTCATTAACGTAAGAAATCAACAATGTTAAGCCTCATTTCTTGAGGCTAATTTTGACACAGCAAGTCCTCAACATACACATTGACAATATGCACGTTTCTGGTGTACAACCAGCCTCTTGCTTTGTTCAACCACTTTTCTAGAAGAGAAATCTCTCCATGTTGTTTTCCTCCTCTTGTAGTGACATTTAGCAAATAGTAAATCATGTCGTTAATGTATAGTAGACGCCTCCATTTTATACATTTTGCTTTTGTATTAGTTCTCATGAGACTGTGACACAGGGGCATATTAATGCTGTCTGTACTCACTATCTTTTGTAAATATATTTAATAATACCATTTCTTAATACATTTTTAGCTGCTGTTATGGCCACTCAAACACACTGTCTGACAGAAACAAAACAGGAGCAGTAAAATACGAGAAAAAGTACTTAAGGCATCTAAGGTCAATTAAAAATAATCAATGAATGAAGAATTTCACAGCAATTATATCTAGCAGTTCGAAAATGATCAAATGGAGGGATGAAATCTGAAAGCACTGGGATATATTCATATTTGTACATTTGTATCTTTGTTTTGTGCTGTCATCTTATTCTGAGCACACAAAGCCATTTTTAACCTCAAAAGAACTTGGAGCTCTGACAAAAACAAAAGCCAAGAAAGTATGGAACTGTACCAAAAATGTAAAGATCTGCATAAGTAAGAAGGAAAAAAATATATATCAAAGCCATCTGGAGGCTGATTTCTCTGTTCAAATATTCAACTGCGGAGGGTTTGTGATTGTGGTGCGGAGTACAGTTGAGGAATATGCTGGTGATTGGGGGTGGGGGCGGCTGGTTGTTCTCGTTGTCAAGTGTTTTTTGTTTTTTTTTGCATCTTCACAATGACAGCTTGTTGGTAAGAAGGTGCGGGGTGATTGTCAGGTCAGAGGAGTGTGCGAAAAGGGAAAGAGGACGATTGGGGTTGAAGTGGTTTTTTTGACCCATGAAAGGTCACAGGCACCACCAGTGTCTCTTGTGTCATCATCTTGCTTGCGTACTGCATGCCGCGTGGCGCCGCTGGCTGAATCCAGGTCAATCTTGAAGGAAAATGCACTAAAGAGTGCAAAAAAGAAGAGGAGGAGCAAGCGGGAGGAGGGGTAGAGGCGTTGTCTGTGTATGTGTGTGTGTGTGTATATGTGTGTGGAAAGGGGAGAGAAGGTGGGGTCAGGCCTACTGCTGTTACCATGACAACCATATCCAGATGCTGCTGCAGCAGTGGGAGCTCGCGGGATTGAGCGAGTCAGCTTAGAAGGGGAGTAGGAGAGCCCCCCTCCACACACACACACATATGGGTACTGCCTGATCTAACGACAGTTGCCGTTCAGCGGGTATATTGTTGGAAAGGATGGTGGGTGGGGAGAGAAGCAACATGGAGGATGAGATACGTGCTCCCTTTTGAAGGCAGGATGAGGGTGGAAGGGGGGGGCTAAGAAGCGGGGTTCCAGTGAGAAGGAGGGAGGGGTTGCTGTTGCTATCCGGAAGAGCTTGCCAGAGACTGTGGGCTTGTCCAATCAGAACACAGCCCTTCGTAATGCATATCAAGCCCTTCTTTTATAAAAAGGGGGGATTTGTTCACAGAAAATGACAGAAGAACACTGGAATTAGGTGAAAACACATGCAAGCACATGGAGATTTTTTTTTTCCGCCCAGTGAGGAACTAATGAAATGTGCTTTCGGTTTAGCATGATCTGGCTCCATGCGGCAATGATACGCCCGTCTAATTAATCCGCTTGAGCAAACTGGATTTATCAGCGCTGTTTCAATAGTCAGCTCGTTAAAACACTCGCAGTATCTATCAGGTGGTGACATTGCGAACGATTCATTTAAAATGGGAAATATAAAACATGAATGGCAAATAATACATTACACGCTGCATATTAGGCAGTTTCAGAGCAGTGAAACAAAAAAAAAAGGTTTGTGAATGAAATAAAGTGGCCATTATGCTAATGCTGGTGGTGAGAACTGTAACGCAGAATATGCTGAGTGAGCCACCAGCCACCACACCCCACTTAAACAGCTCGTCAGCACCTTTGAGAGCATTAGATCTTCTCAAAACTGCACAATGTGCAAGCGTTCAGGCAGTGAGGCAAGTGACAGTGATCTGTTCAACTGTTCTGCTCAAAACAAGTTACCGTAGCCTCAGTGGAGATGATTAGGTGTCGGAATCATGCATTGCTTTCATCTAAATGTATAAGTAAAGCTCTTGTTTGGCCTCGTCACTAACAGCTGCGGAGCCAACACTTACACCAGTGCTCAGAAGTCATCTTAAAACAGTTCAGAGCCGAGTGAAGCAGATGTTGCTTATCATAGGCTCCTCATCTGGGAGTGGAGACTAGTCTGATTATAACACACCGGTCACAAAAATGCCTGTTGCTGTAATTGTTCATTGGTTGCCACATTACGATGTGCAGCATTATCTGCAATCAGCAGCATTGCTCCGACAAGAAAGAGGCGATAGATGACAATGGATAGGACAAAAGCCAGCGAACAATCGGCAAAATCCTAGCGCAACATGAATTTTTCTCATTAAAACACAAGATCGGTCAACATAAACACGGCACACATCTTACGTTTCACAGATGTGTGCAAATGTGCCAGAAAAATCTCCTTTCTAATTAAAAAAAAGGTGGTTTACACAGTTGCATGCCAACCAGTGGGATAATTTAAAAAATATAATTATAATGTATTCAGTGAATTGATTTGATTGCTTTTGTTGGCATATATGAATGAAATATAATGACACCCACACACCGGTTCAGAATCTGTGTGCCTGTTTCCTGATCAAATTCACCTAAATTGCGTGAGACCAGCTATGCCGGCATTTAGACGTGGTCCGCGCCGGCAGAACTTTACACCGGATTTCTGTCGACAAATTGTCATTGCACTGGCGTTATCTTCAAAGACACACCCTTGCTGCAACAGAATGGCCAGCATGGCGCTGAGCGGTTTGCCAAGTAGGCAAACAGGCGCCTGCACGAAAGTCAGGGTATATACCATCATGTATGTTTTCTCCCTAATACAGTACGTTTATTTTTGTTCAAAATCCGCAATGTCATTGGGATTGATGTTGACAGCTATCCCTTTCTTCACGTTTGGTTACAATTTCTGTCCAGTACACCTGACTCATTTATGCCATGAAGTGAGGACTCAGAAAGCGATTCTCTTACTATAAGTAACTAGTAAACCGTAAAAACAAAAACTCACAATATAATTCACTCCTTTGTACCACTTTTGATCTCATTCTAGATATAAACAACATCAGACAAGTGACCATTATCTTTCTCCAAAGTCTCTTGCTCTGCCCTCTCTGCTCCTTTCCACCAGCACATTGCGTTCTTGAGTGGACGCCTCCTTCATTACTCTCTGCCACGCCAACTAGCCTCCTTGCTTTGCTCCCCAGGCTTTACAACTGCGTTGCCATCTGTCCATGGCCTTTCTGCTTCAGGGGCCCGGCCACACAAAATGACTAGCAGGAAGACAGTGAAGAGCAGACGGGCTCCAGCGACATGAAATGAAAACAGTTTGCACGACAAAAAGACTGTGACCAGTTTTGGTTGTCAAGTGAGTCATTTAACAGAAAAGCTGAGACGATAGTGAGCTTCTTCACAAATGAGCAAGATTGAAACTCTGTTAAGAAGGAATATACTATAAGCGTGATACAGGTTCCAGGCTTCTTTGGGTCACTCCTTTGAATGATTGTGCTATCAAAAAAAAAAATTGTAAATAGTATGATGAGTTTTGTGGGCTTTTTATTCATTATTGATAACTGCTTTGAAATGATGGCCAAATATGTAGTCGTTATGAGACTATCCAGTTCTATGACTTAGCACAGGGAATTCTGTATTTACATCTACGCATGTAGCAATACAGCATTGTTCTCCCTCACATAAAAACCTGACATACTGCATGGCACCAAATTTGGGTAAGGCTGTCCGAGATCATTTACAGTGCAAGTGTGCAGCTCTACTGCACTGTGCCGACCACTGGCATCAAGAGCGAGAAATAATGTTCGTGAGGCCAAAAGCCAATAGGCAAGGCCAGAGGCCATTGTTACTTGCCATATGTCACTCATGGGAATGAGGACTATGATGAAGGGAGAGCCGCTCTGATGCATTAAAATGACAAGTCAATAGCAGAACAGATGTTTATTTTAATTGTTAACTTGGAAATGTCAATGTTATATTGAAAAATTAGGATAATACAATGTAAAAATTATAATAATAATAAACTATAATTTTTTTTTTTACACCTTAAACCAGGAGTGTCAAACTTGTTTAGAATGTGGGGCATATATACGGTAATTAAAGTTGCCCTCAGGGAGACCGTTATAAGTGAAACTATATCAATCGCTATGGCTGTACGTCAAAAGTCATTGTCCGGCTCACATTTGGTACAGAAAGGAAACAGAATGCAAAACAAACTTTTTTTGTGTGTTAACTGGATGTGATTTCATTTCAAATGAAAGATCGGCACTGCTGGACTTTGTGCGATGGCCAATCATAGTTGCAGTTTCTGTGATGTTACGTGGTCACATGGTCTCCGTGGCCAATCAGGTTGATTAGCATTAAACATGAATAGCTCGAGTGATGAGCTCCATGTTTATTCATTAGTTTTGTCGCACACACCTGCAGTTGGTCTATAATCATATCAAGCGCCTTCCTGATCTACACGCAGGTGCAAGATGATTTTCGTTTCCACCAGTGGACTTACAATTGTGTTTTTGCTGCTTTATTTTCAAGGTACATTTTCCTTGCTCTTTGTCAATGTGAAGGAAGTTATGGTGTGTTTCTATTGGAGAATATTTAAATGAGTTATTTATTGATATTGATTGAGTACGATATGTACGTACTTAAATGAATTACAGCCATTGGTTCAGTGAAGACTCCAGTATGTTGGAATGTGCTTGTGAATGGTTGCCGCTACAGCCACAGGCGCCAAAGTGCCATACCTGATTGGAATGATCAGGATTATTATTCAGAGTTTGCAACCTGATCATTCCAATCGGGGGTATTGGAAGAGGGAAAAGTCCAAAACAGGGGTGGGCAAACGTTTTGATAGGGGGGGGCCACAGCTGGATGGAGTGTTTTGGTAACCTCACCTCATCGGAGAAAAGAAATACATATAATTTTAAATGAAAGTAAACAAAAGCACTATAACATTATATATGTCTTCCTAAAACCAAAACATTTAGAAAAAAAACATTAACAAGGTTTATTCATTTAATTTTTTTCAAGTTCGCGGGCCAAATTAAAACGTTTAACAGGCCGCATGTGGCCCGCGGGCTGTAGTTTGCCCATCTATAACATGCAGGATACCTGACCTCAATGAATGGTGTTTGACACCTGTGATCTACAGTAAGTGTCAGTCCTGTGATTGACAGGTGATAAGTGGTGTGTGTATACTGGCTTGCACCTTAACGTCAGGTGGGGCAGCCTCCAGCTTCACAGCTATCCGAGCAGACTCTCAATCTATCCAACACTGTTGTTATGAGTAGGCAGCGCTACAATTCTCTAAATTTTCTCTGGTTCATGCACAAATATAAAGCATTCATTTAGCGAAAAGTGGTAGTTCTACAAAAAAAAAAAAAAAACGCAAAGACACAGGGAACATATCCGCCCCCGTAAACACGCCTCTGCATTTAACACACAAGGAGAAAAAAAGACAGGCTATCTTTGACCAAATGTGTGAAAGCCTCACTGCTGCCATCAGATCCACCCAGTGAGCTGAAAATGTTCCTGCTAAAAGCGTTTTTCCTGTCACCTAAATAAACCTGTTCCGTGATATCCCGGGGATATGTAGACTTGTACACATGGATACCGCTAACAGGCACATTTATTCCATCATAAATATGTGGGATATAGGTTGTTATTAGAAATAAATTAGACTTTGTGATTGAGAGTTCTGCGTTATAAATTGATTTATTTTATTTATTTTTTTTACTGATTGTAATTTTTCAAAGGGAAATTCTGCTTACGCACTGCTGTATATTTTGTTTCGCACCCCACACAGAGACCAACATCACAAATACGCAGACATACAAGGAGAGCTGTCAGATTGATGTGGCACGCACACAGTACATTCAGGGGTTGGGGGTCGAGGCCTTGCTCAAGGGCAACTCGCCAATAGTCAAGAATCAGAATACTATATCCAATTGTCATTATTTCTTGACCCACGGGGACTCGAAACATGACCCTCTGATGAGCTACTGCTGTTACACCTTCAAACTTTTAGCTCCTCATTCATTCAACCTTTAAACAGCCCTGCAAAATAAAAACAAAAGAAAAAAAAACACAATACCCTTGTCCTGACTTATTTTTAATCCACTTTAAATACCTAGATGACGTTCATCAAGCTCATTACTTTACACCTTCACCATTTGAAGCACAAACAAGTTCTTCTCTTCCAGTGAGACTTTTTACATTTTGGTGTGTGTCTGCGCACATTTTTGACCTTTCATGAGGTCAGATGTTGCATTTGAGAGCGAGAGAGACAATGACAGTGAGAGAGAGAAAGAGAGAGAGAGAGGGACGGACGGACAACTAGTCTCCGTTGTAGTTCATTCCAAAAATGTTGGAGGTTAAGCTCAAGGCTCTCAAAACCAATCACACGCAAGGGCTTTGGAACACAGTCACCAAACAGGAAAGTGTCTTAACATATTAAAGAATTACGATTAAGAGGGAAAGAAGAGGTCTTATCCAAATCTTTATTGATTAATGAGAAGGTCTATGTATAAAAAGGGGCAAAGTGAGGCTAATTATACAGTAAACACCAGTAATAACAATTATTTGTTTATTCCTGCTATTTATGTCCACCAATGGAAGTTAATATATGCAGAATTTGAACATGCCAACTGTAAATGCTCCTACACCCAAAGTTCATGTCAGTTCCTTGAGCACAGCTCAGACTTTTTCTACAAAAAACTCTATAGACGCATACATTTGCACTTCTAGTGTGTCTGTAAAGCAAAATATATTTTGTCTCCTTCCTTTATGAAAAATAAAGCATATTCTACAATTATTTCATCATCATTTTAAAGCAATGATTACTAAAACGCAAATATTGTATCTGCGTAACGTCCCCCAATCTTGTGAGACAACAGAAAATCTCAACGTATCTCGCGAGATGATGTTTGATCATAGACAATGTGTTAAAGTCTAATCCGTGGCTGTATGGACAAGTCAAGATGTGGACCCACTTCCAAAATACCAATTTGCACAATTAGGCTCTGGTGGTCCGACAGAGCACAAGAAAACACTCACTCGTCAGACATTGAACTGCAGCTTTTGCTTTATGTGTGGGATGAATACAGTACATTGAACTAAGAGTTTGTGTCTGTGTTGCCTTATGACGCTCTAATCACTGACTGCCACTGTCCTTGGTGCTGACTCACCCACCATTCGCCTATTTTGAAAGGTTATTCTGATAGGAGCCCAATGAGGACAAGTGCCATAGAACATGGACGGATATTTATGATTTCTAATTTCTCATAGAGCAACTTGTTCGAAAGTATAGCTGAAA
Source organism: Idiotropiscis lumnitzeri (assembly GCF_059441095.1). NCBI lineage: Eukaryota > Metazoa > Chordata > Actinopteri > Syngnathiformes > Syngnathidae > Idiotropiscis > Idiotropiscis lumnitzeri. Next base: position 19,203,376 of record NC_142393.1, read on the forward strand.
TAACAATTAGAGCGAGCTGATCCGACTAAAAAAAAAAAAAAAAGAAAACAGCCGACAAAAGCTGACTGAACAGAGTTTTGATCGTGTGCGTTATAACTATGTTAATTTTCCTTTGTGGGAATTAGTAAAACATTTCTAAGTAGTACTCTCTTTGCCTCCTATTCAGGAAAGCTTCAACTCATGTCCTCCTCACGAATGTATTCCTCCTGGTACTATCTGATTCAGCTTTGTATTTAATTTAGCATCTCCTGAGAGGCATTGCCAGAGAAGCTCAATAAGCCTGTGGTGTAAATACTGTAAGTGCCCATCTCCACTTCATACCACTCATTTGCTGTCATTTCATTTTCTTCCGAGCGACTGACCGAAAGACCCCGCCAACACCCGAACTAAATGCCTACGTACCCGCCTACCGACCGTTTGGCTTCTGTGACACGTGCACCCAGTTTTTCATTCAAACACACGAGACCAAATGGGTGTTTACCATTGGCCTCTAAGGCAGCTACGGTTGTGATGAGAAGTAACTGCAATCATCTAAGGGCCAAAGACAATTTAGTTGGCAAACGCAATCAGCTGCTGTTGACTGAATAACAAACATTTTATTAATTTGCTTCTATTCATTCATTTTCTGTGCCTTAATCAAACTTCCTCATTTAAAGTCTTTAAAATCATCCGAACAACGTTATTATTAGATTTCTAAGTAGTTACTCTACTGGTGCTTATAGAAGATTTTGCTCTCTATGGCCCATCACACTGTCATGGCTACTCAGCAATTAGGAGAATGTGGGCTGCCTTTCAATTAAAATAAAAAAACACCTCCTCATGTCTTTCGCTCCTTGTAGAGTTTCCCTCTCTTCCATCTTCTCTCTGCCTTTCAAATAAAACCCCTGTCCATTTCTTCGCATCCTCTGAACTTCAAAAGTACCATCTGCACAGCTCTGAAGTCTCAATGCCCGCAGAGGCCTAACCTATAGCTCTTCACTGCATTCAGCATGCAACTTCCTGAAGTCAGTTTCATATTGTTGCAACTTTTCCCAAATGCGATTAGTCTAGACTAGTATTTGTTTTGGTCTTTAATTGTTCTGCACTATGCTCTTTCTTCACTACAAAGAGCTGCCAGTTTCTTTCTGCATCAGCACAAGCCTCGGTCACAGACGCCCGCAAACATGCAGGTGTAAGGACACAAACAACAGCCGCTGCGACACATGGTGCAGACAGTGAAACATGTCTCACCAGGAGGAACCACACATGAGGCATATTAGGCTTTTGTTGTTGTCATCTTTCTGCACTGTTCCCTTATGGAGCTGAGTGACAGCAATCAGGACTCAAAAAGTTTTCCAGATGCAGGTTATCCTTATTTGGTACTTGTGGAGCCACTCAGTGTTCAGTGTGGTAGTGCAACCACATCACGTGTGGAATAGCAAGAATTATTAAGATTTTAATTACAGAGGCAGAGAGAATGAAGGAAAATCAAACAAAAAAAAAATAATTGCCTCTAGGTTACAAGGGTAAAAGAATTGGGTCCATATCGGGACTTGTAGTGTAAATGCACCCTTATGTGGTAGTGGTTTTGAAATCATGTTGTATGATTGCCTAGCGCCATAAACAGCTGTTTTTGGCTGCATCTATTTTGGTTTACCCAATTAACCTTGCTCTCTCTTGTCTCTCTGCCTCCTCTGCCAGCTGCCCTTCCCCCCAGCAGGAACCTGGTACTCCTGTCACTTTGCATCCTGCAGCCCTTGCTATACTGTTTTATAATATACAAAACAACTGCATGATGAGAGGCGGTATGTATTGTAGGTCATCATCAGATATGTTTTAACAATGCTAACGACCATATATTAAGTAATTATTTTATGATTTGTCATTTGAAAATTAACAACTTGCTTATGGGTTTGTTGTATTTTTAATGAGATGAGAGGTTCTGTCGGCAGCACAGTGAAATCGTGGGTTGCATGTGTGCCTCGTGGATTTGAGGTTTGGGGTTCGAATGTCCGCTCCGGTCTCCTACGTGAGGAGTTTGCACATTGTGATAAAAACGTCAATGTCATGTTGATTCATTCTAAATTGTCCTTAGGTTTGAATATGAGTGTGAATTGTTGTTAGTCTATATGGGCTTTGTGATTGGCAGATGACCAGCTCCAGGTGTACCCGGCCTCTCGCGCTTAAAGCCAGCTCGGATAGGTTCCAGCTTAACCGAGATCCTAAAGAGGACAAGCAGTCCAGAAAAAAAGACGCTCTGAGCCCCTGTTTCTCTTCTTCACTGTTGAAGTTAGTGAAATAATCCTGCCTGGGGAGTTGCTATATTCCAGACGTCTATGAGGATGTTTCTCTACTTCCTTAAACTGATGTCATGTTGACCTTCTGCAAACAGCAAACGAGACATCAGTTGTGGGGTCAAGTTACACGTTGCGCGTACACAAAATGTACTCTATGACGGGGCGTTATGCAACACACAACAAAAGAGTGCATTTCAGAAAGATCAACTTTCATATTACTGCTGACAGATTATTTTCCCCTTTTTTAAATTAATTGGTCGCTACTATACTGAATTCAACTGCTTTTGTAGATGCAGTCGAAACCGTTGTGGCAGGCATGACTCCACAGACGATGACATATGTCATTGGCCGCCAATGTTATCTCATTTACATGAACAATACTTTTAACACAGGAGAATAACATATTTACATTAAGATAATGTATTTTCAACATGAAGATAAGATCACCACAGCAATGTGTCTTAGTGGGAGGTCAAGTGTGCTTTTGGAGAATTGGTTCCCATTTAATTCATACATTACATTTGTGGTTACTATCATTTGAGCAAATACAGTACATATAATATTTTATGACCTGGACCAGAGTGGAAATACAAGTTGGCTCCTTTGAGTGAAATGCATTCAGGTTGAGTCGAAGTCCATATAACTCTCAAAGGCACTCAAACACTCTCTGTGAAAAAGTGCATTCTTTTTACAAGTCTCGCATCAGACAGTCACAACTACCGCCATAAAATATTTAATAAAAGTAGCAACGTTTCACGATCCACCAGGAAGCTGCTCACATCTACTACTTGACTAGACTTGAAGGGTTTCCTCGAGGTTTCTGTGGGGATGTCTGTGGTGGGTGAGATGAATAGCTCTATAGTGATGAGGATTCTACCAACAGGTGGCTGTGACTGAAGCACGTGCCCTTGAAGCTGACCATGACTAATGAGTGACTCTGGTGTAAAGAGATGCTCTCCGACAGCAACTCGGAAGTGATAACTTAATTAGACTGAGTGCGATATAGGTGCAGGTGCGTGTTGGGCTGGCTCATGGCTGTGTTTACTGAAACCACACAATCAATATATATATATATATAGTGAACCCCCGGTTATCGCGGTTAATGGGGACCGAGACCACCCGCGAAAACTGAAAATCCGCGAAGTAGCGTCGCACCTTCAAAAAAAAAAAAAAAAAAAAAAAAACACCTTGTATATATATATATACTTCGCACCTATATATATATATATATATATATATATATATATATATATATATATATATATATATATATATATATATATATATATTTGTTTTTTTTTTAGCTTCAATGTACATTTCTTTTGTATTTAATTGAGTAAAACATGAATGTGTTCCTGCAAATGCTCATTGATCTGATTTTTGTCGTAGTTATTAGTGTGGTCAGTATTATTAGTATTTAATCTATTTTTATGCAATTGCTATAATGGCACTATACACTACTCCAAATTGTCCCCTGGTGTGACTGTGAGTATGAATTAGGGCTGTGACGATAATTCGATCTCGATATGTATCGCAATAGTTGGGTGATTGATATCAATAGGAAATAGTATGGATAAAAAACAACGGAGCAGATTCGACCTATCGCGGCCCAATTCGTCACAAACTCCCTCCCATTTAGGAAATACAACCTGAGGCTTGCGCATGCGCCGCTGAGCTAGCGTGACTCAAAACAAACAAAAATAATTTAAAAACGGGTGGCGAAAGGTCGACTTACCCGCCGACTTGAGGAAATGGCCCGTAGCTCCATCACACGAGCGCTCAGGAGAAGCGAGGGTGGTGTACGTAGCAGTTAAGCCGCTAACAAGCACCCTACCCGAACATGCATCACAAGGGAGGCCGGCGTGCGTTTGACTTTTTTTCTAGTTCATTTTGAAGGTTAAATGTTACATTTTAAAATAAAACAAATCGGAATTCAGCCCTTTTCCTTTTTTATTTTCAATAGTAAAAATAATAATAATAATAATTCGATATATATTGATATCGACCAATATGACATACTTGCGTCATGATAGAGTTTTCAGCCACTATATTGCCCAACCCTAGTATGAATTGTTGTTCGTCTTTGTGTGCCCTGTGATTGGCTGCCAACCAATTCAGGGTGTACCCCCACCTACCGCCCGAAGATAGCTGGGATAGGCTCCACCACGCGACCCTATATTTGTATATATATATATATATATATATATATATATATATATATATATATATATATATATATATATATATACTTTAACACTGTTTTCCTTCCTCAGCCACGAAAGTGTATTGTAAACCATTTTTATGTCATTAATTTCAGTAGCAATACTTTATATACTTAGGGTTCATTAAAACAAAAAGGAGAGCTTGGTATATGAGGCTCGCTGGGGCAGAATTATCTCTTTCAGCAAGGCCTTGCAGTCAGGGATGCATTAATGTATTTACAAAATCCCGCTCTGATTTGATTAGAATCACATTCCCGGCTCAATATGATATGCTAATCTTGGGTCAGTCACCAGTCAGGTGAGTGAAAGAGCATCAGCAGTAAGCCAGGACTGCATGATATCGATTCGATCCTTACAAGATAATATAAACAAAACTTTTATTTGCCACCATTAAAGAGTTAAATTACATATTTATAACACACCTGAAGCCACTCTTAGATTAAGCTTTTTATTCACTAATTGTGATTTTTATCCAAGATTTTTGCCAGCCCACAGTTTACTCAAGGACGCAGGTATCACCACAGGAAATTTATCGAACGTGACATGTCATTTGTCTCCACTTTACGGTGTCCTCTCCATGCCTTTGGTCAACAATGTGCCATGAAAGACTGAGACTTTCAAGGAAAGTGACTAATTATCATTTAGAAAATTGAAAGGGTCACATCTGATCACATGAAGTCATACAGTATACTGCAGCTCTGCGCTAATGCCTACTACAAATAACTTCAGAAAACATTTGTAAATATCATCACCATCGTCCAGAAACCTGTTTTTCAGCCCGCACATGTTCTTTTGACAAATTATTGACCAAAGTGAAGTGTTGAAAATTACTTGCTCTTTTTGATGATACAATGTTATTTGCTCAACATGCTGTTTTTTTCCCCACTTTCCTCAATAGCGATGGTTTTGGGGATGCGAGGATTCTGTCCGATTCCAGCGATATGCAGGTCATAACTTACAGTAAACGTGAACCTTCAGCCAGCATTCCAATTATACAATTCAATGACTGTACTGTGTATAAAAGGAGTGCGCATTTGAGAGTGGCACTTGACTTTTATCAATCCAAATCATACCAGTACTGTAATCATGCACTTCATTCAATAGCTCACCTGATAAGTGTATTGATTACTATTCGTACAGTGGCAAGTTTTCCCATCCAATGATTTTCCTTCTCAGCCTGAAAGTTACATCATGTGCTTACTGTATATAAATTGACTGAGTGATGTGGAATGTCAGATGGATGGATGGATAGCAAAGGAAGAGATAAAGATGTGTCACTGTGTACGCCTTTGCAGCTGTGAAGGCCACAACTGTGTTGAGGGGTGTTAAAGTAATCCTTTGGCAAAGACTGGTGCCCCAGATGCAAGCGTGGTGATGAGCCTCATGCAGAGGGGGTCGTCCCACTGTGTGTGCTTTGGGTCACCAGACCAGATGCTGTCATTGCAGCTGCACACAAACTATATTTGCTGTGGGTCATTTGCATAGCATACTCATGTCTTAAACTGTACTGTAACTTTGTCACACTTTGCATCAATGTCGCCATAGTGTGGACATGCTCCCTGATGATTTTGGCCCTCGTTAGCGTGGCTGATCTGCCGGGGCGTCAGTGTTGTTTACTGAGGTTGCGTCAAGCATGCAGTGTGACATTAACACATCCACCGTCGTGTGAATTAGATCTTCTAAAAGGAGGATGCAGCGAATCTCTATTTAAACCCATTTGTTGGGCAGCACTGGCATGAATTGCATGAATGTCCAAAGCTGGTCTTATATTAAAGGTAGATGTCATTTTTCTGCCAGCATCATTCAGTGGAGCATCTTTCGTCACATACGTAAAACTCGTCATGTGTGGGAGGACGCACTGACTCAAGCCCACACAATGTAACTACAAATAGCCTCAGTTATGTAAAAGAATCAAATAGAATCTTATCCCCAAATGCATATAAGTATAATGAGCATTTGGAGCAAAACCTGTAAAGTTTAGTTGCAGTTTACCTGGCTTCTGTCGTTAAAGACCAACATGCGCCGGGATGACTAAGACCGAGATAAACAGGGACTCCATGTTGAAAAGCACACCTGCCGTGTCAAAAGATCTGCAAAGTGATGGCTGGGTTGAATCAGGGGCATTCAATGCTTCTACGGGTGGCATCACGTGACATTCATCAAAACAGTGAGGGGCTCAGTATGGAAAGAAACAAGGGTGGTGTCATAAGCTTGTATTGAAACAGAATAGCATGTCAAGATGAGTTTGTTCAAATACACAATGCCTGCAACAAAAAAGACCAATAAAATAGAACCCGTGTCTCCTCGGTGCACAATGGTGGCTCACATTGTAGGGCAACAACTGGCAGCATTGTTCATATTGATGAGTATGATGCACTGAATGAGCAACATGCATGCAAACGTGCGCATTGTGACACACTTGCTCATGCCACAGGCGTCTTTACGACCATCTGCTTGCATAATTAAATCTGCAGGGAGCATGGCCAATGATGTGGTATATTCATTTTTATATTTGGGTTCAGTCAACATCCGATGCGCGGGGGGTGGGGGCGCTTATCATCGTTGATATTTACCTCAATGGGAAGAAGACATTTTCGGTGATGGAGAAAAAAAAGCAACACCGCTTTGTATGATATAAAAATAAATATCCGCAGAAGGATGCGGTTTCGTTACCTGTGCCGTGAGCCAAATCGATCCCCGGTTCGGTGAGTATATTCGGGTCACTTTGAGATCTGCCTCGCTGCAGACAGCCGTCTAGTCCGTCCGATGTGGCCATGGGTGGACAGCACAGGAATCCCGAATCAAATATTAAGAAGCGGAGCCGGAGGCGTGCAAGGTCAGGAGCAGCAAAGCAGCGAGCGAGTGGGCTATTAATTCGCTCTGACAACAGCGGCTTGAAGCGTCTATTAGGGATCCATGGCCGGGCAAAAGAAACGTGGATGTGCATGCGTGTGAATGCATGCGCGCGCGCGTGCGTGTACGTGCGCGCATGTGCGGCTGCACAAGTGGGTGAATGATGTGCCCCGCGCCCGTCCCTGTCCATCCACGCGCACACGCACGCTGCAACACTCACCGATTGAACATGTTATATTCGATGTTATTATTATCACGTGCTACGTTGAAAATAATGACCCAACCCGACGGTCTGCAAATTGACACTCGTCAAATGATCTCATTTAAAAACCTGTTTGCACTCTGAAATTTACTTAAAAAATAACCGATTCAACGACATGCTTACTTTTAATAACAAATCAGAAAATCCTTTGAGTCCATCGACACATTTCTGTATTTGAATAAATCATACATACTATCAAACCATCGAACCATCCATTATCATAACCTTATCACAAGATTCGCAGGTGCAAATATTAAATTTTATTGAACCACATCAAACGTCAGTGTTGTAATAAAGCAGCGATTAACAAAGCGTGTATGTTTTTGGTCACGTGACTCGATCTCGCGGGTCCATTGGTTGGTTTGACCAATGACGTAAGACGGAAGCCAAACATCGTCCCTCCTCCCCGGCAGTAGTACAGAAAAATGGCTCTTCACAGGTACCCTAACATGGTTTCCCTGTCAGTTCTTATTATTTTGTCGCTAATTGTCGTCGCACTCGGTCATGACTCAACATTGAACAATGGCCATCCGACCGCGGGACACAAAAACGCCCGAGGGGACGGGAAGATGGAGAAAGATGATTTTCAAGAAGAGCTGGTCATCAGGCCGCTCCAGTCGGGGGATATTTACGCTAGCTTTCAGTTCCGCACCTTGTGGGAAGCTGATTTCTTTGGAGGAAACAAAGGTAAACTTCCAGTTTGCAACAAAGTTAAAAGCCATGTGCTGTCTTTTTCAAAGCCAATCTCGAAGTGTCTCATTGCAACTTCGCTTCAAAGTAAACAGGGTCAAGAATAACTGCAGAATGAGTGTTTATATCAGTGTTTCTCCAATCGCTGCTTTTGCAACATGTCTAGATTCTGTATTTCTACAGTGATTGCTTTCCAGTGTAATAAACCGTCTCGGGGTTTACTAAATCGCGCCCGACAGACAATGGTTCGCTGCCACCACTTTTAGCTGGTCAAGTCCGGAGTCAGAGACTGCTACCACATCACACTACCAGGCCGCCAAGAGAATCAACAATATACTCTTTATTAAGCATTTAATCCAAAACTCAAACACGTTACCCAACTGAAACACACAAGAACATTAACTAACAAGACCAAAGTCAAATACAAATATAAAACTGTTGTCCACATAACTGGCACGATGGCCAAGACCCACTCCTCAGGGTCAAGGCTTAGGTCGCAGGCCCTTCCCGGCTCCGGACTGGAGACCCCGGGGGAAGTCGCCGAGATTCTGAGATTCTCTTTGGCGTGAAAAAACAACCTACACTGGAACGTTTGGAATGACAGCCTGCTATGCTTTGCCGATTTTTCACTTTAAGTTTTATTTTACCATCTTTTTTGTTATTTAATGGTTATTATTTATCATCTGGACCCATTTATGACTGTTTTCAGCATTTCTGGCCATGACCTTCATTAAAGGAGAATATTGGTCCTTGGTGCTTGCATTACCGCTGTTTGTATTGAGGGGCATGTCGGCACTTTTCTACCATGTTGTATATCGGAGCTGAGGATGAGGAGCCTTGTCAACATGGGCCCTGGAGATGATATTGAGAGGAGAGGTGTTTGGAAATGTAAATGGATCCAGTTGGAACTGGAGAATTAAACCTTTAACTTCATATATGTGTGTCGACGTTGCAGTTGGTTGTTTACTTTAATGCTTGGAGCATCCCTGAGTGACATCTCTGATCAGCTTGCAAAAGGGGCTTTGAATGTTTCTTTTTCATCTATAACCACTTCAAACAACAGGAATAGTGAAACGTTTTTGTTGTTTAATGTGTGTGCTCATTTTTTTATCTTGAGTCCTTTTAAGTGAATTGGCACAGTTGCAGCTGGTGTGAAAGCTCTGTGTTAATTTGGTCGAGTTTGTTGACAAAGTTAAAAAGCTGCCTTTCAGACAGGCTCGTACTATAGAAGCTGGACACAAAAGCACATTAATGCTTGGCAATTACGCTTTCTGGTTACTGAAACTTTCGGGTGCATGCTATTGCTTTGACCGTTTGAGTCTCCTGCACAATCATCCATCTTTGATCACAAACTACTGCAACGACACTGTCAAAAAACTAAGGTGGCGCTCACACAATCTGTAGTACACATTCGTAAAAAGCTTGTATTGCTCGAGTAAGAAAGCCTACTGTGGTTAGTTTTGTTCTCCATTGTTTGGCCTTTGGCACACAAAATAAAAGTTTAAAACACACACTACTTACTTAACAGCCTCACTCGACATGTGGAGTGATAATACGAAAAGACTTGACTACGCGATCAGGATTCTGGGTGTCGATCAGTGATCAGAAGGTTTGAAGAAAAATTGTAATTGTTCAGCAATTCGATCAGAAGATGGAAGTATATCTAAATAAATTGTAGCTTTGCTCTACAGTCCACCCCACCATAGCAAAAATGCATTGGAAAAAGAATTAAATTAGATATTAATAATTATAATTAGACAAGGACAAAATAGAGGTTTTTGCCAGATAACGTCATCAGATCAAGCGAGAAGTGGGGGTGTCATGTTTTGGGCTGGAATGGTGGGGAGAGAGCTGGTAGGACCCTTTTATGTCCCTGAGGGTTTGAAAATGACCTTTGCAAAGTATTTGTGGTTTCTGACTGACCAGTTTCTTGCATGGTACAAAAGAGAAGAATAACCGTACCTTGCGACAGACAAATATTTTTTTTCTTTTATTGAATGACATATTAATCAATCCATAGTGTTTCGATATGTTTTTTTTTTTTTTCAACACGCACCATTTATTCTTGCTTTTTCTCCGCAGTGTCCCATTACCGACTTTTTCCGAAGTCACTGGGACAAGTAATCTCGAAATTCTCCGTGCGTGAGCTGCACATCTCCTTCACGCAGGGGTACTGGAGGACCATGCAATGGGGACAGCCTTATCATCCGTCTCCCCCTGGAGCTGAGCTCTGGGTCTGGTTCCAGGACTCCGTAACAGAGTGAGTAGCCTTTTACATGACATGACATCACTCTGTTGTAATTATTAGCCTCTCTTAACACCCTCTTAGAGATGCATATTATAGTGGAGTCATTACTTTCTGGATTCTTTCAGTGTGGACAGCACATGGAGCGATTTGACCAATGTTTTGTCGGGGATCTTCTGCGCCTCATTGAACTTCATTGGCTCCATCAACAGCATTCAGCCCAGCGCCTCCTTCAAGCCACTGGGGATAGGCAACGGTAGCGTTTGACGCTGTTGAACACGTTCTGTTTGAATTATGTAGACGGTGATGGTGTTGGCTCCTCACATTTGTACATGCTGTAGTCCCGGCATCCCATTAAGCCATTTTCCAGCAGTCTTTGCAGTGAGGTAATCTGGGTTGTACTGTGCTACTTTTTAGCATCAGTGGAACAGGATTGTTGTGGTAAATGTTGACCATATTACTTTCAAAATGTATTCCTGGGTTCTGCTGTAAGTGCAGAGTTTCTGCCACTGATTTAGCAAGATTGTGGCAATGTCGCAAAGTACAGCCCATCAACAGTACCACAAAATATTCTACATATGTGTGCTGTTGGCGGCACGGTGGCCGACTGGTTAGCACGATGGCCTCACAGTGAGAGACAGCATCGGGCGTGGGTTCGATCCGGCTCCGGCCATCCTGTGTGGAGTTTGCATGTTCTCCCCGTGCTTGCGTGGGTTTCCTCCAGGTACTCCGGTTTCCTCCCACATTCCAAAAACATGCATGGCAGGCCGATTGAACACTCTAAATTGCCCCTAGGTATGAGTGTGAGCGCGGATGGTTGTTCGTCTCTGTGTGCCCTGCGATTGGCTGGCGACCAGTTCAGGGTGTCCCCCCGCCTACTGCCCGAAGATAGCTGGGATAGGCTCCAGCACCCCCCGCAACCCTAGTGAGGAGAAGCGGTACAGAAGATGAATGGATGGATGGGTGTGTGCTGTTGGTTTTTGAGTAACATTGTAAAAGGGTACATACTAATGTAAGTCCAGCAAAGCTTATTCTTGAATTAGTAATTCATTTACAAGATGTCAACCACAAGTGAGTGTAATAGATCTCAAAATTGAGTAAAAGTTTCTAGTGTTCCTTTGGCCCAACCTATTTTTTTTTTAGGCCGATGCCGATTCCAAGATACAGCAGACTAAAATTCTTCTAACCGATTAAGCCATATCAAGGTCTACCATTTGAACTGTACTGTGGTTGGCACTAATTTACAATGAATGCATCGATGAAAGTGGCTTGATGCTAAATGGGCTCTTTGTCGCCCTCAGTGACCGACCACCGCTTCCTACGCTACGCCACCCTTCCACGTGAAATTGTATGCACGGAAAATTTGACGCCCTGGAAGAAACTCCTCCCATGTGGATCCAAGGTGAGTCTTCATGAATACCTTTTAACACTGTACCACTTATCCGTCACCATTTGTCGTACATGATCTTGGGAATTGATTGTTTCTATTGATTGTTTCTAACAAACATCAGCAAAACATCTGTTTATTATATTGGCCTTTTGCTTCCACAGGCTGGCCTTGCTGTCCTGCTAAAGTCGGAGAAACTCTTCTACAGCAGTTTTCATTCCCAGGCAGTACACATCCGACCCGTGTGTGAGGATGCACAATGCACAACCACCTCGTGGGAGCTGAGACAGACGCTGAATGTGGTCTTCGATGTTCACATTTCCGGACAAAGCAAACCAGGTCGGAATCCCACCCAGCTTGTGCTTCACATTTGTCGGCGACTGAAGATGACATGTTTTAACATGCGGCTTCAACTGCTCTCTTTCACAGAGTGGTCTCTTTTCAAGATGTTCTCCCGTACCCTGACGGAGGCATGTCCGCTGGCTTCCTCCAGTAAAATCTATGTAGACGTTTCGGACCATGCTGAGGTTTGATTGGCGCACTAAAATCTGGTCAAACAGAAAGATCCTGTCTGCACACATTTTAGAGTAATATTAGTCATTTGACAGGGGGAGGATTTTGTGCTGAGCCCTGCTACTCCTCTGCTGAGCCATGCAGTGGTGCTAGGGGACAGACGGACCTTCTCTGTCTACGACCTGACCCAAAAAAGCACCTTTGGCGCAACGTCCTCTCTCAACCTTATGATTCGCTGGAAATCTAGCGATGGTGAGTCAGAAGACCAGCTGGAAAGACACTTGAACTGGTTTTCATTGTGAATTTCCTCACGTATGACTGCCTTGTCCTCTTTTGGTCCTCCTACAGCTCAAATGCTGCGCCCGTTGCTCCACGCAGAGCGCTATGTGGCGGGTTACAGGCTGCACACTGGAGAGATCCACACGCTGATGTACAACAACCACCCCTACAGGTCTTTTCCTGTGCTACTGCTGGACTCTGTGCCATGGTACCTTCGTCTCTACATACACACCCTCAACGTCACCAGCAAGGGGAAGAATAACACTCCCACTCCCAGTGAGTAAAGAGGAAATGAACCCTCTCACTCAGACTTGTAATATGTCTTAAAGCAAGTTAGGACTAGGGATGCATGCTAATTAGGAAAAAAATTATATCACTTTTATCATTCTGATCTGGCACAAAGCCGCGTTAAAATATCCTAATGTGTAACCACCTGAAGTCTCCTTGACTCTAAAAATAATATTCATTATAAATATTGAATTGAAACTTGTGGGAATTATTTTCACCAGAGCACGGTTAGATTCACTTCAATGACAACCATAGCTGAGGCTCCCTCTGCGGTTACCTCGCCCTACAGCTGTGGCACTGCCTCTGGGCCGGCCTGCTCCTGGTCCGGAGTGCTTTGCTGTACTTTTACTTTCATTGCTGGATACTATAATCACATGGATTTAATCGACATTGGATTACAGTACAAATTCATCAGTTCCAGCGACTTCTCACCGTATTTTCAACCAGACGAATAAGATGGCGCATGATTTGCGATGCCTCCGAATTGGTACCTGGTCTGGCAGGCGTTGTCGGTGGCGAAGGCAACGTAAATAAAAGCGTGGCAGCTGAGCCGAAATATATTATGAATAGTTTAAATGTTAACTGTCAGGATAGGTTCTTCAGAAAATGGGTGGATGGATAGCAAACGCTATGCCACAGCATAGTCTTCCACAGTGCGTGTCGCAATTCTTATAGCCACTGCGGATTGAAGTGCAGCTATGGCGATAGTATTTTTACTGAAACATTCCTTTAAATTGCGACAACAGGTATATTTGTAGTATACTTTATTTAAAAAAGAATTTAAAAAAAAAGGATCAGATATCTGTATTAGCCAAACAAAACAGGAACTTCGATTATCTTTATCGGTTGAAATGTTTTGTACCATACATAACAAGTTAGAACTTGGGCAAACTAACAACAGTATTTGATAACAAATGAATAGTTTATTCCAGAAATTAATCTACAGGTGTTTGTGATCTCTCCACCTCACATAAAGTATTGACTCGAGATGATGCCACAAATTCTCATAATTGTTGATATGATCACAAAATTACAATTAAAAGTAATTTAACCATAGGAATTACAAAATCCTAACAGTGCAACGCGTTTAAATTTGAATTTTAAAATACAAATTATGCTTTGACATTGTAAATTATAAATGGGACGCAACACCCAGCATTCCTTTTCCCACCTGCAAGATCACACAAAATGTACCTAAAGACCAAGATTACAGTGAAATAGTAATATAGTCGGGGCGATTCAAATGTTTATCTAATTATATTCTTTGTTAGTTATTCTCTTTTTAATGAGATGTTTTTCAATTTCGTGTTGAATTTTGAGGTGACAATATCCACTAGCTTCTAACGCAATGATTCAAGTTGGCTATTTCAAAGATTTAAAAGGAATTGTTCAACTCAGGCAATATTTCAAAGATTTAAAAGGAATTGTTCAACTCAGGCAATATTTCAAAGATTTAAAAGGAATTGTTCAACTCAGAAAATTTAAACATTCTTTTACTTGAGTCTCATGTTACTCAGTCATTTTTTCATGGTTAAACACTGAAGTACTTCTGTTGTCTTCAACAAATTGAAAATGAACATGTTTCCCATGAGTCCTGAAATTGTCCTGTTTGAAGAATCATGATTGATTATGCAAGTGTCTTGTATCCTATTTTATCCTTGTGTTGAACTTACTCCTTGTCAGGCTTCTTAACTCGCCACTGTCTTCCAACTGTCAAAGCAAAGTGCACATTTGGTGTCTTTTGCACCACTGCTGCGCGCAACAGAATTACGTTGTAAATGGCTGATTAATCAAGACAATGAATGCTAAACTTTCCGCTGTGCCCCTGCCGGCAGGTTATATCCAGTATGAGCCGTCCAAGGACCGCGTGAAGCCGCACATGCTGGAGATGCTGTTGCAACTTCCTCCCAACTCCGTCACTGAAGTCACCGTGCATTTTGAGAGAGCTATGCTCAAGTGGACCGAGTGCCCCCCTGACCCTAATCATGGCTTCTATGTCGGGTTTGTGTTTGATTAGTTGTTTTTTTTTCATTATTTTTTCATGACATCACATCTACTTTTTGACGTGTTGCGCATACTTTATACAGTAAGTATTTATAAAATCCCATTTCTCTCTTGGACTTGTAGGTCTTCAGTTGTCAGTTCTCTTGTACCAAGCATTGTTGCCATGGATACAAATGCCACACACGAATCCCCTCTTTTCAACAGTTTGTAAGTATTTTGTAGGATATAGACTCCACAAGGTCAGAAGGTTCTCTAATTTCATTATCGTTTGTCTTGTCTGCCTGCAGCTTCCCCAGTAAAGAAGAGTCCAGCTTTTTTGTGCGCCTCTACACAGAACCTCTGCTTGTCAACCTACCCACTCCTGACTTCAGCATGCCTTACAACGTCATCTGCCTGACTTGCACCGTAGTGGCTGTGGGTTATGGATCCCTCTTCAACCTGATGTCACGCAATTTCCAGATCGGGGAGCCCAGGCAGGGACTGGCCAAACGCATTGCCAACCAAATCCGGAAAATGCGTGGCGTGCCGCCACTTTGAAAAATGGCAGAGAAACAGTCCCGTTCTACTCTCTTCTTTTAGTTAAGACCACTGATGGATAAGCCCTATTCAGGGGAGAACTGATTGCATTTTCTTTTATTTATTTGGAATACATGTTTCCAGGATTGCGCATGGTCGCTTAAGGACATGTACAACTTGTATTGAATATGGATGGAGGACAGGAGCTTCTAGTTGTGAACTTTAAGGAAGCCGGGAAGCAGAATGTCTGAGCTCCTGACTGCCAAACAATGCTCACAACAGACCCTTTTTGCTGTTTTTGACACTTAAGTTTCCACAAACGCACACACATGCGCAAGTGCAGTGTTTCCCAAACTCTATTTAGCCACGGCACATATATGTAAAATTTACGGCACACCATCAGACAATATGATGCTTGTCCTAACAAAAATAACGATCATGTCTTCATCCACCCACAAATTGACTTATGTTTTTTAACATACAATCTAGAAGCATTCTATACTTTTTATTCTGTTGCATGAATGGAAACAAGTTGGTTCCCACGTTTATTGCACATTCTGCCATCTAGTGGAAGAGCATTATAAACGTTCAGCCTCTCGACACAAAGACAGACGTTTTCTTTATAAATATAGATTTTCTGACCCATTCAGTGAAATGCTGCAGTGGTTGGGAATCACTGCACTGGTGGATTTATTGAGCAGTCGGTCTGTATGTGTTTTACTGAGACACAACACAGCTAGTTTGCATGAGCAAAATGGCTCATGAATCATTTATTTGTATCATTTTGTTTGCTCTGCTGTTTATTACGCATTCTAGAAAATCAAGGCCTGAATTGTGACCGGCACCTGGGACTCGATACCCATCAAGTTGTCTTATTTTTGCACTGTATTTGGCAAGTCAAGCTTCATGCAAGGTACTGACTGAACTGTGACTGACCCTACGTGGAGCAATACTCTAACAGAAAGACTGCAGCAATCTTCTCAGGCCTGCAGCTAATCAGCTGTGTTTTTTTGAACGCATGAACAACATCCATTATCTGAGCTGCTTCACCTCACTTGTATGATTTATCAGTTTTTACACCAGATGCGCTTTCTGATGCAACCCGACCTTATTTGTTTTCTTTAACATTCAGGACTCCTCTTGCGACTACATCTTGGGCAGCATCAGTGAAATGTGAGCCTTCTTGCACATAAAATAAAAAGATTGTACACCTAAAGATTGTGTATATGTATTTAATTAAGTGGTAGCTGGATTTATAAAATAAGACCAAAATTTTCACTGCTGTCAGTTTAGCTAGTTTTTCTAAAGTTAATGTAACATTAAATGAAAAATAGAACATTTATGCTTTGTTGTCATTGGGCGGCTGTTATTTTCCCCTTACTCATCAGTTGAATGAATGCATCTTAGAGATTGAATTCACATATTGACTACACTTTGGAGGATTTTTTTGTCATCCATACATTATACAGAACACCCAAAATAACATTGCTCTGCCTGCATACTCGGCAAAATGCTTTTACTGTGATTAAATGACCATTGTAATTATGAGCTCAGGAAAAGGGGTCACATTCATAAACTGTCAGTGCTGGAACTGGATTACTTCTCTCTGACTGCACTCATTTATGTACGGTACAGACAAACACTGAGTTCTCTGTATCCAAAGCTCACCCCAGCACATAAGGTCACCACGTGAAAGGGGGGTGCGTGGTAGATCAGCTGCAAATTGTGTCCTCCAGAAGCG
This sequence comes from Idiotropiscis lumnitzeri, assembly GCF_059441095.1. Lineage (NCBI taxonomy): Eukaryota > Metazoa > Chordata > Actinopteri > Syngnathiformes > Syngnathidae > Idiotropiscis > Idiotropiscis lumnitzeri. The sequence goes on from NC_142393.1 coordinate 19,220,652, forward strand.
TTTGAAGAGCAGGCTTTAGTATTCTTAATGAAAAGCATCTCTGACAGCTGTGTTGAAGATGCTATGAGATGTGCTGCTCCAACTTGTAAAGCGGATCTTTGCATGTTGAAAGCGGCATTCCTACAAGATGTTTTCAGTTCATATTTTGTAAACAATTATGCAACACGTTTCTAATTTCGAACACATTTATTCACTATTGTGCAAGTAACAGGAAATGATTTAAGCTAAAAGTCAAAATGCGGATCATCTGAATACTTGTATTCACTATGTGGACACCGCTAGAAAGGCGTCTGGTTATTTGAGGAACCTACCTCAATATATTTGGAAGAAAAACAAAAAAAATGTCATGAATTCGATTGATGTCTACTCAGCAGGGCTCACTGCAGGCGTGACCACAGGTTGTCCTGCAGCATTTCTGCTCCCCTGGACACTGGCCGTCATGGTAGCAGTACTCTGCACACATGGGAGTTCCTTGGGGCAACGCGCAACGGCCTGGTTTCACTGACACACAAAAAACACCAACTGCAGGGTTACACAACAAAAAGTATCCAACGGATCAATGCCGCCACGGGGTACAGAAAACTCCCACCTTTGTAAGGTGCAATGCACTCATGCCCGCATCCGTTGTGGCAGCATTTCTCCTCATCGGGGCAGTCACTGTCGTCAGAGCAAAACTCTGCACACATCCCAGTGCCCCAGTTTCGACGAGGACACACTCCTGGCTTAACTGAAAATCAGAACATCTTAAAATGAGCACATTTAAGGTGGAAGGGTGTGTCGCATAGGATACAAGCGTGATCGACGATTGTGGCTCATACTGAAAGAAGGAGGGACGCAGACAGCTCCACAGTCAAAGACGCAACACTTGTGGTTCTCTGGACAGTCTTGATCACACGCACACCCTTTAAGTGATGGCACCACTTGAAGAAGACGAGGACATTGACCAGCTTTCGGGAGGATCCCTGGAAAAAAAACAAAGAAGAAAACACTGAATCATGAGAGTGTCAACTTCAGAGTTGTTTTGTTGTTTGTTTTTAACTGAGTAAAAATGACTATGAGAATAATAACGATCTTACCTGTCAAATTATTTTTAGAATCTTGAGTAAAAACCGTATTAATTTGCAGAAATGCACCGAGTGCTAAAACGAATGCACAAACTGCATACTTATCCATACTTGCACACAAGAATGCACTCCTCCTGTTGGGACAAACACGATTTGCAGACGGGTAGTCCTGGAAAAGGATGCCGGGTCCTTGTGCCTGTCTGATACTTTAACATTTTATTATTTCCTTGAGCTCTTTTTCATACACACGAAACAAATAATTTTCAATGTCGCGTGGTTTGTCCCATAAACATTCAGACGTTGCGATACGTCAGCGCCCGAGTGGATGTGGGAATAAGGGATAAAGGTGTGTACTTGTGTTTAGGATTGCAAGGAGCTAATAATGTAATCGGTGTTTTTGTAACAATAATATTTAAATCCATATCTTGATTAATCCTATCTTATTTGGTGATTTGTGTATATTTGGTAAAGAAAAAAAATTTGTTTACTATTCGTTCATAGTACTAGTCATAAAGTGAAATTTTTTTTTTAAATGTGATGTTATCATTGCCGCATACAACCGAAAGTCTTTAGTCTTAATCCCATTAAATCTCACCAATTGACTGCTAAACAGTCAAAACGTCTCGTCATCCGCGAACGCACCGTCTTTACACATCCATAATGGCAACCACATTGACGTACAATTCAGAGTCCAAAGAAGTTATTGTTCAGTTTACGGGGCGGGTCGTGGAGTTCTACGTCAATGCCGCACATGTCACGTGTCCAAATAGGGAACTTCTTTTTCGTCCACGGAAGTAGATATAAATTTTTAACCTTTATTATTACAAAACCTTCGATGGGACATAAACATTAATGTTTGTGAAGTAATCCACAGAAAGTCCAGTCGAGGGAAAAACGCAAAAACTAATTAAAACATTTAAGGAAGTAGAAACATTTACTTGAGGTGGCGGTAATGTGCACGAATGCGAGTTGCCAAGCACTATTCAAGGAAGAAGAAACACAATGACAAATGATGGAGAAAGAGTGTGTGAAAACATTGCTCCTGACTTTGCGATCTTTTATTGGAACCCGTCATCGACTTCTTCAACTTCTAAGGCATATGCATCAACAGAGATTACGTAACAGGAAGAAGGTAACTTTTTAAAAGTGATGTTATGCCTGACACTGTGACCTATTTTCTCGTTCTCTCGTGAAACGACCCTCAGGCTCGAGTCTTAATTGCTTCATCGTGAATTCTTTCAGTCCACAGCTGGTTAACGTGTGCTTTCGATTGATGCATGTGGTTGGAGCTGTGCCACTCTTTCCAGATTGGAAGGGCATTAAGCTTTGTCTGACCTTTTTCTCAATGCCTTTTTTGTCAAGCTTTCAAGAAAAGCAGGTAGTAAACCATCATGTCACTTAATTTGTCCAACTCAACCATTTATGACATGCACCACCACAGTATATTATTTGTCATCTCATACATTTTGCTGTATTTACCTAAAAAAAAAAACACGCGTTTCGACGATATTGCTGAATAAATCCGTTGCAATTACATTTTATTTGAATCCAAATTAAATTTTAGTTTGACTGTTTATGAATCAATGCTTGTGTTGTAGTTTTAGCTCATAAATTTAAGATAGCTGTTTTAGCTGCTATACAAGTTAGTTAAGAAAACGTTTCTAAAGGTTTAACTAACGGTTCTGTGTTTGCTGAGACATTGCCCTAAAATCATAATTGCTACTTTAAATGCATGCAAGTGTTTTAACAAGAAAGTTTTATCAACAAAATAACACCAAAAAAGATTATTTAAAACCTGTTTTGTTTTATAATGTATGTCTTTGATATGTAAATTGGTCATCAAGAGGGAGTTAAAATGAGGTGCTCTAAGTATTTTAAATGGTATTCAGGAATCATTTGTCTTGGCACAACTAGAATTTACAAAACAAATATTTCCAAGTGTATGTTTTTATATTTTGTCCATAGGTGATATTAAATTGTATGGGATGGGTGGGAGGAGACCCAGCTACTGGATTAATACCCTGTTTGTATGCCTGCCCTGAATCATCAGGTGCTGTTGTGGCTCATGTCGAGGCGAACGGCACCTTCCGTGTGGATGCGTCCGCGTTCTCGGCACTGGTGGGACCACGTCGTTCCGGATTTCAGCCCTTCGCAGTTCCAGCAGAATTTCCATTTATCCAGGAAGTCCTTTGAGTACATCTGCTGTCGGGTGAGCCGTGCTATGAGGAGAAGGGACACAAACTTCCGTCTTTCTATCCCTTTTGAAAAGAGGATTGCAATTGCCGTTTGGAAGCTTGCCAACGGTGGTGGCTACAAGACCATTAGCCGTCTCTTTGGCGTGGGCCTGAGCACCGTGTACTTATGTGTGCGAGACTTCTGCTTCGCAGTCATTAAACTACTGCTTCCCATCCACATCAGATGCCCCGATGCTCACAAGTTGGTGGAGATGTCCAAATTGTTTCATCACACTTGGGGAGCACCACATTGTGTGGGTGTACTTGGTGTTTGCCACATTTTAATAGCGACTCCAAATGAGAACCCCCAACACTACAGAAACCAGCAAGGCGAGCACTCTGTCATTCTTCAAGCGGTTGTGGATGGAAAAGGACACTTTTGGGACATATGTGTTGATTCTCCGGGTAGTGCGTGTGACGCCGCAGTGCTACAGCAGTCAGCGTTGTGGACGCTCCTATGTGATGGGCGGTTGTTAGGTCAGAACAAAATCAACATCAATGGCTGTGATGTTGGCCATTACCTCATTGGTGACCCATCTTACCCCATCGAGGAGTGGCTCATAACACCCTTTTGGGACACGAAACGCTTGACTCCGGAGCAAGTCGCCTACAACTCACGACTGAACTGTGCAAGGTCTGTTTTAGAAGCAACCTTCAGGAGATTGAAAGGTCGATGGAAATGTCTCACGAAGAAACTGGACTGCAAAGTGGAGCTTGCCAGGAAAATGGCTCTCGTCTGCTGCGTGCTGCATAACATTTGTGAGGAACACGGTGAAGAGTTCCAGGAGGCACAGCCTGAAAGTCTCGTGAACATTCCGCCACTGAGTCAGACTTCAACTGAGGATTGTATCGCACAAGGGCCTGGTGTTAGAACTGCATTGCTGCACTACTTCAGCAGGCACAATCACTGAAAGTCATCCAACCAAAGCATCACAGGGTACGCAGACGGAGGTAACGGTAATGACGATCAAAAAACATTACTTCTCGCCCACTTCTGCTGAACACTTCATTGTGACCTACAAAGACCATAATGCATGACAATAAAATGACTGGCTAAGCTTACAGGATTTCTTTGTCACTGCTGTTCCTGTTACTATGTGCAAAAATGCAATATAGTGCTTTTTCTTTTTCAATATCACAAGCTTGTTTCCTTTTTTGTAAAGACACATTCCAATTCTTTTATATATTGCCTACCTCCCAACAATATCGTGATAATTATCATATCATTAAATCCGTATTGTGATAATACCAGCAGAAGTTTTGATGTTAAATCACTGCAGACTCAAAAAATGTAGTGATATTCAGCTTTCATGTGAAATTTCTGGATGAACCTGAAATGCACTCTAGCCTTTAGAACTGTACTTCATTCGTCTCTAAACTTTGAAGGCATGTGACAAACTGTTCTATGTTTCAGTTCTTTTTGCACAACTTGCATTTTCTCTAACAAACAACTGAAGTTTGCCATTGTATGATGCTTATATAAAATATATACTTTGAAGGCACATCATCCTAAAAAGGTCATCTAACTGTGTGTAACATGTCATTGCCCACAACCTCAAACTATAATTTTAACATATTGTGAAATAATGTCTTTTGTAGTGTCACATTTATTTCATCATCTGTCAGCCGCATGTCCGCAGAAATGTTTTAATGTCACTGGTCCCTTGATGTACTTCACCAAAATGGTGTTTGTAGTGCCTGTTCCAAAGTTGATCACACATCCTGGTTTCCCCATCTTGTTTTGTCATTTTAACGTTATGATTGAGGACTCATTCAATTCACTGTAATTCCACAATTTTTTAATAAACTCATTTTAAAAGCCGAGTGTTAGAAATCATAATTGCTGACAATGACAACATAACCTCAACGTTCTGCAAGTGGTTGTCGTTTCCAGAGCTGCACACTTGTATTGCGTTATAGTGAGGGATGCGTTGAATATTTTAGACGACTTGTTTAGATACATGACATGCAAATTATTACGAACAGTACGATGCAATGCAGGTGTACACAACTTCAAACGCAATACAATGTCGATATTCAATATCACTTTTCGAGTTGGATCCCATTAGATTTGTTAAAGTGTACTTGATGAAGTAGCTTGTCAATGAGCATGTACAGCGAAAAGCAATTAATCATAAAAATCAATGAAATGTGTTGTGGACCTTCCCTCCAGCCACTTGCTACAGTTTTTGCCTCATTAGGGTCCAATTGAGCTGAAGTCGAACCCAGATGATTTTGGGCAACAGGAAGGGCATGACACTTGTTTCCATAGCGGGGCAAAACAACTTTTCACACTCACAATCATTTAAGGTTTTTGGAATGTGGGAAGAAACCAGAGAACCCAGCAAACGTGCCACAGGACGTACGTGTTGATAACCACATGGATACCACTCTTTAGAGCATATGTCAAAGTCAAGGCCCGCGGGCCAGGTCCGGCCCGAGAAAGGAATTTATTTGGCCCTCGGGATGATATTAATTTATTATTAGAACCGGCCCGCAGGACGCTGGTATTTCAGATGCGCCGATACTACATTTCCCATAATGCAACGGTGGCGTGCAGAGCGGGAGACGGGAGCATGGTGCGCAAGGCCGCCTCATTTCATTATTCATCAGCAGTGATTGTAACAGCAAGTGTTACCTTTCAGATACCCATCAAAAATGGCGAAACGAAAGGTGGACACAGAAGAGTTAAAAACTCAGTTAAAGTTGAAAAGTTTAAGTTAAATATTTGTTTTCATTGCACATGTGCCTTTTCTTTGAAGAATGTGTTGTTTTTCTCTTATTAGCAGATGTTTTGTTTTCTTTCAATCCAATTGTTTTAAAAATATTTCATTTGAGTGACTGATAAAAAGTAAATTTAGCCTACTTGTGACTTTTCATTTCCCTGAGAAAATAGACTGATGGTGCTTTGAATAATACCGCTTCCTTCATTTAATGTGCATGATGTAAGGATTTGATAAAGTTTGTCTTTGGTGCCTGTTGAAAATTAAAAATTATTGACAGAGCCATAAAAAATATTGTTTTATTTGTCTGCTCCAATTATATAGTATTATATATGTTAGGTTTTCAGTACGTTCAATTCGGTTCTCTCCATTATGTGTGATAATTATTAAAAAAAATTTCAATGAACATTCAATCAGTCCGGCCCTCGGCTTCTTGGCAATTTTTTAATTTGGCCCCCTGTCTATTTGCCTTTGACACCCCTGTAGAGGATTCCTGGTGGGATAGGGTATATCGTATTGGATGTCATTAGATAGTGAAAGTGTACCTAATGAAGTGTCTGTTTAGTGAGTGTGTACTGTGTTGTCTTTGGAAAAGTGTATATTCCCACCACTAACCGACAGAGAGCGCTGTTGTATCAATACATGATCCCGACTTAATACAGAAAAGGTCTGACTCAAAACCAAAGCGGGCTGCTTCACCGTAGCAGCACAAACGAAAATTTTAACAGCACAAACGCAGCACAAACGAAACAAACTATTTCCCCCTATTTTTGCAAGAAATGGGGGGCCAACTTCACGCAGGTGGCTGCTTCTACTTGCAGTATTTCGATACGTTTTCCAATCCTTTTCATATCAGTCTTATGAGAAAAGCAAATAAGTTATATTTTAAAGTAACCCGAATAGGCTTCCAATGGTCTGTATCTGATAACTACAGTGATGTGTTTTCCCGAAACACGTCTGCATAATCTTCCATGTTTTATTGCATTGTAACTATGCAAATCTATTCGGGCCGGATTTGATTTGATTGACAGGTACTCCCAAACCATCAAACAGGCTCAGTCTATGAGGTTATTATACTCAGTGCAGTGAGCAGACGAGTAATTTTACCCCCATGGGAGTTAAGGCCATGCAATTTGGATGTCCAACTGCATTTCTTATTGCAAGCTCAGGAGCCACTCTGGGCTCTTTTTTTATTTTTATTTATTTAACCTGATTATATTATTTATTGTTACATGTTTGACTTTTCTTAGGTGTCTTGTGTACAGTTCTATTGTTGTATCCTTATAATGATTGTAATAGTTTTGTGGTCTTTATATGTGGTTTTCTTTTGTGCACTCATCACACAGAACCTTTGGAATGTATCATTTGTGCTCCCGCCATACAACCTTTTCTTTTTCCCCCACATGCACCCCCCAACCCCTCCCTTCTCCCATGTCCTTGGGAATTCAATTATGGAAAAGTGTAGCTGGAAACCTTTCCTCTATGTATTCATGTAAGGAGGGTTGGCTCATGGGTGATATTGTATGTCCTTGAAATGATATAGAAGCTATCTGTTTCAGTGCTGGTTGTCAATGTTGCACATGGGAATGAAGTTGAGAATGGCAGTTTATACAGTAAGTGAAAATATTCAAGTTTTTAAATTATCCACCAGGATCTGAAACTTGCAGTTGATTGGAGGAGAGGAACGGAAAACACTTGCATAATGGATCATAGAAAGTACTGTACAGTGAGCACAAACAATGGCCGCCTGCTTTAAAAGGCTGCCTGCATTGTCTACTTTAACCAATACACCCAAACCGAGGGGGAAAAAACACCAGAGTTGCAATTACCGTTACTGTGACTATCACAGCGGAAATTGTCTGCACAGTACACATGGCCTCTGTCAATCTGAAGTCAGTGTCTTGAACAGTTTTTCTACCCACATACTGACAAAAAGTAACAACAATAATAATAAAAAAAATAAGGCTTTCCTTTTAATACTGGCCCTGATGTATTTTAAAAAATTAATTAATGGAACAGGCCTGGACAAAAAAAAAAGTTGGTATCCTTTATTTAATATTTTGCTGGACAACCTTTCGAGACAATCAGGCGATTTCTGCAACCCTCAGTGAGACTCGTACACCTGTCGACAGCTATTTTGGCCTACTCGTTTTGAGCAAACTGCTCCTGACAGCATGTGTCAGCTCCTTCCACAGATGTTCAATTGGATTTATTTTAGGAATCTTCTGAATAGTCCAATGTTTTGCTCTTAGCTGTTCTTGGGTGTGTTTTGGGTCATTATCCGTTTGGACCCCCAAACAAGTCTGAACTCCGACCTTTGACCTCAATGCCCCTCCTCTCGGGCTGCATGAGTCAATCATGTATTATATTGTGCATTAACCGGCCATTGACCTCTCCATGCTAAACCCAAATGCCAAATCATCTCCACCCTTAGCAATCGTACTGCTGATTTTGTTATCCAGTCTAGCTTCGGGCATCAAAAGTGTCTCAAATGACTTGTCTTATCTAAATCACCCAAATGGTGGCTGACAGCAAGATTGAAAATGAGAAATGAAAATCAGTATAGACAGAATTGCTTCATGTTCATTTTGTAACTTTTTATTTAAAAAAAAAAGGCTCCTTCTGGCCTGACATTTTTAATCTCTCCATTTGCCACTTAAACATTTTCACCGTTATGACCAATAAGCTTGACCGTTGCACCCGCCAATGTCTACTCATCTCACTAATATGAAGAGTAATGGTAATCGTGCGATAATGTTTTCAAAATCAAGATAATGCTAATGCTTCTAATGATGAAGCATGCGCTGAAATCGCTCCCCGTCATCCAATTGTCTCCATTGGTGGCGAGGCTGGCCTTGTCGCCCCGTGGGAGATCCGTGATGTATTCAGCCAGCCAGGCCTTGGGAGGAAAATGAAAACAAATGTGGTGTAATAAAAGAGAGAAGATGAAGTGATTCTGTGATGATGCTCTCCACCGGCGTTATAAATCAGAAAATAGAAGTGGAGCAGGTCATATATGCGACAACCCTCACGGGATATGCACAGATAAATAGGAATACGGTATGCATGCACACATTTGCTGTGCTTTGTCAAGACAGCTCCCATATTAATTGCAAAGATTATTCACCTTGGCGTTTGTGATTGACGTGGGTGTATACGTTATACTGCTTACACTTGAGTCTTTACCATCTGCCGAAGGGTGAGAGGTGCGAGAGGTGGGGGGAGACAATCATAGAGCTGGCCTATGGAAAATGACAACCCTATTCTCTCCTTCACCTTTTTAAAAAACATTTTTTTTTTTTTACCGCATGAACGGATGGCATTGCAGGGGTGTGGCTTCTTCCTCCTATTAGAAATATTATTTGACATAACTGCAGTAGCACAATGGTCTTTTCCTTTTAATCTTTGTTACTCATAGCTGTGCAAGCTTGTTGATGGAACGAAAATGATCATTATAAATTAATTATTCACAATTTTAAGAAGTCCGATTGAATACTTTTAAGTGATCAAGACATTTACCTGATTTTCATTCAGTTAGTAAGGATGGCAAAAACCTCAATCAAGTAGCAAGTGAAAGTGCCTGTAAAGAATCTCCTCTGAAAAATTGTACTGTTGCGATAATTCCTCAGTGGTAAAGTGGTATTTTTTGGGGGTGAATATTCTTAATTAAAATTCAGTCACACATTTTGACTGACCTCCAAAAGGCAGAACGCTCAGTTGCAATTACTGTACAGTAATGTCAATACAATAGAATCCTGAGGCTGTCATCTTGCTGTTCACCTGTAGGAGTCGCTGTGGGGCCAATGTAAGGCTTTACACCAACTGGAGAGAAGGAAATACAGGTAATAAAATATATACAGTGCTTAATATATTTATCCATCCACACATGATTTTGCGTCAGAGATCAGCCAAGCCCCATGAACTGCTTTACTGCGGATGCATTAATTTTTTTGTGAGCTCTCAAACTTTTAGCAATTTGAAAAACGAGTGAGACATTTCAAAGTAAATTCACTCAGTTTTGTACTCAAAGCTGAGATTCTGCGATGTCAGAAATGACTCATAATATAATTTATTCGCTTTAATAGTGTTCTGTAATACACATGAATAGCATCATATAGGCATTTTAATGAAGATATTACACCTTTTTTTTGCACAATAAAGTACAGAGTCCCTAAGGTGACATGGACGGTTAAAAAAAAAACAGCATTTCCTCACAATAATTGCCAGATAACGCATTTTTATCTGCTTTTTATGTTTACGTACATTCCAATCATCTTCCAGGAACACAAAAGCAATAAAGATTGAGCATTTGCCCCATGGGTGAGTTTAATTGAATTTTACTTTAAAATTGGCTTGAAATACAAAGAGAAAAAAAAAATCAGTTCTTTATATTAAACACGGTTTCAAAATAAGCAAAGGTCATGTGAAGCGATTGCTGAACAAAAGAAACATCTCTTGGCCGCAAAAAAAGCGTTCCAAGTCCTCCTTGATTCTTGTCGTCTTTATTGACAATGTCGTCTCCCAAACAGCCGCGCATTAAAGGCTAGGGTTTTCAAATTGACCCGGAAGTGCATAAACATGCATTAAAAAATGCGTGTCACTTTGAGTGCTTGGTTAAAAAAAATTAAAAAAAAAAAAAGTAACAATAAGAGTGATGTTTTATCATCAAAAATAGGATTTTTGTGAAATAGTCTATACTGGTATCCTAACAAATACAGCCACGTTAAAAAAAAAAAAATGTAGCACTGTGTCTGACTGGTTGCCAATTATCATGGCCCCAATTTTGCACAGAAATTCAGATTTAAAAAAGAATAACTGGGACTGATTAAAAAGGGGGAAACAGCTGCTCCTCTTCATACTACGTTTAGATTTTAGAATCAATACCAAGTGATGAGTGATTTCTTCCCCCTGCTTTATTAGCATGAGCACCTCAAGCCTCCCTTGCCCTCTTTTTACACCTGTAAACTTTGAAGGAGGACTTCAGACTTTCCCTGCTTATTATCTAGACATAAAGAATAATAAACAGAAAATGCAATAAATAATTGATGCCTAATAAGTTGACAGAGAGCACAGCAGGGCTCTTTTTTTCTGGCCAGGCAGAGAGGAAGCCTCCTGAGTTGTTTATTTCCTCCTTTCCCTTCCTTTCTTTCTTTTCATGTCCTTCTCATTTTACGAGCCATGAGTCAACACAGCACACGTAAATGATATTTCGACACACAGCGCCATGAATAATGCATTTGAATTTACTTTTATGCCAGAGTTAGACCCCTCTCAGCAGCCGTTCTCTCCATCTACCTTCCCTCCTCATAGTCCCTTCCCCCTTTTATTCTTACCCCACCCTCCTCCTCTTCCTCTTCCTCCTCTCTTCACTATTCATCCTCATCAGAGCTCAACCTCATTTCTCTTTTCCATAACCCTCCCTTCCCTCTCTCGCTTTCTCCTCTTCGTCTCTCTGCTCCTCCATCATGGCAGAGAGGAAACAGTATACAGGATAAAACTCAAGCGTTCCAATATTTCTTATCAAGGCCCTGCTCAGGTGGCTGCTCCCTGACACGTCTTCAGGAATTGGTGCACATTACAGATGGACTTGATTTACAATAGATGAGAAGACTCGGATATTGTATATGTAAAAAAGTAGAAATGGGAAGAAAAGAATCATTGAATGATGCTGCTGCAGCTAACCGGTTTTATGTTTTCATGTACTATTTAAAAAAGGATTTCTACAACAGCGTGATAATGAAGCGGCATAAATGTGACACTGATGAAGACGACATTGAATTGATTCAGCGTCCGAATTTATCTCCCATAACATGATCTGCTCTCATAATGTCATCAGCAGCCACCAACAAAGTACAGTGGAACAGCTATGGTGTAATAACATGTTTATTCGCATATAGGAAATAATCGAAATTGAAATAATACTCTGGGGTTAAACTTTCATCATTTTAAAACCCATTTTTAACTCAACTTAATTTAAAGAGCACTTTAATAATAATAATCCAAATTTCCGTTTAATGAAAATGGAATAAAAGAGAGAAATAAAACAGAAAGTGAGTCGTAAGTGCTGTAAGCGACTGAAGACTCCCAGTGCCCGCAAGTGCAACCCTTAACTTTCACTGACTTATTTAAATGTACATGTTAAATGTACAATATTCTTAAACAGCGAAAACAAATTTAAAACAAAGAAAAAAAAACATATTAAAAAAATGCATTTTTTACACACTCAACCTTTGTAGTGTCATCAACAAAAATGCAGAGTAAGTTTACTTTTGCTTGGGAGGTGAATCTGACTTTGCAGTGTACTTGCTCGTTGACTTATAAGCATAATTTATTGAGCAGCCTCTATGATACTCATGTATTTATTCCTGTGAGCCATTTCGGATAGCCTGCTGCTGTTTAGGCCGAAAAAATATAGCAAAAGCCAAATTCTATCCTGTGAATGCTCACTGAGATCAAGTTTTACAGGATAGGCTGCAGTTTCACATGACACCATGCTTGGCAATAGATCCAACTGTCTTCATGTATGACTTTGAAGGCATATTTTCCTGAATATTTTTGAGTAATCAACTCTCGTTCCACTTTCCACATTGCCGTTGTTCAGCACTTGAAAGTAAACACAAAAGGAAAAGAGCTTGATGTCTTAATCATTAGCAGAAGCAAAGGTGATTCTATTTTCTGTGTGGATTGTATGTTTTTCAAAGTCTTTGCAAAGTTATGCAAATACTACTTTCCTAGGGGGATGGGTGTTGTGTGGGGGGCCAAAGCAGAACCATTTCATTTTGGAATCGGTCCAAAAACGTGGGGCAGATCCATATGTTTGGTTTACATCAAGTCCTGTGCGAAGGCTGTTTTGCTCCATGCCTTCCGAGCAGCTAACCTTGTGTGGTATCCGACTGCAGCGCTTGTGTCAAGTTTCAAATTGACTGTCAAAAGTGATTCTTTGAGGAGATTGGAGTGCTAAAGTGTGGTTTAGATTTAACCATCTTGTAAATAATGGCAGCATCCGTGATAATGATGATGATCATAGCGTACATTGATTTGCTGAACGTGTGAACTTTATAGCTTCATGTACCAAACTCACGATACCGTATTCTACAATTTCCGTTCTCTCGTCATACAGAAAATAAGCCATGCCATTCAATTATTTAAGACCAATTCATTTGGTCAGTACTTTCCTCTCAAATGATTTCTTCATGGTAATGTCACAAAACCTATTCACGTTACCAAAAAAAAATGCACATAGCTGCCACCTCAGACGAAATGTTTCTAAGATCGCATGGCTGTGCTTATTATTAGTTATTATTGTAATCCAGTTTTAAATTGCAAAATCATGCTGAGGGGTGACAATCAGGAAAGCAGGGCTGCATAATCGGCATCGTCCTCATCATCCACAGAGTAGTTGTTCATTCATAATTCACAGACTGAGCCCAACCCCCTTTCCATTACATCTAATGAAAGCCACTGACCTGAAAATGTTGCGCGAATGAGCTTGTTCAAATGCGACGTGAACATTGTTTGCGTCCGCCCTGTACATGTTACCAGAAAACACCTTGGGTCAATATTTATGCCACTGCTGCTCATTTTTAGGAGTATGAACCATGAAACTGCGTTTTTATTTATGCATGTTGTAAATTTAGCCTGGAGACATCAAGTTGTGTTTTTTCTCAGGTTCTAATTCCGAACAGTATGTTTCCATCGGGAAAGCTCTTCTTGCCCTTTTTTGACCCGCAAACACAATTCCGGGTGGTATTCAAAAAGTGCAAAGGCACACAATATTCTGTTACATTTATTTAGATATGTTATGTATGCGAATACATATCTGAATGCAGTGCACATTAATAGTACATATGTGTCCCTCTGGCTATGTTTTCCGAAGCTCAAGCTCTCAGACTGGAATTTCTTTTGCACTGTTAGTCCGCAATATCCCACAACGGCTCGTTCCTTTCCCCACAATGCACCGCACTAAAAATAAAAATGCACACATTAATAACAGTGTTAGTTATCAGATCAACTTTTGAGAAGATCTTTTTGGGAAAGTCAACTTTGATCATTTTATATAACCTGTTCTCCAGTCAAAGAAAGTTCAGTGCTCATCTTTTTTTCTTTCTTGTAAAACATGACTGGCTTTCACATTAAATATATAGGCTGTTTAATCTCAGCTAAATGCATTAGTCACTGTGTTGGCCTGAGGCAGCGACTGTGTTCACGGCGCATCATTGGCTGTGATATCTAAAGCTACCATATCCCTTTAAGCTAGTTTCACTGAGAGCATTTCTTGTTGCAGTTAAGTGCATATTTAACAGACTGTCTAGTTTATCCTACATAGTTATTCATATCACCCTCTTTGGTGATAAGCTGGTTTCAGAGTCAAGTTTAAGGATTCCCCCTTCTTCAATAAAAGAAAAGTGTTACAAGTCAAATAAAAAGAGGCCTCTCCAACTTTGTCAACAAGGTCACCATTCTGTTAGCAGACCAGAATGAGCCTTATGGGATTTTCGGTCATGATCAATAGAATAGAGCAACACATCTACAGAGAGGGGAATTATTATTTATTTATTTTTTTTGTCAAATAAAATCGAGGCCAGATGCATATTCTTTTCTAGACAAAATGATCAACTGATTTAAGTTTTAAAGTGACCTGAAAGGGAAACGTCAACAAGTGTGAGTGTAAAGTTTGACCAAGTTAACCATATCTAATATTATGCGTGCCTTTGACCTCCCGCCAGATGCAAAGCAAATGATTTTTTTTTTCCTGGCATGCTAGCGATATGCTTGTCCCCCGCCGCATTTAAAATGAATAGTGTCTCTACCAACACGCGGTCTAACCCTCCTCCATGCGGCTTTAGACAACTTGCAGCACTCGACTTGCGCTGGGCACAAAAATAGATCCCCCTGAAGGCGGTTGTGACAACATATCATAAAATGACTTATGCTGTGTACATTCCATTCTTATTATAATGGTCATTGTTGACCGAGCCATATTTTATGGAGGACAGATTGTATTTCATTACAATACTACCGGTATGTGGTCATAATTTCACAATAAAGCCAAAGAAAAAGCAAAGCACACTTGTGGAGTTAGTATTTCTGAGCGGAGATCTTATCATTGTCTCTGACTGTTAATTGTCAAGTGTCCAGGATAATTCGTTGAATTAATTCAAATTTTTTGGAGGTATATTTTCATTTTATAATGTGGACAATGTAGATGCAATTTTAAATTGTTTTTCGAGACATCAGCAGCACTTGGTTAAGTTTATTATTTTGTACAACCAGGGCGAGGAATAATAAGCTCATGCTTGTACATGATTTGTGAGAAAATAGCTTAGCGTGACAATATGTCTGGATAAGTTAATAAACTGAAACTATCTATCCATTCATCCATTATTCAAACCGCTTATCCTCACGAGGGTTGAAGGAGTGTTGGAGCCTGAAACTAAATTAATTCAATCAATCCGTGAAAAAAAACCTAATCATTGTTAGTTGGTATTTTTCATATGCAAAATCTATTTATATATATTTTTTTATCATATTTGGTTGACCTGGCCCATTAGAAGTAAAGTTTGCCTGTGCCCATTTCTGAGCAGAAGTCTCATAGAGGAGGATGTTTGTCTTGACTGTGAAATGTTTGGTCTATTATCAATTTGTCCAACGTTGGGGAGGTTTATTTAACTTGTGCCCACTTCATAAAACAGTCTAGATTGGTGGTTGCCAAAAAATATTTTTCACACTATCTACCACCTAAAATTTACTCGGCTCTCGAATTACCAATGAACAACACTGAAATACAGTAGCATAGTAGGCCTTCGTGTTCATCAAAAGCGAGACAAAGCATGTGTCCCTCAAGGGTATGTTTAATGTTTTTTCAAGCCGCTGCAACATTTTGCAGTTTGAAGATTAACATGACGCTTGAAACCAGGTTAACAACGTTAACAAAGCAAACAATTGTTACGGGTTAAATGCAAAAGTATTGAACTTTAAGGTTAAAGACAACTGAACTGTGTAATTTGCCACTCAAGTGTAACGGTTTGACTTAATTAGGCTATGCTTACTGGAGCACCATTATTGGCGTACCTGTTTCAGCCTTTCTTGCACGTTCTCATGGACACATTGTGATTTCAGCACCTGCGATGAGTCAATAGGCCACACCTCAACACAGCTAAAGTTGATTTAGTGTGTGGAGTAGTCCACCTCGGTACGTTACAGCGATGAAGTGTAGTGAACCAAAGCTACACCCCACCTCCCAATAAAACTGATTTGCTCTGGCATGTATTGTTTTGGAAAATAAATCAGTCCACTCTTTCCACTTCATGCACTCATGACATCATTTGTTTCCCCTCTTAACTCAATTATTGTCACTTAGTTCATCTGTAGGCCAACATTGACCTGCAGCCACAATATACACGTGGCCTTGCCCTCTCTTTCATGACAGAGACGAACGGTTTCGCCTTCAGCTTGTAACTTTCCCAAAGTTAAACACAACCGAACTGGAGAATTCTATGCCTTATTTTTCTGTCACCCAATCCGCTTTCTCGCCGCACTAAATTTATAATCTTTAAAGGTAATTTAAGCATGTGAAGAAAAAGAAAAAATCCATTAAATTGTGTTCTGGATTCTTGTTGCCTTTTGCAGTATGCTAACAACAAGGCAGGATGATTTGACTGTAATTAAATGATGGGCAAAGACATTTTAACTGATCAATGAAATTGTGGTGTAATTTTACCTTAATTTTGAATGCACGCGTTTCAACTTTTAATTCACAAAGTTGTTTTTTTTTTTTGTTTTTTTTTCAATGTTTTGAGGATTTCACCTTAACTGGCTTAATAAGGACACGTCCCAAAAATTCACCATTGTTTGATAGTCCACAAATCTAGCCAATCTGAGCTAAATTTAGCTCAAATTTTTGTATTCATGTTAGTTTAATGTTTTGCTGTCTTTTATTTTTAATTTTCAGGGTGAAGGATGACATTCGGTAGCAATGAAACGGCATGTGTATTAAGATATCAGCACAGTAGTCAAACGAGTCGTCATTTTTGAGGAAAGGCAATAAAAAATACACCAACTGGAAAGAAGATTTTCACACAGCACAAACGTTTAAGAAGAAGGTAAAAAGGAAAAGGTGTGTCTTGTCATAGGCGCTGCACATAATGAACATTTGAGAAGCTTTATAAAATCTGTTATTTGTAGTTTTGTAAAATTATTTATTTAATTAATTATTTAATTAATTATTTAGTTATTTTTCAAAATTTAGACCATTTCATTTCATTTGCGTAGGACAGTGCTTCTCAATTATTTTCAGTTACGCCCCCAACAATTCGTGCCGTCAGCCCCCGCACACCACCACCCACTCTCCGCCGCAACTATAATTAATAGCTTTTTTTTTTTTTTTTGCAAAACAAACATAGACCGTAGAGTTAATATTCGCTGTGCACAATGGAAAAGGAGAGTGCCACTGCCAACTACTCGAGTGGATGTGCAATTACACTTTATTGTAGTTCGGCGGAAAAAAAGCATCGCACTGCGCCCCCCCCCCGGGGGGCCCGCCCCACTTTTTGAAAAGCATTGGCATAGGACATGAAATAACTCAGACGTTCATGTTTCAAATGAGGTCTTTTTTTTGTTTGTTTTCTTCAACCTCATATATTTTAAGACGAGGTATGCAAATGTTAAGAAGTGTAACTTAATTTTACCACTTTGTCATAAATAGTGTCCTGGCTGGTCCACCAGTACGGTGATGCTGGGTCAATATGGCGACAACAGGCACTTATTTTTAATTCTATACCCTAAACGTAATCGTTAAAGGACTCCCAAATGACGGCCTATTCTAACCTACTGTACGTGCTGCTGTTTGTCATGTGCGTTAAAGTAAGTTACAGCTTGTTTGAGTGATCATAAAACAACTAGTTAATTATTTAGGATTAAACATGATAGGGCAAATGTTATTGAAAAGGTCTCTTGTTGTGTCAATTAGCTGATTAAGTATCATCTACTCCTGCCTGTCACCCTCGGAAACCTGATCTGTTTTTAAACAGGCACAACGCACACAACGAGGACAGCGGAGAGCAAGCGAAAGGGGCACATTTGCAAGTACATGTCCGCAGATTTGACTGACAGACGGCCGCCATTTTATCAGGCTTTTACTTTAATTGCTTGCATTTTATTAAGTATAATCAATTATAGTGGAATTTAATCAGTAGGGATTCAGTGACTTTGGATGAGAAAAAGCAGACATCAACGGCAGACATCGCAGTAGCTTAAATTAAAGCAAGAAAGGGTTATTCAACCCTAAAAAGGGCTTTGTGTTTATTTCATCTGCTGCCCATTATTGAACAGTGGATATAAAAAGTATGCACACCCCTTAGAGTACCATTTTTTTCCCCAGTTCAAAAAGGGCGGGGGACTAAAGTGAGAATTCATTCAGGATCAACATCTAAATGATACAGCACAAGTGTTTATTCGATATCAATTCGATATCAAATCTTGCTGTATCGCAAATCAATTTTCAGTAGTTAGTGGAGCAACATTGCATATTTCCAATCCAAATCCCCCAAAAAGTTTATATATACCTTTTAGACCACAAGATGGCAGCAACTCCCCTTGTCTGCCTGACTAAATGAAGCTCCTCCCCTCAGTTCAACATAGTTGCTTGCCACCAAGATACCACCAGATAGCGCAAAAACAATAGTTATACAGTATATTAGACATGGCTTTGGCTTTTGCATAAAAGCAGCAAATACAACTGAAGATAGGCTCGTCCCAAAAATAACAAAAAAGCCAATTTGCAAATGCTGAACTGCCCTCATCCAGAGGTTGATGGTGAAAATCATCTTCAGTGTTCTGGAAGCCATCTAAAATGATCAGCCTTCAGGTTTTTGAGCAACAAGGAGCCACTGTGTCAGAGGAAAAACAACCAATCAAAGCAAGCAGGCGTGGCTTACGAGGTGTCAAGCCTTGTGATGGGTGCCTGAGCGCAGCAGGCACTCTTCATCCTCCAAAATATTTCGCAAGCACCTGATCCTCAGCTGACGGTTTGTACCTGTCCATTTAAGGTCTGGAGGAGCATAAGAAGACCGAGCGTCCCATTTGATTTGCCTGTGTGGATGATGTCATCTGGCAGAGACGAAAGATCATGTCGTGACTTTTGTAATCATTGCAGATCAGACAATAACTCATCTTGAAAATGTGTTGCACTCTGACTTAATTGCTTTCCCTTCAACACATCCAAAGCACAGTTTTGTTTTCCAAGTAAATGGGAAGATTGAAAAGAAAGTAGCATCCAAATAATTCAATTTCCAGGATTGCGTAACAGCAGCATCTCTCAATAACTTCTATCGTGATTTCTAACCATGTTATTGTTATCGTTTGTTATTTTGGCCTTACGCATTAGCTTCCATGAGAGTGTCAAGCTGCATCTTTCAATAAGCAAGTCTGTCGCTGTGTGTCTGTCTCTCGTTCTCAGCTGGAGAAATGGTGGAGCATTGGGGTGTTTTGCAGATACAACTAGGGCATTGTTCCTAAAAAGACAGCTTCCTGCTGAATTTTTAACAATGTGAAGTTGCAGCACTTAAAATGCCACGAGCAAATTCCATTCCCCATATTTCCTGTATGAGTTGAAACAGGCAAAATAATCAGTTTTGCTGTTATTTGCCATTCGTTTTTCTTATTGTGGTCGCTTTAATTATGATTTTTAAGTGACATTCTTTAGCTAAGTAAGGTTTGAAGCCATTCTCATCTGTTTCTTTTACCCTCTATTGTCACATTATTGTTGATATGTTTATTTTGCAAAGCTAAATGTTGACATTTTGTGACCAAACAAAACCCATATAAATATTTTCATGATGATGATGATGATGATGATGATTGTGGCAATAATTATAATTCTGAATCCATTTTGGGGCAAGATATTATTATTATTAATAATATTATTATTAGTAGTAGTAGTGGTAGTGTAATAATAATAATAATGATAACCATTGTGAGGAGAAGCAGTGCAGTTATTATGAGTCTTTTATTTATGGGAGGTGGAGGCGTTTGCACACTTCATGTGACCTCTGAATTTTTTTGGGTTAAGGAGTGTTATCATAAATCTTATTATTAATCAATGTAATTATTGTTTCCTTTTCTCTCTCTCTCACTCTCTCTGTTTTTCCTGTTGAAGTGAGAATCTTGGGCTCAACACGGTTTAAAACCCTCCTCATTCTCATTGGGCCACAAATGAACAAGAATTGGAAGTGAGACTGCAGCAGACATGAAAGTCTCCCTTTGTCTTCTCTGACATTGTTTCTCGGTAAGTCGGGTTATCGAGAATCCTATATGCAGGGCTTGTGTGGGCGTTCACCTAACAGATGGACATCCTGATCTAAATTATAATCAGGTTATTCAATGTGTAGAGCTAAAGCTCACCACTGACACGCAATTTGCATATACTGCTGTAAAAACCCCCATTTGGCCGATGCATGTGCATCTATAGTTCACCCTCTGCAGGAATGTGCCATGCCAAAATGAAATGATGACAAATTGACAACTAGCATTGAAGAGAGTGGATTTTTCTTTTTGCAGGGGATATTGGGAAGTAAATCGTTGTTTTTTTTTCCTATTGTCAGTTTGAATTAAGGCATATTTTCACCATGTGGACGAAAGCATACTTTACACACCCTCACTTGCGTCTTGCTGAACTTAGACCATTTTCGGGGCTGGCCATGTCTCATCCAAATGTGAGCCTTGTGTACTGTTGGGCTAAAGTTAATTTACAAAATTCCTTTTTGGCACGATGACCAAATTTACACTGCGTGTTCAGAAGGGTGTCAAGAAAAGTAACCCAAGTAACCACTCAAGTAACTTTTTGAATAAATTGTACTTGTCAAAATCATTTTAACGCAACCCGTTTTACTTTTACTTGAGTATTTTTGTTTTGAGGAACACTACGTTTATATTGAGCTACATTCTGGCAGGAAAAGTTGTGTCCTGTGTATTTATTGGGAATCATTTTAAGTTGGCCTCACGTGGTGTTTGGCCCACACACTGAATTACCTGAATCAGTGAATAAGTAGCAGAGCCCCCCCCCTACAATCTTAATTTGAGTTGTTTCTCACATCAGACATTGAAAGTTGAAAGAAACTCTGGCGTTTTGTTTCATCGATGGGAATCTAATGTGCAACAGCTGATCATGCTGCAAAGTATGTTCAAGCGTCACATGCACACATGCACGCAGTTGTTTATAGGGTGATAACAATTATTCGTTTAAAGGCATATTTAAATTTACAATATATTAAATCTGTCAATTTTATATAATTATGTACTAGTTGAAAAATGGTGAATCAGAAGTTACTTATCAGTTACTCAGCTCATTTTTTTTTTTTTGCTGAGTACTTACTTGCTCAAGTAATTATTTGTACTTAAGTCATATTACTCTAAAGAAACAGTACTCTTTGAATACAAATAATGGCTCTTCAACCTCGTGCTTTTGACACATGGCCATGTCACCAAACTTGAACACACAATGCAACTTTGCTTACCTTTTGGTGTTGACATGATAGCAAAGGCGTCACACCCGCAGGTGATGTGGATGTTTCTCTATGATTATGCCTCTGCATGATCGCGCTTCACATAGCGTAACCCAAAGGCTGGACTCCAGCCATTGCTTGGAAGTGTCATTGGATCTTTGCCCAGCCTAGCTGATGATGTCAGAACAGCTCTCTCAGACACATTTTCTGAAATACACGTAAAATAAAATACGTACTTGGCTTTGAAATTAAAATGAAAAGATCATGTCTGATCATTTTATTGTGTCAGGAGGTGCCCTGGCTAATCTTATATTGTAAACCACCGAAGCAGATTCTTTGTGGTCACCATAGCAATGACTGTCCCAAATGATTGCCATAGTTATTATGCAGTTCTTTTTTTCTAATACAAACATAAAAAGAGCAATCATATTTAATGTCTTCAAACATTATCTCCATTTGCTTTCTTAAACTCAAATGGGAAGAAAATTCATAATGATTCTTTTTGACAATTCCATTTAAAAAAATAAAAATAATTAAAAAAAATCAGCTCTGGATAAAACTCACCAAACTTGCCCCTGCATTTATGCCCCCCCCTTCTTTTGCGCTTTTGCAGTGGCAATATTTTCTCAATGTTCTCTTCCATCTGTGGGAATGTGATACCTTTCTATGGCTGAAAGATGGGGTGGGGGGGAAGTGGTATTCTCTAATCCCAGAATCCCTCACATCGAATCATGCAAATTTGGTGCACTTTGAAGCGAATCCAGCTCCTACCATATGCAGAGTGAAAACAACAATCTATTATGCATGCATTGCACCAAGCTTATGGTAATGCTATTTCACTGCTATTCCCTATAAAGTCAAATTTGCAGATGCACAACATATCTAAAGTTTCTTTTAAAGTAATATTTGCTCCGTGGCGTGTGTGTGTGAATAACAAGCAAAGCATTTAGAGGCAGCTGCTAAGGTGTGTTTTGGTCTCACTATGCTGCGAGTGATGCTTGAAAATAGGAATGTGCGTGCGTGTGTGAGAGAGAGAGAGAGAGAGAGGAAGTTCTCATGATTCAAGTTGTGCTCTTCAAACAGAGTAATGCAGTTGAAAACTTTTCGCACACATCCCTGTTTGTTTGTCACCATTGGCGACCATCTTTCAAGTGTTTCTCATCCCAGAGTGGCCATCTTATTTGATCACCATCAAGTTGGACGTTTCACATCATCTTTCTTAGTATGAGTTCCTCCTTGCAACAAAATGCCCTGCATTTTTTTTTTTTTACTTTACATGCCAAAAAGCTGTCAGCGCTCTTCGTTTCCCCTCTGTCTATGGGCGGATTAACAACACAATGCCGATGATTTCCCCCCTCCCCACATTTGTTCAATGCATAATTAGGACCTGTGTCATGCCAGGAATGATTTTCCTTCTTGGCTCATCCTAATTTGGGGGAGGAATCGTGCAAAGTGTAATTGGCACGACGCTCTGTGGCTGGTGGCTCCC
The DNA here is from genome assembly GCF_059441095.1 of Idiotropiscis lumnitzeri. NCBI lineage: Eukaryota > Metazoa > Chordata > Actinopteri > Syngnathiformes > Syngnathidae > Idiotropiscis > Idiotropiscis lumnitzeri. Next base: position 19,243,662 of record NC_142393.1, read on the forward strand.
AACGGCATCCATGCTTTGTTAACACCCACTTAATGAAGATAGCTGCTATTCACTTCATTATCCTGCACTATTATCTCTGTACAGTATTCACATCTATGGATATAGAATATCTGGCTGTCAAGTTGATAAAAGCATAGATTGACTTCAGTATATTCTTCTAGAACCATAACTAAACGCAAAAGCGTCTCAAAAGGCATCACATGCGCAAAGTTGACGTATTAATGACATCTCCCGATCTTAACCCCACAGGAGGGCAAGGAATAACTAAAAAAGAAAAAAAAAAAGGATCTGGGTGAAAATAAGAAAGGTTGAGAATGGGCCGCGGATGGGGCTCTTGCTGTCTAACTGTTGTTCTTGTTGCTTCTTGCAATAATATTAAATTGTCTTTAATCTTATCCAGGTCTCTTAGATATTATTGAAGTGATTTTAATGTACCTGCTTTCTACCTCGATATATCTAGCTACCAATCCACTTAGTCGGGTGAAGTCGTTTTTCATCTTTTTCCTTATGTGAGCAGATCTGAAAGAAGTTCTCTACACTAAAAGCTACATCAGCAGGTTAGATGCAGTCTAGGCCAGTGTGGGTGGTGTGGCAGAAGCAATGGAATATCACAGCAAAGAACACACACACGTGCGTGCGCTCACAGATGAAGGCATGTGCACTCTGCTTTGCGGTGTACCCGTGTGTCGGTACTGTTATGAAATGTGTCAACCAATTTATTGTTTGTTCTGAAACTTCTCTCATACTTCTGCTGTTGGTGCATAATGTGCCCGCACGTGGATGGCTTCACTTGAAATGATGAGTCAGAAAGTTCGGGTTGATTAGGATTAAATAGCTTTCTGGTTTAAAACCGCAGAAAAGCGTTCTTCATATGGCACACCGCATCCGATGGACATGTTCTAATAAAGTGCGAATGCTTTTGGTGCAATGTTTCCAGTAAAATGTCTTTACTGTCTTTGTGCACCCAAAAAATAGGGAATCTTCTTATGAAGAGAGAATTGAGCCATTTTTGTAGCGTATAATGCAGCTGTGCGTGAGCGTAAAAACGGACGCATATATTCATATATATATATATATATATATATATATATATATATTGGTGCATCTAACTTTAGCGCTGGCGCACACAACAAGAAAAAAAGGGTGAGGTGCAAATTTCCATCTTATCCCATTCCACTCTAATTTCTTATCACATTCCAGTTATCCATTCATTATCTGTTCCGCTTCCCCTCAAAATGGTCACGGGCATGTTGGAGCCTATCCCAACTATCAACGGGCAGTAGGGGTACCCCCTGGATCGGTTGCCAGCCAATCGCGAAAAAGACCAACAACCATTCACACTCACAATCACACTAAGGCCAACTTCTGTTTTTGTTCCATTAACCTGCATGTAATTTGAAATGTAGGAGGAAACCGGAGTACTTGCAGAACTCCCATGTAGGCACGGGGAGAGCTTGCAAACTCCACACAGGAATTCCGGAGCCGAACCATGCACCTCCGAACTGACGTGCTAACCAGTCGGCCACCGTGACACTCCTCGATGAATATACACCAACTTTGTTCTATTAGGAATTCAAAATATGTTTTACCGTATTTTGTAGAATACTTATACTTGATATGTTGTATCTGTTTAACACTCTTATTTGATGGTTGTCATGTCTACATATCATACATTCGGCACAGTCGTCCCTATTGTCACAGCCGTGCACGCATATACATACACAGGGGGAATCCTCCTCCTTCTGAATTGTGCGCTGACTCACCTCAGCATCCACTTTATGAATCAAGAGGATTTGGGGAATGAAACTGTTAACCTACTGCTGAGAATGAGGATGCGTTGGCAAGGGACCCTGCATGGGCCATGCGGGGTGGCTTTATCACTCCAACTGGCCTGATGAAGCCCAGTGCTCCTGCCAGCCAGACTCCTAGTTATTGTATGCCAGTGGAGCATTGATTTTCCACACTGTTAGCTCGCATTATACCCCCTTTCCTAAGAGGAAAATTGCCAGGATGGGGGGGGGGGGGACTCCCTGGGATCGATTGGTCTACTGCGCTACTGAATTCAGGTTACAAGGGAGGGAGATGAGAAGGGGGGAGGGAGACACGGGAGGAAGATTCTGTGTGTGTGTGTGTGTGTGTGTGGGAGGGGCTGCGGGGCAAATGTGGACCTCAGCAAGTAGGGCTGATGGGTACAATTGTAAAGCAATTCATCGATACATGCATGTGCACACATTTGCTTTGCACGTTAGCTCTGAATTGTTGCGAGCTGGTTTCCACATGAGGCTAAAATAGTGAGAGAGCTCCCACCTCACGTTGGAAAATGTTTGTAAGGCTAGATTTCTTTGATTTATAATTTTGACATATTACTATACTCGGAGCAATAAAGTAACAGAAAAACAACAAGTTTGTGAAAAGATTATACTGTAATGTTCTTCATTGATTGATACTGTAACAGAGGTATTGCAGTTCAATAACATTTTTATTTTAATGGTTGTAGCGTACTCTGGTATGCATTAATACTGCACTGCCCACTATTGGCAGTTTTGTCTTATTTTTTCCCTCTCATAATATTTTATAGGGTTAATTTCTGATATAATATATAGAGATTTTTTTCTTCTATAAGCCCCATTTTATTTACTCTTGCAGCTTTTTTTTTTAAACATTTGCAGCATTCTCATTTCTCACTTTTTCTTAATTATCAACCCTCATTGTCCTTTATCTTGAGCTTTTTGTCCATATCCCTCACACCCCAACTTACTTCTTTCATTCTTTTTATGTTAGACAAAAGACAGTGAAGTACAGTCCCAAAATAGCTTGTACTATTACTTAGCCCTTCACTTAGCTATCTTCTATGAATAAATAATTCTTTCTCTCGTTCGCTCTGAGCACTTTCCTGTGGTGCTTTTAAATTGTATACATTTTCCTTCATTTCATTCCTTTCTTCACTATTGTTCCATTTTGCATGCGAGGTGAGGTTTTATGACTCAGTTTTGCCTGCGGTGATGCACATTGGATAAACTCATCTTATGTGTGCATAAGAATGAGCAACGGCCTGAATTGTTGCTGATACAAAGTAGACAAGTCCTCGCGCATAGGTCTGAAAACAACGCATTCCTGCGCGTTTTTATCATGTAACATGATCTCAAATACACTGTATGGGATATTAAAAGGGGAGATTAACTGAGATAAACATTGGGGGATGGAATGTTGCCATAAAATACATCTGTCATTTACAGTGGCGATAAAAAAAGTCTACACACCGCTGTTCAAATGACCGTTTAAAAAAGTTAAAAAAGTGACTTATAACCTAACTCCCCCCCAAAAAATATCAAAATAAATAATTATATATATATATATATATATATATATATATATATATATATACATAATCAGAGTAATAATCATCATAGGAATTAAAAAAAAAACTCAATTTACGCCATGATAACATTATTACAATAATCCCACACTTTACTAAATTTACAAATCATCTTTATCCAAACAGCCATCGGTGTTTGTTTTGTTGTTTGTGTATTCAGGGCAATTCATTTCATTCTTCCTGGGCACAAGTTGGTGATGAGCATTGTCACTTTAATTACATCCAAGTAAATATTTCATATTGGCCAAATCAGATCTTGTGGCTGCAACATTCCTGTAAATGGAATTTTATCTGTAGCTCAAGACCATTAGTGGCACTGAGTTGTGAGGCAGCCTAGAGGACGGTAATTAACTCCACTCAGCCGTGACTAAACATTTTTGACATTTTTCCTAGTCCGGAATGAACTGTCAGTGTACAGAGAGAGTAACCATCTTGTCACTTAGTGTTTATATATATGTATATAAAAAACTGAGTCCAAAGTTTTCTTTTCAGACACAAGTGAGGGAATGTATTGCATAAAATATGACTGTGTTTACGCTATAACCATTTGTATGCTTTTATATTTACATGCTGCCTTAACGTGACTTTTTTATTCCTTGTTGATATAAAAGTGCAAAAGTCTTTAACATTGTTTTGGGAGATATTAATTTTCCATTTGCTATACTTTTTTTACATACTGACAAAATGGAAAATGGCCAAATTGCATTGTATAGCACTGTTTGTTCATACCTAGTAACCAGGAAATCCTTCAATCAGTTTGCCAAATGTACAGAAATTACTTATGGTCAATATCCGTTTATTACACTTTTAATACTTGTTTTGTAGTGCATTAAATATTGAAGTGAAGTTTTCATATGCATCTGAACTCTTTCTACGGTAGTTTAGAGAGTGCATTGACAATGAGAAAGGGATGTTACTCTTGTCTCTTTGGACGGCGTTTGAGAGAAAGCTGGACCCATCCTGTGACCCATTTCTGACATTTAATTTCACAACGGCCCCAAAAGCGGGCTAGGATGGTGGCTGTGTAAAATTTCCCCCAAATGTTCCTTCTATGTTAATGCAGCAATAACTAGGCCACATTTGACTCTGCTTCAAATCAGCATTTTCAAGTATTGGAATCATATCTTCTATTATTTGAGCTCCAAGGCCAAGGTGTTTGACTTTTCTTGTATCTGAGGACAATCTTTTGAAGAGTCCAAGACTAATTCAAGAAAATGTTATACAATGCCTTTTTTTTCCTTTTTAACTCCAGTGATGTATCCACGTACAGAAATAATGAGTTCCATAAGATCCAAGGTGACTTTGAACTTGTCTTGGGGTGGCTGTTCAGATGGCATGTTCGAGAAGAACAAAACAACCTTAAAGCCTTAAGAGCCAATACAAGCGTTCTATCAACTTTGTCTTCCTTGATTGGATATACCTGCGTTACCTTTGGCTGTTGGTATTGCATCAAATTGACAGAAAGATGCAATTATAATAGCAGGGATGAATATTGATTTGATAAAAGCATGCAATTACTTTAAAATGGAATAGCCCTGTCTTGCATGAGATGTTAACGTAAATAAAACGTGTTTGCATTTTGATTTTTCAACAAATTCCATCTCCCAGTGTAGTTCATCAACCTGCTCATTTTCCTCTGTGCTCGTTTTCTCTTTCGATTTCAAATGGAGTCAATCAGCTCGGGTTGAGTGGTGATTGGAGGGGGGAAAGCTAACAGGAACATTAGTGGAAATTATTTTCAATGTCACATGTTGGAGTGCGAATATAATTTGTGCATCATAGCGAAAAGCATGCACAAAGGACTGTGCGGCGTGCTTGAATGTGTTGCCATGTAAGCACAATTTCAGCATGTACAAAGAAGGGGGGAAATGCAAACTTTATATCTGGCAGTTGCACCATGTAATGGAGAGAAAGAGTGTGTGTGTGTGTGTGTGAGAGAGAGAATGAGAGAAAATACCCCCATAAAAAAGCCATCTCTGCTTTCAGTTCAAATAGGTCCTATCATCTCCATGACAACAGTGGAAATGGTAACATGGAAATATATTAATGTAAAACCATGGCAACGTTCTCCAATTGAATTAAGCAGCACCTGTGCGCATTACAGAAGAAGATAAAAGACAAAAGGAGGCAGTCTGTGCTTGCCAAGCAGCTGTGGCTTTCAGACCTTAAAAAAAAAAAAAAGCCATCTATTTCCTCAACACTTTCATTTTGCAATGTTTCTCTCAGGAAAATTACCAGAGCAGTGAGTGTGTGCAGTCAACCCCCCATCGCTCTTATTTGCACAAACAGAAGAGCAATGGAATTATTACGCTCTTTCTCCTCTGTACGCATCGGGATTAAGATTAGGTTTGTTCTATCATGAGATCAAGCTGTGATGCAATGGGCCAATGGTTGTAATTGCTTAAAGGAGCTGCTGCAGTGCTTGTGCACAAAGAGACATATTAGACACGGCGAGGAGTGACAGTGCTCGTGGTTCGTCTTGTTTTTCTTGATCTGAAAAGAGGAAACCTCATCTACATCACCATGCCATAAAATCTGATGGATTTGATCCCTCCTTCACCCCCCTCCCCCTTCCTGAGTCTGTGTTTACCAGTAATGGCATTGTTGCATTCACTCCCCCCTTTACAATGGTAGACTGCTTCGATGTGTTTGTTTGAGCATGTAAAAGGAGAAGAGAAAAAGGTGGAAATAACTCTTGAAAGGATATTGTTGTTGCCATAGATTGAGGAGTTCTATGCTTCACATGATGCTTTTTTTCATGCGTCCGACAAAGAAACATGGACATGGACTCAAAATGACATCAATCAACACTGGTCAAAATAAAATCTTCAAACACTTGAAATTGATTGTGGAACTTCTCTCATCATGTTCCTCATCCAATTCTCAGTTTTTAAAAACATGTTGGAATAAAATTCATTCACTCGAAATACCAGAGGTTTGGACGCCAATAAACTTTGCTGGTCTGGCAACTCATCCATAACCGTGAGTCTGTCATTATTTGAAGCCCAACCGAAACTATTGTCGTCAGTCGTCACTTCGTCATCTGTGTTTTCACAACATTGCAGTTCGTCACCACCAGTTTAGGACCAACAGATATGCGGAAGAAGAACCTTTACCTCCTTCATCTTTATCACATGCATTCGCAACACAAGCACTCTACAACTGCAAAGAGCCACGCCTTGTTCCAAAACAAAGATATTACACAGTACTTACAACAATATTTAGCTCTTTTACTCAAACCTTCAATAAATCAACAAAATATTACATATCGTACGCCGTGCGCCTTGTAAATCTATGGTAGATAAAATGAAGAATAAAAGTCCATCACATGATGCTACACTCTTGTCCCTCTCTCTCCTCTCTCTCTCTCTCTCGCTCTCTCTCTCTCTCTCGGTCTCTCTCTCTGTCTGATGTATCAGATTAAATCAGATAAAATTAATATAAATTTTATTACCCACATTTTGTAAGAAGAAGTATCTAACATGAAACGGTTCCAAATATATATTCTTTTTATATCCCGGGTCCCCTACCAGATGTCTCCACCCATTTTCCACCCAGCTCGACAGGGTTTTAAGCATCAATCTATATGTCTCAGGTCAATGATGTTCCCCACTGAGCTATGCAGCCTTAATCAACTTTTTTAAAAACATTGTTACGTTACTTTGACCGTAAAAAATGCCAACCGGCTGTCGCTCTTCAGACTGCCCAAATCCAATCTTCAACATAATCTGCTGTGTCAAAATAATTAACCCAACCAGAAGTAACTTTAGCTGCTCAAAATCTACACCTACCAAGTGAGTGGGTTAGAAAAACAACCCAGCATTTCTTTTGCGTGTGCACTGATTGGTCCACGCGACCACAAGTATTTTTCCAATGTGTTTTTCTTTACGCATTCATGCACAATCTCGGTTTTAGTTCACACAGAATTCTAGCCAGCCATCCATTTTGAAAATACGTGCATACACACACACTGAACTGATCACCATAGTCACAATTGTACATCCTGTATTAGACAGAACCATTGACTCACGACTTGGCTTCTTGCTAAGTGCCCAATTCCACTGTAAAACTCCTCCCTCAGCCCCCTCGAGGTCCTTGCCGCTTCTGCTTTACAACTCGATTCGTGTCATTTTATTTCCACAATGATTCAGGGGGTTTGTCCCACACTGTTGCCAAATTTCTCAATGAAATACGATATCAGCAGGAGAACTTGGGCTTTGATGACATCTGCCACAACTTAGAAGGAGGCATTTGCGCCGTGTTGCGTCATGGTGGCCGACCTTATTGCCATCCGATGGAAGCGGTTCTCGTCATTCCAGTTTAATTCAGCGCAGAGAAGCGGTTTGCATGGTCAGAGTGTCTCGGCTTGTTAGGTTGGCCGCGATGGATGTGCACTTGGACACCGCCATAAAGCACCTATCATGCAGCCATGTATGAAAAGACCCCTACATAGTTTTGTCTCTCAGCCGGGGTATTTCTATTAAAACATATTTTCGAGTCTGCCAAACTAGAGCCCTATGTGTAAATGATTGAAAATAGGCAGGAACACTGCGACGACTGCATCAAATTTGGGAAGCACATAGGTTAAATCCATCTTTTTTTTTTTTTTGCAAAACAATACTTTGTTAATTTTCTTGGAACTTTGTTACTTGTCCATCCATTAATCCACCCAAGATTTGTCACTGTTTAGGGTCATGTAAAGTTGGAGCTGATCCCATCTGACTTCAGGCAAAAGGAAGACTTCAACTTGGATTGGTCTTCACATCACATATAGACAGACGCAACGCTTCACACCACCACTGAATGGGAATTGTGAACCAAGGTTGCCTGAAACCCAAGTAAGACAAACCAACACAGCACCAGACACTTTTGCTGTTAATTGTTTGCCTTTATAGACAAATATAGTTGCATTCACTTTCTTCACTGCTTACAGCACCACCTTCTGTTTTGGAATCAACCTGAACACCTACATACTCCTTTTCTTCTTTTTTTTTTCCCAATCAGCGTATTTTCTTAATACCTACTCCATACTTTAAGATTGTTTACACCTGGCACTTTTTGACACAAATAGTGAAATACCCCTTAAACATCTTAAGTCATCAACATCATTGCTTTTTATTAATGCCTATAAAATGTCTACCATACATTTTATATGGGTTGTCTATTTTGTTTCACAACCCCGCAGGACCTGGATAGAGGCCAATGCAGGCATGGTCCTTCAGCATAGATAAAGATCAAATATGCCTCATTTCATCACTTGCTGGGAGAAAAAAAAGTATTGTCCTACTAAGATGCATGGGTGTTGTTTCTGAATCAGAGTGATATAGGAATTTATTTATTGATTTATTTTTTAAAATAAAAATAAAGATTGCATCTTCAAACAGAGCGAGCCATTTTCAACACTTTAGATTGGTCAATATAACAAACGCTGGAACAATAGTATGGATCGTGGCAAAATGTGAAATTAACTAAATTTTGAGATATGGCGTTTCACCAACCTGTATATCACTGATTATGCTTCATTTATGGCAGAGTTTCAAACCTTAATTGTACGATAAAATGAATTGCATGTGAAGGAAATGTTTGTCTGTTTGTTTTGTCCATTCCTTAAAAATTGGAGATTACCAAGAAGAGAGCCTGCTATTCATCTGACAGGAGCCATAAATTAATCCCGTCGAGCAAATATGAAAGCTTGCCTACAGCTTAGGTAGGAAGATTGACATAAACTCGTGTGTATGCAGTATATGCAATTTGATACATTTCGATTTGACTCCATACACTCACATCTTTTAAGTCTAAACCGATTTTCCGATTTTGTTACACCCCTAATGTATGTCTAGGTATATGCAAACCAGTAAGTATGTGATGTGACCACCATTTGCCTCACGCAGTGCAACACATCTCCTTCTGTCAGTTTATTGATTGTGGCCCGAGAGAGAGGATATTTGCTGCAGTATATATACGTACTATAAAACTTTTGTGAATCATTGCGACACCTTCAACAATATGTGGAGTCTTCTAGTTAATGATTTTAGTGATACGATACTCTTATGTATGCATATCACATTTTTGTTATATTCTGGAAGTGGGCTCACTATTTTGTAAACTGTAGGTCACTCTTCCATTTCTTAATACATTGCAGCGGTTCATTACCTCGTTATAAAATGTTAACAAACTAAAGTGGTGCTCTTGCTGTATCTTTGGAGGAGAAGTGCTAATTGAAACGTGATCTCAGCAGCTCTCCTCCACCTCCTCCATTCTTTGCAATAAAAGGTTTCCAGGTCTTTGACCAACTCAAGAGTCAATGCACGGAGGCCCTGCGGTGATTTTCCATTATTACGCCTCATGCTGATTTGCAAGGTGGCCGACACAATTAGAACTTAATGTCACTCAAATTATGTCAAAGCACTTTTCCTCCATTTGGAACTATGACAATTGCAAAATGCAAGATCATATATGGGGCCATGAATGAAAGAAATCCAGAAAAAGCACACGTGTGCACAATGTAGCAGCTCAGATGTCAGACACTTAGCAAATGTTATCAGTCTGACCTCTGGGGAATCAGGGGTGCGACTTCCTTGCCTCTGGAACACCATGGGGGATATTTTAGGATTAGTGCAAGACTGCAATTGAAGAGTTGTGGTAAACTGAATTTCAGGAGAGGAGCAAATGCAGTTGTCGAGTTGGAGTCGTGTGTGTGTGTGTTGGCGGGTTGGGTATAAAAACATAACGAGGTTAATACTTTACTGATTTGTTTCGGCTCACAATCCCGAAAGGTAGTTTGCACAGTGCTCCACTACAAAAGCTCTGATGAGTAAGTGAGCTGTTGATTGCAGCTGTCAACCTGACACACGGTCAGTGAGTCAACAGTAATAATAATAATGTTGACTATTTTATGTAGTCTTCACTGTCGAAATGCACTTAATCCAACCGAGCGACCCGAACCCTATCATTATTGTTTCCTGTGAGTTTTATAGCATTTCATTGACACTTAAATACAATTCGTTTTTTAAATCAAATCTTAATACAATTCTCTGATAGATCCAATGTAGTTCTAAATATGCTGTGTTTGTCTCACACAGGACACACAAGTCTTGTTGGCCACATTCCCTGCCTCTTCTTCTTGTGCTTGTTTTCCGTCGTCTTCTTCTATTATGCTGCCATCTCTTCCTGTAGACCCCGATGCTAGCTGGCATGTTGCTGCACAACATGATGCCACACTCAGGGCTTGCAACTCCAAATTCAAACGATGAACGCACTGTTTGATTCGCTCTGGGAGATGGCTATCGCGCACTATGCACTGGTTGGATGGCACACATGCTGCAGCTTGTGTGACATTTGTAGTGGAAACTAAATGACAAATCTGTCTCTGCTCCTTTTTTTTTTGGGCCGTGTCACTGTTGGCAGGAACACAATCTATGCTGCTGTTTGTCCTCCAGGAGCAGATTGTTGACACAGTTGGGAGATGACGCTACTTCTCATGCCCTCCCGCTACAGCCGGGGTCACTGTGACCTGGCGCAGGGGTCAAAGGTCTGCAAAGGGAGCCTCAAGACCTCCTCAAGGTGATTGTGAGATCTTTTTGAAAACATTTTTGCCAGCGCCCCCACAACATTGTGTGTGAGTGAGAGAGAGAATGAGAGAATCATTTTTTTTAAAAATGATGTTTCTCTCTCTCTCTCTCTCTCTCTCTCTCTGCCGCAAACGTCGAAATATACTTTCTACATTACATGACTACATTTATTGAAGCCGTGAGGTCCACTGACATTTAATAAAATTATTCTGAGTAAATGAAAAATCCTTGACATTTATCTTGCCCCTGAGTTAAATTGAGTTTTAAATGCCCCGAAGGTTCTCAGTTTCGCAGTCAGAGTCGCCACAGACAGGTGGTGCATGACAAATAACAGGCATAACTTCTCGTTGTGCTTTACATACATCACTTTTTTTGGTGTGTCAATTTCTAAAACAACCAAAGAAATGTCAAATGAAACATAAAGCTTTGAGTTGATATTCTAAGCTTGTCAAGACCCAAAGGCCAGTAACGCTTACAAAAGCATGCTGTGTGTTTTTCAAGACATTCATCAATATGGTGGGCTCTTTTGCATGCATTATATTTACCTTTTATGGCATAGTTTTGTGTGAGTATTTTAGGACAAGATAATTGGTAAAAGAAAGAAAGTATTGATCAAAGAAAAAATTAGCTTTTCTTGGTTTGTTATCCAAATTTGCATTTTAGAAAATGTGAGAATATTTTCCACGTATCGTAATTTTGGCGGTTTGGCATTGTCATTGGCTGAAAATACCCCCAACCTTCAAGTTGGAGGGTGCTGCGCGACGTCGAATGTGATACCATGGAAGTTAATCTGTGACGAGGCCCGTGGTGTGGTGTCATGTTAAGAAAGTTAATCGCCAACCGGCCAATCGTGAAAATCATATTCCACAACCAAATAATCAGAATGCCATTTTTAGACTAGTCAACTGTCATAGAGAATATAATTGCAAAGATTTTTTGGGGGTTGACTTCCCCTTTAAAAACTTTTTTTTTTTCAAAGTAAATATCACTGCAATTTTTTTTCAGTGAAGAAACAGCATCAACCAACATCTGTGCTCTCATAATAAATCATCATATGCTGGATTTGCTGATGTCACCCGCTACTAGCAAAGACACGCGCGCAAACACATTAAAAACATCTTAGTGTCGCTGTCCTGTGAAAAACTTCTTCTTTCCATTTTTTCTCAATTGTTTCATTTTTCGTTAATGGGGTTTTTGTATTACAGACATTCCATTGACGTGAAAACGTTAATCTATTACAAAATTGGACATAGGTATTTTTCACGCGACAGCACTGATATGCCGGATTATGCCGGTTTAGGAAAGTGGGCACCCATACTGGTCAATGCTGTATTTTACAGGTCTATGTTCACATCTATTACCAGTCCTGCTTATTTATTTATTTTATTTTTTTATTCTGTGCAGTGCTTGTACCAACATAATTGCACTTCAGGATGTTTGATTAAAGACAAGGCTAGCATGTGGCATTCATTTGCTTGTCTTGTTTAGCTTCTGATCATGTCTTTGCTTTGTCAAACTCCTTATGCATTTAACCACCCTTGAAAGTTGTTGGTTTTAGATCAATCTGTTGTTTTTAATATTTAGCATAGTACCCTAGAGAGGCTATGCAGTTCGGAAAATGGATGGATGGATGAACATTTTGAAATTACAATTCACACCTGCAGTGCTGCAAATTTGAGGTACTGCTCTGATATCTGTATATTATTCCTTTTTGAGATTTTTCTGGGTTAAAATAAGTGGAACCCTCAGCAGTCTTTTTACTTTTCCATGCTTTACCCAAGTCAGCCCCCATTTCTGTAGAACGGACCAAAATCCAAAGATCTTATCTACCTTTCATCCTCCAAATGTTTTCATCTGCATCACATTTTACTTGAGATTAAAGTAGGCCTGCGCCTTTGTGCAGCGCTAATTGCCACAGAGCTTGAGTAATTAAAGGACAATAAAGCCGTAGTAGTAATTAGTTTCTCTTGTTTGCTTGCTAGCCCATCAATTGTGCTTCAATAATACTGATCATTAGCATGCGCCAGGGCAGTGAAGGATGCTGGGAAAGGAGCCGTGCACACACAGCACTCCACATTCCATTCCCATGAAGCCATGGCACCGAGCCATTTGTTTAACCCTCAGTGTGCCGGGGTGGAGGTGGTCCGTTGGAAGCAGGACGGACTGCGCCCGCGATACAACGCCCTCCCCGCAAAATAAAAGAGCTTGCCTTCTCACATAAGAGGGGTGCTGATATAATGACAAGCTTAAGGTCGGGAACAGAAGAGCCACATCAGTGGGCACACGCTGCCGTCATTCCTTGTGTTTGAAAAAACAACAGACACGCACACACACGTGCACACACAAATGTACGCCTACCACTGTTATCCACTCTTTTATTAACATCCAGGTCCATCAAATGAATCCCTTTCATCGTAGAAAAGACAATACATTATAACCAGTGGCATTCCTTACATGAATGCAATACTGATTGGGGACTGGGAAGCAGAAAAGTGCACCGAGCAGTGAGAGGCAGCTCCAAAACAGCGCAGAAGTCAAAGCTAATAGATGAACGTGCATGAATGCGTCGTTGCAACGTGCTTTGTTGTTGTTTCTTTGGAAGGAAGTTGTTAAGTTTAAGGAATAAAAACATAGTTGGACTCAGTTGAGTCTCTAAAAATATTTTGCAAGTCCTATTGCAAAAGTGTGTTGAGTCCGGACTCGAGTACTGCAGCTCTTCCTATTATGAATGCCCCTGAAGGTCAAGAATCAAACTCTAAATGTGTGTTTTAATTTTTGTTTGGCTTTATGTTACACATTGTCTTGAGTGATCCTGGTGAAAGGTAGTCTCAGAGTAGCCACTTCACAGATCTGTGAGCCCCCTGGCCATTTTTACTTCAGCCGCCTGCATACAGTTCATTACAAACGTACGTTGCGCACTTCAAACTCATACATAGACTCCAACAAATATAACTTCTGCTTTTGCCATGTTAAAGACTGCACCTCTAGTGTAAATGGAACAAGGGGGGCTACATTGATTGCCGGTGATTCAAATCGGATGTGTTCACACCCACAACGGCGCAAAACGACCAAGCTGCATGCGTCAGCCAGAATCCCAAAATCCAGTCCAGCCCCGATCCTGCACAGATTTATACTGCACCTTGTGCTAGACTTTTCACTTGGCACTCCGTGTTTTTTTTTTGTTTTTTTAATGTTTTAAAGACAACACTGCAAGGAAGAGCAACCTATCAGCGATAAGGTTGCGTTTATTAGCTTCTCTCTCCCCTCATAGCGCAGGATATTAATTTAGATTTCAAAAATGTATTTGATTCGATTCACAAGAGCCCAATTCGATGGTTGTTTGTCTCTGTGTGCCCTGCGATTGGCAGGAAACCAGTTCAGGGTGTCCCCCGCCTACTGCCCGAAGATAGCTGGGATAGGCTCCAGCACCCCCCGCGACCCTCGTGAGGAGAAGCGGAACAGATAATGGATGGATGGATGTTTGAGAATCATGCTTATGTGCGTCAGTGAGGGGGCGTGGCATTGGTCTGAGACTTGTGGAGTGTGTGAGGCTACATTCAAGTCTTGCTAGCCTTTTTAAAGCTGCAAACTCCCCCTATAATATGAAAAGTGGCAAACGTGTTGTTATACTCGGATGACTGTTACAATGTTCACATTGCTTGTCTAGTTCATAAAGGTTTTAAGATGGTGATAATTTGGTTTTAGGGGAATCTGTTAATAAAAATTGAGTTTGACCTAATGTCACCTAACCATTTGATATGATCACAAGCATGCATCCCAGAAACAGGCAAAATGAAAGCGAGCAGAATCCTGAGAGTAAGAAATTTGCGTGCAAGCGGTATTGTGTGGATGGTGCTGTAAAGTGTGTAGCACAGTAATAACGTCGGGCAACAGAAAATGTGCTCTGTTCTGTACTTTGCCTTGACATGATTGAAAGACAATGGTCCCATTCTACACCAAATGTGCATGCACATCACAGGGCAAGGCTATGCTATCCATCACATTCGAATACCTGTCAGAGGCAGCTCTCCCAGCTTTGGCTTCTCTCGGCATGCATTTGCAAATGTATGACGATACAAGATTAACGCTCTTTATACATAATTACACTGGCTGCTGAGCTCACTCATTATTTGAGCACGTACGCCATCACATTGTGCATTGTTGTGCGGTTTTATTTGCAGTATTTAAAAGTTTCCTGCATTAAGCATGATGACGTGCGAGTTGGACTGTGCTGGGATTTGCAATTAAATGCAGAAACCTTGCTTTAACCATCTATCAGGGCAAGGTATCATATTTGTAGAGGTAGTGAAAATGAACAACCTAATGTTTAATGGAATATCATGAGGTTTTGCAAACTGTCTCAATGTCATCTGTGCTAGGCACGTCACAAGCCAAGCAGTTCAGAAAATGCATGGAAGACCAGTGAACTGTATAGTGATCCCAATGCTGGACTCTGATGAGAATGATAAATGAGAAAGTCGCAAAAGTCAAAATGTTTTATAGATTTTAGAGTAAAGAAATATTGTGAAAAGCCATTGAAATGCATTCCAAGATGGATGGCTAATTACATTTTAGGATAAAACTAATCAATCATGACATAAAAATGACTTAGGATGTTGGAGCGATGGCCTATATACCGTGTAAGGTTTAAACTGAATACTTAAATGTAAAGCAATAATTCTGCAACACTTTACTGGTGAAATATTAGTCTCTAATGATAATAATACATGGAATTTGCTTCTACCTTCAAATGCCTCAGAAGTTACACAATTTTTAATTGGATGATGGATGTTCATGTTTCGTTATTTCCCGTGTTGTGTGCGTGTCTGTGTGTGCGCGTTTGTGCGTGCGTGTGTGTTCGGGGAATTGCTGAAATTGTATTGCGTTGGTTCCGCTATAGGTCGCGTTAAACTAAACAAAACTATAGTGTGTAACGGGAGAAATGTGCTTGGAGGGTGCAGCGGGTGAATTTTACTTTAAAACCTCATGCAAATAATGGACTTGACGTACACAAAACGTGTTGGAAGTGCGCGTGAACTCAGTGAGCGAATGCATCCCCCTGCACTCTGCTTTGGCACAATAACCCGTATGGGAGTCTTTGAACACTAGTATAGAAGCAGCACATTTAATACACGCACGCACACACGCACGCGAGCTATACACTACATTTTCTCCTAATCGGGAGTGCGCAGTTGCAGAAAGGAGCACACGGTTGCCAAGGCAGCCAACCAATCTCCCCTCCCCTCCCCCTTCTCTTTCTTTCTCTTTTCCTCTTTCCCGTGTATTATCGGCAGAGGTCGCATGGCAGAGGGAAGTCCGACTACTTCTGCGTACTGGAACCAGTGCGAGAATATGTGCTCGTCCATAACAAAGCCAGAGTGAGAGCGCACAGAGGAGGTTGACGTTTGACGGGGGAGTAAAAAGCAAAAGGGGGGAAAAAAGAGCATAAAAAAACTAAGTGTTAACTTGGGAGGTTTGTTTTGCTGTGGAATACCCGGATATACAGTAGTTGTGGCAGCACGTGTGCATCCATGACATTTGTGCTTGGAGTGAGGCACTATTTGTCACGTTGAGGACCACTGCGCACCAGCCCGGCACCGAACCCGGGGAAAAGTGTACCAAGAACAACTTAGAGTCTCCCTTTTTGTCTCTTTCTCTTCTTGCTTTGGCGTGTGTGTGTGTGTTTTTTTTTCGCCGAGACAACAGTGAGTTCGAGTCCAAGCTGGAAGTGATTTGATGCGTTCAGGCTCGCTCAACCTGAGATGGACGTGAGATTTTACCCTGCTCCCCCGGCTAATGTGGGTTCATGCTCCCTACCTGCTGATCCAAGTTGCTTGAGCTCGCTGGACTATTATCACTCCAACAAGGTAAAAGACTTGCAATAAGTAAATAACACGCTGTGTGATTGTGTACGTGTGAATGCGTGTACACGCGCCAACATGCGACGTTTTTCTTTTCTTTCTTATTTTCTCTCTTTATTATTATTTTTGCCGTACGCGCGATTTAATTGCTCTGTCCTCCTACATAGTTTGTTTTACTCCAAACATCACAAAGACGGCTTTAACTTTTATTTTTACTTGGCATTATGAATTCAAGTTTAGTGTAACTTTTACTTTTGAGGTGTTTTATCGTTACGACGTGACATTTTCAGGGTGATGCTTCGCTCAAATCTGCAATTTAGTGAAAGAGCAGATCGAGGCTTTTTAGAATCCATAGTGCGCTCCATGATTCTTTATTGGATGTGTGCTTGCAATATTGTACTCTTAATTGCTTTGTAACGCGATACGTAGCGCATACTGAGGCTGGCACGAAACGCGCACTTATCATTTCACAGTACACGTTTTAATATAAAAGTCACTGAGAATAGGACTAGCTGTCATGTTGGAACGCGGTTGAGGCAGCGACGTGTGTGTTTGTACCACAAGTTCAGCATATCGCAACAAAAGGTAAATGACATTATAGTCTTCCTGGTCTCTTCATTAGGTACACTTCCAAATGAAACGTAATGCTGCCTTTACAAAGATGCCAGAGCTCAATTTGATCACAAGATAAAAAAAAAAAGGTTAGCAGCAGTTCTCCGTTTTATGCACACATCTACAACACTCAACCATGTGATACTCAAACTGGTCATTGTAATATTTCCAAAGGCAGAATTGCATTAGACTGTGCAAGTGTACCTAATGTAGTGTCTAGTGAGTTGAAAGTTTGTATCAACGCTAGCCCATCATTCCAAATATTTTGTGTTTCAAATGTTGCCACTCACCTCAATCATGCATGTCGATCCATGATGAACCTCTTTTCCCAAAGGTGATGTTTCCTTATTTACAGTGAAGAGAATGATACGTGACACTGTTGGGAACTGTATGGTTGGCTGTGTTGTCAATGGAAAGTGTAACTGAACGGAACATTCCTGTAATTTGTTGAAAGAAGTGAGAAGTGTTGGTGAAGTCAATCACATATTTACATGTGTGACTCAACAATTACTTTTCCACTCAGTCTGCACCTCTGCAGGCTTCTATTTTTGTGGGTGAAATGAATTAGGAACAACCCTACAATATGCACAGACATAATCCTGGAGCCAAAGCCTCTGGATGTGGTGGCATTACTCGGACGGAATGATTGAAATAGCAGGGTAAGGCCTCATGTGCAGGTGTCATAACATGTGTAAACTACTATGGCAATCAATGCCTTGCTTGCCTTCGTAACACAATGAAGTTCAAGGTTGTCGCTCATTAAAAGACGACTGTTATTCGTTCTGTTCAAAATGCTGCAGATCAAAATATCACGCCTGACAGCTTGATTCTACGCTTTCTTGTCTGCTATGAAGCCAAAAATAAAATTTCCATAGTCTCCGCTTTGTATATTACCACAATTTCATGGTCTTCATGGTCTTTTTCTGATTATTTGGGATACTCTTGATAGAGAATTAAAGTCATTTGAGCAAAAGGCTTAATGTCAGACAATGTGGTGAGCATCCTGAGAGTTAACATTGCTGATCTTGCTTTTGAGTCTTACTCTCTCGCCAACGCATATACACGTGCACATAGCGAGCGAGATTAGTCGATATAACCTGAGCATATGTTTGCATTTGAACTTTACAGTGCGTTTATTTGCAAACCTGCTCTGTGCTCGGTGACTCGCACTGGATGCTGCGCGGATGCGACCGCAAGCCCACTTTGAGTAATTAGCAAGTTTATGTGACAGCTAACACGTGTGCCGCCGCCATGCTTTCAGATGCCATCCCACTGCTCATTTTGGCGCCGCAGCTGCTTTCATTCATAATCATTTGCGTGCATGCTGTTAGATTGCCGGTGCCACTTTTTATTTCCCCTCCGCCCACCTCATTCAGTGAGAGCATATCCGTTACTGTGTTGATCTGTCAGAAAGTAACAAAAAGAGGACCGAGCACCAAAATGTGCACATTTCCTGGCCTCAAGCTTGTTTAAATCACCCGTTTGTTTCTAGCTTTAATTTGGTTGTTAAGTTGAGTGACACAACAGTGGAGCGCACGTCTCCAAATTGTTCACTGTCCACTTGCTGAGCATTCTTAAAAGTAGGGAAGTGAACACAAAATATTTCTTTACAAGAATTTGTTCTATGCAGTCCCACTAGTCTAAACACAGCATTCTGGTTAATCTTGCGTTTGTGGAACACGAGTTAAACAGTAAAAGACATCCGTTTTTAGCCATCTCTGTCTACTTCTGTCGACTGAAAACGACATCACAATTATTCAGGGCTCGGGTAATGACCACCATAGCTCACCTGTTTTCTGAAGCTGAGCCAAGATTGGTCTTTAGCTGATCCATTACCAACTGTGATGTCATTTTCACTCGACAGAAAGTGACAAAATGGCCACCCCCTGAGATGTACAAAAACAGGTGGATTTTACCGCTTCAGAAAATAGTGAGCCATGATTGCTTGTTATCTGAGGCCTGAGCAACTGTGATGTCATTCTGAGTCAACAGAAAGTGACAAAATGGCCACCCCCTGAGATATTAATCAGAATGCCATGTTTAGACTCGTGAAGGCCCTTACAATATATCATTGTAAAAAAATGATTTTGGGTTGACTTCCCCTTTAATTGTCGTCCCTAAAATTCTTGCAATAAATTACCCCATATATCTGTACTTGCACCAACATATGATGGCTTTTTATGCCCCACCCCTTCTGCAAACTAATTTGTAAATCATTTAAGTGATTTGATTTTTGTTCAGTAAAGCATAACCCCCTCGGTAAGAAAAGTGACAACACTGTATTTATGATGCTTTGCAACTGGGTGCGAAGAAAAAGCTGCATAAAATGAACTGTGGGGGATACTTCAAGTGCAGGATGAGATGATTCAGAAAGATCCATAAATAACTCTGAAGATTTCTACTTCACTACTTTCCAGTGCCCACTTCATTTTCACTATGCGTTCACGTCTTTTATCTCTGTGGCGCTCTCGGAGCGCCTGGGAGAATTTATACTGAATATAATAGCTCCACTGCAGCTTTGAGCAGGGATAATATGAAACTGTGTCATTTGTTAATGCTGTCTGCTGCCTCACGGGCTGCATGCTTACATGTATTACTCATGTGATGCACAAGAAGGCAGTTTTAGAAGGAGCTACATGCATTCCCCCCCTCCCCGCCCACCCCTCCACTTGTACAATTGTTAACTGTGCAGAGGCTATTTGTTTGTCCGGCTCCCTTCGTTTGCTCTGGGAGAAGGGAACACCTTGTCTGCTCCTTTATTTGAATACCTTAATCAAACAGTGGCGACTGCTACAGCCGCTCCAGTGAGGCACTGCCGACAGTACAAGAGCATAGAGTGCAGAGAGAGTGGGCCCGGTGTTTATACACTCAGGCCCCACCCAGCTCATATATCCTCAACTGATATCTGCCTCGATAGGACATGACTGAAGAGCTGAAGCTTTGTTGCCTGGTGGTCCTCGCTGCCTCTGATAAGCTGGGGAATGATGCGCTCCATTTGAATGCCTTATCGCGCTCCTGTTTTTTATTACAGTCCTGCCTTGTATGCTTGCGCGCGCATGTGTGTGTGTGTGTGTGTGTGCGCGGGTCTTTGTTTGTGGGGTGCAAAGGTTACTTTCACTTTACATATTCAGACAGTTTCCATCCAGGCTCATCAAGCATCAAGTGAATAGATGGGATCATTTTGTTCTGTGTCAAGTAACCCTTATGTCGATAGACAGCAAATACTAACCTGATATAACTAGAATGGCAATCAGTACAGACTTCCACCAAGCAAAACTGTTTTTGTTTGTCCGTCATCTGTTCATTAAATAACGGACTACCTTCTGGTTCATAAGTGATGGTGAACAGACAAAACAATGTGATTCTTAGGGGTGGACTTAAATTCTTGCACCTTTGTTAAGATCCTCGGCAAAATGAAATAGGTTCTTTATTTGCAGAGGCACCACTTTTTGACAATTCCGAAAATCTGTGCATTTCTGTTAATACTCACGATGAAAAACAATCCACCGTATAGTATTGCTTTTGCCTGTGACTAGCATATAAAGCTTGCAGAAAATCGTGCCCAGAAGTTGTTGTACGGTTGGAAAGTCCAACCATAACATGGTGTAAACTAAATGATCATTTCATGTTAGCGTGTGGACCTTGAACATCGGTAAAAGTGGGTAAATAGAGTGGAGAAAGTGGAACTGGACGGTTCGGAATGGAAACTAACCGAGACCGCAGTGCTTTGTAGTGAGCACTTCTTAAGTGGTACGAATTATTCTTGATTTTGATTAAAAAATATTGTTTTCCTTGCTACATATTTTAGACTTTAACCGGATTGCATCATTATCTATTAAATAGAGTACAAAAAAAAAAATCAACCCTGCTGTCCTTGGAGTGACTTTGACGCTTTTCTTAGCCAGAAGGCCAAGCGCAAACAAAGGATCGGAGAAACAGAACTCTAATCATCCAAATCTTTGAAATTAGCCTAAGTCACCCGAGACCAAACCACCACAGCTCCGTGCTAGGCTCAACTGAGAGAATTTACCTGCAAACATGCCATATGCTCGTCTTTTGACATCTTTGTAACATGGTAATTTTCTGCGGAACAGTTATCATCTAATTAATTAGCATAATGTGCAGTATTTAGACGTCCTCAGAATTGTAAATTGTTTTGATTTTTTCATTTCTATTGCAAATTGTTTTTAATGAGGCTCTGGCCATGGGGAAGACTCAGTTTCACAGCGAGATGCTCTTTTTGCCTTTGCTTTTAATAGTTTACCAGTTATCAAAAAAATCATCACTTACATCACATCACTCGCCTGATTAGTTTGTCTTCAATTGCTTTCTTTTTTTCCGTGAGACCATCCTTATTCCCTCCATCTTCAAGCATACCCAAATTGACTGCAAGTCATCAATGTCAAAACTAGATTTGCTGCTCTTACACCAACTCTGTTGAAAAAAAGTGTACGTCAATACAGCCTTCACATAATTTTGTGAACCTTACTGACAGCATTGGGTGACAGGAGTAAAAGAATGTTGACGTAAATTAGTGTTTCTCAATCTACAATGTCTGTCATACATGATGTGACTTCGTTGAAATGAAATGGAAAATTCAAAATACAACTTTATTTCCGTAACACGTTTCAACATGAAATGATAAATGGAAACTTGAGCAATAAGCATCAATATTTAGAAGATTAACTTGTGTAAAGTTGCATATCTTGTGTGGGAAAGTGCTCTATACAGGAACTAAAGATTGATTGATTCTGGAGATAATCAGCTTTTCATGTTGTCATTTGTGATCAAATATCATTTGTAAGATGCACGTATAAGGGTGGTGTTGACTGTGATGGTTTTTCCAGTGGCATGTAGCCAAGTGTTTCTTGTCTGTGGGATGTGGCAGCATAAGACATTCTCCACTCATCCATATTGGAAGTACAGGAAGGCTTCCAGATTCTTTTTCATGCTTTCTCTGGTGAACACTCCTGACAAAAGTAGGAAAATTGAATGTAGATCTACTACTTTAATGTTACTTGCTAAATGAATATTGATTTGTTTTGTTTAAATTTTTTTTCTCAACAATTTGAGTACATCGTTTTGTCAGAATGACAGCTACGAATACTGATTAGAATATCCGTACAACGGGTTTTTTCACTAATTTGATCGCTATCTTGACTTATGATGTAATTTTGACGTAAACCCGGAATTGTCAATATCGACTAATTGGTTTCGGACATCAACTTTTGCCTTGTACTACATTCGTTGTTTGCGCTTGACAAATGTGAAAGGGACTATTTGAAACAAGAAGCAGATTCGATCCTCAGATGAGGCAAAATAAGCCTAATTCAGGTTGGATCCAAATTTGCCAGCTTCAAATATGCATATACTGTGTAGAACCTCAAATGTCATTTAGATTCAAACAGCATTAAATGGGAAGGCAACCCCAAAAAAATCCTTTGCAATAAAATGTTCTATGGGTCTTCACAAGTCTAAAAACATGGCATTCTAATTTTGCGTTTGTGGAATATGAGTTGAGCTGCAGAATACGCAAATCTTTCGCCATCTTGGGGGGGCAGTCAACTCTGTCACTTCCGTCGACTGAAAATGACATCACAATTGGTCAGGGCTCACGTGATGACCAATCACGGCTCACCTGTTTTCTGTAGCTGAGCCATGATTGCTCGTTCGCTGAGCCCTGAGCAACTTTGGTGTCATTTTCAGTCGACAGAAGTGCCCAGACTAAAAAGTTCTAAATTCATATTCCATAAATGCAATATTAATCCGAATGCCATGTTTCGACTGGTGGGCCTACATAGAACATGATCTTGTAAATATTTTGGGCTTGACTTCCCCTTTAACTTTAAAGCAATACGATTTCTTAGAAGAGTGTCGACCTCCTTCATGTGCTAAAATTCCTAATGTGGTTTTAGCATTATAAAACGTTTTCATCTTTGATTTGGCAAAATTCTGCGAAAACAAACAAAAAAGAAGCGGCAATTAAAATATTACGCAATTGTACAAATAATCAGACATTTAACTGTGGGAAAGTCTTTTGTTTGGGTGTGCACCCGCCGCTTTTATGAGTTCTTTCTTGGCCCGTGCCGTACCCCTCCACGGAGGTGTGTGGGAATCGGTTGAGAAGTTTTAACGTGACCCTGCTCGCAATCAAGCCTACAATCTGTAGTTAAGACACCTCCTCCTGGTAACAAATGAACCGGTTGAAACCGTCACTCAGGCAGGCTTTTGTATATTCATGTTGCGTGTACACTGTTGTCGCTTTTAGCTAATGACAAATTCTGTGGCATGTGACAGCGATGTGGAGAGTGAGAGTCAAAGGATGAGTGAAAGTCAAATGGGTTGAAGTAATCACTGGCCCGGTATGTGGACAGTGCCTGCGTGCATGTGCGTGCATACGTGTGTGTGTGCGTGTGTGTGTGTGTGTGTTTGTGTCGTGCTAAGTAAGGGCCATTCAAGCGTTTTGCTGACTCTGGAATCACAATCACAATTGCTTTCATAGTCCTGTGCCGAGGAAGGCCGTGCATACCACTGTGGAAAAGCTGGTGACACACAGTGAGTGGGGGGCCAAGCACAAACAGACACTACATCATGTTCCCCACACTTTGACACGCACAGTTTTTTTTTTTTTTTTTTTTTACTGGGGACTCTGACCAAATGAAATATTTATCGAAACCATTTCAATGAAACTGGAATTGGCTCTGACATGGTCACACAGTCTGAGCTTCCCTCCTGCCTTCATGTTTTCGCCTTGGTGACTTAATTTTACTACTGCCAACGTTGTTGTGTCACTTGCTCAGCCACGAGAGATGATCTGATTTCACTTAACTTGTTCCAAAATTATTATTATTTGAAAATTATATCATCTAGCTACACCAGTGATGTGTAGTGAAAGGCAGAACAGTCAAATACGCATCCATTAGCTGGCAGAAGGAATAAGTCATGGCTTCCTGCAATTGTTTCAATTGTGTGTTCAAATTAACAGGCTGCGATTTCACACCGAGTGAGTACATTTGTGAGTAAACCTTGACGAGCTATTCATTATTTCACCATTCATAATTTTTATGACAATTTTGTTTGGGAGTCTGATGTGAGATTTCTTTTCTTCAGAAAAATGGGTGCTATTGCAAAAGGGTTGGGAAACCATCGATCAATAATGTCATTGATCAGCAAAATAAGACATTCCTGCAAACGATGTCGTTCACTCCAGGGACACTCTGTGCTGCTATTTTTACGAATCCCAGATATCTCAGCATATACAGTTGGATTTGTATTTTTTTTACCAATATTTTCAAATAGTTTGGTTTTCTTCATGTCATATTTTATTTTTTTTAAATAGGCTTACATGGCCATAGGTTGTTTTAGCTGTTTTACGCAAAATTGCTTCTGTGGTTCTGAGATCACTTCATCTCATGCTCACTAATGAGCTACTATTAGAGCTGCTAGATTATGGAAAAAAATTTCAATCACAATTGTTTTTGGTTGAATTTAATTGGAATCTTAATTATTCAAACAGTATTTTTTTGGGGGTACAAAATGATAAAACCTTTAAACGTAAAATATATGAAGTAAAATATATTTTTTAAAACACTAATTATGTAAGTTCCTTATGGACAAAATTAAGACATTTTATATAATTTCAGATTTTTTTTTTAGAATTTACTTTCATTGCAAAAAAATAAATAAAATTCAAGGCATACCTGTACCTCCGTTTGCCCTCGTTTTGATACCGCAAGCACCCCGTTATGCCCAGATCTACCAGCGCAAACTCTAGCAAAATACCAAAAGGAAGAAAACTCCACCCATGCGCACAGTTAGACTGTGATTTGTGCTAGAAAAAAGGGCAAGTCAATAAAATAATAAATAAATGTGGGTGAATACAAATAAACATGACTGCGTTGGGAAATAATAAACTACCAACAACAAACCCGTAATTGTTAATACGTGTTTAAAAATGCCCACAAGGCATGCTGGGTATGCCTTCAAACTACACAAGCAGAGCAGTTGGTCTGAAACATAACGCTTATGATAAATGAGGAATTAGTGTGGTTCTCTGAGTGTGTCAGTCAAAATTGAGAATCACTATCTCCGTGAAAGAAGAATTTGTGGCATAGCAGTTATTTGTTGTCGTGGCGGTGTCACGGTTGCTGATTGGTGGGTACAAGTGCATCACCCTGAGCTGTAACGAAGCCCAGGCATGTCTCTCTGTGTGCTGTGCTTACATGAGTCTGCCAGGGCTTTCCCTTGGGGCTGTGCAATGGCATCCTCATTCTTACAACTGAAGAAGAAAGAAGAAAATGGTGCCAGCACCTGCTGCAGAATTGTCCCTTGGGTGTTTAGTTAAATGTTGATTATGCTTGTTAATGGCTGCACAGAGTCTGAGATAACCATGTGTGACAGTGTTAAAGCTTGAGATTTTTTTTTTAGAATCGACAATATATATATATATATAATGGGCATGGTTAAACATTATATTGCCTATATTGTTTATAGTCATACGTGTACCTGTATGATTATATTGGATAAGAAGAACCATAAGTATAAAGGGTGACATTAGTTTCTATAGTGCACAAATGCACTTGAAATGTTGTGTATGTTGGGCCTGCATGCATATATTTATGAATAGAAGAGGCAGGATCTGGTCAAACGTTCCCGGTTTTCTCAGCTTCCTGAGGTATGCCCTGTGCAAACAGAGCGGGCTTTGCTATAAACTCCTTGCCAAGGTTGTAAGGCTCTTTGACGCTCTTGTTTTAATGGAATATCCTTTACAAATATAATCGGCCCAGTGTTTGCACTACATTTTGAAGGGGTGGCTCACGTACAGAAGTTGACTCGATCCTCCTATTGTGAGCTATAGTGAAATATTTTCACTGCTACAAGGGTTGTCAACAACTTTTTTGTACTTCCGATACGATACAGATATTGCGGCCTAGAGTATTGTACAATACCAATATCATCCGATACGATATCAGCAAGTGCGATACATCCTTTAATTTATTTTTTCATATGAATTCATAGAGACTTGCTTAAGTTGTACTTTTTAAAACAAATAACAATAGTCAGGAACGGTAGGTATGAGAAGCTATGACCCCTTTATTCCAAACATTTGAGTTACATAAATTCACTTAAATACAATAAATGCAAATTAGCTCTCGACTGCTTTTGGACTGGTTGTAAACTGGCATGCCCAACAATTTTACTTGGTTGCATCGGTGCTAAAGTTAAAAAAGGTTATGACTGAATCATTTTCACTTCTTAAACAATTTATGTAAATATTTCTTATTTTGAAAACATTACAGTGAGACTGCATATGTGTTTTACTGTATATTTAATGCTAATGTTTAAAAAGAATCACTCATAGATTTTTTTACTGAACAGTGACCTGAACAATACACATTGTACAAGTAAAAATATTCTCAAGGACCAAAATATATTATTTAAAAGATCAGTCAACGTCGCTTCACTTCCACCGATCCATGACAGTTACTCCCACTAGTATTCATAACTATTGTGACAGATGCGACACCGTCTTTGCCATCCATTTAACCATTTTCTGAAGCGCATAACCTCACCAGGGTCGTAAGTTGTAAGTGGTAGTCTGCGCAATACGTCACATCGTTAGCTGGCGGTGAAAGGTTCACTTTGTGCTCCGGTTAGCCCCAGGTTCAGTTACATTGACGCATGTACAGTCAGAGCAGGTCGCCTTATATAAGTGATTCATAAAATGAAATAGTCTACAACATAGTAATTTCTCTTTAGTTTTGTTTCAAATCACTCGCAGATACTCGACAGTGGTGGTTTGCATAGCTAGTTTAGCTTAGCTAATTAGCCTGGCTCCGTAGTCCCGATTTTGTTTACAGGAGACCTCCACTGCTTATAAAGAGTCTGCCAGAATGGGCAGCAATCCACAGAGATCCCGTTTGCCGTGGTTTCTCCTCCGGGATCTTGAAAGTGTTCGTCAATTCATACTGTAATCCAATGTGGATTAAGTCCCCGCGATTATAATATCCAGCTGCGAAGGTTTAAATGCAGTTAAAAGGGAAAAGGCTTGGTCATCCTCACGCTTCTGCATCTGACCCCTCGGGCGCCGAGCCGCCTGAAGCCCCCACCGCCGAGGAGGGCCCATGTGCCTCCACTACATATCTCATTCAAGTTAATGACAGCAATGCGTGGGCTTGTGATTTTCAAAAAAAAAAATTGTAAACCGTAAGCGTCACTATTTAGAAAAAAAGAATATGTTGACTCCCACACCAGTGACATCTTATTCTTTAGTTCCATTAAAGGAATAGTTTTTTTGATCAGGTGGACTCTGCAAGCCAGATCCAGACGCTTCTGGATACTAGACCAGGAGCGGATTCCGGAATGGACTGTTGGTCTATTCGTGCTAATATCGGAGATTTTGGATGTAGGCCGATAAGATTCCATACATTTTTTTCGTCTGATCTCTATAGGACCGATATCCGATACAAATACGGATTGGGATACCCTTACTGTCAAGAATACTTCTTTATCATGTCTGACATATTCAGCAGGCTGATATAATTGCCTGGGTAAGGCTGAAATTGTAGCAGAGGCCTCAGGAGCCCACAGAACAACTAAGGAAATCCAACTGTGGCTCCTTTTGGAGAGATAATGATGAGCTCCATGATTGTTTACAAGGGCGGGAGAAGTGTTTGAAAAAGTCTGCTCCATGGAAGTTGTAATACCGTCAGCTCTTTGCACTGTTATTATGTTTGGTTGAAAGCATGGGAGTTGTCTTAAGCGCAATTATGGAAAAAGAAAGGATCTTGACTGTGGTTGTTAAAAAAGGAAGTACAAAGGTCAGAGAATCCCAGAAAATTAAGGAAAAAAATGCTTTTTTTTTTTGGGTGTTGTCAACTGTAGACTTTCGCATGGCCGTGAGCAATGCAGATGAGATAAGTGATGACCTTGCAAAAAAAAAAGACAAACAGCATTCTGGAAATAATGACATAAGGTTAATGTAGTCATGCTTTCAGGGACTCTTTTAGGTCTTTTCAAGCTTCAGCAGCCTCCGATCCCATTGCGAGGGTTGTTAACAGACAGGAAAGGGTAACTTGAGCTGATCTTTTTATAGTTTTGTTAATAACACAGTAGACAGTTAAAAAAAAAAAAGACACCCTCTTGCAAAAAGCAGTACTTACTTGTACAACCCGCGAGACAGAAGCAAGCATACTTTCATGCATAAAATGCTTGTGTGTGTTGCTGTATTTCCCGATGCACGTGCGCTTCTGTTTTCTGTGCAATTGTCTCCCACACCACAATGGAATCAACGCAGCGTATTGTGCGTGTAACAGGAAATAAAAGTGACTCTGTTTGAGTGCAGTTTGCAAAAATGAACCGGCTTTGCTTATGCAACGTAATAAGAGCTATGCTAATGCTAATGTCAACAACATACCAAGTCATTTCAGATGTTATACTGAAGGTTATAAGATGATTTTTTTAATTGCTACCACCTCTCGCTGTCCCTGTCACACATAGTGAGACTGACCAATTTTTCAAAATTCTCTTCAGGTTTACATGATTGTATCCAATGAAATTGGTCTAGCAACACGGAAGTGTCATTTGACCAGGAAAAGAAAAAAAGCTGGACTCACATTGGTGTACAACAAACAGTACCAGTTCCAACATATTTTTTCGGTCACACGATATACAACTGTGTTACAAGAGTTGAAGACAGAAAATAACTTCAGATTGTACAATGAACACTTTTACAATGTTTGCCCTGGATCTCATTCAGGCTTAAAACAAATACAATAAAATTTTCGGGAATTTTGTTTTTGGGAACTGTTATTTAAAATGATTTTTTTTTTTAGTTAAATTAATCCAAGAAATCCACTTTATTTTTGAATTTTGATCCAAAGAATACCAGTGCTTTTGATAGTTAAGCAGCGCTACAGCAGAAGAAGGAGGCCACAAAATTGTATGCAAAGCGCTGTCAGTGTCATAAGCAGCAACAAATGTTTGTGTCTCCGCAGTGAAAAAGCAAGTGAAACTGAGAGATGGTCATGTTTTATTAAGCCTGATAATACCGCCTAATCTGCGGTTTGGGTTACACAGTGCTTTTGTGGGTAATTAGAGATCATGTCATTTGCCTGGCCTGCTGAAAAAGTGCACTCCACCCTAATCCCCCCTTCTCTCCGCCTTTCTCCCTTCTTCTTTCCTCGTACTCGTTCTGTCACTCGAGCAGGGTCCTCCCCATGCTTCCGGGTGAGCCAGCTTCCTGTCAACAAAGCACGTGCTCGTATGTAAACAAACATAATTCAGGGAGCTACTCGTCGTAAAGCGTATATATCCCCTTTATAGCCTACGAGATGTTTCCTTGCTCGGAATTCTGTCAGAGGAAGTCGACATTGGCGGCCATTGTGTTGTGTGGAACTTAGATGAATGACTTCAGACCCGCTGGCAAGTGCCCCCGGTTTACTAGGACCTAAACACTGGCACTTGATACAGAGCGCACGTAGCCTTGCACTTTATGTAGACCTGAGCTCACACGTGCTATACTTTTGAAATTGTAACCGTCTAATTGATCATTGCAAGTCATTTTTGTTTTCCCAACGTAAAAACGAATCAGAGTATTCATTAGAGATGACCCTTTGACTAAATTTCCCAGATTAACAATGAGCAAAATGAATGAATTCCTGTCATATTAAGCACACAAATGCTGTATGTTGGAGTTGCCATAGCGTGGACTTAGCTCACCTTCTTAAAGCTGCTGTCATGTTGTTGTCCTTAAACTAGTTGAGAATGAATCCAGCATCTTTGATGGGTTTAGTCAAGTTGATCATTCAACAAAAATGATTCTTATGTCCTTTCCTTGTATCTGTATATGCCTAAAAAAAAATCTGTGTTCTGTTAAAAAGTTGCTTCCGCAGATAGTAATTGTAACACAGTCAGTGGCATTTTATATATTTTAACATTTTTTCGAAAATGCATGGATGGCTGTAGTTTGCAGGATTGTAGTGCACTCTAGTGCATTGGTTAACCTCAATTAGCTACTTAATGGGAGCGAAATATGAGACAGCTCTCAGTGGAAAGTAGTGCACTACACCACTGTAAGCTACAAACGCAATTAAACACATTAATTGTTGTTGTTGTTGTTGTTGTTTCTCCTGATTGGAATGATTTAGATCTGCTTGCTAGATAAATTATATATCGTGACTAGTCTGTGACCAATGCTGATTTTAAGAATCGATAAATCTGACGATTATTTTGTCAATAAATCGTTTCAGTTTCCTTTTCTAGATTAAAAAAATAAGAAACTATTTGAAATTGACAGTGCAAAAAGATGCCCCAGCATGAATTAATTAAGATTCAGTCCCTGGTTTACTCTGTAACATATCAGAAAAAAAAGGCCTAACGCAAATGCAGATGTTTGCAATAGTTTTATTTTGATTCAACGCAAAGGTAATTGTTGGACCTCTCAGTGCTGGCGCCGGGCGATGACTGTACAGCTTTTCCATCTTTACAATATGTATACATTCTGTTTTAGTAGAATACTTACCAGTGTCCATTTATAATTTCATCTAGGTGAAATAGCGAAAACTTGCGGCCGAAATTACGTACTGTAATGGGGAAATAAACATGTACTGTAAATATGTGTAATCAAATTAGACAAACCAAACAAATAATAAGATGCATTTGAAAGTGGGATGGTCAGAGAAAAGTGCATCTGGTCATGCCCATAATGTTTGATGGCTTGTGTGGATTTACATTTGGTTGGCAACCAAGCTAACAGCGTTACACTATTACCTGCTTTATTCATGACATTCTTATCACATCCACTCACAATGTTCATACTGCACCACACTAAACTTTATTAACCTCCTCAATTCCTCTACAGCCACGAGATGAGATCTCGTAAATTATTATTCTATCAAACACAGAGGGGGTAGTGCGTATAATGTATATTATCCCGCTGTCATATAGGAAACCGGCTGGCATATAGAAGCACTTGGGGTATTTGCATATTATTGCATTAAAATGCAAAGTATTTGAATATAGATTTGTCTTGTAATTATTTCCTGTGCAGAAATGCACTCGAGTAATGATGTCAAAATAATATTTGAATGAAGTTAAAATACCAAACCAAATCTACCCACTGTATATATGTCTTGACTGAGTCTCATTCCACTTAATAGCGGCATATCCGCCGTGGAGCTAATATATGGGATTTGATTTTGACGCGCAAATTTCTTCTGATGCATTAGTTCTGGTTTTTAGGTGCATTGCTATTATCGGAACTAAGCAAGAAAACAACAGTTTCAAAATGCAATCTAAGTGAGGGGGAATTTTTACATCACTTGTTTTGTCGATTCTCCTCATTCCATTGCTTCACGTTTTGTAAATCCATAAACACAAATCTGATACAATTCTACCATTTGATAGCTTTAACTGACTTGAAAATATATTTTCATCTCAGGACGACAGAAATTAGCACATATTTCTGTTAATTAACTTTGCCCAACTGTAATGTCCTTGGCAGAATTGTGCTGGAACATTTTTTTGCTATTAACTCCCAATGATGAAAGCCTTCGTTCAAATCCACACATCTTTTTGGACCAGTGCATGAGGTGCAATGGCTGCGTGAGGAAGCTAAGAGAAAAATAATAATCCCTAGTTGCCCAATTAGAGTGGTAAATTTTGAACCCTACAGAACCTTCCCTACATACACACACACACACGGAGCATATAGCTTCAAGGCATTTCATTTCCTCTCTTACTATGACAACATCACAATATAATAGGACATGTTGTCACGTGACACCAGCAACACGGAACAATGAAATCACTCTCTGTGCGTCTATGTCTTGAAGGGCAAACCGAGTAGTCGTTACGTAAACTTGAATTGGTTCAGATATCGCCCCAAAAATGTGTATCCTTGAAATTAGGGCTGAGCGTTACGGTTGAAAACTGAATCACAATCTAAGTATTTCATTTTAGTCGATAGGGGTACATATCGAATATCCCAGCATGCCTGCGGCCCTTGTGAGGAGAAGCGGATCAAATAATGGATGGTTGGATTAAAAAAATACATTGATTAAAGACAAAATTAAAAACAGTTAAATTGATTAGAGATAAAAAAAAGAAACTATTCGGAGGAAAAATACAATTAAAAATGTCTGGTAGTAAAAGAAGCCTTTGTGCTCAATTTTTCTTTTTAAGTTCTTGGAAATGTGACACAAATCTAACGTCAACACCTGTGCCTGAACGACAAGGTCGGTTTTGCTTCCATATTCTTTTAGCGATATTATATTTCTGTGCAATTTCTATTGATATTGATCAGGTGTCTTTTGATCAAGCACTTATCCACGATTGCATACCGTCGAGTCTGATAAGACTTGAGTTTTTGAAGATACTGATCATTAAAATGTTAAAACTCTCAGACTGTCAGCGTGAATTCAATTTGCCTACCGATGGCATGCCAACCTGACATTCGGGATCAAGTTTACACCCTTAAAAGCGTCATTCCCCAGAGCTCTATTCTGAATCAGGACTCACTATTTGGCCTTTTGCTAATTGGGCATCGTTTGGGTTATATGAGCAGCAGTCTTGTCAAACAATGAGGGATGGACGATTGTGTCTGCTCATGAAATCAGCCAGTCAAAAAGAGTTAACGACTGCAGTGTCTGACTTTTTCTAAAGTCAGCTGTTAGAAAAGTGAGTGTTCTCATAAAATTGCTTCTGTGGCGATTTTATCTCTCAGAGCTACCTTTCTTTAAAAGCTACGAATTTTCCATTTATTATTATTTAAGTGGCCCTTTTCCCCCAAGATGGGTTGTATTAGTGTAGCCGAGTGGCATATATTTGATTTTTTTTTTAAAGGGACTGTTTGGTCCAACCTGTACAGCACGGTAACAACATTTCAAACGGTTGCTCTTTCACCTTTGACCGATATTTAGGTCGCTTCATTTCTTTGTATAGTCACCGTGTGCTCTTCCATGGCACACTTTCCAGATGAGCCTGTAATTAAGTCATTTCGGAGCCTTGAGAAGCACTCTGCAGTGTGCTGAGCTGAGACCAATCTGCCACTAATTGTCTCTAGTTTTAATTTCTAATGGAATTAGGGCCGAAGGGAATGCGGCTTAATGAGATGCACTTACTGTGAATGCGTGCACTCTTTTATCTGTTTACTGTAACTGATTTGGCCCCAGTGGATAGGAAAACAAGAGTGAGTAGAGCAAGATGTTCTATATTGATGTTTTAAACTTGTTTCTGTTTATTCCACAAAGCACTCTGAGGATGCTTGCTCTTCTCCAAACTGTAAATTTACACGCGATGGATGATAAATGCGCCATCAAATGCCTCATCGGTGCCCGTGTGGTGACAGTGGAGATGAAATGGTAGAATAGCTTCTCTTACAAATTGTGTGACAATGGGGATCCTTTTCAAAGGCCTTTGGCCTTGGCGTCAGAGTTAGTGCTCGGTAAGCGTGGTTGGAGGCTGGAAATGGAAAGGCTGTTTACATAGCCTTGGGAGTGTTTGTGTCTTGATTTAGAGTCCAGACATTTCAACATCCAAATAAATCGCCTTCGACTTGTAAACAGACAAGTAAACCTCGAACAGAGGAGATTCACCAGCTGTGCTTGTGTTTGAATTAGATTTGGCAGTGTTAAGGTTGAGCATTTTTAAAAATTGTTATTCCAGGATCAACGAGTCAAAGGTCGTTTGCACGTATAAAGTGGGAATTTGGAGGAACTTTTTTGCAACACTTATTTCAAAATAGGACGAACCTCAACAAGGCATGTTAAAAGATGTTTGTCATTAAAAGACTAACGGATGGACAGAAATGTACAAAGCCGTACGACTCTCCGGCAGTACGACAAGGAGATCTCCACTTGCGTATCATGTCGAGTTGGCCATTGCGGAGAGGCACTTGGATACCTCCTTCCACCCACGATGATGTGAAAATCCCCCAACACGACCCATGGCTGTCTTGTGATATTCAATTTTAATAATAATAAAAATTCATTGAATTGATTCCTACCATAATTCAGAGGAATTGCCCTACGCTCTTGTCATATTCATGAATGAGATAAGATAACATCCACCATAACGTATACTCAGCTCAGAATGTGTGTCAAAATTGTGCGACAACACCTGCGCCACAACTTTGACCTGTTTTAGGTCGTCTAAAATCCATCCTACTTTTGGTCATCAAATTGCCGGACGTGATGCAGGATGCAATCGAAAAGCAAATTCACAAACACGCTAAACGGAACAAGCCCTGGCACGAAAATGAAGATGTAGCCGTTTTTGCGCCAAGAGCACAGGAGCCTGTCCATTAAAAAGAGGGACCAAGAGTGGTTCTTGTTGTTTGTTTTAAGGTTAGTACTGGTTATTTTTTTTCACTTTCATATACTCAATCATCATTAAAATTATCTTCACTTTTCAGGTTCTGTTAGGGTGAAAATCTTGATAATTCATATCCTTCCTCCCCTTTTCTTCTGTTTTATCACCTTTGAGTAGTATTACACAGTATTGTCCTCCTTTAAATCTGTTATGTTAATAACATACACACACGCACACACACGCACACACACAGTAAAGTGATTTACAAGCATCAAAAGTATAAAACAAAAATCTGCCCGAAGACAAATGACTGTATGAATCTTTCAAACACTTTAGTGACTTCACTGTAATTTTTCTACCTTATCGCTTCTGAGTGCTGTTTGCTTTTGCGACTGGCTCAAGGCCCTTCCTCTTATTGTTTCAATATGTCAGAGCATTGTTTGAATGAGGTCACCCATTACCGATCTGGCCCGAGGCCAGCTTGACTTCAGCTGATTTAATTGAATCTCCAACATGAGTCAAACTCAAACAAGCAGAGACTGCCTTGCCATGACAGTCTCATTACTCCACATTAAGAACTCATTTCACAATGCATTGCGACTCTGGCCATGACAAATGGTGAAAGGAGATGAAATCAAATAAGTGAGTACATTTTGCAAGACTTCTCTTGGAATTTGCAAGATGAAAATCCTCAAGTATTGCTGTATGTGCATTTGTGAACAGCCAAAAAAGTCAGATTTTATTATCCCCCCCCCCCCCCCCACACACACATATATAAATGAATGCGAATGGCTTCTTGGTTTAAGTGTTCCCATGTTTGCCATTTACAGTAATGGAATCACAGCCAATGCCATTTTCCCGCTAAAATGGAATTTTTGTCAAAACGTTCTGAACCTGCCTTGTCACTCAAGCTCGAGACAGTGGTGAGAGAAGAGTGAATATTTGAATGGAAGCTTTCAGCGCACATTTTCACTGTGAGCGCACCAAATAATGACGCCTTTATCACGTCTGCCACACGACAAACAAAGAGGCTTTTCGTGTCATATACGGAAAGATGTAGTATCAGGCGCTCTAATGGCATACATTATGCATGCAACATTCATAGCATCTCGAACAACATTTCAGCATTGCATCAGCTCCAACCTCGACTAAATTTCTCAATTAAGCGTGCATTCTTTGAGAGCCACTGGCAGCTCGGCCAGAGCCCACGGGGGAAAAAAAAAAAAAAAACGTATGGCGGGCTCGCCATGCCAGCCCCCCTCACTCCCCACCGCCCTACAATAGGGAAGGAAATGTTGAGACTGTGAGGGCTGCACAGGAGAGATATGGCAGTGTTTGCTTAGGGCTAGGTATCGGGCACAAAAACAAACATGGCTGCCCTTAATGAGCCTGTTTGCCTGCCAAAGGTAAAGACAGCTGTTGTCTCCAGCCACAAAGGAACAGGCCTCGGTGCCCATAGTAACACTATCCTGTGTACTCAAGACGGAAATTATTAAGTCCTTTTCATGGAAATAATAGTGAGTCATGTGTAAATTGTGTACAGTCAGTAGTGTTTTATCTGATATAAATAATGATAAACAAATAGTGGGGCACCAGGAAAACTAGAGGATACTCTTGTATGGCGTCATCGGTTTTAAATTAAGATGTCTCACCCAATGGCAATGTTTACAATTGCACTTACAGCACAAATGATTCATGATTTATTATAAAACATCATAACTGAAATGAAGTCGTAATTACATACCTTTTTACATTGGTCAGCATGTTGATATCGGGGTTGGAACGTCTGCCTCACGAGAGTTGAGAGGTCCCGAGTTTAAATCTCTGCTCAGGCCCTGCTATGTAGAGTTTGCATTTCCCCCCCATTCTTGCATGCTGGCGAGTCCGGCGTGTACACCACGACTCGCCCAAAGTCAGTTGGCACAGGCTGCAGCACACTTGCAACCCTAAAGAGGACAAAATGTGTTAGAAATTGGAACGATTGACCTTTGTTGTTCGGTAGATTTCTCAAAATTCATTGGTAATTAGAAAGATTCTGTGCTAAATAGACTTAATATATTTTAATATACTATGTCAATTACTGCTCTGTATTAAATAGAAAATACATATTGGAAAGAATATAGCGCCCTCTGCAGGATATGCGCAAAATGTGCAGTATACCTTTCATTTGGGTTGACAATGTCATGAATGTCTTTGTACTGTTAAAAGTCTTCTTGGTTTAGGGGTGTGAAATAGTAAATGTGTGTTAAGAACTTGGCTTTTTCTGTTTGATAAAGCAGAACACTCATCATTGAACTGTTTGGAGAGGCCTTACCTACTTTGCTTTTTAGCATCTGTCCTTTGGGAGTACAATAATCGCTCTAAAAACCTCTTCTCGTAAAAGTGTCTCCTCATAAGGACACTAATGCACGTGGATTTAGGCAAAGTGGTGGCCACAGTGAGAAAATTAGTATATTTCTAGCGGCACTTGTCTGACTCAATCCGCGCACACTGCGAGCTGCACTCCACACTAATTCCAGCCAAAAGTAGCAGTAAGGCTGAGACTCATTTGTCACAAGAGAAGTGTGTAAGAAAGCGCAATGTCCCACCGTCAACAACATCACGGTGACCTCTATTGAAACAACACCAGAATCCCCCCCCCCCACCACTCTGCCCCCACCACTTTCCTGACTTTGTTTACAGTCCATTCTGAGCTATTGAAGGACCACATTGTACGATGGTTGCTCGAGTTTCTAATAGAGGGAGAGCTGACATCAATTCACATTGTCGCAAAGAGCCAAATGTGATAACAACAAAAGAATTAGTGTCATTAGTATGATCATTAAGTGCCGGTGAAGATATGTCAGACCGGGAAAAATATCCACACACAAACTCCACCAGGATGGCCAGAATCTCGACTGTGAGGCAGACATGCTAACCACCCGACCATCCTGAGGAATTATCATGCCGTCAAAACACTGCAAAGTTTTCAGTTTTGTATTTTCAAATGAATCGGCATGACATCGTGACATTGTTGCGTACATCATTATCTTCATCTACCTTTTAAGTGATGCCATTATTTGCATGCTAATCACATCACCCATTCTCGAAAGCCAGTACAAGAGTTATTTAAAAACAAAAAAATCTGCCTAATGATCTGTTATGACTGACACTGTCACAACTTTGATACTTGATGATACTTGAAGTTTGTTGGGATGCATATAATAAGACATACCAGCAAACTTAGTCACATTCACTCCAAAGATGTTCTGTGTTATCATTGTTAATAATAATTTTTTCCAGTCAGATTTATTTAAGAAATGTGTCCACTATTTTTAAATCATTTGTTTTTTTGTGGGGGGGAGTGCAGGTCGGGAAAATTATGAAACATAATTGCAAATATATATTATTTTAACCATCCAAGGATTCAACCTCCATTGAAGTTCAATGCAAAGTCCTGGTCGTCATGTCATGGAGAACATCAGAGGATTTTTTTATAGGGGGAGTTACCCCACAATGACAGGGTGGACAGCAATTCCA
Organism: Idiotropiscis lumnitzeri; assembly: GCF_059441095.1. Lineage (NCBI taxonomy): Eukaryota > Metazoa > Chordata > Actinopteri > Syngnathiformes > Syngnathidae > Idiotropiscis > Idiotropiscis lumnitzeri. The sequence goes on from NC_142393.1 coordinate 19,281,911, forward strand.
GCGCAAATGGAAATGTTTCAATATAATTCTAATAATAGCATAGACACGATGAAAATGACTTGTTTTCAAACATAACTTGATGTGGACATTAAAACCATGTAAAAATGATTTTAAACGATTTCAGCATCTCATACACAAGATGGTTAGCAGTGTAGCCTGTGGGGCAGTTAAATATTACGCAGATCCATTGGGAGGGAATTAAAATAAAAATGAAGGTATGCAATGAAAGAAACACATTTGAATAGATTTGTCATATGGTTACCGACCCGTGTAATATAATGGACCTAATAATGTACTTCATTTAAAATAAAAATGCTTTCGAACTTCAGTCAGCAGGAATGTCCGAGTGGAAAAGAAGCTACCGAACCATTTAATGTTTAAAAAAAAGAAAAACAACTTGAACCTCTTAAGAGTGTAGCAAACTGAAGCAACAAAAAGTCAACTCAGACTTTCCATTCCTATTCTCTTTTGTGGGTTAAATGGCAATTGCACTAACATTTGACTGCTTGCTGCCAGAGTGAAAATACGAAAGCGGAAAGGACGACATACAAATGACGACTTTGATATGATAATGTAGCCTTGTATTGTTTTTGGGCACTTTGGAAGCTGCAGTCCATTATCCGATTTTTATCGGCTGTTGTCTCGTTTTCTTGCATTTTGGATGAGCTGCCGCGCTTGCACTGCACTACGCTCTCTGCTCCTTGGTTTTAAAGATATTAAACTTGGTACGTGTTTAAGGTGAAGAGTGCGCCAGTCAGAGATTATAATTGAATAGCCTGTGCTGGTTGTTGATTGCGAATAAAATGCCAATTATCATAATAGGATATGCTACATAATGACGGAATTAAATGAGTGTGACAGACACACAATAGGCCTTCTCTGTCATCGCCTTAGCCCGGCTCGCCTATTAGAATTAATCTGGTTTGATTAAAAATGCAAATGGCCCAGAGTCGCGAACAGAGTTTACATGTTTTTATAACATTCCACTGATTTAATTACATGAAAAATGAATTAGAGAGATGTGCAACTGAGGCTTTCCTTTATTCGTTCATTTATTTTTTTGTCATCAGCCTCCAGACATTGCTACGGAGAAATAAGTATTCTCGCATGGTCACAAGAGAAGGTAATGGGATTAGTGCTTCTCTCTTCTCTTCACAAGCTGATTGTTTGGTTCATCGATCCAAAACGAACTGTTTTATTGTGACCACACAAGGTGTTTTATCAAGCGCTACCTTCCGTATTGTCTGGGCCGGGAGCTTTGCGAAAACAAAAATCCCTTGCGTAATATACATAACATCATAATAATGGCTCTGATTTCTGAATTCCATAAATGATGCCAGTTTCATTTTATGCAACCGACACCATTATGAAACAGTCTATCCGGGTCATGTGGGTGTTAGGTAACTTCCCAACTGTATAAACATGCATTTAAAGTGACTGCAGTGCAGAGCGTTACTGACTCTCTGCCAGCTGATGTTGCACGTTGGTACTTCAGACAGTCATTTCAAGACGCATTGTCACGTTTGTCATTGGCTTCATTCACAAGTGCAGCCTTGCTAATTGATCGTTTGTTGTCAAAATCACAAAACACCTCGAGAGCCTTGGAGTGAAAATCATTTTATATTGCTACTTGAAATGAGTGTGGAGACATGATTTTTTTATGTCTTTTTTTGCAAAGTTTGCATTCGGTCTAATATCATTTAGGACATAAATAATAATTACGCTAGAAGAATGAAGTCAGAAATATTATGGGATTAAATGTGTAATATTATGAGAAATAATAAATAATATAAGTCAGGTCGAGAGAGAGCGAAAGAGAGAGTGAGATTGTTGCTGCTGGTGGAGCCTGAATCATTTTGGTCCGTGTGGGAATTTGGAAAACCACCTGGTAGAATTACAACTTAATTCTCTTAACATCAAAAGTATCCTTCGCTTTGGTCCCTTATTTTGTCAAAGGGTTGGGCATAGCCTGCATGGCGTCTTTGAGTATTGAAGCACTGGTTGCGCTGACATCACACGTGGCCAGATCATATAGTGACCTTCCATGTCTATTCGTCGGGGGTTCTCACACTCACTCTCAGCACGACCAGCCCTTTTCTTTATTGTCGTCTTGTTTGTGCCATTTACCGTATGTTGGGGGATTATGGTTTGTCCTTTCTGCTTCTGCCTCCAAATTCTGCTCTTTAGAACACAATTATTATTATTATTATTGTCACAATTTTTTTTTCATGAAATATTTTTTCCTTTTCTGTGTAATATAACAAAGCTTGGTTGTCAATATCGTAGGACATCTCATATTTATAAATGATGTGGTGTGAAAATTGTAATCAGAAATGCAATCTTTGCTCTAGGGACTGCAGATAGAAATGAGCTCGAAATCTGTATCGTCTGTGAAGAGAATCGCTTCCCTCGAGTTGAATGTTTTCTCTGTCAAATACGTAAACTAAACGACGTTAGTTGTAAATAGTCAGTGCGGAGTGAACATCAACAACCTAAAGTAGGAGAATAATGAGGAAGTATTGGTGACTAACTACTAACTATGCGATGCGTCATTATTTGTTATCAAACAGCTCTGCAAAACAGCACTTTAGAGATGAAAAATAGAATCAATACACTTGGGTCTACTGACATGCTGCTGTGCCTGCTTTCATACTTTTCGCTTTGCGAAAGGTTCCGCCTACACACACGCATACACACACATTTCATACATGCACACAAAACAGATTTGATGCAAAGTTTGGATGGATTGTTTGAGTGAGAGCCATCACTTCCTGTTCTCTACATTTCATTGTCATTGCAAATTGGTACATTTTCTGTCTTTCGGTTTGTTTGTTTTTTGCATCATCCTCTATTTTTGTTGGGCAAACTGTCGATGTTTGATAACCCATCTATTAAACCCATGTCTTGTTGTTTCTGTGCTTTTTTTTCCCACATGTAAAGAAAAATATGCTGGAAATATATGAAAAGTTGATGTGTTTGAAGTGTTTTTTCTATTTTTTTGCCACATCTGCAACATTTGCCACTGCCACCGTGGCACATCGAGATGGCAATGTCAGACTAAAATGAATTCTGGCCATGTTGCTAAAAATTCCTCACTTTTAAAATCATTTGTTTTGCAAAGAAAGAAGAAAAAAACGCACACTTTCTGTGTAGTCAGAACAGGATCAATTCTAACTAGGTATTCGGACATCAGCTTGATGTGTTGAAATGGAAAGTATGCTATCGATCCATGTGTATTAGCACTCGACAGTAACATAAGCAATGAGTGGCAGAACAAAAGAGGCACTGTATGTCACACCGGAGGCAAGCTGGAGTTAAAGAGGACAGCAAACTTCAAGCACTCTTGTGGCATGTCATTGTTTATCGTTTCAAATCTCAATGTATATTTGTCTTTTGGGGGAAGAATTTTATCCACTTCTAAACATCTGGAAATGATTTGGGCCGGTTAAGACTACAAAAGCCCAATTCGCTGTTTGCCCCTGAGACCTTATATTAAAATCCCATATTTCAGACGTTTGAACACTCGTAATTCTATTAACTATAAACATCTATTTGCAAAAATCTCCTATAGGAGCTCACGGTTAGGCCACATGTGTTGCCCAAAGGAAGTAGCGGAGGTGTATTTGCTCAGCATATGCTCTGACTGGCTGCAAGTGATGTATTGACACGCTGTTTCCTCTCTCGAGGATCAGCCAATATTCATTAGAACAGAATTGCTTTACTTTATCACTGCAAAAAGTAGTTACAGTTAAAATCCAAAAGTTTGCAAATAATTTAGCAGCTGACTCAACACTTTTGTTATTACTCGTGTCAATCCATGCATCCTTGGACAGGCAATATTAATCTTGTGCGGAAGAACTGCAGGGAGATAGAATGGATTCTGCTGCAGAATTTTTGGCCTTTAGACATATACAACTGCTTACATTTACACAAACAGCCAAATTAACATCTTCAACTAATCCATTTGTAATGTTGTAATGTTCATGCTAATTCCATACAAAAAGTGATAGCAAGTGCACTGAAAATACGGTGTGTTCAAATGACTCAATTTTAGTCCATCAAGTGTTTGCACAAAATAGAATCATGTAGATTCAATATTTTTCTAAGGAGACGTGTATACATGTCTTTTAAAAATGTATTTCAATCTAATTGATTTTATCGTGTACAACCAATTTGCAGAAAAAAATGAGTGAATTCAACGCACCATTTTTTCAGTGTATGGCCCGGATTTTTTTTTGCACAATGTGTTTGTTGTATGCAAACAAGGGTTGTCAATCAATTAACATTTTTAATTGCGATTCATCACATGACTTACATAGTTAACTCAATTGTATTATTGTATATATTTTCTTCTAAATGTGGGATAAGATTGTATTTTTTTTAAGTTTTTAATAATGCAATCCGAAATGGAAAAAATAAAACATCAAGATTAGAAGGCACATTTTTTTTTTAACTCTGTAAGCTACTACAGTATGTCGTAATGTATTGCCGTGAGTTGGAGGGGGTTGTGACAAACGTGTCATGTTCTGTTACTTTGAGTACTTGTATTTACGAGTTTGTGAACGCACCACTGTGGCGGTGAGGGGCTGCTCGGCAGCAATAAACGCGAAACCAGTTTCTTTTCCTCTGCCATGATGGAATTGACTTTTTAGCTTTAGCAATACAGTTAGCCACTTTGTATGACACCCTCAAGGTACTTACTTTTGTTTACGAATCAGTAATGAAGGCTTCGTTGGCTCTTCAGAGAGCCGCTCGCCTCATACTACACAAAGCAGGCTTCGTTCAAGTGTGGGAATCGCCTGTTGCCGTAAAACCGTATTTCAAGTAGGTCTTCTGTTGATTCCTCACTGGGCCTTTTCCCCATTGCAAAGAATCTTTCCAAACCTCTCTTTATTTTCCTCATTTTGCTAGTCAATGGATTTAATATGATGCGACCGAGACAACTTGAACATCAAGAGTCAGTCATAGATGGATGTTAAACCCCTTTCCCCTTTCAAAATCAAATATTTTTCAATCATCGATAATAACTAAACCAGAAGTACTGTAAATTCTGTTAGCGCCATCTCGGCCCGACGCAATAGTGACCTCTGATTGAGGTCATGCAGTACAGCTGCAGATTGGAGGTGTTCATGTTCATAGAATGCCCCCACTCCTAACTTGATTGTGCTACGTTTTTTTTTTAAAGCATATGTACATGCCGCTTGGATATTCACAACCATTACGCGTAGTTTCCGTCCAGGTACAAAACACAATTACACCGATGTGTTCTTCCCAATTGTGCCCATTTGAGACAGTGAAAAAAAGCAGTGTTAAGATGGGACACAAGGCACCTTGTAAAATCCGCTCCAGGAGGAGGTGAAATGCAGTTCAGGGTGGAGAAGAAATACTGTATTGTGATAAACACATCTTGTACTGTGTACATCCGACTTTTTTCTAAAATGTATGTCTTCATTATGATCGGAGCTGAACTGAAGCCTTGGGTCTTGCATATATCATAATGCAAAATGGTATGGATTAACATACCGTAGGTTGAGCAGCTAACAGTTATCGTTTTTTTTTTTAGTCTGCCTTGAAAAACTGAGAACGTTATGAAGAGGCTTTGAAATGCAGCGACCACATCTGAGAGTGTCAGTTAAGACTGCATTGTTTAACTGTACCTCCGCAATGACAGCAGGAAATGAGGTGGTGGCAAGGAAACCCATGATGTGCCACACAGAGGGCCAAAATCAGGTCACTCGGTACACGAGTGGGGGAACAGACGCAACCACAAAGGAACATTTTGCTGTAGGGACTTTTTTCTCCATTTTTTTTTCATAGCTGCGTTATGAAGGTGATTGAACTATTATGGGGATCAAAATAATTAATCTGATGCAGCGCCGCCGCATGTGATGGGTCAGTACATTTTGTTTATGGCTGTTGTCGTGGAAACTGGACATGACACGAGATGCTGAGTGTAACCACTTAACACACACTCATGATAAAATACAGAGGTAGGATAATTGAGTGGCATTATTCTGGTGGCATTTTGCATTTTCAGTACTCTGTAGCAGTTTCTGAATATTTTTAAGACTAACTGATGAGATTATTGTCGAGATCTTAGAAGGTACCTGAATAAATGTGAATGAATATAACCTTCAATGGCTTGGTGAGGATATTTACATTTAAGGACAATCAAAATAAAAAAAAATAAAAAAACATTGAATTTGCCAAATTTTTCTGCTTGCATTTTCAGGTTTACTATCGGACATTTAAAATGTGGTTTCCAGATGATCTAAAGTAGATGAGTGATTTGTGACTGACCACATAGATGGGCGTAGTAAGCTTTATGCGGCCAACGGGGTACGTGCTGGAGCTGCAAATATGCCTTAATGATATTGTTTCTGGCTCAGCAGATTATAGTTAAGAAGAAAGAGATGCTCGATTGCGTAATAACAGAAAAAGTTACACAATTCTTGTTGATAAAATTGTGATCTAAGCAACTCAGCAAAGTTGCATGTCTCGAAGCATATTAGGAATAGTCAGCACTGGAAAAAAATTGATTTTAGCGATATTTCACTATTAAAATTGCAAATCGTTGTCATCATGTTACGTTATTAAAAGCAGCACACTTTTTTTGTTTGTTTGTTTTTAATTACAATATGGTGGGTTTTTACACAATATTGACCTTTTTGTAAGACCAACCTCCCTGCTAGATCTTGATAATTATCATATCATGACGTTTGGACATTGTTACACTAATATTGCACCCTAAGCATTCATGTAAACATTTAACATACGTGTAGTAGCAGAAAAAAAATATCTTAGTGGACATATGAGAGGACTGACACGGATACAGTTCACTTAGGAGCATTAATAGACACGAATACATTGATAGGAATTGCTTGTTAATGGGATGGCATGCTGGATGACTGGTTGGCACGTCCGCCTCACAGTTCAGAGGCCGAGGGTTCGATTAAGGCTCCGGAGTTTGCATGTTCTCCCTGTGGTTGCGTGGCTTTCCTCCGGGTGCGCCGGTTTCCTCCCACATTTCAAAAACATGTATGCTAGGTTGATTGGACACTGAATTGTCCCTAAGTGTGTTTGTCAGCGCGGATGTTTCTTTCAGACTTTTGTAGCCATTGTGGAAGTGGCCAAATACTTCAGTCTATTTATTTTAACGTATCTTCCTTTGGTAAACACTTTATCTAGAAGATCATGTCTGAGCGATCAAGATGGAAAACCCATCAGGCCCTTGAGGAATCGATTACGACATGCCCCCAGGCCTGCTCCTCATCTACATATCTACCCATTCATCGAGGACGCTCATTAAAGGCTAATTACCTGTAATTAGTGTATCATGTCGCTTTAATAAAGCTCTAGAAGGCTAGTGGAGTCAAAGGGGCTATCCTTAATTCACACTGATGCTCCGAGATTAGCGGCAAAGAGAGATTCATTAAAAGCGGGACAGATTATCAAAATCTTAACACCTTCTGCTAGCGCTGCAGGCTGCTGTTTTGTTTGGATTTCTAACTTTTTTTTCTCCTTCTATTTTAGCGAGCTAGACACCTGGCTCGAGAGGGCAAGTGCATGTTACTGTATCAGAGCTGGCTAATAGGCGCAATGGTGACGAAGCTGTGTGTGCGTCTAAGTGGGTGTGTGTGTGTGTGTGGGGGGGGGGGGGGGGTGTTCGCTCCCTGGCGGCATGGTGAGTGTTTAATCTGGCCCGGTGGTGTGCCGTTGGCCCGGCTAATCACAGTGTGTCTGCAGGAGTGCGCCGAGCCAGGGGAGCACGCCGTCGCTAACAGCGCCTGACAGACTCATTAAAGAGGCCTGGCACTGAGCTTGCAACGCACACACACATGCACGCACACACACTGGAAAAGGTTCTGATATTTGGAGAAATCCCCACGCTTGTTTTTGACACACACAACCATTGTTGTACAATGCGTGCGGTCTCTCGCTCAGTCAAGAACGAACGCACACACATACACACGCACGCACACACCCTTAGTGTTCGGCGTGTGAGAACAAGGCAGGCGGTGACCCCGCACAGTCGCAGCCCAAACACAGACAAGAGCCGGGAGCATCTGGGAAAAGCTGGGTGGAGGACGGAGGAGGTGTGGAGGGTGGGAAAAAATCACGAGTGCAAGGGAGAGAGGAATTCCACACATCATGTTCCTTTTGAAAGATCTGTTTAGGCAAGCAAGATGCCCCTCAATGGACCGTTTATCGCCTGTCCAAACTTTAAAATACATTAATGCAAGCGCATAACTTAAAAACATTTTTATAGGTTTAGCCAACATGACATTTTGTAAAGTTTGAAAGATTGCTTAAGTCTTTCCTGCAGCAAGGTTAATTGCCACTCAGCGGCTCCAGAGAGTCAAGTGGAAAGAATATATTGGACTGAATAGCAGGTGAATTCAAAACAGGTCAGTAGGTAGTCAAGTGTGGGCTTGCCAGATGTTCGGTCCCACTGCTGTGCCAAAAATAAATGTGCATGCAACACAACAGAACAGGACAGACGATGTAAACGAAGACAGCAGAGCTTTTTACTCAAATGCAATTTTCAATTTTTTCATTTTTGGTTGACATTTATTGGAATTACATTTGGATCGAAAATATTTGGTCTATAAATAGCGCTACAACGGAGGGTGGAGGGGATAAAATTTGTGTTTGTCAATTTGGCATTTACCACATAAACGGTTCTGCTCATGAATTGAATCATTTTGGTTGGTGAAGCGCCGCATCCATGTGTGAAAATCCAGTTGATGCTTCTACTGTTTTCATTGGGGTTCACTTGCCCTGCCAAGTTTGTTCTTGCCTTTTTAGACACAAAGATTAACAGGTTTCTCTTCCTCTGGCTCATTTGGTATTTGTGCCGCTGTAGAGGAGGGCAGGTTAGAGGTGTCTCATTTGCATGAGGTTTCAGAAAGGCTACAATACAGGGTGAAATGCACGCTATAATGTTTGATCCTTGGATGATTTGGACAAAACCTGGTATGAACACACATGGGAATTATAAATAAGTTATAAATTATATTATAAATAAAAATGGCGAAATATATCTCCTTTTACTATCACAAATAAATGAAATCTGCCAAAATGTAACAGACAAACCTTTTTACCTCAAGTGACACATCAGCATATGGCAGCTCAATAACTTACACTAGTGGCTAGCGTACGGAGCTGAAATAGCCGTGTCCATGTTCACTCAGAGCTCCTTGATGCCAGAAATATGGACTCTTGTCCGAGAAGCTTCTAATCAAACTCCTTGGTTCACAAATATTGCCCGGTATCAAGCCAACAGCAATGAAAAAAAACGGGAAGCAAAAATGCCTGGAAAAATGGCTCAACAGAACTGCCGGTCATTTCCAACTGTCACGTCATTGAAACACTTGCAAATGCTGGACAAAAGTTCCCCAAATGAAGTCTTCTTTGCTTACGCGATGCTAACTTCTGGTGGCTCAACATACTTTCAGAAAAAGTGTGGCAAAGAGAGGCCAAAAAGGGAAAAACACACACTAAGCTAATGGTATCATGCTAGCTGAAATCAGAGGTGCGCTAGCTGGTGTGATATGTGTCATACATGATGGAAGTTAGGTACTCATTCAAGTTGAATTTGCTCAAAATTGCTTTATCTTTATGAACTCAGTCAGCCAGTTGGCTTACTGCGCTGGCCTTCATTTTACAACAAATAACATAACTAGCGCCAGACAATGCAAAACTGCTTTTGATTTTCCCTCACAACCGTCTGTCTTTCTTTTTTTTTTTTTTAGGTCATGCAAAGTGAAGAATCTGTATGCCTTTTTATGCCAAAATGTTTTTTTTTGTGCAACAGGGCAGTTTGATATATTCCTTCTGTGGTTACTTATTCTGTGATGGATATTTATTGCAAATGCAGTCAGATTGAACAAGGTTTAACAGGCAGATAATACAAAGATTAGAAGAAAAAAACAGCAGAGAATAGCAGCATGAAACATTATGCGTCTACTACATTTGTACGACGTTACATAGGAGTCGGGTTGGGTCTATATTGTGTGCAGTGGAACTATAGCGCTTAGCCGTGAGATGAAGAAACTAAACAATAGGAAAGAGGACAGCGGCATTGAGCCAGGCAGTGCGGCTGGTGCGTGGTACCGTTTTCTCTCAGCCCTCCGAGTACAATTGCTGCTTTGCTCTTTGCTCTGAAGCATTCTACCTGACCCCCCCCGCCTCCTCTCTCACTCCTCTCCAGTATGGTGCTGGTGCTGTGACATTGAGGGAATGTGATGTGATATATTGTAGTGAATAATGTATTCAGCCACAATTGTACAGAGCGCATAGAGCAGATGGCAGCAGGTTGATCTCTACGTGTGTGTGTGCGTGTGTGCGTGTGTGCCTGTGTATTTAATGATGACAGTGTGTATGTGTGACATGCATATGAGTTTGTGTGTGTGCTGACCCAGAATGGGGGAGGGGAAGGATGAGGAGAAATGAGGTGGGTTCGAGTGGAGGGGGGCTCAGTGTGTTTGAGTGCATGTGTGCCTGTGTGTGTGCGTATATGTGTGTTTGTGCCTCTTTTGTGAGATAGAAAATGCAAATGGTGGATTATTTTAATGCATTTTTTTCTAGAACCCCAAGCTTTAATCCCTAAAGCAGTTGAAATGAAAATAGAATGTGTTTTTTTTCTCTCTCAAACTCTCCCTCATTCCCTTTCTGTTTGATTTATTTATTTATTTATATGTTCCTTGGTTGTTATTTACAAGCTGTCTAGGAATAAGATCCCCAGCAGTGCAATTCCATTTTGGTGTATTTACAGCCAAAAACTGACAAGTAGAAAGTGACCCAACCTTGTCATTCCAAACTGCAATGCTCTTTACTTCTCTTTACTGGATTTCGTGTTAGGAACAACAACAACAACAAAAGAGAACGTTAGATAATGAGATAGTCTATTTTAAGGTCCAAGAAAAGATTTGGTGTGAATATATGTAACATGGATATCAATAAAATACAATGCATGCACTTCGACAGTTCTTAAGATCGAGCAATTATTTACGCAGTTGACGTAATTCGGCCAAACTGCTATATAAATGGAAGAATATCACATCCAATCTTTCCAACTCCTTTCCTTTTTTTTCATCTTTTCAGGCCTTGAACAAGTAGCAATTCCTCTTATATCGTATATACACTATTTTCCTTTTTTTCCCCCTTTTAAGTTTGAGACTGCATGAGTGTTTAGTGCTTTGACAAGTCATCTGCAAGGCTAACATCAGCACAGAATGAAGCATCATAAGTGCGCACAAGCACAGGTTTTTGCTTGTAGATGAAAATAACAGATGGCGGCATCTATTAACATTCACAGAGTTGAGGTTTATATACTGAAGGTTATCAGGCAGTTCTTTGCACTTGGCAATGATCATTTGAAATCCACATCTGATAATGGTGGCAATCATGAAGTCACCCATGATTATATATTTCGGCAATTTTTTTTCCCCATGATGGCATCAAGTGTTAACGTGCTCTGTAGAGTGGTGGCTAACGAAGAAGGCAAAAGTTGTTGAAATAAACTTTTACAGCAATCAAATAAACACTTTTCTAATGGCGACAATGGCGAGCATAACTGTCCTGGTAACACTTTTACTGCATTTCAAATGTAAATCTGTCAATGTGCGCCATGTCGACAGCACAGAGGGGGGGGGGGGGGGATACGATGATTTACATCATATTAAAAAGTCAATAACTCCCGATTTTGAGCAAATATCTGTTTTTTATAAGAAATGCATTGGAGGCTGATATTAGTCAAACAATAATTCCACAATGATGCTAAGTGTTGTCTCCTCACACTACAAGATGGAAGCCCCCCTAAAAAGTCTTGTTTCTTCTTTGAATGAAGCATCAGTGCTGTTGTGCTTGTTTCCTTGAAGTCTCCTGCTTGACTGTGAGCAGATGGTCGTTTGCGGGGGTGGGGGTGATGCGGAGGGTGGGGGTGGGGGGGGGGGGGGGGGAGCTTGTACACGCTTGTCTCCTTGGCGTTAGGGACAGTGAGCATAATTGAGTAAATGTATTTAAGTATTTCAGCAAGATGATTCAGCCTCTCTGGGATGGTTGATATTGTACTTAAGAAGAATATTGCCCAAGGCTATTCATTAGTGGTAAATAATTGAGAGGCCCGGATAGTGCTAAGGTGAAATGCTTCTTATTATTTCATGTCGTTTGTGTTCTTCTGGCTCTTCGGTTTAAGGATATTAAAAATGCACAAGTCCTCCCACAAACGACTCACTCCAAAGATTCTCTCACTGGGCTCTAATAACCACCAATTGCTCGTTGTGGTTTTCAACCCGTCGTGACTTCATCGATTCTCTATCTGCTTTTGATCGTGTTCTTTTTAACGATGCTGTTTTACTTTTGCGCTTTTTCCATTTAGTGCTAAAAGTATTGGTGTAGCTCTAGTTTGCAGATGGCTGTACTGTATCTTATCTGCACACTTTTTTTTGTTTAAGTGTAATGCAACTGTTGACCTGGCAAACAAACATACCATTATGGTGTTATATAAATAGTGAGATTGTTGTTACACATAGATTTTACACCAGTAGTCGCTGGATATCTCACTGAAAAGCAAATATCGTACAGTACATGTGGCTTATGCCAACACTGAGTGCTATCCATTTAAAATGGTCATCACTTTTCTCTTTTTTTAAATCCCACTGATCGAGCTGAAACTAGCAGCTAGATTTTCGATTGTATTCAGTAGTGGTAATTTGGGTTGGAGAAAAGCAAGTTTTTGTCAACAATATGGCTTGTTTTAGGTTAGTAATGGCTGCCTGCAGGCTGTTTTTAGCTAATTGAAGGCTAGTTTTTGTAAACAATGTTTTCAGGTGGTCATTTTTAGCAAGTTTTAGGCACGTTTGTGGAATTGTAAACATTTTGCTAACTTGGGGCTAATTGTAGACTACTTTTTGGCTTCTTGTAATCACCATTTGGCTTGGTTTCTGTCCCTTGGTGGTTATTTTTGGCTTAGCTTTTGCCTCATAGGATGCTGGCCATGCAGGGATTTGTCAAGCGTGCTATTTACAGCTCAAAGATGAAATACATTCGCATATGATACAGATGTTAATCATGACGTATACTTGTTAAATGGTTTCATGAAACAAGATTGTGTATTTCACTAAAGATATGTCCTCCATCTATGTACACAATAGCCCAATTTGACAGTGAAGATGCGCCATATGCTCCTTACTTTTTGCAGCCTTACACAAACGATGAACAGGTGCATACCTGCTTTCCCGAGAACTGCACTTTAATCTGATTGCATAAGACAATGACCGAGGTTTCAGTTGTTCAAATTCAGTCGTTGCTGCAGAGTTCACTCAATGCCCCACGATAGACCTTTCGTCTCCACAGTCTTGGCTCAGTGCCGCTGCCTTGTCGGGTTTTGTGAGGCTGCTTGTCAACGTGAGGAGGAGCGCAGGGAAACGGGTGAAGTGTGGGTATGGGGTGGGGGCTGTATTTTGGTCTGATGGGATGTCAGCTCATTAACCTCCATTCTCCACCCAGCCCCCAGCCCCCAAGGTGGAACCACTGTGTTGTCTCATGCCATTACTCCTCCCCTGTACTTGTGCGTTGGGCACGAAGGGTGTAAAGGATGTGGAGGATTTAGGAGCTTTGTGTGTGTGTGTGGGGGGGGGGGTGCATGTGTGTGTGTGAGTGTGCATGTGCATCGGGGTGTGTTTGTCTGGCTTGTCATGTTCCTTTGCATATGCCCTGCTTGTACCTTGCAAACTAAAGCCCCACCATGTCGTTTCCTTCCCCACTTTGTCTTCTCTCTTTCTCTCTCTCTCTCTCTGTCTCTCTCTCTCTCTCTATCTCTCTTCTTTGTTTTCTCTGCTGTCTCTTTCTTTCTCGCTCTGTCTCTCTATCTCAAACCACAGGCTCGGTACAGTGTGGGTGAGCGAGGGGTCAGGCTCCACTCTGCCCCCCCTCCAGGCATCAGTCCAGCTAGGAAAAGACTGCCCACTGCTGTGGTGAGATACATTAGCCAAGCCCCGCTCTATGAAAACCTCTCCTGTTTGTGCTGCCCAGTTGTTTGGAGACCTTTGACTCCGCACCACTGACTTAAAGACCCTAAAATCATGATGTCAAGTTGTAAAGAAAATAGCTGACAAAAGACCTTTCTAGCATAAAACACACAAACTATTGTGACATAGACTTGTGAGAACACAATAATTCTAAAATGGAGTCAATTTTTGGTCATCCAAAAATCGGAATCTCTTTTGATTTTTTTGATTTTATTTTTTATATAACCTGTGTAGCAATATGCTGATTGCTTTAAATAAGGAAACAAGTTGCTCTTTAACGTTACAATGGTTAGATATCATACAATGTAGTCGTGTAATTAAGGGTTGGGTTGATTGTTGAATTACTGCCCTGCCACGATCACAGTCGCTGTTGATTTAGTTACAACTACTTTGCTGTCTGAAGAAGTGAACGTGAATTCTGTTTTGTGATGTCAGCTTCAACTACTGTTCTGCTATGGCAACTGTGGGTACCAAGTAGCATTATTCTGCACCCAGCTGGCATGGAAAAAGAAAACTCGGATTAAGATTCTCCAATTCCCAAAATGTTATTTATAAAACTTTCCCCTAATCAATAAAAAAAGTTAAAAAAAAAAGTTACATTATAATCTTAAAATCCTTCCCTCCATTTTCAATTCCATCGGTCCTCTTATCGTCGGGTGAACTGGGTGCATATCCCATCTTACGTGTCAATCGGTGAACTTCCAGGAAACACATGCCACCCCCATACAGTACAAGGAATATAATCAGATTAGGGCAACGAACGATTATTTTAATAATTGATTAATACATCCATCATTTTGCTGATACCTGATTAAAAAAAAAGTTTTAATTTCCAAACCTTTAATAAAAACATGCCATTATTTCAAACTGACAGTGTCGAAAATGCACAAACCTACATTGATTATGATTCAGTTACTGGTTTGGTTCCTAACATGCCAGAAAATGAGCATAAAAGTTCATCAAATGTTTTGTTTTGAGTCAACACAAAGATCCCTCAATTTTCAGAGAGGAATGCAAAATCTGAATGATTCGTCGATTTTATGAAAAATATTGATTTGCTTTATAATCCGTTTTTTGTTGATTTATCGATTAATCGTTGCACCTTTAAATCAATTTCATGCCAACACGCATTTGCTAATGTAAATGTACTCGTAAACTGCATCATTCTTTCATTACCAATATAACACAAACACTTCCCAGTTCCGTGTGCATTGCATGTCTCTCAGGTATATTCAATGGATCAGTTAGGTACTGTGGTTAACGTGTCCATACGCCCATGTGCATGGCAGCAGTTTGAGCCAGGAATGCCTACATTATGCAGTTTATCTTCAGAAATTGAGACAACAAAATGGTGAGAAGGAAACTTTCTTCTGACTGCTTATCTGAATCTGCATTTTCAGCAGTTTGTCCAAGTTTTTTTTTTTTTTGCTGTACTCTTTCTGCTGCAAATTAGTGGACATAGTCTCCACAATTATGTTGCTTGTGTTGGAAAAAAGGCACACTTACCAGAATTTATGTTCAAAGTTCTTGTTTGTAACTTCAAAAGCATTTGTGTGAAAATAAGCACAGGAGCCAAATTGCCTTTACAGCTATAAAAGACATTTTTCTAATGTTTGCATTATTATTTAATTCTTAGTTCAAATTGTGAGAAGGAATTGTTTTGCAGAGAAGAAACAATATCTTCGGTCATTCACTGTGACTTTCGAACATATTGCAGTATTATTTCTGTTCAAATGCACAACGTGTTTGATACCATCTGTTATTGTTGATGGATAGACCAAAGTTCCTTGTTTTGTTAAGTGCAAAACAGACAAGGGAGACACTTATGGAAGTAGATGAGTGTTCCCTGTGCTTGTAATCATTTGTTGTTGTCACTACCACAACTGTCAAAACTCTTTCTTGCTTCTTTCCTATTCTGCGCCGAGGCAACGAGCAGTAGATTGCAATGAGATAACCAATTATATGATGGAGGAAACCAGACTTCACCCCCCCCCCTTAGCTGCAGTTAGTTATCTGATGCTGTGGTTCACTGAGGCAAAGGGCTTGGGGTAATGTGACATTCACTCTGCCCTTTATCTCCTCCTCATCACTGTTTACCTCATTTAGTGCCTTGTGTGCTGCCTCCTCTGCTGAGAAACCTCAACAACATACTGTATTGTATGGGCGCACATACACACACGTTCTCACCTCAGAATGTGTAACTGCCAGGCAGACTGGTGGGATAACTACTTACTTCCTAGTGGCGCCCATGTAGTTAAATATAGCACTATCGTGCACCTGCTGGGCCCGGCCTCATTGCATGTGATGTCGCTGCGCTTGAAGCCGTTTCGTCTGGTTAGCATGTGGTTATCGATTATCCGCCGTGTGCAGCCTGTTTTTTTTTTTTCTTTATATTTTTAAAGCACAAATTATTTCTCATGGCCAGATAAACAAAGCTAGCATGCTTGGTATGTGTTTACTCTATGCAGAGTTCATTGGACAGCGGAGCATTTGTCCAAAGCTGTTAACACTCGAAAAAAAACTGACAAAGCCTAAATTCTTCCAGTCACACGTGAGCTAGAAACACAGCTGACAAACATGATAAGCTAATATCTGCTTTTGTTTGTGAATGGCTAATCGGACTCAAAACAATCCTAAATACAAACATAATCTTTTGAATTCAACATTTGAGTGAATAAATTCATAGAGAGAGGAAAAAGTTTTTTTTGTCAGCAGCAGCAAGTATCTTTGTACGCTGCCGTTATTCCTGTGGTCGAGTCGGTCAACGCTGATTTGGAAATCTGCATCTGGGTGGGTTCCATTGCATCTCCAACTTGGAGTTGGGAAATTTCAAACTTCCTAGGTCTTTGGAATGTCGAAAAAGTATACCACAACTAGCAAAAGCATCTGTTAAATGACATTTATAAACGTGAGTCTGTGTCAAAATGAAATGTAAATGTCAAATGAAAGCATTTTGAGCGCGACTCTCTCTGGGTGGGGAAAAACATTAAAAAGTCATGACATCATTTCGTTTTTGGCCCATGCTTGGATGTCAAGGGCTGTTCAAAAACACTACATTTGTCCTCCAGCAAATGGTCAAATGTGCCAAACTCTAACAAAAGACGAAGTAACTTGAGCTAAAACATGTCTGATCTGTTAGTGGATGACTAAGTTTGTACAGGGACTGCACGCGACTGCTATCACAGCATGAGACCTGAGTTAGTGGTCTTTGGTTGCTATGACAACCATAGCTGTGCTATTTTATACTAGCCAGTGTGCCTTGCATTGATTTGACACTAAGGGTGAAATAAATGGAGTTGCATCATTTTCTGTTGGTATTTTGATAAACAACCAATGTCTCAACAGATAATTGTAAGGATTATACACGTGCAGTAATGACTTGATTCTTTGGTTTTGCATTAAGTCGCTGCATTTCAAATAGAAGTTATGTATTACATGTTAAGGGAGGGGTGAGAAATAAATGAAATAGCCTGTCATCTTGAAGCTCTGAATTGCACCAAAATGGTTTGAGTTCCTATCAGTGATGAGTTTCCTTTTTTTTTTTTTTTTTTTTTGAAGAGCTCATTAGCTCACTGAACCTGAGTTCACAGTGGAAAAAGAAGGGTTCTCCACAGTCTTGCCTTACTTCTGTCACGATCTCTTCAGTTGAAAGTTTGATGTGCTTGTGGCTGCTCCACTGCAACAGAAAGCGGATGAATGAGAGCTGCAACCATCTTTATTTTTAAATTGGTGGTGTCGGAAGTGGTTGATACCTGTATTTTTTTTTTGTGGGTGTTAAATGTTTTTCCCCAGGTTCTGATAGGGGTGGGGGTGCTGTATTTGTGAGTGACATGTAACTTGGGGTTGCTTTAAGAACTGTTCAATTTTAGAGTTAATACGTTTTTTGTTGTTTTTACATCAAGCAACTAAGAAGCTTGGTCTGCTCACTTAATAGTTTCCAAGATGACTCAAGGTCAGGTAATTATCTTTATTTTGATCAAGTTAGGAATGTCGTTGATGAACCCATGTGCCCACAGTGTGACTTCTTGCATATGAAAATAAAGCTTGTAACAGTGTGTTAATTTACACGACGTGTGCGAGTAGTCGAGTGTGGGTGTGTTTTAGTTGTGTGTGGTGTGCTTCACACCCAGGAAGAGGCTCGGTTTCCCTTATCTAACTACAACAACAACAACCCAGCTTGTGATGCAATGGCCACAAGTTGTACTCTTTACAGCACAGGTGTCAAACGCAAGGCCTGGGGAGCAGATCCAGCCAACCACAGTCTGTTCAGTGGCCTGCGAAAGCAAATCATATATGTCAACTGATCCTTGCTAAAATCTGTACCTTTAAAAAAAAAAAAAAAAAAACGACATACTGCCAATAGTTGGGTTTTAAAAGGGTTATTGACTGCATGTAAATGTCGTTTCTGTCCGCTCACGCATGAAACAGTATCTCCCACCTCTGTCCATTGTGGGATCCATGGTAGGCATTATGTCTACAACTTCAGAGACTATTTTGTTGTGAAGTAAAGAAGATGCTTAGGGGAAATGTATCAGAGTAAAAGTTATATTTATTTAGGAAATGTAGAGTAGAGGAGTAAAAGTGATCGTCACCATCTTCATTGTTTTCTGGTGGTGCGGTGGCAGAATTGTTACTGTAGTCTTTCTTGTCTTGCAACCTGCTGTCTTTTTTTTTTTTTTTTTGCATCCCCTCTTATATTTGGTGTGTGTGTGTGTGTTGGGAAACATCAAAATTCACGGGCACATTGTCTCAGATTGAGGTTTGTTCGGTCTCTTCTGCAGCTTAATTGAACACAGAAGGAGGGAGCGAGTGAGAGATGTAGAAAGAGAAATCAAGAAAAGAGGGTGAAGATGAGGAAGGAGGGTGCTCAAACAGGCATGCATATTGCATGAGGACACCCCCCCCCCCCTACACACACACACACACACACACACACACCCCTCCCACCCCTTCTACACACCAGCACCACCACCACACCCCTTTCTTCACAGAATGGCTGTGTACTGTTCTTGGCTTATTAATTCCGCTCGGTGAGAGAATTATTTTTAGAGACTTGGTGTGCTGGAAAAGGCTTTTAAAGTCACAAGTATTACACATTCTGCTTGAGATTCTCTTATATACGTTGAAAAGTTCTAAAAGTTTGTCGAGTGTTAAGACACTGTACTTTTGCCGCGCTTTTATTGTCACAGCAATGATCCACTTTGATGTAGAATGAGTTTGAAGTACAACTGTACCAGTAATAGGCTCTTCTTTTATCTGCACTGCAGTATCGGACACACCGCAGTATATGACTTATACAATATAACCTTTTATTTGTCTGTAAAAGTACTGCTTCAGGTTACCGTGAATTTTGTTGGACATGTAGTTCACAGATCTAATTAAATACAACTTCTGAGATATCCACAGTCACATTAAATATGATCCATAATGTAGTAAGTGGTGTCGTAATTGTAAACCGATTCTAAACTATGGCATAAGATGTTGTGTGTTTGTTTGTACTTCTCTTCCCTCAGCAGTAAATGCCAGGTGCAGTAATTACACTAACGTGGCAATCAGTGATTTTCATATAAAGGCATGCAAACAAGTATGCACCATGTATGATAACTTTGTCTCAGTTTAGTTGAAGCTGGAAATGAAAGGTTCTCACTGAACAGCACTTATGCTATCATAGATAATACCAAGACATGATTTCCATGGAAGCATGTTTGCCTTGTAATTAATGTAATGCTATATTTCAGACTTAATGTTATGTGATTGAAAAAAAAAATACACGTCAAAACTTTAATGTGGCAGCTGGTGTGTGCATTTTAAACTGCATTGTTGAATAATTTAATCCAGGGCACACGTCACATTTTTTTGTACCGTGCACATGGTGTTAAAAGTTTAATTAGTTTGCAAAATAATAATAGTCATGTGACAGGTCCACTTCAGAGATGGCCGTGGAAAGAAACAAATAAAAAAACAGATGCATCTCACACACACACCCATATACATATACTCTCTCTCTCCCTCTCTCTATCTCTCTCTCTTTCTGTTTCTCTCTGTACCCAACCCCCTCACAAACAGATGTTGCCTCCAAGGTTTTATGCAGAGCTTATGGATTGTCCATCAATCAAACCGCCAGCTTGTATGTCTGTCATTTGGCCGCCCTCTGTCTCACCTGTGACTCGATGAAACGCTCCCAGCGGTGTGTCGCGCTAATAGCGCAGTGTAAATATTCCGCATTTTCCCTGGATATCCTCGTTAGCATTATTTCCACCTAGTGGCTTCATTATCTTCGAGACACTCATCTTTGTCGATGATTGCGAGGCATGACCTAGTTGTAGGCCTCGCTATCTGCGCTATGTTTTCCCCCCATCTACTCTCCACCGCTACACCCACCTTTCCTCTCACACCGAGTCCCTATTATTTTTTGTCTTTCTCAATTTCGGGTCTCACCTTCAATCCTTTTAGGCCATCTACCTTGGTCTTCCCTATTATCCTTTTAGTATGCATTCTTTAGTTCCCAATTTATCTCTCTTCCACATCCTATTATTACTCTCTCAAATCCTTTTTTATTCCTCTCTCGCTGCACCACGTGTCATGCAGGGAAACATCGCAAGCAGTGGTCCCCGCTGAACAATTACCATGCAAAGCAATCCAAATAGAGATGTTTGCCGAAAACAACATGTGTGTAATTACTGCTTAATGAGGCCCTTGTCTCAGGCAGAATGCCCAATTAGACTGGCGGGGAGCGAGCGATGCCAAGGCCCTCTGAAGAAAGAGAGGGGAGAGAAGTAGATGCAGGCTGCAACTGCAACGAGAGGTTGGAGACGATGACAACATGAGAGGAAGAAAGGGAGGGGGGTGGAGAGAAATGGAAACGCAGTGAATGAGAAGATGATTTCAGCTGTAAATGTGGAGTAATGGCAGAGCTGATAGCATTGAGTCCAGGATAAATTGGCATTTTAAGTGAGAGAGTGAGGCAGTCCATACCAGAGCTGAAAGTCTGTGTGTGTGTGTAAGTGTGTGTGTCGTGGGGCGGGGGGTGCTTTACATTTCAATATATGAGCAGCCATGTTGAAGCACAAAATGGCTGACCTTTCTATGTTGCATTTCATCTTTTTGATGGGTGCTTGTATCCGTGTTTGCTATTATTCTTATTTGTGGCAGGTCACTCATGACGCAGTGGTACATGTGCATGATTTTGGTCCAGACAGCATGTGTTCAGTTCCCACCCAGTGAGTGAATGTTTGTTTGTCTCATGTCAACTGTGACAGACTGGCGACCAGTCCAGGGTGTAGTCTGGCTCTATCTTTCCATCACCCTGACCAGAATAAGGGGTATCAAAAATGTGTGGATGGATGGATTATTCATGGCATTGTCGAGTTGAATGTGTTTGGAACGTAGAGGACTCGAGTTTTATAAAGTTTAGAAAGTAGACTAGACCTTAGACCAGGTGAAACCAGGTATAAATTGTAGCGCATGTGAGTCTTTGGTGGATTAGTTCCTGGCGCAAGCTGACATATTCTGCGCTGCGCTGATGTGTGGCGAATATTGTCGTATTTCATTCATAATATCTGCCTTTAGGTTGTATCATACCGTCTGAATCATTGGAGAAATCATTTCAGTGAATGCATTGTTGTTGTCATCATCTATAATACATTTTTAAAAGCACCCCGATGACCAGGGAACAACTTGAGTTCATGTGTGTGTATGTGTGGGGGGGAGTTATCAGGTGGCCACTTCGCAGGGGCCAGATTTACGTCATCCAGGTCTGCTCTCACTTCCTTATAAACGTGCTTCGGGCGTGTTGTTCACCTGCATGGACTGTAACGAGTTTGTTATGCTTCCACTATGTAGCCTGCGTGTCTCCCCTGTGCTAAATTTCAAAAGGAATGAGGGGAGCCGCTTTGATTAGCTCTGAATCAAGTCAGCTATGTTCACCCCCACAACAGCGCAAACAGCCATTTTAACAGCACCTGTCTACAAAAATACCAAATGAAAAACGTCTCCACACGTGCACGCAGTTAATCTGCACTTTGCACTGGACTTGCTCTGGTCACGAAAACAGGGCCCAAAGTGGCTTTAGACTCGAATTCCGTTTTCAAGAGGACACTTACATGAACCTGCTACTGGGACTGTATATTCAATATTATGACAAGCTTTGACAAGATGGACTTAAACCTGTATTCTCCCTTGGGTGCATCTGCCTCGCAAGGTTAATATGAAAGAGGTTTTCAAATTAAACTGCCCACCCCAACTCCACACTTTGTGCTTCATTAAGCAAATTTGCTCTTTCGCTGAAGCATCAAGTAAATTAGTCAGCATCTAATTTGAAGTAAGTGTGTAGCTAACACTGCTCACACTTTTATTTTTCCCAGTGAGCATAACTGAATGCTTTTTCTCAAGTAAAATAAAATACAACACTAGCATAGTAATGTATTATTGCGCTATACATTGGTAGTTGCCATAAAAGTTGATATTGGCAAAGTGTACATTTATTGGGGCATTGTTGTGATGTTGAGTGATGCATGATCTTGATTAGATAAACGATTTTATTTCCATATTGCCAGTTGGTAAGTGATAAGTAGAATATGACCCATTCATTTGCTGAAAGCCATTCAAATAATCTATCAGCATGAGCCATTATTTGTATGATTATTCCTTGCTGTGTACATGTGTGCCTTTGCGCTCAAATGTAACTCCCGTCGTACCTTGACTAATGAGTGACGCAACTTGGGAGTTTTTGAGCGATAACAGCCATCACTGGACCATTTTTTTTTTTTTTTACTTTGAGCTGCGAGCAGAAATTTGAGTTATAAGCGCTAGAGAGTAGCAGTGAACTTTCAAAACAGAGGCCAAAGACCTGCTTCAAGCAGTTTATTGTCGCTCCCAGTTCAAGTTTTCTGTCAAATTAAACAGAATACAAAACAATACGTTGTATATTTAAAACAACCACAAAGGTTTGTGTTACCAAAGCTTAGTGCTAACACACAATTAAACAAAATGCCATAGATGGGCTAACAAATAGTATCAATGTTGCATTCTTGTAACACTTTAGACATCGGCTATTTGAGCTAACTGTGCATAATCACTAGATTTTTTTTATTCGTTGCAAAAAACGACAAATCCTATTGAAACTTACACTGGGAGTTAGTGGTGAACTTCGTGTATTATGTACTGTATATCTGTATTATACTGCCCCCAGGTGGCCAAGACCCACATACCAGAAGGACCTGCTCGATGAATTAATAATAATAAGCAAACAATTTGTTTTGTACATTCTGCTTAATTATGTCATTATTTTATGCTTCGATGAAATAAAATATTGTGAAGGGCTTCTTTTTCCTCATTTAAAATACATTACTAACGTTTTGTTGAACGGATTAATGCAATTTCCGTTCTTTACAATGGCAAAAGGTGGCAAAAGGAGATATGAGTGTTTGGAATTTAAGCTTAGTCACTGAACAAATGAAAGCGGTAAGTCAAGGCGCCACTGTATAATGTTTCTTACAGCCTTGTAAATCCCCATACTGGCTGCTACGCTATGCATCGTTAAACCCAGCAATGTCCAATAACATCCATTTATTATTATTTTTCACGTCTCACTTGCTCATTTAGCTACCTTTCACATATCAACAAGATGATTAGATATAATATGGTCTGTTAGTCAAGTTAACGCGTTAATCATTGAGATGATGATTTCATCAGCGTGTGTTTGGAACTTCTTCTTTACACCTCATCAGCCTGGAAGTTTTATTATGGATTGGTATTTTTTTTATGAGAATGTTCCTATTGAGGGCGGCACGGTGGGCGACTGGTTAGCACGATGGCCTCACAGTGAGAAACAGCATCGGGCGTGGGTTCAATCTCGGCTCCGGCCATCCTGTGTGGAGTTTGCATGTTCTCCCCGTGCTTGTGTGGGTTTCCTCCGGGTACTCCGGTTTCCACCCACATTCCAAAAACGTGCATGGCAGGCCGATTGAACACTCTAAATTGCCCCTAGGTATGAGTGTGAGTGCGGATGGTTGTTTGTCTCTGTGTGCCCTGCAATTGGCTGGCAACCAGTTCAGGGTGTCCCCCGCCTACTGCCCGAAGATAGCTGGGATAGGCTCCAGCACCCCCCGCGACCCTAGTGAGGAGAAGCGGTACAGAAGATGGATGGATGGATGGATGGATGGATGTTCCTATTGATTTTTGGTTCCAACACAAATTATACATTTAATATTTGAGTTGAATTGAAGTTCAACAAAGATCTGATGCTGACTGCATACTCGCCACTTGAATTGCATTGGAAAATCACATGTAACATGAGGATGTTTGATTGTTCGACATTGGCTTCAGGAGAAAATATGGGGATAAAAAAGTCATTTAATTTTTCTAAAGTTTATTGATTTTGCAGATGACAAATGTTTGGACCTTGATGAAGGTCTGTGCTCTTGTTGGTCACTGTTTTAACCGGGTATGTCATATCTCATTTCTTGTCCTCGCTTAGCCAGTATAGTTTATTTTTTTCTTCAAGGCTTCTTTTTTTTTTGTGTACACAAAGACGGCCACCCGAATAAAAAAAAAGGGCTCCCAGTAGCTTCACATCTGAGGAATCTGGTGTGGAACGCTGTCGAGTTTGATCATGTTGTCCCTGGTGTCTGGCTTCTGTGCAGCGATATTACAAAGAGTGACCTCAGTCAGCAAACAAAAAGGGGGCTTCATTTGACACATTGAGTTTGTGTGCGTGGCGTGTGGGGGTGTGTGTGTGGGTGTGTGTGCATGACTGTTATTATCCAGCCCAGTCAAGGTTTGTTCCATTTGCTGCGTGCGTGCTATGAAAAAGTGTGATGCCTTTGGAAGCCAAGGGCGTTTCACAATACGTCTCCTCTTAACAGGGTAGCAGTTTCTCCGTCACCTTGACACTGCACCTGTTCACTTACTGAGCTGTTTGTGGGGAAGAATCTCATTTTCTCCTGAGCTAAAAACAGAATGTGAGTTGTTTTTTTCCCCCCCTCTCTTTGTCACAGCTGATCTTAGCAGGGAATTCCTCTGGGATTAATCCTTCCAGCATACTTGACATCAGAGCTAGCGTGTTGCATGTAGCACTCAAGCGGTGGCCCACGATTGTTTCCCTCCACTCACGGGGAGGGGTGGGGTTAGGGGTCAACTGTTTGAGTCCTAACCCCCGTCAGACAATGTTTTGGCACCTGCAGCAAGTGATCTTTCAATGCCTTGTTAGCTCGCTCTCGAAGACACGGCGTGTCGCCGCTACGCACTGATTCATTCACACTGCGTCTCACGCGCCGCAAGCCCACAGGGAACCGCCTATCTTTCACCACTGCGCTCATGTAGCCTCATTACCGGCCCCACTGATGAACAGTAATTACCCACAGTGCCATGCAACACATATAAGGTTTAACCAAAGTGACAAAGTCATTAGTCTCACACTTCAGGCCACCCGTAAAGGGCTTCTCCACTACATGGCGTATTTATTTATTTATATTTATTTGGATTGTGTGGTAATGTCTCCTCTCTCTTTCTTCCCACAGTTTGATGGTGACAACATGTACATGAATGACAATAACCCAGAGTTTCGGTCACCAAACCAGGTAGGTGTGTCCGCATTTGTCACCAGTTTTATTTTTGTGACACTCCAGACATTAAAACTATTTAAATTGTGTCTATATTTATGTCAGTGTAATATATGTTTTTTGTTTTAGTACTACAGTTATGATTTGGCAATAAAGATGTTGAATTTTGTAGAGCTGATAGAATGATTGAGTGCAAGAAAAATAGTTTCCACAACATGCATGTCGGTCTGCTGTAAAGAAAATTGCCTTCGGAAAATACATTAAGGTTTTGAAAATTTGGCCAAAAAAAAGGGCAGTCAAAGTCCTTTTGAATGTTTTCACAATAGTCTATACAGTAAATCCATAAAACCTGCTCCAGGTCATGGGTAAGCTGGACCCATCCCAGGTGACTTTTGGCATTCACTCTCACATTCTCAGCTATGGGCGAGTCTTCAGTGAAACTAACATGCATACCTTGTGGGAGGAAACGGGAGTAACTTTGGAGAAGACACACAAACACAGAGAAAACGTGAAATCTCCACAAAGTAATGAAAGAGCTGAGAATCCAACTCAGAACCTTTGGCTGCGAGACGGATGTGAAACCCTCATTGTACCACACCATGCTAGCAGTGGAATAATCAGTTTTTGTTTGTTTCTGGAAATTGGTTTATTGGTTAGGTTTTCCATCGTTACTTTTCCCAAATTATACCTTTGCCCTAATACATGAGTTCATTTTCTACGTTAAAGTAAACAAACTGTGATTTATTATTATTAAGCTTTTGGTTGTGGTTGCAGCTGTGGTTGTGATTCATTCGCTCTGGAAAAAAAAAAGGTTTTGGACGCAGGGTTACGTGCTGAAAGCTTTCTGTCAGTGAGAGTTGTTTATGTGCACTGCTGTTGTGATTGCTGGGATGTTATTCTTATTTCATCTGGTTTCAAATGTGTTGTCTGTTAGGTAGCGATCAGAATTTGCAGACGTCTCAGAGGTTTTCGGTAAATAGCAAACGTTGAGCTATTTTAGTCTTAAACTACAAAATAAGATTTATTGCCTCCTAGATTTATTATCACCATATTTGGTTATCTTGAACATCACTCACTCAAAGGGATGAGTTTGTCATGTTTTTCCTTACGTAAGAGATCACCATTATGTAAATCTCCACAACCGACAAAATGTATGCCATTTGAGAGATAATGTCGTCTTAAACATAGCATATGGATTACGCCATCAACAGGGTTCTCACATCACGAGTCAACAGGTCACTCACAGATTATAGCAGCCACATCACACAGCTCATAGCATCGCTGATGCACTGCTTGCTGTGGATGCACAGTCTTGGTCACAGTCGGGGAGGTACGCACAGGCGCGGCGTTGAGTGCTCACAGCTGCTAGGGAACACACGGCTGGACATATGGCCAATTGTGGAATGTTGTGATTTGTTGATCCAGCAGTCAGAAAGGAGAGTGAAAACATGGCGAGCTGGACTCTCCTCATCAATTAGCACCTTGCTAAATGCCGTCAATGACGGGTCAAGACCATCGGGTGCACAGAAACACACACATAAACTTTCTGCACTGTAATAGAAAGTGACAAGTCCGTTGTTCCAAATTCAGTCAGTTTGTTTCTTTCTTCATGGGCTTGCTCTACCAGCATTTGTTGGTATGGTGGAATCGGTAAACTAAAATTTAAGGGCCGCTGCTGCACACTGAGCAATGGAGCTCGACTCAGAGTTTTAGCCAGTAGATTTGCTGCAAACAATTTTTTTTTAATTCAAATCGTAGTTGCACAATTTGGTGATGTCACAAATTACAGCCAATGAAAATGCAAGGGAGCATTCACACAGGAGAAAAATCCATTTTGAGTTAAAAGCGAGCAGGACAACCACGGCGTGCCGCTAAGCCATAGAAATACAGTAGATAGAATACACATAGTCTTTTACAACAATACTTAACCTTATTTATAATTTCATATGTACCTGAGGATGAAATTGTTGAGTTTTGACTGAATACAATACAACTTTATTTATATAGCGACCAGGTTAAACCAGAAGAGAGAAGTCGTACTACATTGGTATTGTCGTTTACATATCTAGCATATACCGAAACACAACACCACCCCATCACGAATTAACGTGAAAAAATGCTAATCTATTACACGGTCATTCATTAAAATGCTAGTACATGTCAAAGTCTACGTTGATGCAGACAAAAAAGCTTTTAATGCTTCACAAAAACAAGTGACTGGCTACAAACAGGCTTACTCAAATATACCGAACGCATTTTACTCATTGTTACTGAAAAAACATCCAGACTTTGAATTTTGGGCTGACATAATGCTACATGGCTCGTGCTGAAGGGGAAAGAGGCGGATTTTAAGAACACTTACGATAACACACGGCTGAGCAATCAAGGGAGTTACGTTTGTTCTCCAACTATTTTCGACACTCGAATTGGTTAATAACACAATAATAAGGATGCGAGGAACAGACCACGACACTTCGATTTTGGTTTAAAACCTAAATTTGTTCTCAGACACCAAATCATGCTCATAAAATAGCACACACACACTGATGATTGTAGTATAGTCATAAGGTTGCCTTACCTTTGATGTTGGGATTGAGTGACTGTAATGAGAGGTCGAGAGGGGGCTTTAAAGCTTATTGTCTACTTATAGCTCACATCACACACCGGGGGTCCATTATTGTTAACCACATTTGCTGGCCTGCCCTAATTATGTCACTTTGCATGCATACATGTGTGCTCGCTAATTGGGATAAATGTCCGGCTTTGTACTTTCTCCGCTGCGGCAGCCATGTGTCAATCACTGACTCCCTCGGCAGGTCTGCACTGTTGTGTCAACAAATAGCTTCTTAGTGGATAAAGCAATTTGGGCTTTTCAAAACATCCCAGCTGCAGTTGATGCTCTGTCAGTGATGTCAAAGAGAAGCTTACTCACCAGTCCCGAAACTCCCTACCACAAACACAAAGTTCACTCCCTGGCTTTAATTCGCCAAATCCTTTAATGCACCACAATCATTTGAAATGGGAAAATGGGGGTGAAGTGTGCATGGCTTTGCTGTAGTGTTGATGCTTTCACATATTAAGCAGAAACATGAAATACTAGAATGATTAATAACTTGGCCTTCACTTGCACTAAGGTCTGTAAAGGGACAAGTTTTAAGCCGCCTGTCAGTCTTGTACTATGTTGTTTGTTATTATGCTGACGCGAGTTGTTGTAACAACACTGAACAACCATTCAAGTTGCATTTGTTGCTTGATTATACAGTGCTAGAATTATAATTCAAGTTTAAAAATCAATGTGTTTTTAATCTGTTAGAGTTTGTGCAGCCATTGGGCAAAGCTCTAAACAGGAAATTTAGCATCGATGCTAACACTAACTCATCTGGCTGCCGATGTTAATGGGGATTTCTTGTTGCCGTGCCGATTACAGATATGTCTAATACTTCTTTCAGGCCAGTGTCCTGTGAAAATGATTATAAAAATCTATTATTTTGGGGTGCTCTGCGATTGGCAACCAGTTCAGGGTGTACCCCGCCTACTGCCAAAAGAGAGATGGGATAGGCTCCAGCACCCCCGCGACCCTTGTGAGGTGAAGCGGTTCAGATAATGGATGGATGTTATTTTGGGGTCAAATTACAACAATTTTCATTGATTCGATGAAAGGTTTGAATCGTGGATTTTAGGAGAATCTGTTGTATGTCACCACCAATGATTCAAGTTCTGAATAGATTAATTTAAACACAACCGCATTTAAAAAGAATGTATTCTTTGAAAATCATGCAAAAGAAGTCATCTAAGTAATTTGCTGTGCATGTGAGTCATTTATTAATGGATGCTTAATGTCATGCATTTTGCTTGTTAAATATTTCTGGCTTTTGACTTGACATCCGAGAAATCAACGACTCAATTTTCTGCTTCAATTTGAAATGGAGATGACTGTAACATTAATTAAATCCTTGTATACACAAGGATGTGCTTTTATATTTGTCTTTTATATCTTCTGTAAAATGACTCAAGCAGTGTGCTACCTTCAAAAGGCTCTCATCTCAAAAAAAAAAAAAAAAAAAAAGAAAAGCCCCTTAATACAACTTTTGACTGTGGATTCAGGATCAGGACCATATAGGAGCCTAAGCATGATGTATGCCAGTGAAAAAGGTGCATGGAGCCAGAACAGAGAGTCCATTGTTTGCGTCTTCCACAGCATACACAGTGAGGTAGCAGTTTGACACAGCCAGGAGATTGCATTACACATAACATCTCTGCTCTCTTAAAAAGAGAGAACCGCTAATCAAAAACAGCTTTAAAGGGGGCCGTTTACTGTCTGCTTGGACGCAATCACTTCATTCAAACAAGATGTCTTCAAGGTTCAGACCACTGTACAGTTTCTATGTCATAGTGATGTTTTCCAGGTGTCTCATTCATCTCGTCGTGTCAAACTGTGGACAGCTTATTCTGTTTGTGTATATACTGTATATGTGTCCAAAACCATTAAAGCAATTAATGATTCGTCTCTGTTATTTTGGCTGGCTGATTTATTAGTTGAGGCTGCATGTCAAATATAGTTTTAAATGTACTATATTCAATCATACAGTTGATTATCCCTTGCTTGATAAAACAAGACAATCATATTTTTTTGCAAGGAATTATGAAACGTGCACGTTATTTTGTTGCGGAACAGTGCACAGAAATAACGATTTAAACTGTCTGGGCTGCTGGAATAAAATGAAGTGCAATTCTTGTGGCAACTGAAAATTGTCTGTCACTTCTGAGCAGTAGAGAACCCCCCCCCTCCCCCTCCCTCTTCCTCCCCACCCCTTTGCGTCTCACTGAAAAGCATCTCAATTTATTCTGATTATCATGCGTGTGTCAAATAATGCTGATTGCAGTGTATATTTTTGTAGCAGGGTAATAGCTGCACGACAAAGCTCGCGGCCAAACCAAAATGGCTACCTTCAACGCCGACCACTCATTTTCTAATTTGGTTCAATGGACAATAAGTGTTTTTTGGACTCATATCAGGCCTAGGCCTGATCTGCTGGCGCGTGTGTGCCGACATGTCCTCCATATATATTTTTGAAAGTTTTGGCTGGTTTCTACTCACCCTGTAATTAGCCCGCAATGCATGTAACACACAGTACAGTATCAAAATGAGAGACAACAAAAGGAGGATTTAGAGACGCAGCTGCGCAGTGAAGTATATTTTAAGTTAAAAGGATCTTGTGTGTGTGTGCCCCTTGCTATTGTTGGACTTGTTGCCTTGTGTTCTTTTGAGAGCAAGGGGCCACTGGTCTTAGTTTCTTCCTGTGAATTCTACTCACAGGTGTCTTGCTGTGCCATGTGTCTATTGATTTGGCCAACTGCAAGAGAGCAGTGGCCAATGTTGTGTATTACAATAGAAAGCTCTGTGGTTGGTCTTGCGCTCCCTCTGAATCCATGCTCCTTTTTCATTTTTTTCTGCTCGTGTTTAATTGTGCTCTGTTTTTAGACTCACATACTGTCTGAAGTCCTTCATTGGCTGTCTTTCTCTTACTCATTTAAGCTTATTTGGCTCTCACTGGAATTAACTTTATACAAGGAAATTAATGTCTCAGCTCTTTAGTCATTTTAAAGAATAATAATAAAAGAAAAAAATACCTTACGTAACTTTTGTCGTCTTGTATTAGCCTAATAAATGCTCAGCTGACAATGCGGTTTGTTTTGCTCATGCAGGAAATGTTTCCAGCTATGCTTCGTTTTATTCTTGCAGAGAAATGTCAACCCTGATCCCTCCTTCACACACCTCATCTTATTGCAGCTTGATTGTGAGAGACTCAGAGTGCCCTATATTATTAGACTGGCGCGCGTGCGCTCAGCGTAAAAAACGAACCATACTTCATTTTCGTGCCGGTAAAAGTCTGGTCTGCCATTTTTGGCGCCGTGTTGCGCCTCGCTGATTATTCTGACGGACGGAGTTGCCTCTCCCCCAACTCTTGGACAACACACGGATGCAAGGTGGTCTCCAATAGCCCACGTCACATCCAAAGCTGACTGCATCATCCGCAAGGGAAGATCTTGTAGTTTACCTCCAATTCTGTGGAGTCTTGCATCATACCAAAAGAAATATTATGGGCATGCATTCAGCCCTGCTCTCTGTTGTTACTTTGCATTTCTTTCTATAAAGACTTTTCATTTTCCTATTCCGTGTTCTATTGTCTTCTGGGTCAGAATTCCGCTCCTCACGTGTCAGAACATTCGGACCAGTAATAGACTGACCAGACTCTATTTCCCAAGCAGTCCACGCTCAGGCAGCACTGCTCGGCAGACCTGAACCAATCTGCTCCAACGTATCCCTCCACTTGAAATCATGGAATAATCGTCTCTCCGGCTGCTGCTTCGCCTTTTTACCGGGAACCCAACATTCCACCACCCAACACAATGCTATGAGCTTGTGTACCGATTCCTGCTCAACTGTCCTCGAGCAGCAACCTAGCACGTATTTGGACGATTACGCTACATTGGCCTATGTTATCAACTTGCTTTGGGGAGGAGCAGGTAGGTGGGCCAATTCCTTGTGGGAGTCAAACTCAGATACGTTGGAATTGTTTTTATGCGGGTCTGCGTAGAGTCTTTGATTAGCCCTGCCACACCAGACCTGTTTCCTTTTTCCTCGCCCTTTCCAGTTCTGGCAGTGCACGACCTGTGGCCGCCACCCATTCCCATTCCGTAGGCTCATGACCCACGGCTGCCACTGGTTTCGGCGACGCACCTCACCCGGCCACCACGCAACCCTACTTTGGCGGCGCAGGCCCTGCAGTTTCCCTCCCATCAAATGTGGCCTCCTAAATAGCTAATGGTGATGGTTGTGATTCTGGGGTTCTGTTATATTTTGGTCCTTAATGTTGCCAGTTGCAATGGTCCTTTGTGTCACAAAGAGTTGGCGATAGCCTGATCTCTTCAGTTTTTAAGATCTAGTGGCTCAGTGACACGACAGAACGTCAATCTTTTTTCATGCCTTCTGCATCCAGACCTGTTCTCTGTTGTTACTTTCTATTTTTGTAGTTAAAGACTTGTACTTTGTATTGTTCCACTTCCATGTCCTGACTGCTTCTGGGTTCAAATCCTGCCCCTCATGAGACATGCATATTTACACAAATCTGCTCATTCTGCAAATTTAAGGGCGTGTTTCTGGGATCCACTTTTTGAGAACTAGTTGATCAGCACCTCAATTCACAGAGCACATTGACTCAAATTTTTGTAGTCCTTATGTTCCAATTTGGTACAGAAATGCTGTTTTTATTTTTCCTTTGATTCTTAAATTTGGCAAACAATGTCCTCCATAGGGAGTTTAAGATGCTTCCAATATTAGTTGAACGCTACAGTGAGGTGAATTCTTCTTCTTTTCAAAATAAGAAGAAATATGTTTTTGTTTTTAATTCCACCGTGGCTAACTTGTCGGATGTTGTCAACCAATGTAAAAATTAATCAAACTATTTGACATGTTTATCGTGACTTCCATTAATTGATAAACCAGATGGGGTTTGACCTCTTTGTACAGCTGATGTCAGCCTTTAACCCCAACTATCACCGCCACCTCCTTCTCCTCGCCATCCCTCTCTGAGTCACCTCAGTGACACTGGCACAACACACCCCGATGTAGGCGAAGGCTTTGTTACTCAATAGTGACTCACAGTGCACCATTATAGGCCCACTGCCACTCTCCTCACCCTTATCAGTGACTCTGCTTGTCTCTCACCACTATGAAGGGACATTTAAGACAAAGGATGAGAAATACAAATCAAGTGTCTGAAAACGCCAACACACATTTCAATCTCCCTATGAGGTCATATAGAGCCGTTGGCAAGGTCAGGATAGTATCAGAATATATTCAAATTTTGAAGACTTGAGCGTTGTCAAGTCAGGCTAAACACTGTTTTTAGCACACACACAAGGCAGCGCTGTAAAATCGATATTTGAAAACAGTGCTGGAGGAACATCAGAGTCACTTCGGCACAACATCCACGCCTATGCTTGGAGGGATTGTGAAGAGCTGTAGCCAGGGATCTGTAGTTCTCTATGTAGGTCAGCCCGTGCCCGCCAATAAGTCCAATTACCGTCAGCCTCAGAAATAGAACAAGTAGCAACCTTTGCACTGCTTTCATGAGCATGAAATGGATGCAGGACTTGATGCGAGGATGGCACATTGTGGGGGAAATAAAATAAATAAAAGAATTGCTAACATGTTTAGAACGGTGGTATTAGGGAGTTGAGTGTGAACGGGAGATATCAGATGAATACAGCAACGAATGGTGACATTTCATGAAAGAAGTGAAGAACATCAAAATGACCCCACGGTCCCGCTCTTTTCGCAACGCTTCTTAAAATGCCTCTTCCTGCAGAACAGCAGCACTCCCTCCCAAAAAGCAGCAACTTATCAGCACCAAGAGAGCACTCAATGATTCATACACTCTTTTAACAGAACTTGAATCCTTGCCTCTATTTTGGTCCCAGCATCTCGCTGTAAATGCAGCACGATGGAGTGGAGGGATTTAGCGGGACTAAGTAGTTTGATATTTCTATTGGTTTTCCCCATGTATTTGCCCTCACTCACGCTCACTCTCTCTCACTCTCCTTGTGATCTTTCTCATCACATGGAGACCAAGGTCATGGCTGATTGAAATATAATAGAAGTGTAGACATCTGGCCTAATACTGTGGGAAGTTAAATCTATTTTAATGGCCCCTGCCGCAGTGGATTCTCTCTGATGCACTCTTGCGCTTCGCTGACAGTAAATCACAATGTTCTCTTATTACCCTGACTGGAATGAGGGCATAGAGAAAGAACAATGAGGGATCCACATCATTTGTTTTCACCCCTCCCTTGCATTTTCCTCTCCCCTCAGCCCCTCCTCTTCTGCTGTCTCTGCTCGGTTTGCGAGTCATAAAGCAAGGGGCTACAAGAGTGACATCATGAAAATAAAAATAAAGGCGATTATACCCGAGCTATTGTGCCATATGTGATCGCCAACGCTTCTACTGTATTTTTTTATATATATATATATTTTGTTTTTTTTTAATGAAAAATGTGGTGGAGACCTTTCCGTACCGTTGTAACGATAAGAGATGTTTTGTTGAAAGATTCAACTTTACCTTGTTGAATTACAGCGGTGAAGAAAAATAAAAAAAAGAAATGAATGTGTGGGAACTGCTCTTTTCTAGACCTTTTCAAAATACAGTCCATCCTCTACCAGCAGCTCAGGTCCACCCACATCTGCAATTGAGAGTCGGGTCTTTCTTAAATGAGATCCATTTTGATGTGACATTTGAGAGAATTACCAGTGCACGCGTGAAGCAGGGAAGAGGTTAGCTCCCTGCTTCGCCATTGGCTGAAGCGCTCCATAGCCCACCTGTCCTTTAGTGACAGACACGAACTATGCCCCCGCCGTGTTCTCGTAACACCCACCCCGAGTCGCACACTTATCCCAATTCTGTCCCGCTGTCACTCAACCAGGTGCTATTTCATTCTTCTCTATCACACTGTCTGCTCCTGATGATACAAATGAACTCCCTTGTCTTTTCAAAGACGGGGTCAGGCGGACTTTTTGGACACTCGTCATTCGTGTGGCTGACGATGAGCTTGATTTCTTTCTTTCCGCAAGGTTGCCTTTGAAGGTGAATTGTGAAATTCCCCATATGATGTTTTTAAACGTTTACTGTTGCCATGTGTCTATCTGGCATGCGCAAACCGGACGTGTGGATCTTTATGTATGCATGGCCAGCTGTTGTTTGTCGCAAAAATCATGCTGCACTGTCATTTTATTCACAGAGCAGCATATGGCTGAATGACTTTCCATAGGACATTGTATACTCATTCAAAGTTATTTAGTTTTATGAGGCTTTTTTTCTCTTCTTCTCAGCTATTTTCATCACGTTTCCAGTGTGTCTTCTTACATTAAACAATCACTTACGGAATTCAAAACTTGACATTTGTTCCAGCCATAAACCGTGCTAGGCTCTTGAGTATGTTCAGCAACATTTGATTTCCTTTCTTTAACAAACACATCATCATTACCAGATGAGGTGTCTGTCATCAAAAGCCACAATTGACTCCATCAACACGTCCCATGAGCCACCCAGATGTTTGTCAAAACGTTTTTCAATGCTGATAACTTTATTGCCACTGAAGACAAGTTCATCATTTGAGATAACCTTACAACGTGAATAGTTTGAATCTACAGTATTTATTTCATAGTGCAAAGACGCTTTAATCTACTATATTTCTTTCAAAATACCAAAAATTGTGACAAATAATTCCGGACTTTGCAAACGCCTTCATGTTTTTATGTGAACTACGCAGTCCAGTGCAAAAAAAAAAAATCACAATCACAAATCCTTCAAAAACTAAGACTATTATTCGTGTCTCAATTGCTAAAGGATTTCACTAAAAGCATAGTCGCATAATTGTTCAAATAAAATATATTTTTTAAGTGTTTTGTGCTGAGTCATAGTTTGCATCGAATTAAGGTCTACCATTATACAAATGAGCGGTACAGGAAACGGATGCATGGATGGATTTTTGTGTTGCAATAATTTATGCTGAAGGTTTCTGCACTCCAAATAACTACATGAAGGTACAAGCGGTCCAATTTATTTTTCAGTTATCCTGATCGTTTTTTTTTCTTGCACAAAAAATTGACAAAACGCAAGCACTTAGATAACGTTCCGACCTTATACTTTGACCACAGTTATATTTTTAGGGTCATTTCTTTGATATCAGACATCATTGCATAAGAAGATAAAATAGTTACCATTGCTGTTCAGTTACGTTGGTTGGCTCTTAAAGATTCAAATAAATACCCTTGTCTGAGAAAATGACACATTTGCTCAAATTTCACCTCTGAAGTGGGTGTGTGAAGGTTAGAAGGAGAAGGCTGAATCAACATTTGGTGTTTTATTCTGACCCCTCTTTGATCCACTCTCCTTCATGTGCTGAAAGACAGTATATTTATGAATTATTTATCTTACATTTGAAAATATTAAACGTGAAATGTCCTTGTTCCGTGGCTTATCTCCAAGGGCACCGTAGCGAGCCATAAAGATGGGGGGAAAAAAACTATTGAATAGCCTCTGACAGCATTTAAACCAGAGAAATTGCAAACGTCAACACTTATGTTTTATCACTTGTGTCCAAAATATAGCAAGTACACCGCTGTATTGCATTATTTGATCAACATATTAACCGCGAATCGTTTTTTTGTGTTAGAGTTGGCCATTCGAATTATTACCAACTTACAATTTCATCTTGCCTTGCCTGCTTTTATGTTAATATTAAATGCAAGGGTTTTATTTTACGCACTTCATGCTAAATGGCTCAGTTTTGACCAAAGCAATTTTTTTTATGTATACTAATCAGAAAAGGACACACACGCATGCACGCTCTCACACAAATACACACACACACTGCTGTGAACAGTTCAAAGCAAGACAGGAGTTAGTTCTACCTCAATAATTCAATCCTTATCTGCACTTTCCTCACAAGAACAATGACAGCTTTTATGTTTACATTTTTTTCTCCAGGTTATTCTTGTGTTAGGCAGCCACTAACAATAGCTTAATTAGCTGATGATTGCATTTTGGAAGTGCTGCATTCGCTCTATCAAAAGAGTTCTTGTCAGCGCTCTTAAGGGCAAAACTGTATGAATTATCATAAGAACCGTATTCATTTCACTGGTTAGTTTTGGGTAGTTTTCAATCATGTGATCAGTATTTTCTTTTATTGGCCATGTTGGAGGTTGACTTCAGGATGATGAACTAGACTTAAAATGGGAAGACTAGTAGATCATAAATTTTATTTTTTTCCAGTTTCTTTCCGTATAACCCTAATCAGTTAATATCAGAAACTGATCCATTTTAAAACTAAAGCATCATTGACCTAACATTTCTTTCCGGTTTTAATAGCTGTTAGCAAGGTTAGAGTCAGCTGTCATTCTGATAATCAAAGAATTGTTTCTGATGTGTATGCGTAAATGTATATACAGTATATTTATATTCGTGCTGGGCAGTATGGTTGAAAAGTGTATCACGATATGAAGAAAAAATACTTAAATTTTAATTTAAGCTATAATATTGAACTTTTAACAGGTCAATTCAAAGATGAAGTGAATGTCTTTTTAAACATAATGTGCTTCATAGGACTGGGCAAATCATGATCCATTTTTTAATATTTTTTTTATAGTCTCATACCAATAATTGCAGAATCTAATATACCATATTTTCAGAACTATAAGGCACACCTGTATATAAGCCGCAGCAACTCAAAAAAGATATACAAGTCGCACCAGGCTATGAGCAGCAGTTTTCTAAGTTGAAAAAAAATTGTTGTTTACTGCATGTACAGAACGATAACATAAACAGATTCTTAAAACTTGCCTTTTAACACGACAACTACTTTGCTAATCAAAACAGTACAGACCCAAGAAAAAAAATGGAGATTAATTTAGCGTATTTTCTGAACTATAGAACGCCCCTACCAGTAAAAGAAAATTCCAAAGAAAAGCCGCACCGTTGTATTAGCCGAGGAAAAAGGTAGCGGTTTATAGTCCGGAAAATACGGTAAATCAATTTAAAACATGAAAACCAATTCAACTGACTAAAGATGTATTTTTTAAATAAAGAGATTAAAGATGAAACTTAAATTTTCTGGTAGTAAAAAAAAAATTTAAGGAATATAAACTGTTGTGTATTTTGTAATGCAGTGCAATGTGCAATGTTGTGAACATCCATGCAGCTCCAGCAGTGCACCGTAAATGTTTATTTATGTAAGCCGCTACTCCAAAGCAGTATCGTTGATGCTGTTACATTAACCTTCATTCGCTTTTCATACAATGTAAGCGGAGCCAACTAATACTCTCTTGCAATGCATGCATTAGAGTTGACCATCTGTCTTAGGACTACTTCATCTTTTGAGCTGGCTAATTAAGTCATAGGACGTTTTTGACTTGGCTATGAAGGGCAGCGCTCAGAGGGTCGAAGCCGGTTAACACCGGAGTAAGCAAATCTTTTACTTACACCACAGATGAATGGTCATTTATGTTAAAGATGCTAAGAGGAAGCCACACTTTCATTCAGAGTATGGATGTGCCACACAGACGGGATCGCGCGTCCGTGGGTTTACTTTTTCTTTGGTGGGTTAACAGAAATAGGTCTTCAGTGTCAGAATGGAAGGGTGCCCAGGTCGCAGACGGAGGACGCAAGACGGACCGACAAAATAGTGTCCATCTCTGTGGGTTAATCTTTTCTTGTTCAGTGGACAAGGTTTGCAAAAACGATTCTTGTGCGCGCAAAACACACTTTTGTGCTCCAAATTTCTTTTTCGGTCCTTGCAATTGTTACTCAAATTTAATATCATCACGGAACCCTTGCCTACAGCATGATGTTTTTAAATCCATATTATACTAACCGCAAATTCTATTGAAATTAATCAAGTCCTCTTACAATTCCACTGCAACAATAAACATATATCCATTTATGAATGTAAAATAATGATTTCTTGTTATCTCATTCACCTAAATTGTTAGCCGGCTGAGCTATCACAGTTAGCAGTGGTACATTTTTGGTGGTGTTTGACTTGTGCACTGTGATCTGTGCGTTAATATTTGCTCATGCTGACAGTGGACGCCCTTCTTTCAAATTAATAAGGGTTTCCTTGGTATTGCAACAACTTACAGTAGGCTTTTTCCTGGGCTGGCCAAATGTATCCATTTATATTTTCCATTTTAGTTTTCTCTTTTCACGAGGGACAGTACCAAACAAATTATAATACAGAACCGGTAACCATAGTTTCCATGTCCTCATGTTGCAGAATGAGCACTTTAACAGATGCCACACATCTTGTACTCTTGAATAAGTGTAAAACCTGTGAGATTTGTTTTTGTTTGTATACAAAGTGCCTGGCAACCATAATTCGAAATGACACCAGGTAATGCAACAACCATTTACTGTGGAGGGGAAAAAAAACAACTGCTAGTGATCATTCTAAGCAATGATCAAGAAAAGGCACATTCAGCACTCATAATAAAATGTTTTAGTGTTATTACATTCTCAGCAATAATGGCATGCATTAGGAGAGCTCCAGCCTCACTCGAGGCACCAGTTTTGTTTGGGCGATATCATAGCTGTTCTTTCCCATTTTGTGTTTGCTTTAAATGTTTGTTTGTAAGATGAATTGCCGCACTGGCGGGCGAGATGACAACCTACATGAGGACAATATTGAATTGATTCCTGAAATGTTGCAGAACGGGCTAGTTGATGTGTACCACGAGACATGAATAATAAAAATTCTATTAAAAAGCTCTTGAATGGCTGACACTGGAATATTATTTGTGATGATTAATTTTCTTCAGTCATTATAAAGGGGAGTTGGCATCAGATTGCCGCTGACAAAATTGCTTTTCATTCCCTGGTGAATACCCTCAGTATGCTTTTGAGAGCAGAAAACCATCTTTCTCTGGGCAGCATTATGTCAAGACAAGCTCAACGAAAGACAACCTCAGTCTCTGCTCATGCATCACTCCCCTTTGCATTTTCTCACAGCTCATTTTCACATACTGAACTTGTTTTATAAAGAAAAACATGGCAATGGTTTGATTATATTTATGAGATTATGAAATAACCACAAAGTGACACCCAATGGTATTTCTTTTCTATTACATACAAATTGATGTGTAATTGTTGTCGTTGAGATTAGTGAAGCAAAATATTCTGTTGAACAGCTGTGGAGTGTGTCAAGTCCTGAGTATTGAATTGATAATAAATCAAATTATTGCTGAATAGTTGCTTGCTGTGTGGGATTCCAGCAATCTGTGGCCGAAACAAATGAATCGCTGCAAGCGAGCTGAATAGCATTAATTGGCCATCTGACTTGAACATTGTATTTTTGCTCTCGTTGAAGTTACATTCACAGCGATACTCTTTGAATGACAAGCAACATACATGATTTCAACTTGAGTATCTGGCTGTCTTTTGCAGGTGCAAAGTTTGAATATTTTAATTTTAATTTTTTTTTTCATGTATTTCCTCTGTGTGCTCCAGTTCACACCCACGTACCTAAAGATATGCTAATGCATGTCGGTGGGTTGGAGACTCTAAATTGCCCATGGCTATGAATGCAAGTCTTTTCTATAACCTGCTTTTCTCTTTTTTTTTTTTTTTTAATATGATGCCAACATTCACTGCCAACAGCAAACTAATAAATCAAGATCGCTGTTAATTTCTTTTGTATGCATTTGCAGAGCTATTCCAGTCAGGGCAGGGGCAGCAATGGTGGCGGCGGCGGCGGCGGAGGAGGAGGAGGGGATGAAGACTACGAGATCCCCCCAATCACGCCCCCCAATCATGCTGACCCTTCTCTGCTGCATCTTATGGAGCATGAGTCAGGGTACCCCTTTCACTCCTTGCCTCACAATGGCCTGCTCAACACCTACTCCTACCCCGAGCTGCCCGCCCTTATGATGTCCAACATGCTGGGTCAGGACACCCACCTTCTCACGGGGCCTATGCACTCAGTAAGTACACCCTCGCTCACCTTTCTCCAGCCCCCTGCCCCTTTTGTCGTCCGACGCTGCGGTGTGATATGCCTCCCTCTGCTGATATGGATGGTCTGTGATCATTTTTTCATCATGGCAAAGCGCTCATCCATTAGCGTGATAATTAGCATGGTTAGAGGCCACGCAAGCCAAGACAGTGAAGTCAAAGCAGAGTCTCGAGCCGTGAGTGTGAAACATTTATAAAGAGAGTGCACAGCGCTGCAGTCACGCACATCTTTGCAGCGCACAGCTCCTCTAATATCTCCTCAGCTGCGCAACTCAAAGATTCCATTACCTCAAAGTGAGCCCGGAAAGAGAGCAAGAAACTCAGTGTTTCGCACATTTTCGTTTGTGACGACCGGCAAAGCGAAAGAGAGGGGAAAAAAGAGGAGGTTTAAGGGGAGCGGGCGGTTTTTGAACAGAAAGCTCGACTTGAAGAGGGAATGTCCCTTGTCAGCTACTTTTTCTTTTCCCTCATCCCCCTCTGTGAAAGCAAGGGGACTTTTTCTGGTGTCAAACATGCTTCAGACCCAACATGTAAACACCCCATGCTGAACAGTCAGATGCTTTAATCATAGAATCGAACCAGATGAATTATAGATGCCCCGTGTGGTTAATTATTCAACGTCATATACTTTCATCTGACATAAATATGACTTTTTTCCCCACTCTAACACCCCCACCACCCCTGATCATGAATATTTATGCTCTAATGTGAGCATCCGTGGCATTTATCCTCCGTTAATCAGGTCTTATGTGGTTTTCTTTCTCAAACGGCATAAGTTGCCTGCTCTGTTTTCACTGTGGGTGGTGGCTAAAGGCCTCTGTTAGTCAGGATTAGGTCACATTTCGCAGGCTGCTCTGCTGAATATTCTCAATCCTTGAAGAGGGTGCTTTTCACAGTAATATGGTCAATATAGTGGCTGCTGGTTTGAGAAACTAATAGACTCATGTGGATGAGCAGATTAGCACTCCGCAGATGGATGTGTGTAACCTAGGTTGAAGAATTTGGAATAAAAATACTTTTTTTTGTACATTAATATTGTTTAAGGACTCAGGGAGGGACTGTCATTTTTTTTAAACAGCTTTTGTTTCACCTTTGCAATTATTTACCTTCAAATAGCCCTTTGGGGTAATGTTCCATTTTCTGATTTCGCACCCCCTTTTCTCATAAATGGACCATCATCGCAGTAAATCACTGCACAAACACAGACTTGCGCGCACGCTGAAAGGGCCGAAGATTTATGTAACACATTCATGTTTCCCACTTTTACATTTTAGTACT
This sequence comes from Idiotropiscis lumnitzeri, assembly GCF_059441095.1. Lineage (NCBI taxonomy): Eukaryota > Metazoa > Chordata > Actinopteri > Syngnathiformes > Syngnathidae > Idiotropiscis > Idiotropiscis lumnitzeri. The sequence goes on from NC_142393.1 coordinate 19,324,346, forward strand.
ACTCTTGCAGAACCCGCCTAATAATAGCCACTAATAATATTTCTTGTTGCCTAGCAACCGCCACAAGTAATAGCTTACTCTGGAAAAATAGATGACCGATAAGAAAGAAAGAGGAGGGGATGGGAGGCGGGAGTGGTGGGAGGGGGGTGGGGGGGGGGGTTTCAATTCATTTATTATCTCCTGGGACAAGAGGAGCTTATTTCTGTGGCTGCGGAATAGGAAAGTAGGCTGTATATTGAGAAATATTTAAATAAATTGAAGATGACGTTGTTTTCATTTCGTTTCCATTAGGGATGTTTCATTTGATGTTTCCCTCACAAAGTCAATTAACCTTAATTTCATACTGATAAGGATATAATAAGTAAGATTGAATTTCTGTCTGCCGAATGCTTAAAGAAAATGAGGGTGGATCGAAATAGGTTCTCGGTCTTGGTGTGAATGGTCACGTATGAAGAAACAACACTCCAGGTTGCATTGACAACCAAAATACTAATCGTTTGCAGACTTGTTCACCATCAGTAAAAAAAATAAAAAGCTGTACCTTAAGGATACACTTTCCTGCAATAAAAGCTATCCTTCAGTGCACAAATAAACCTCCTACAAGTATAAGCTCAGCTGGAGCAGCAGATTCGCTTCTTCTCAGGGGATGTTGTTGCTGGTTTTTGTACAACATGTAGCCTTAGGCTAAAGCTCTGTAAACTTCTCCCTGCTTTGGGATTCTCTTTCTCAGCGCACATCGATCCTACAGCAAGCAGAGTTAAATCATTTCAGGAATGAGAGCAGTGGATTGACCACCATCATGCTGCTTAGGCACAAAATGTTCACTTTAAATGGCTCTACACAAGAGTCCAATTCATCCTGCCAGCCTCCTCTTATCCTTATGATTGGGACTCCACATGCAGCACACGTATTCACGACAAATCACAAGATGTGTTGCAAATTGACGCTGACGCACGGGTCATTTGAATGTGATGTACAGCAAATCTTAGATGCTCTGCATTTCATGAGGCTGGCTGTGCAAAAGTCATTTGCCACAAATAGATTTGATGTCGTACAGACCTTTTTAATCTTGGCAGAGTGCAACGGCAAATGTTTGGACCGCTATAGGGGATAGCATTGACAATTAATTAAGGCTTTGTTTCGTTTAAGATGAAGGGAGGCAAGTTATTGTTCGTGCTTATGCGTAAGTGTAAAAGTAAATGTTTCAGCCTCATGCTATGTGCAGTATTATTCAATAGTATTCAATAGCGGGTTCACTGGCCTGATGATAATGGAATAAAATACAATGCAAGAGCTGCATCAAATGTGCCGTCTCCCTGTGATGTTTTCATTTCATTGAACAATATGGTTATTATTGTGCTCGTAGCTGATCATCATAATAGTTTGCCTTTTGTCATCTAACTGACGGACAAAACCAACGCATTAGACAACGCTCTCTTTATATCTTGGTCAGGGTTGATTATTTGATACATGATATGTTATATTGAGCGTCTTTTAATAATGTTATTGGCCGGTCGGTGTATATGCAGTCCCGTGCCAAACTCCGAAGCCAGCCTTTGTTTTCGAAAGCTATAATAATGTCAATGCCAGACGCTGAGTGCTATTTAGAGTTATGGTTACATTGTCATGGCTCCTCCCCTCCAAGCGGACCTTCTGTGTTAGTGAGCGTGAAGCAAGTCAAAAAGAGGCCAGTCTTGGATGAGCGCAAACTGCGAAATATAACATGCTGGCGTGTGAATGCTCAGCACTAGCGGAGAATCCCTGTCTCATCCTTCGCTGTCAGGATGTCTGCCAGCCCGGGAAGAGGTGGCACTCAGGGGTCTCGTGTTCAACAAGCCCCCTGATCACTCAGGTCTGCTTGAGGCTGCTGTTGGGGTGTGTGTGGAAGGGATGCCAGGAAGCTCTAACTCTTTGATAAGATAAAGCAGGAGGGACACTTGCCAGAAGACAGTAATGAGGGGTCGTGGAGGGGCCCAAAATAGCGTCTTAAGGGGCACAGCGGCGTTTAAATATTGAAACACTGCACCAGCCCCTGTCTCATTACTGCTATAATGAGGTTAGTTAAGGGAGGCCAAAGCCACGACTGCCAGAAAAGCAGCTGCCAGTTTAACAACTATATGCCACACACTTGACTCACAAGACTCCCACTCATATTGATGTTAGATTCATAGACATGTGCACAGTCAACCACTCATTCAGGGTTCTTATTATTGAGATCATGTGTGTTGTTAGTTTGAGATCAGCTTGTACGGGTGAAGAAGGGACCTACAGCACATATTTTTTAATCAAATTAAGTTGACATTAAGAGATTCTTCAAACTTTGTGCTTGTGGATGTATTTTCCAGGCTTCTGCCCACATACACAAAGCATGCATTTGAGTTTAATTGAAGACTTCAAATCAAGATGATTTGCGGCCCACAGGATGATATTTTGCGGGCCTCCTACATGACATCAAAGTGGGTTAGTGCGACCCCCATGTCTGTTTTTTCGTTTTTTTGTTTTTTTTTCATTTATGGGTTACCATAGCTCTGGCTTGTGACAACTTCACATGAAACATCATTCTGAAATTACACCAGGTGGAAGAAAACTCCCAGTCATGTGTTTTTCAAAATCTGCTATGAAGAGAAATGTTGACGATGAGAACAGTTCATTAAAAAAAAAAAAAATTAAAAATATTCATTATCTTTAATTATTAATTTTAAGTATTTTTAAAATCAGAGCCAGCGCTAGTTATGGCTGGATCAGCACACTTTGGCTCATTGTCAAGCCACCACCCAAAAAGGCTTAGTGTTGGACCCTGCAATATCGTTAGTTGACCGCCGCTATTAAGGGAGAATCGGAACCAAGCCAGCGCACGAATAGCAAAAATCCACATATACTTGACGCCCACTGTCAGTTGGCTCCTAATTGATGCTGTGTCTCCAGTGCCAACTTCAATAAAATTGCACATTTATTGACAATTTTACTTTTGGTGTGACCTTTGCTCTGCTCCACCTTGTATTGTCAACACGACATATCTAAACATGACATGCTTAAAATATGATTCATTCACATTCTCTTGTGTGCTGCATTATGAAACGTAAATTTAAAATATAAGCATCAATTTACATAGATTTAATTCTCAGTACTCAGCTTTTCGATGAGCAATTGTATTCTCTGTAGGCTTATTCCCTTCCTCAGTTACATTCTAGACATTTTTGATGGATCCTAAATGTGGAGTACATCAATTGTTGTGCAATTGCTATGAGATATTATCATTGGCTAAGTATGGTATGGTTATACTGACTTGTGTTGAGAATTACTTTGTAATTCCCTCAGAAATACAGCATGCATTTTCAAATGCAGTGTAATGCAATTAAACCATAGTTTTGTGTGTGTGTGTGTGTGAGCGCGCACATGTCTGATGTTGTCAGAGTCACAGATCGCTACAAGGTTATGTGAGCTTGATTCCATTCGACTTCATTTACTGTAATCTGACAGGAAATTTATTTTGCATCACTTGGCATTTAGGACAGCGGTGATAATGGGGGGAATACCGATTCTAAAACAGTGACATAAAATCGAAGCAGACTGCTGTGTTTATTTGCAGCTTAGAGATTGTCAGACTGGGGCCCAATGGAGCAATTAAAAAGGTCAGAATTGGTGGATCAACACCGAAATCTCTGTTGTGATTCATCTTAGAGTTGTGACACAGCTACAGTTGATCGTGCACAAAAAGTAGACAATACAAGATATAATACTTAAAATCAGAATTAAATCTTGTGCGAGCACTCAGAGTGCAGAAAGGCACACAAAATTAGTTTGGGCACGTTCCGTATAACAACGGTGAAAGAACTGGTTTAAAATAAACCATCAAAAGAAATATGAATTTCAAAAAGTAGCAGCAAATTGCAGTTTGCACTTGACTTCACATGTTCATTGCTTGCTTGGATTACTTGTGTTTATTGAAACAGCTGTCTTTATTTCCAAAGGTTTGAGACATATCTCATATGACCTGCATGCTCTGCTGCCTTTCACTGGGGCAGATATGACATCTCGGTGACATTCGCAGATAAATCACTTTTTGGAGCAATAGAAATGTTTTCTGTTGTGTCTTTTCATTTCATTTAAAAAAAGAAGAGACAGATGCCCTTCAGTGTGTTACACTCTAGCACAGGGGCAAACAATGTGTCTTGCGGTTGTCAGGAGAAATGACAGCAAGATAATTGGCGGGGCGCTCTCTTTTCATTTAAACTGAAACAAATAAGCTTGCAAAGAGAATGGTGCTTTAAAAAAAAAATAAAGCTTTGTTTTGCGGCACTTTATTATGCCGGCTTTGGAGTAATGAAGTGGAGTATTAACGGACTGAGCATTAAAAACAAATGCACATTCATTGGCGTGCATGAATATTCATGGCGCTAACGCAAACAACCTTAGGCGACTGTTAGGACTAATGAATATTTAAAACAGCTTGGTCACAGCAATTTGAACACTGCATTACAGTTGACTCTCTGGGAGCATCATGTACAAGGGTAAATAAATTTGATGAAAAAAACTGATTTGAGTGGTTATCGAAATGCATCTGGAGAGCAACACCCCATGTTTGCATTGCACTTTTGTTATGGACCACAAAAAGAGGCGTTGATGAAATCTAAGAGACTATATCACTTGCACGCTGGTTAGGACATGTCATTCAATAAAGTGTTGATATGAAAATAATAGAACCTGTCCGTTTGGAGTAGCATTGCAGGACTTCACCGCAATTACATTGGATATTGTACAAAAAGGAATGGTGTGTAATTAGAAGAAATATGGTATATATGGCCCGCAAAAATGGAATGAATGCATGCCATGGCAAATGTGCTTTGGAGCCTCATTGGAATTTAAAATTTTTCTTTCAAAATTACAGAAATATGCAACTATGTTTTCGAGGATGATGTGAATTCACAAAATGCCAATCTGCAAATATAATGTGGAGAAATAGGGCATGAAACAGTTTTACAGCAAATGTCAAATACAAGGTTTGTGGTTCATTATTCATCGAATTTCCAAATTCATCTTTTCAGGGTTCTTCTTCTGTGGAACCAACCTATGTTCAGCTACTTTGTTTAGAAAAATCCATTTGCAGTTTTTGGGGTCTTTCACAAACACCCAAAGATAGCACAAAAAGTCCTGTTCAATAGGGAAGTATTTAAATAATTGCTATCTCAAAAGTATGTTGAATCTTCGTTGCGAGCTAAGTTTAGCCAGGGTTGTTAGTGGAAATTACATAAATGTAATTGTTGCTGCCATTACTATAGTTAATAAGCAGCATTTGCGATTGATTGTGCTTCCTGAATTTAATTTTTGGCAGTAAATTTTAACCACAGTTTAAATTTTAATTCACTTTTATATCAATGTTAATTTATGCAATTATTTAACATTATAATAAAATGCTTTGGCGCCAAACGTTTTCTAAAATCAAATTCCCAATTTATTTAAGATGTTATTTGGATGCTACTATTCTTTGCTCATTTTCAAAAGGAGTTATCCTTTAATTAGCTGATTAAAAATAATTCGAATAATCAAACAAATGAAGCAATTATGTAAGTATTTGACAAGTGTTTAGTGTACCTTGCTGCTTTTGCGAACGTGCATCACGCTTTTTGCGCTGGAGGTTGGAGAATCCCTCCCCGCCTTGGCTGCTTCCTTTGAGGGACCCGAGCGATGACTCGTCCTTCTCGTCAGCAACGCTACGCTAATTAGGCCCGCCACAAAGTCAGCCTGTGGGGATAATGTCCCATTATTAGAGTCATTTGTTTCAATTAACCGCTCTGCGATTCTACAATAGCAAGGCGCAGCCCAGCACACAAGAGCCATTACTCTTGCCCAAGGAACCTCTGAGGTTTGGGATGGGAGAAAAGGACGCCTTCCCGCATCCTGCTTGCAGTGCTGCTGCTAGGCTCCTCAAACGTAATCAAAGTTTAGTTGCTTCTGAATACAAGGAGAATGAATTGCACCTTGTCTTTATAGAAATAATTTGTTTTAATTTGTTTGTTTTTTTAACTATTTGACTTGGGTGGTCGTGAACAATAGTACTTTTTGACTGGTCTTTGTACCCTTTAAATATAGGGCACATTGTGGTTGACTAAAATACTGTTGTGCTGTCCAGTGTATAGTTAAGCTGTTCTGCCTTTTCGATTGTACATCTTTAAAATCCTCATTATACATTTGCGGAAGCTGAGCAATTCGATAACCAAAACACCAAAGAATTACCCTTGTACCTGCATAGTTACCAATAATGACGTCTAATAAGGCCCAGCAGCCGCCAGAGAGAAACACCAATTGTGCTCTGCATTTAAAAAGAGACATAAAAGCAACCAAGCATCTGCCTCAGAGTAGTAGAGTGGTCGAATAATGACAGGGAAACAACAACATAATGTATGTTTTTACATCCCCACAATACCAACAGACACAACAGAGTGTTTTGGAGCTTAGTTTTAAAACTAGATCTCAATTTTATACATCACAGCTTGTCAGTCACAGCATAATGGTAGGCCCCATGAGTTAATTTCAGCTTTAGCGGCCTCCTGATCTTATTGGACTCGCACCAGGAAGTCACTGTCTGAGGTCTTTGGAGGCCCACATTATAGTCAAGGAGAAAGGGGAAATGCACACACGAGGACAGTAGAAAAACATTTAAAGTAACAATATGTAATTTTCTAGGGGAAAAACAGCTTCAAAATCAAAGTGATGTTTATGGGGCCATTATAGTTGTCAAACCTTTTTTTTTTTGTTGTTAACAATCGCAATCGAGAATCAATAGGAATCGGAACCAGAATGATGGAAATTCAAACGATGCCCAACTCTATGTGACATGACGGTAAAGTTCAATAATTTCAGCAGACCGCCAGTGATCTTTGATTGTTATCTTTGTTAACACTGCGTTTGCCAGCAAACGGAAGTTTACATGCCACCAAATTTGAAAGGCAGATCACACATTTGGAGTTTGCAAATGTATTTCTCGGATTTGTGAATCTGGTTAAGCATTTGCAAATTGTTTTGCGACGATAATGGCCCCATATATGTCGGAGGTCTCATGTTGTGCTAGCGCTATGGTTCGCTCACACTGTTTGCTGCTGTGAGCAGAAAAGAGGTGCTTCCACTTGAATGAGAAGCTACTGATATGACTTAACCGTAAGAACGTCGGTGTCTGCATTCTGAATGTGCTTGTGAGTGTTTTGACAGTCCGGCAAAGAAGAAAAAAAAAAGCATGCTCAAATCTGGTTCTCCGAATCGCTTTATGATATGAATATTTTTTACATTTGGCATTCGCACACTCACTGTTGCTCACAGCTGGATGCTGGAAGAGCCACTTTAATTGCCTGCTCCATAAAGTGGGAGCTTAAGAGAGATGATGTCTGTTCATCATCAAGCGGGAGAAATCTTTAGCTTGACTAATCATTTACATGTGTATTGTTTTTATCAGCGATTTAAGCGTGAAATGATGTCAAAGGCAACCTCATACAATACGCAAACCACTTTTCGGTCCTTTCAGCACTAGATAATGGAAACTTCGATCGCTACCAAGAGGTTGCTGCCCTGTGATGCCTCTGTTGCCAGGCTCTCTCATTGGCTTTCTGCCCCCCCCACCCCCCGCTGCGCAGATGTTTACAAAGAGACATCACCAGCTCACATTAAAGGGTTCAAGTTGTCCCCTCGGGCTGTTGCTATGGAAATAACCCTGCTATGGTCGCTCATTCATGTTTGATTAATTGTTTTTTTTTTTTTGGTTTTGTTTTTTTTCTCCGTCGAAGCTTTTTGCTTCTACAAAGACCTCATCATGGGGACATTTTAGCTTGAAAACAAACTACAGGATAAGGTTATTCCATTTGATCTTTGCGATATTCTCTCTCTCGCTGCACAAACATAACATGCATAAAATGCACCGTGTGAGCGGTTAGCCAAAATCATTATTTTTATCCCCGTGTTAATAAAGTCTTTCCCTGTGAAAAAGATCCTGTCTCATTTCTACCTGGATGGAAAAATCATCTTTTTGCCTTTTCCCCTTCTAAATTGCACACTGCAGTGCTGAGCTCCAGCAACCCACTGGGGCCAATTAGAATGCCAGCAGAGCCAGGAAGTGCACAGCAGATGCTTTTTGCCGCTATTTATTAAAATCCAATCTGCATGGACCCCTCCAACAGCTCGTTAAACTACCGTTAATCTAATTAGCTCTCACTTGCCACTGTTTTGACCACATTACCAAATACAGGGGTCTCGACGTTGCAATTTAGGCTGATTAAGTCAGTCCAAGTGCTGAGAGGAGATCCTCAGAGCTGTCAGTGATTTTCCTCCCTCTCTCTGTAAAATCATGCACACCGACTTCTGCTTTGGTTCTGGTTTGAAGTTGGAATTAAAATACCAGCAAAGGTAATATTCGCCTCCAGCTCACTGGTGCAGCCTTGCCAGTCTGAAGGCAGATTGGACAATATGAAAGCTGTGTACATCGTAAAGGAACGGCATGAGGGCTGAATCCACATTTGTTCAAGATCTACTCCATATGATTCCAACTGTTGTCTTCTCATCTTGTTGTTTTTAAAAACCACAACCATGAGTCTGCACTTCCGCTTGATGATTGTTTGGGCTGGGCTGGACTTTTATTTGATGAGTGCTGCTCTCGGAATGATTGCCTTCTTCTTTCAGCTCAGAGATCTGTGAGGTGGCTTTGACATGCAGTCGTGCTCATTGCTTACAGATGGCTGCTCTGACATGGCCCTGTAATAGCTTCCAGATGAAAAGCGCACGGTTATATTTTCAAGATATGTCCAAAAACCACCAAACGTCACCTATGCGGGGTGATTTATAGAGTTTGTACAATCTGAAGATTGTGTGGGGAGACATTTAAGTAGATGATCACATGTTATGCCTTTTTTAAAAAGTAGTACTTTGTTTTCCATTTATGGGCAGAAGGTTTGAGCATCAAACAGCTTTGTTTACACTCACTTTTTTGTCAGCCACATTATATAAGCGCAATCTTGATGGTGCTGCATATTGCTTGCAGATGTTCATCAAAACAAATTTCTACATAGCCACTACATGCTTGCAATCAAAGCACAATATAAGCCACATGATTTCTTAGTCTATACAGGAAATGTGTTCATTTTGTTTTCTTCTAAACTCAATCTGAAAATTACATTATTTATGACATTATTATTATGCAAAACTACCTGAATATTTACACATGTATGCTGTATGCATAACAATTGTTTCTCAACATGCATCTGCTATTTTTATTGCGCTGCACAACTTTTCAGGAAACCACTTTGCTCCTTCAGGCTACATCTTGTGGTGGAAAGGGTTGAAAAATTACATATGATATGGCCTTTTGAAATTGCATTATTCTCATTGCTGCGGCTGCTCTAACCATGGCCATCTATCTATTTATAAACCCACTAAGGCTTGGAGTGCATATAACAGCTGCACTGAGCACCGCAATGCTCCATGCTTGGAGTGTTGAGGAAATGCTCTCGAGTGCTCTACACTTGCACTGACAGGATGTCCCCGGATCCATATCTTAAAAATGGAAGACTAATTAGAAATGTGTTCAGGAAAAAAAAAAAAAGGATCAAGACATTAATCAAGGCCGCTAAATGCTCAATAAATATTGCAGCATCGAATAGTTTGTTGACCTCTTCCAAGATGCAGGTGGGTCTGTGTGGGTGACTCTCAATTTCGCGCTCACAATCCTGCAGTTTGCTTCAACAATTCACAGCGCTCAACATAAACAAGTACTCCCCAAAAGATTTGTGCGACAACCTTGAGTTTCCATCCGAATCAATATGTTCCAAGGCATACTAAAGTATATGATGTAGTTCCCAACCACTCAGTTTTGGCATGCTGCCACAAGAAAAAGGGTGTGCTATGAGAAAACCATCTATCGGCGCAAAAGTGATTATTTATTCAATTTCCATTTATTACAAATCATTTGTTTTGTTGATCAATCCATGGAAACGACGTATAGTGACAGGCAGGACAATGAAATGGTCTTGGGTTTGAATCTGGATCATCTCCATTCCCAATCATTGCAAACGGATGATATTCCTTCTCTCAGCAGGCTCAAAATGGTGTTATCATGACTGCTTGGTCAACACAATTAGCACCCGAACAACATAATTCAAAAGAACACTTTTGCTACTGCAGCCACAGCTTATTTTTTGCTGGCAAGACACATTCCTGTCTTTTGGGATGCTTGCTAACTGTGCCGCAGCTAAACGCAACATTTCAACTGGTCTTAAAACCTTGCCTGCCGTCCCAATTCTTTGAGTGAAATTGGCATCTGTTGACATCTGGAAATCAAATGACTCGAGGGAATCTTTGCAAATCAAGACAATTAAATCTGATCTTTTCCTGTCATCGTGTCCCCTGAGTTGTCACTGCTGAGAGTGAGAACGCGCTCCCGATAGACAGCACCGTGACTTATACAAGGAGTAAATTAAACACGATGACATGAATCATCATTTCTTGTCATCGCTGACAGTTGTTATGAGTTTGTACTCTTTGCAGCTAAGCACTGCAAGCCATTTACATGCCATGAACACTTTTTTTTTTTCCCCTTCCGCTGTGGGAATTTTTGTGGCCACTGTGTTGTGCTCACATTTCAGACCGTCAAATAAAAAGTGGCAGTAAATGCGCCTTGCACTGTACTGTATAGCAAACATGGAATTCTGTCAGGCGGCTATAATTTTGTTTTGGAATGTGCGCTCTTTATTTCAAGAATCTGTCTTGTTTGTTTTGATGAAAGTAATGTCGGACTTTCAGGGATGACGAGGTCTAAGTATGATCTCAATTTTTTTTCTACTTGTATCCACTGTTTATAGTTCTTAGGCGCGCAATATAGAGCCTTTTCCATTTTATAGAAGCCCGAGCATATTCAGATGATATTTGCTTTCATAAAAGGGATTTACTTAAACTGGAGGCCATCGTCTTCTTTGTCATCATTGTTTTTGGAGCACAATGTAAAATCTGATTCTACGTTGTGCTTTGCTACAATGGCTGTCATGTAAACAGAGTTTTTTTTTTTTTTTTTTTTAACAAGCCAATGCAGCGTACAGCCATCTCCACTCTGCTACTCTGTGTATCCAATGATGATGATGCATACTCAGTATTAAGAGTGTTACTGAGCAAACGCGTTCCTACCCAGGCTCCCACACTGTTACCTGCTTTTATTGCCTCATTTTCACATCTTTTAAACTGTCAGCCCGCATGTCTGAGCTCGTCCTTCGTTTTGCCGCTCCTTTTTCTGTCTCATCTCCTTCTCCTTCTCGTTGCTGTTTTCATAGTGACGCAGTTATCAGGCTGTCAATTCTAATCTTGTCTTGCCGATGCAGTGCTCTCCATTCAGAATTACAGCGACCCCCACCCTCCTCGGGAGCATCCACCTCCCCCCCTTTCCGTCTCTCGCTTCCCCTCAGACAACAGAAACGCTGATGGGATGAGCAAGCTGAGCCTGACACCGTAGTTCAGTCTTTTGATGGTAAACTAGAAAGTGGAGTGCAATATATATTTAGACAGACTGGCCCTTATGGAGCATGGTGGTGGTCTCTTACCCAGCAACAACCTACAATAAGTCAAAATGTAATTTTATTTATAACCACCGCGTCAATCTGATCTGTCAGCCTACAATTTGTCCTCTAGTTTACTGCAAGAGAATGTCTGACAATGTCTGTCAGGCCTATTATAGATCTCCGTCGATGATAAATTGAAATGATAGCCTGCTCTGATGCTGAATGACATTTACTTAGATAGAATGCATGTGAGCAGTCTCACAAGGTGTGGTTCAAATAGAAATGGCATTGTGCTGTAAAGCGGACGTGCACGCGCTCCTTTTCCCCCCATCACCTTAATGACACATGATCATCATCATCATCATCCTCATCATCAGAGTTACAATTGTAATATTAATTAAACAATGTGGCCTCCTCCCCCCTCAGTGAAGTGGGGATTTACATGCTGGGGACTAATCTCTGACTTTCCGCTCAACAGGACATCACTTCAATAGTGACTCCTACTGGTCGTCATGGGAAAAGTTTTTTTTTTTTTTTTTTTTTTTTAATTTAACAAATCTACTGTATTTGGTTTGTTCTGGTTTTAAATAATTGATATTCTCTGGATCATTAGACAGAAGTTCCATTGGGATAACAACATTATCTGCAATGCAGTGGCTACATCATTACAAACATGCAGTCTAATCAGTATAAATTATAGAGATCGAATTTGAGATGTAATGAAATTCTACATAAGACAGAAGCTGTCAGGCTACATGGGAATGTGTCTGCCAACAACCACATACACAAACACATCCTAGACATTTCTTTGTAAATCCTCATGATTATTATACATTCATAACAGTCTTTATCAGTCTACTGCGCTATGATTTATTTCTATTGAAGTATAACTCGAGTTAAAGCTATCAAATATGACTCATTGCTTGTTAAAAGGCTACAGTGGATTTCCAGATTGCTTTAGCCTGCAAATAAGATGAGGAACTTGTTTGTGTTTCAAGCAAACAGAAGACTCAATCAGCTAGGCAGGCAGCTGTATACTTATCTTTTATTTCATCCGTGAGTCCAGTGCATTTCTTTTGAGGCGCATTATTCTGAGTGCTGTATTTGTTCTTTCATTTTCAATGTAATTTCATCACCAATTGTACTATAAAAGAGGCGAACCAAGAGAGGAAATGAAAGCATGTGGCCATTGTTCCATCGTCGAGTTAATTGCATGTTGTTGCATGCTGTTGTCATCATGCGTTCCAGAGTACAAATATATGTGAATTTTCTTGGAAATATTGTTGCCGTATTTTGTTCCCCCCTCACCCCAGTTTTGCTCGTTCAATTTTGCCTACCTTCATTGTAGTCTCTTTTCACTTCAAAGGCTTGGATGGAACAGATGTCATATCTAATGCCTGTCTTCTGCCTCATTGCCTGGAAGTGAGGGCTGATTATGTTTTAATGAAACGAGGCACACAAGAAATGAATATTACCTGTAAGCTGTGAAACAGACAAGCAATGTTTCACGTCTCCCTGAATGGGAATGTCTATTTATTTCATTTCAATACTTTCTTTTTTGTCTTCTTTTCCCACCAATTGCCCTCCTGGACCTTGAATTTTGATTAGTTAATTTCATGCTGCATAGCATAGTACAGCTCTTTATTAGGTGGTGAGTTTTCTGCTGATAAAATGAGACTTTGAAAAGCATTCCTTGCCTGCTCTTACTTTGACAGCTGAAGGAGAAACACGGCAACTGCTTAAACCCGCTACAAATATCCATTTGATTTCGGGAGGTAATTGTAGAATCCAAAAGCGGCGATAGCAGGAGGGTGTTCCGTTACAACTTTTTCACTTCCGATACGATACCATGGGAGCCGAGTATTGTCCGATATCAATTTCGATCCAATCTCATAAGGTATGAAGTATGCTTTTATTTATTTTTTGAAATGATAGAAGAGACTTGATCGAGTGATACTATCCAAACAATGAACAATAGTCAGCAACAGTAAGTATGAGAAAATATAACCCATTTATTTCAAACATTTAGGTGAGGTAAGTTCAACCTTGAATTTGAGAATGCACTGCATTTGAATAAAATAAATACAAATAAATTAAAAAAAACCTTGAGAAATAACTCTAATAGAGACAAAACCCAAATTATAAAATATAAATTGAATGCTTTTTAATTCAAATTAACAATTCTAGTTTTTTAATACGTTCACAATCAATTTTTTAAATGAGAACAACATATTGTTGTCTATCTTACTGCTGAACGTGAAGACTCCCCAGCTTGAATGTACTTTCAGGATTGTTACACGAGGGAGTACAAGTTAAATATAACAAAGCAAGAGGTACATTTTAGAAAAATAAATTAAAGCTGACATCAAGACAAATAAAATAATGTATTGTAAATGTGTTCTTCCTGCACGATCTTAAATGAGATCTTGATGACAGAGAAAAGAGAAGACTGGCTTGATTATCATAATGGGCAGTGTGCCATTACATTTGCTGTTATGTTAATGGAAACAAAGATTTTTTTTTCTTTAGAACCATCAAGAAATCAGGTTAACTGATCTTGCACTGATAGAAATGGAAGCATCAAGCTATCACTACTTCCTAACCGTCCTACCTTGCAATGTCTTGGCGCTTGCTCCCCCCTCCTTCTCCCTCGCCCCCCCCCCCTCTCTCTGTCCCCCCCCCCTTCCTCCCTCTCCATCTCCTGTGTTTGATGTGTTCTCTCTGCATCCAAGAAGGCAATTTTCATACAGAATCACAACCAGGATCAGGTGACCTGGATTTGACTCCCCGTCTAAACCCCCTCACAGAAAATGAAAGTGCATTCATGTGTGTTGGATGTTGCACATCATGCGGACGTGAGCAGTTTACGCCTCCTGGAAGTGGAGTGAGATTGCACTGTTATTGTAGACAAACCATGTAATTACAGCCTTTAAATGAAGAGACTTCAGATTTTTTATTTTTTTTTGGGTGGGGGCACTGTATTTTCTCACAACTTGGATGTAGGTCTACGATTTATTTGAACGTAAGAAAGAATGTTACTCGTGCTATGTTTCAAAGAAGATTATAAGTTATTTCTATCTTTGGCCCATTTTGCTCTTTAACACCTCAGAGGCGAAGCAGTCCCACTGATGTCCTGTTAGTTCGTAAATCAATGTGTTCCCTCTTCTTGGAAAAAAAAACTCTGGCCGCACTTCATTGAACGTGTCTGTTCTCACCCTTGCTCTGCTGTTTTTGAGGGCTGTGCTAAACACGACAAACGTCCTTATATCCACACCTAGTGCATGCAATGTGTTTATAAACACATTCCGAACTCTCCTCGTCTTCCTACCTGATGTAAACAGTTATTTTTATCACCTGATTGATTAGCTGTTTTCCTCCCGGTTGTCCCGCTACAGATAAGCAATGACAAGCGGTCCTCGGCAGAAATGATGAAGCCCAAACCCAAACCGCAAAAGAAGAAGAAGAAGAAGGATCCCAACGAGCCACAGAAACCCGTCTCGGCCTACGCGCTCTTCTTCCGAGATACCCAGGCAGCTATTAAGGGTCAAAACCCCAACGCCACCTTTGGGGACGTCTCCAAGATTGTGGCCTCCATGTGGGACAGCCTAGGAGAGGAACAGAAGCAGGTAAAAACTACAGAATACAATTGGAACAATGTCTTTTCAATACTCTATTAATTTTTAACAAAATCAATAATGGAGCCGCCAAAGTTGAAGTTGTGTCACAATTTGGAGTTCCAGCAAAAACTGTTTGGAAAAATATATGACAAATGTCAAAGCAAACATTTGACCACACATCATTTAAAATGAACTGCAAGAAGAGCTTCTCGCGCGGTTGATTTAAAATTGGTCAACTGTGGATGGGCAGTTGGAGACTGGAGACTGAAGAGACTTTGTTCAGTGGATTGTTTCCTACAAGGATTCAGTGGGTTTGTACCACACGGTTGTCCTATTTATTAAAAACAATGACATGCACCGCACATTATTTTCGCAGAGCTCAGAATTTGCCTGCCTGCACCTCGAGCAAGTTCACAAAAAAATCTCATTGCGCCAGCTGTGCCACAACTTAGACCTGCTTTTAGGTAGTCTCTAATGTATTCACCATTTGGTCACCAAATTGCCAGATGCGCGCGGCGTAGCATGTTCAACCAAATTCATAAACACACTGAACTTGCACAAAAATGAAGATACGCTTTTTACTTTGAGCGCAGTGTACTTTCTGTCACCAAATTGTGAAGTGTGCTAGGACGCGCAACCTCCGACCGCCGAAACGTTCAGCGTGGCGCAACGCAGTCTGACAAATTCCCGAACGTGCTGAATTACACTTGCCTGTCACGAAAATAACGATGCACCCGTGTTTATGCTGGGGGCACGAACATCTGTCTTCAATAATAGCACTCTTTGTTTTATTGATAATTTAAAAAGTTTATTCCACAAGTTTTATTTTTTTCTTTGGAATTATTATTTTTGTGAAGCCACAATAAAACTGTACCGGTGAGGCCTATGATTAAAAGTGGATTGATAACCTGAGGATCAGTCATGGAACTAGTAGTTCTGGTTGTGCAGTACAATGTGGGTTATTAAATAATTCAATATCAATTAAATAAAGAAATTTATTTTCCTAAGCAGCTGCTAATGTGTAGTAAATACACATATTTAGCTATATAAAGTTCAGTTGAGAATTCTTTAATCCAGCAACACTTATAAAAGGCCACTTATCTGTCTCTCTCTCTCTCTCTCTCTCTCTCTATCTCGCTCCCTCTCTGTAAAGGTGAGTAGTTTTACTTCATTTAATGACCCTTAAGGATGTTAAAAATGTTACTTAAAACATTTGCTGTGGAGTTAAAGAATGTTATATTGATGAACACACTCCACTAGCACTGGGAACCTCACTCCATCCACTCACAACAAGTTTGTGTCATAGATTTATATGGTAATATTGACCAAAAAATGTTTGGCACTCATTTACGCTGTGTGTAATGTGGGGATAAATCAGTGCGTCTTCCCAGATATTTATGGTGAAACGTATCACCATCTGAACCATTTATGGTGACAAAATTCTCAAAACTTGTTAAACAGAATAAATGACTGAATAGCATTCCCATGCCTCACATGCAGCAGTGGTTTGCTTAATTAAGGAGACCATTACAACGGTTTGAATATTTTGGCTGAACTCCAGTCACCTCCTGTTAGAGGAATGTCCGTTACTCTAATTTGTCATATGTTATGTTATGCTTCATTGGAGTTATTATTGCTACAGAAAAAAAGAAGAGAGAAATCCAAAGAGAGTAATATGCAATCCATCATTCCAATAGGTTCTCATGGGAATTTACTTGCAACGTGACTATTTTCTTTGCTTTGAGTTCAGTACATATGCTCTCAACGATGCACACTTCAAAAATGTTGGGCATGCTGCACTAAAAAAAATGATCTGCTCTATAAAACAGCCGGGTTTGTGAGGTCACGATTTAATATAACATTAATCGATAAGAAAATTAAGCTTTTTCCTGTGATATCCCACGATGGCTCTCCGCTCGCACCAGTGGATGGTTTGTGTGAGTCTTGCAGCAGCCATTATCCACTGTGTAATTACCAGAACATTGCTGTGAGATAACACTCACCTTAATGAGCAAGTTTTTCCTCTTTCTAAAGATAATCCTCCCGTTTATCCCCCACTCCCCTGACTCTCGTTAAAATGATTTTCTCTCTAAATTTAATTCTACCCACTGAAAGAGTAAGGATACGGGCGACAGCACCCATAAAACAGTCCAAGTTAATGAAGCTGGACATTTTACCACTTTGGATATTTTGGGGAGGGCTGCACGATATTGACATAAAATGCGATCTGGATATAGCAATATTGATGTTATTGCGATAAATAAATAAAGAAAGAAATTTTGTATCATCTAATGTAAGAAGTCTTTTTTTCATGTGGCAAAATAAGCAAGCTCAATGTATTCTTTGATTCATTCTAATTCCCCAGATAATTTACAACTATTGGGTTTGCATCTCACTGGTCAAATTCAGCATACAATTCCAAAGGAAATGATTGCATGTCTTTGCAATATGCATATTGCATAGGACATTATCCTGATATTGCTATATATTTTATTTTAATTTTTTATAAAGATATATCGTGGAAAAACAACCTTGCTCGTGTGATCTAAGGCCCGCAGCACACCAAGCAATGCTCCCGAATGTGACTTAAGTGGAGATCGGCAAATGTATTTTTTACGGTGTAGCCATCTTAGCTTGTGTTCCACTCACTTTATGTTTTTGATCCTACCACGAATATAAAATCAGTCCACCTTGTCCTTTGTGTAGCTGAAGGGCATCTTGACAATCCCCATTTTCATGACAAGCAGCCTTCTGCTTTTGTCGCTATTCAACATCATTGCTGCTCTGCTATAGTAAGTAGGAAGTCATCATGTTTTACCTTGAGGCCATTCAAATCCAAAACACTAACTGTTAGCTTCTTTTTTTTTCATGATTAAGCTATGCTTTTAAGAACGCATGTTCTTCTAATATTGTGTTGCACAATCGTACTACTTTGCTTTTATACAAGTGACCTCATCCTACACCTTGATCTCTTTTATCCGCTATCAGTTTTATCACAAA
Organism: Idiotropiscis lumnitzeri; assembly: GCF_059441095.1. Taxonomy (NCBI): domain Eukaryota; kingdom Metazoa; phylum Chordata; class Actinopteri; order Syngnathiformes; family Syngnathidae; genus Idiotropiscis; species Idiotropiscis lumnitzeri. Next base: position 19,342,488 of record NC_142393.1, read on the forward strand.
AACATCCTGATTCAGCACTGCAACACTGGTAACAACTAAACCATTTACAGTACTTAAAATGTCCTAAATAAATGCAAAGGAAACTGTTTAAAAATTTGAAATGGAATTATTATGTATCAAATACGAAATAGCTCAAACTTGAAATGCGTTTTCCCAAGACGGGGATTTGCAGCATGCCAACATTGAAATTGCTGTAACCTCAATTTTAAAGGGAATTAAGTATAGAATTTGAATGCATGAAGATCATGTCATAGAGGTTGACTTCTTTTCCATCCATCCATCAATTAACCCAGCTGCTTATCCTCACAAGAGTCGCGGGCATGCGGGAGCCTATCCTAGCCGTCTTTGGGCAGTAGGCGAGGTTGCCCTGACCTGGTTGCCAGCCAATCGCAGGGCACATATTTTCAATGCTGGCTAAAACAGTTTGGCTAATACAATGTATTCTGTTTTGAAAAATAACACTTTTCTGGTCATGAAAAAAAGCTGATTGAGGTACAGGAGCCAACAGTACAAGCAATTGCAGCAATATTTTCCCTTTCGATTAAATACCTTAAGTTATTTTACCCATCTCTATAAAAGGCTATTCAAACTGTTACCGTACATCCTACCCAGGTACTATAAAACCATGTGCATGCGTGTACTTTTACAATAAAGCCAATATCGACAAGAGTTGTTGCTGTAATAACAAGGAGGGCAGTGGAAAGCCTCTTTACAGGCTGTACTGCTGCAGCAAGCTAGTCTAGTGAGTGTCTAATGTCAGTGTGCTGATCGGACTGTTATTTGGGAGCTGAAAGGCGCCAAAGAAAGAAGTTCCAGTTCATTTCTCGGAGTGGATTGGAATGGAAATGATGTGTTTCTACAATAGAGGAAGACGCATTGAGATGAGGCAGTATTAGTGCTGCAGTGAGGAAATAAAAATGTTCTGTGCCATTGGCTCTGATGGAAAGGGAAACATTAAGCGCGCGCGTGTGTGTGTGTGTGTGTGCGTGAGCATGTCAAGCCCTGGTCTCACCTGAAACTGCATGTTTTGATTTTTACCTTTCTTCTCAGGGTTACAAGAGAAAAACTGAGGCGGCAAAGAAGGAGTACCTGAAAGCCTTGGCGGCGTACAGAGCCAGTCTGGTTTCCAAGGTAACGCTTATGACACACAGGCACCGGCTTAGACTGATGATGGATTGGATGGAAAAGCCCCGCTAATGGGCTGGGAGGGGCCTGTGCGGTGGGGAGGGTGAGGGGTGGCCATTAGATGCAAAAAGAATCATCCATATTTGGAACAATACCTGATTTCTTTCGGGTGCAGATGTAGTTTACGCGTGCATGCAAGAGTGAGGTGCTGGGGGAGGGGTCAACCACTCATAGTGCAAGCATATGATCGTAACAGCTTCAGTATGATAGATTAAAGATATATAGCACATTAAGCCGCACTTTAAGTGTGCGCCTACAACAGAATGCCAATCGGCAGGATGTCAGGAATTAGATCTTTGATCATTTATTTTTAGCTTCTTCTTAATTCGGATGAGTAGCGTTTGCGTGCCCCGGGAATGATTTACAGAAATGTGGCAGCGCTGGAATAAAGAAGAGCAAGGAGGAGGGCTGAGGATTGCATTGTTTAGTGCCGTCTTGTATTAACAACACAACATAGTGCCAGGAAGATTTCTTTTGTCATTCCATTTGTTCTGCAAGCAAACAGCCTCATTTCTCTGCCTCGGTTTCTGTCCGCGTGCGTGCGTGCACGTGTGTGTGTCTGTTTGTGTACATGTATGCGTGTATTCTTCTCTCATCTCTGTCAAGGTGTCTATTGATCATTACCCCAGCCTCAGATCTATTCAAACAAATGGCCTCCATTACCGTCTAATCAACACTGATGGTTGGAGATGAGCAGTGTGACAGCTCATCATAAAAGGGCGGAAGCGGGGCGCCCTGTGGGTGCTACACTTGTTCGTAGCACCCACAATGAGAAAGGTCAAGTCACCAAGTTTTTGTTTGGTGGAGTTTGTGGAAGCTTTTACACACGCCTCCACTGCTGCTCTTGCTAAACATCAAATTTCATCGGACCATTCATTCGTCAGCCTCTGTACAATGAGGGCTTGGAAAATACATAGCGAAAGCTGTCAAGCCGAAGATCGATTGAAAATTAAGCTGAGATTTATTTTGGAGCTGCAGCACTGTGAACTCGCGGGTAGCATGTCTGCTTCACAGTTCTCTCATTGGGGATGTAAATCATGGCCTTCTTGAGTTGAGTTTTCATGTACTCGCTGTGATTAAGATTGGTCTTATTTTTTTTTTTTTATCACACACAAAATCTGGTATTCAAAAGGGGTGTGTAGACTTTTTATATCTATTGTATGTCAAATATTTCAATATCAATGTGGGCATGTGGAGCCTATCCAAGTATTTCGTTACACACTGGATTGATTGCCAATCAATGACAAATATTTCAATCTATACTATTTAATAGCGTTTAAGGTGGGGGCATGAACAGCATGATTGTGTGATACCAATTTTGGTGTCTTATCTCCAGACATATAATGACCCCGAGCCAAAAAGTGCCCAGCAGACAAGCCAGCCCTCCCACCTGCTGCCCCCAAAGCAGCCCCTTTATAGTCCACAGCCCTCGTCCCCCTACCTGGGCCCATCGGGCTCCTTCCCACTGTCGGACCTCCAGAGCTTCGCGGGTCCGCCGCGCCACAGCCTGGCTTCCACTCTCAGCCAATCGCAGATGCTGCCACCCAGCATGAGTGCCTCGCCCCCTGCTCCCTTCCAGATCAGCCCACCCCTGCACCCCCATGCCCAGCTCTCACTGCACCAGAGCTCCCTGCTCAACCAGCCAATCCGCATGCAGCAGTCGCAGCCAATCATCTCACACCAAATGGGGCTCCAGGCACCTTTGCATTCCCCACCTCTCAGCCAACAGGTGGGTGTTCATCAGTTCATCATAACGTTAATTTTACAAATTCAGAGTACCTTGAAGTTGCCCCAAAAGTTCTACAATTTGGAGTTTGTAGGCAGAAGTGACTGGTGGTGTCCAAGTTTCTATGAACAGGCTGTTTCTGTGTCATGATAGCCATTTAAGTTGAAGTGTTGTTTTTCAGTGCAATGTTTAGTTAGCGCTGTTATTTTATTTTTGTAGGTTTTTTTTTTTTTTTTTTTTTAGCTACTTACTTTTGTAAACTGGCTAGCTACCATATTTCCAGCTATGATCAAACGTTATCAGTGAGTGCTATGTTTTAACATTTTGCCATAAAGTAGCAGTTGATTTTATGTTATACTTTTAGAACAATTAAAATTCAAAAATGAGATGTAAGACATCTCTTTATAGGAACATCTCATTAAATTACATACAATATTGTTTGAAACGGCATTTATATCAGTAGTTCAATTCCAAAAGAAAATTCATATTTTATATCGATTCAATACGCACAGTGAGATATTACAAGATTTGTTTTTCATTTTCATAATGACATGACACCTCTATCAAAAACACTAAATTGACCGTCTCAAGATATTAGACAAGATTTTTAATAATGACTTTGGCTTTGAGCAAGAAGAAGCAAGAAGACCACTCTCAACCGGTCATCAGCCAATCGCAGGGAGCATGACAGATAACCATTCACACTCACATTCACAAATGAGAAACTTCTCTTAACCTCGGAAATATGTTTTTGATATGTGGGAGCAAATTTGGAGAACAAAAAGCACACACGCAAGCACAGGGGCAACATGCAAACTGCATACAGAAAGGCAGATGTACACGCCACTTGTCCACTGTGCGCAGAATTTTGTTCCGGAAGAACAAGCAAATCAAAAATATGACCAGTGTCGCAGAATTTAATGTGGTCGAACTTCAAGGTACCCCTGTTTTTTTTTTTATTCCCCAAATATCTTTGATGTACTTCCATATTTAATCAGTAACATTTCCAGTCAGTGCAAAGTCTTCACATTTATTTCTACTCAAAACATTTTGACCCTCAGGGGTTTTCCCATATTCAGGCTGAGTACCAGAACAGTGTGGGGGGCTCACAGTCTCCAGGGGCCCCGAACCCAGTGCATGGCCAGAACCCAGACTGGGATAGCGAATACTGCAACAGGGATTGTGGACCCAACCCTTGCAGGTAAGTTCAACACAACAGATGTCAGCAAATGAGAATTGTCAGCCATTTTAGTCATTTTCTCACTGACACACGGTCAGACTTAAAACTCCATGAATAATACACTCTTATTTTCCTGGTTAAAGCAACGCACCTCCTCAAAAGTGATACGCAGCAACAGTATAATGCCATTACAAGCCCTGACATCCAATTAACTGTGCCTGTGTTTCGTTTAGCACATGTTGCCTTATCGAATGGAGCCATTCAAGCAGCTACAAGAGGGCTCTTGTTTTGTCTCACACCTGAAACTCGGCTTTGCTATGCCGAGATGTGGAGGAGCGGGAAGTCGTCAGCTCCTCCACTCGGAGCCCATTTTGTAGCTGTATGTCAAATGGGATCATGCCTGAGTCAAATCACGTTTGCTGCTGTTTGAGGCACATGGAGTATTTGCTCGAATGTTCTCCTGCTCTGAATAGCTTGTTGACGCTTTGAAGGGCCCTTGGTCTCTCCAAGGATACATTGAAGGAAGATTTTTGCATTTGAAACTTCAAGTTAGGAGTCTCCCAAGATGAGAAAGATGATCAGAATTTCCTAGCTGCTAAATCCACTAGCTATGGCATCATAATCGGAAACATTGCGTCGCTGTCCAATGTCATTATACACTGTAAGATTTTATCTGTCAATATTCTCATTCATTTGGTCATTTTAACTTGAGGGCACTGAATCAATCGCGACTGCACTGTTCAGATTGTCTTAGATCAGGCGTGGGCAAACTACGGCCCGGGGGCCACATGCGGCACGTTACATGTTTTAATCCGGCCCGCCGAACTTGAAAAAAAGGAAATGAATAAACCTTTTTAATATTTTATTTTCTGAATACTGTGGTAGGTCAAAGCCATATATTTTGTTGTGATGCTTTTGTTCATTTTCATTTAAAACTAAATATATATTTTTTTTCTCTGATGATATAAGGTGACCAAAACACTCCATCCATCTGCTCCTGGCCCGGCCGGCCCCTCTGTCAAATTTTAGAACCCATTGTGGCCCATCAAAAAGTTTGCCCACCCCTGTCTTTGATGATGTTTTGCTTGCCTCACTGATGATTTAGCAGGTCACCTGCCTGACTACCTTCTCCACTTCTCATTCAGTGACTGAGTAAATGTGCGTGTGAATGAGTGAGTCTCTCTATATGTGGCTCTGGGTGTCTTCTGACATCAGTTGCTGCAGCCTCCATTAAGGAAGATAAGCTCAGGAGGAAAATATTGTGAAGTCGCGCACACAGAGCATATTCAGTACAACCAGCTACAACATGATGACAACATGCACTATCATATTCGAGTATTATCTATTTGTATTATTTTCATCTTAACTGCACCATAGTGGGAGCTGTTTCGAATATTTTGACACTATCTCAAGGCAGTGTAATAGGAATTGTGTTCAATGAATTCCTCTCTTAGAATGGTCATAATGTTCTACTGTACTCGCACAACATACAGCGATGTTCTCGTTTTTAAGTATGAGCGGTATGACATGACCAGAACGTCTGTTCTTCTTCAGCAGTGGCATGGGAGCTCGGGACAAGCCTCTCTACCTCACTTGAAGTTGAAAGACCTCCACATGTGCGACTCCAGGGAGATTTCAAACGTAACATCATCAATATATCTGCTTCGACATCGTTTTGCTTTCTTCTTCTTCTTCGTCTTCTGCCGGATTTTAAAAATCCCAAAGACTGCTCCAGAATCTTCACCTATTCGCCAAGCACTTAGATCAAGCCACATGCCTGAGGCACTTTCTCTCTCTCTCTCTCTCTCTCTCTCTCTGTCTCTCTCTCTCTCTCTCTCTCTCTCTCTCTCTCTCTCTCTCTCGCTCTCTCATCAGTGAACTTTTTTTTTTTTTTATGCGGGGGCAGTGAGCTATGAGCTTCTGCCAGCATACTGGAAAGAAAGACAAAAAAAATCTCATTTTGTTTTGAATTTCCTCGAGATGCTTTCCCTTTGCTTCCTCATCGGTGGAGTTGACATGCTCTAAGCATCCTCAAAGAGTAAGGCTCTCCAAATTAGTCGCCTCAGCAGGGGTGCATGTACTTCAGGACATTTTCAAGCTAGTCGCAAACACAAGATTTTGCAAAACCCATCTTTGCCCCCTAATGAAGGACTTTCTAACTTCCTTTATTTCTCACAGAGATTGTATATACCACCAAAATCAGATCCTTCTTATGTGTGTATTTAGCAGCAGCCCCTTGCTGTCTTGAGTTTCTTTTCGTTGAATTATGTGGTGAGGGACTACACACACTAAAAAATGTGTTAGAAGAAAGAGAGGAGCTGGAGGACACCCAAAAAAACAATCGCCATCTCCCTGCCGATTGTGGGGAGCGTCGACTTTCGTCACGTGACCTCAGGACGTTGCCGAAGTGCAGAGTTGGAAGATTTCAAATCCTTTGGCTCCTCCCCCCACCTTCTTTTTGTCCCGACACCACTTGTACAGGTGAATTAAACAAACAAAAAAAAAGAAGCTAAATGTGAAATGTTAACTAAAGAAAAAAAACAGTGGGGTTTTGAAGTTTTGACTAGTTTTATTAGGTGTTTTAGAATTGTGTTGAACTCATCTTTATCATCTTTTGTGAAGAATTTGAAAAAAAAAAAGGATCTTTTGGTTTTCACTGTAGCAGGATTTAAGAGGAACGGACATCGGGGTATATAATTAAATTTTGTGTATAGATCCTGCCAAATGTATTTCTTTATTTTGTCACGCCAGAAACCAATTTTGTTTTGATGAACATTGGTTTTACAAAAAGGTTGTTCTATTTCAGTTGGTTAGAAGGTTTCACATTGGTTTATAAATAATAAAGAAGTAAGATGCTGGCTTTTTTCATCAGGATTCATTATTATGATTATTATTATCATCATTATTATATTACAACATGGGTTATTAAAATATTTTTCAGAAATTGTTGGTTCAATACCACTGGACCAGCATTGGATTCTTTTTGTGTCACAAATATTCCTTTTTCTTTTTTGTCTGTAATAAAACGTCTTAAGTATTTGGGGCAATTCTGTTTGTGTCTCTGCATCTCAACACGTTCATTTAAAACATTGGTGTGCAAACATTTCTACCATATATTACGTTTAAATTATTACAGTTTTCTCAGTTACTTTTGTACATTTCCTGAATCATCCTTGAAATTTGCAAAACAATTTGCATGACTAGCAAAACATCACGGATCCTCTGGAAAAGTATTCTCAAAATTCTTTCTTCAGCTCTCAAAACCAAATATATGTCACTGAACGCCTCACCGCCATCAGAATGAAAAGTCTTTGCGTCTTTGTGTAGGGATAAGAAAGTCAAATTGTTTCGTCAAAGTTAAATGGAAATGTTCAGAAATACTTTTGACATATGACAACGTGTTCAATATTTTTTTTCACGTAAAGACTTGATGTGATAGACTAATGCCAGAATGGTGTGGTGTGTGGAAAAAAAATTCAACCGAGACCCATTCTAATATGATATAATCAACATGACATAAGCAATTGATGTTGCATAGGACACGGAATAGAATTCTACATAATCATATGCATGGATGTGAAAAAGCATTTGCAACTTGTTTGGATAAATAAATGAGAACCTACTTCGTGAAGTGCACAGGTGACACGATAACGTCAAGAGCAAACAAGCTGTTTTGAGTATGTTAATTCTGATCTTATAAATGGACCAAAGCGTCTGAGAAAAACTAAGTTCATTCCCGCTAGCGCTGGATGTGCAAGATTTTTGTCTCATGGATCGTTAGGTATAGCAAGATGGTGTTAGATGTATTTTTTTTCTGCATTAACGTTCCCCGTCCATCAGACGTAATCAATATCATATCAAGCAACATTTCTCTGCCCAGTGGTCATTTTTGTTTTTGATTAAAGTGTGATGATGAAACTCAGAGTTAATGCAGCAGTGCACAGCCTTTCACAGTGCCACCTGAGGAGAAAAACATAAAACACACACACACTGCCTTTTACTTTTGAATTTCACAGTTGGATTAAAAATCGAATGGAAATGGAATCTCTCGCTTGCTCGCTCGCTCTCTCTCTCCTTCTCTGATGACGATGATGATGAACAGGCAGTGCCCCCTACAGTGAATTTGTAAATACATATATATATATATATTTATTTATTTATTTATTTATATATATCTATATATATAAAACACATTTATTTTTCAGCATTTTTTTCCACTTATCTTGCAAGTCATTTGTCAAGAGTTAGAAAACATATTAGCCCAAGTGTACTTAAAAGTGATATTCATGATTACAAACGCTTTTCGTTTATTTTTAGATGAAGTCGAATGGACAAAAACAAATGTAATGAAGAGGGTGGAAAGTTATGGCGCACATTGAGAAATTATGACTTGCAGCACAAATGTCATGTACTTCTATTACCATCTACTGGTCAAATAGTGTACGACATGGAAAGAAAATTCATTGTTATTCATGTTATTTAAAAAAAAAAAAAAAAAAAAAAAGGCGGGGGGTATCTATATTGCCACCTGTCGCCAAAATAGTCCAGGACAATTAAAAAATAGTCAGATTAGGTTTAGAATGATAAAGTGACGTACACGCTGGATTGGTTGCCAATCAGTCGATCGCATGACACACAAATAAATACAATAACCATTCATATTCACCCAATGACGTGCGGTGAGGTTCATGACTGGTGAGGCACTGACTCGTCTACAAATATGAATCCAAAAGAAGTAAATTTGCAAATCAAGAATCAAATTTTTGATCTTTTTAAAATATTACTTTTCAATGTCATTGGATGATATAAGTTTTTCTTTGAACCCCAAAGCTATTCGGACCAGAAGAGTATATAATGTGATTTACATAAGTAACCTTGAGCTTTGTTTTGTATTGTTTTTTTTTCTGTTTGTTTGTTTTAATTAGCTATCTTCTTGTACACGTTCAATAGATTGTAAATCCTTGTAGTTTGTATCTTTTATGTATATTGAAGTTCTCAACTAAAAATAAATAAAAACAAAACATAACAGGCGGAATTTACGTGGTGTGGCACGCATGCGTACAAAGTATTTTTTAAAATAAATAAATGATAACATCACGTGGTGCAGTGTTGACGGAAGTAAATATGAGCAGCGAGACTGCCGTCCAGACTTCCTACACGACATGCAGAATCGTGATTCGGTGAAGCCTTCGTGCGGCGCTATTTTCCGGATTGTAATTTTTTTATGAGACATGAAGAATTACAAAGGGATCCATCTAGAAAATATGGCATACTTTAAATTAAATTATCTGTGTGCCTTTTTGACTTAAGGACAAGGGAGAATATGTTCCCATGAGAGGGGAGACGCTCCATTTAGTAGAAAAATAGAATAGAATAAATAAATAACGAAAGTGTTTTGCCTTCATCTTGTGGCCATTTCTGATTTCACAAGTTCAAATGACCAACATTGAAGAAAAGAAATCCTTTGGATTTACTTAATTCTGACATACATTGGTTGCACATAATTAAACCTTATATATATATATATATATATATATATATATCAAAAGTCTCTGTAGTTGATACAAATACTAATCCAATATTGCCTGTCCTATATGTACTACTTCTAATATTATGTCCCCACAGTGGCACTGCTTCTATCAGCCACCATCAGACCTGTTCATTTCCCCCTCCGGCGGATATGAATTCTCTTGACATTTGCAGGCGGACACAAACACGCAAGTAATAAGGCGAGACTAGAAAGGAGCAAGCGTTTCAGACCAATGGTTACCCTAACAGATGCAAAAGGCCTCTTTTGAATTTAGATATAGATGCAGTAATTCCTCTGGAGTGAATTATAGGCAGTCAGATATTCTACTCTCCATGTGAATACATCTGCAATGTTTGTGTACGCTTGATAAAACACAAATGTGGAACAAAAATATCTTTGTCACATGTGCCTTCATGGTCAGTGCCACACACACAACAGTTGGACAGAAACTGACAAGAGGCGCTTTCAATTACTTCTGATACAATTACGATCAAAGGCAGTATTGATGTGCTGGACATCAACGATTTACTGTTTTTTTTTTTGTTGTTTGTTTTTTACTGAAGACATTCATCTGTCCTTCTGTCTTTTATGTTTATTATTATCCAGGGTTGAAAATTAAGAAAACACAATAAAGTGTAACGAAAATATAAAAAGAATGCTCAAAAATATTCTCGGATTGTACTCATTACAGCGTTTAACTTTTCAAACAAGATCCCATTAGATTCCCCCGGGGCTCAGGTCATTTAGGACATTCTGTCAATATCAGCACACATTTTCGACATGTACATGTGATCTAAGATACAAACACGACAGTATGAACAGCCACTACAGACTGACAGTGACGCAAGTCTCCCGAAAGCCTTCTACACACTACACAAACATTCTTATCCAGCGTCATCACTCAGGATGAGCATAACAATCTTTTAGTTGATTATTGACAATTTGTGGTATGCGCGGAAAAGTCTCGTCCTTTTCACATGAAACATGACAGTGAATTAAAAACACCTGCCCAACATCAGCGCACACACACTCTCTCTCGCACTCACACACACACATTTAATTTCAAAGTGTAGTTTCTGCTTCATGTACAAATGGATACAAAACTAAAAATATTGAAAAATATCATAAATACATACATTATAATAGTAGCGTCTAAGTATCAGCTAGCCACTTTCTTTCTGATTCTGATTAGTTGTGTTATTCTAGCAACACTAAAATTACCGTACATTTTTTTGTGGTATGTACGAAAGAATTCCAGCACTTTATCAGAGCTATTATTTAGCCTCGATTTAAAGGAGAAAATAAAAGTAAAATCAGCTTCATTTTGAAACAAATCGTACTAAATTTGGATGAGAGCAGGAACACTGAAACATAGCCGGGGTACATTTTAGGCCACTATAGTGTGCGTTGTATGCAGCTTCTCGTAGTCTTCGATGAATACAATTAGAAATGCACATTTGAAGCATGTATTTTAGCCAACGCACACTTTTGTAACTCAAGTGCATGTGTTCATGTAAACCCTCCTTGACCATGTTTGCAAAGCTCCACCACAAAAGAAAACATAACGAGAAACGGCAAAGGTTCAAGTAAACAAAATGTTGAGCTGGTTGAGGGTCATCCTGCTTTATTCCGACTCATCTGCCGGCTTCTCCTCAGGGACAGCCAGGAATATCTTCTGGCAGAACAAGGTGAAGATTTCTGAGGAGAGACAGTAAATCATCGTCATCATCATCAGTAAATTAAACACGTTAGTCTGTAGTAGTCGCAAGACCAACCAAAGCAAAGTTCCTGAAGTAAGAAACGGCTTTTCTTTGTGTTTTCTCAGAAGAAGGAGTTATGCTTCACCAAATTCTTTCTTGATCTTGGAACTGATATTGTGTTCATTTCAATTTGGGCTGCTCACAGTAACTGATGACACCATTTTCTCAAGCCACACGCCTGACCGATGGTGTTGCCAGTTGAAAGCCAACACGAAACTTTGGACTCTGCACAAACCGATTAATGGTCACAGGCTGACTTGTGCTCTTCAGCAGATCTTCTTCCCACAATCTCATAACAAAGTGTCACTGATGCCTCCTGCACAAACCTCCTTGTTTTCTTTTGATTCCAAAACAATACCAACTCACCAAGCATCTTCTTGACCACACGTGGCTTCTTCCATTTGTAGCCCAGCAGGTAGGCCGGGATGCCCGTGAGAATGATGCTGCAGCCAATCAGGCACTCGATGGGGGCCGCCCAGAAGGAAACGATGATCATGAAGATGCAGCCCAGGACAAAAGTCACGGGGACAAACAACCAAATCTGTGTGAGAGGAACAAAATGCATGAAGCCGCTTGTTATGATAACCCAAAAATATGACCAGAGATTTGACGAGTCTGTTTGAATGACGGCAGCACGGTGGATGACGAGTTAGCACATCGGGACTTCCTGTGATTAGTTTGCATGTTCTCTGGTTTCCTCCCGCATTTCAATTGGCTGGCTATTCATCCATTTTCTCTGGCGCTCAGCCTCATTAACAGTCACGGGCAGGAGGACGCTGTATATCTGGCGGGAAACTTCTTGTGAACCGCCCCAGTGGATCAGTAACGTGACTCTCAAAAACCCTACCAGTTCAGGCTCATTTAGCCGTTTGCTTAAAGCAGCGTGGCTGAATAATAGTTAGCAGGTCTAACTAAAAGGTCATCAGAGACTGTGTTTTAGTACATTGCTGATGTAAATTTTAAAAGTACTGCAAGATCAAGTACTGTATTTTTACTTCTCAACCAGATTTGTACTCAAAGACCACATTGCTTGTTTTTCTTATCAATTGACTCCATTATCGCAATGTCACCTCACTTCTATTCGGAATTTGTTTTTTTATTGTGTTTTATTATTGAAGATGAATACGCAATGTTTAAACTCACACACAGCTTAGTCACGAACAATACCCTTACGAGTACACAATTGGAGATGAATTTAAATAGCCTGAGAGGCAATTTGTCTCTGTGCAAAGATGAAAGACTGCACACAAACAAAGAGGCAATACAAGCCATGTCCGACGAGTAGCCAGTAGACTGTCATTAAAAGAAAAAAGACGGATGGATTGCAATCATGCCCGTGATGGTGTGTATTTGCCAAACTTAATCAAGACATTGAAATTTCACTAATTAATATTCATACTTCAAAGACTAAATCAACCACAAAAATCTAAATATTTACTTTACACTCATATAGCAATGCACGCACGCACACATACATGTTTTTTTTTTTTCAAATCAAGTCAACAAAACGTGTTTTATTTTTTTACTGTCAACATTTAAACACATATTCCAACAACTATTACGGTAGTAAAGATGCAGGTGCCGTAAAGTGTGATGAAGGTTGTTATTTTACAGTTTCTCTGATGAATTACGTTTTTGTTAATGCACAGTTGAACATTATTGGACAGACTAATTGACTTCACATCGTGTCGCTGTCCTTGATCCTCTTCGCTGATATGAATCGTCTGCTAGCGTCCACTGTGAATACGTGAGCACGACGTCACCAGAGCCTACTGGCGTAATGATTGGCGTATTGTCAAACATGTATCATAACTATTAATGAACGCTTTTTGGTCGTTTTCAACCTGTTTGTGTAATCAAGTGACCAGGTGTTTTGGAAATATTCATAATAAACAGTACGGACGTTAGCATTCAGTAATTCCCCAAACAAAATACTGACAATCTGCAACAGTTGGCAGCTCGATATACATCGACCTCTCAGAGGTTGTCAACACCCTCACCTTGATTGGCCTTCTGAGCTCAGGCTTTCTCAATCGCAGCCAGAGCATCCCAGCGATGGCCATGCCAACACACAGCCAAGTGAAGAAGCTGAACAGGTTGATGACAGAGAAGATGTCCTGGGAAATGGCGTAAAGCATGGACAGCAGACACTGGGAATAAAGACAAAAAAAAAAGAGATAGATTGGATCAGGTTAGTCTTGTAAAAGTAGACTTGAGGAACTGCATTTGTTTCTGTTTGTTGAGCTTTATTTTTGTTTTAATCCCTCTACCTTGAATATACATTTAGTGGTAACAGCAAATGAGCGGTGCCCTCGCTGGTTTACTATTATGTCAGTCGCCATGGCAACAACAAAATGGTTGGCCTGTGCCACAGACAACAACACTGCTGCTACATTTTTTTTGTCGTTTTCACCTTTGCTGCTTCAATACATTTAGTCGTACTAATAATACGACAATTGCTCATCTTTACTACAATATAGCCTGCATTCTTATCCTTGCTGCACTGCCTTCATTTGTTACCCCACTGTCCCTTTCCTATATCACTTCTCAACCCAACTAGTTCCTTTGAGATATGTATTCCTTGACTGTCACCGTGCGCTTGTTTATGCAGGGTTTAGCTGTTCTCTTATTGTCAGGGGAGCATGGTTCTTGAGCATCTCCATATGTAATTGCCTTGAGGTAACCTCATAGTTCTCTCTAAATAAAATTGACTTGATTTTATCCGACTCAGTAGACTGTCAAAAAAAAAAAGCAAATTACTTTGGATTTTTTCTTAGAGATATCGCTTGAATGGGGCAATTTGGGGGCAATTGACAGCAAGGCTCTCCCACCTTTTAGATTTTCACTTTAGTGTAAGAGGCAGTAAGTAAAGAATAGTCAGCAGACCAAAGTGACCTATAGGACAATCACATGACATCATATCCACCAATATGTTAGACTGAGCCTGACCGTTGAGGTCACTTGAGTACTTTGTACTGAATCCTAAAATGAACAGAGCCAGTGCAGTGACAACATAACGGGAGTCATGTGGCTAAACCTACAGCATGAGGATGTGTGTATGTTTCCAGAGCAGGTGTTTGGCCTTTAGCCTTCAACTTTTCCATGCTTGGGTCAAATTCCACATAATTGGGATTGTTATGACTTGAAAAGCACATAAGCAATGCTGTTATCCTAGCTGTTCTTACTGTGAAGATGAGGGATGGCACCGGTGTGAAAAGGTCCGTGTGGACAAGTCCCAGAGCAGCGGGTAGCTGACCCTCGCGGGCTCCAGCATAGAACAAACTGGAACAAAAGGGACGGGTTACATTTATTTTCTAACATGATCCGCTTGGCTTATATCGAGTGTGCGAGCAATAACAGTCAGACACGTGATGGACGCACATGATTGCATATCACATTAAAGAGGAAGTCAACCCCCAAAAACTCTTTTCAAGAATATGTTCTATGCAGGCTCAGAAGTGGAAAGATAGGTATTCTGATTAATATTGCGTTTGCGGAATATGAGTTAAGTAGTCAAATCCACCTCTTTTTAGCCAATATCTGTCGACTGAAAATGACATCTTTGTTGCTCAGGGATCAGGTAATAACCAAGCATGGTTCAGAAAACAGGTGAGCTGTGAACGCCGTGTTAATCAGAATGTCATGTTTCTGCTAGTGGGCCTGCATAGAACATATTCTTGTAAAGAAAATGTTTAAGTTTACAACCCCTTTAAGATCTGTGCACTTTAGGGCAACTCCAGGAAGGTTTGCAATCCCAAATCGTTTTTTTATAATAATAATAATAATAATAATAATAACACATTTTCATTTTACCGTGCTGAAGTAAACAAGGATCCATTTACGGCTCCAAAACAAGACAGCCCCACAAACACCGGAATGAGCCAAGACATCACACCTAAATGGTACTCTCCAAAACTCTGCAAACACAGCCACAGTACACAGGTTACATTTTTTTAATAACAAGGAAACAAGCCAACACCAGTTATGTGAAGTCATAGCGAGAAGGCAACAGTTATTTTGGGGGCAATTACTCACCACGGCAACAGCTTCCGACTCGACCATGTCTTGAGGAGAAATGGTTGTAAAGTAGGCCATGTTGGTCAGGATGTACACGACCGTGACAATGGGCATGGAGATGATGATTGACAGAGGCAAGTTTCTACGTGGAAGAGGAAAGAGTGTTCATTTAGTGCCACACTAAAAAGAAAATGTCCATTTGACAAAAATGAAGGTGCAATCGTAAATTGAATAAAGTTGTATTAGCGTGAGAAAAATCAATTAGTTCAAGAAAAAGTTGCAATCTTATGAGACTAAAAAAAAATCACAAGAAGACACGAGAAAAAAAACAAAATTTTCATTTAAAAAAATCATTTTTTTAACATCTTTTTTTAAAAATCACAATATTACAAGATAAAAGTTGTAATATTATATAATTTTTCAAGAGAAAAAATCTACGTGGGTACTGTTGAAATGATAGAAACGATCGGATTCTGTTTTCATAAAAAAGGCATCTGAGAATAAAGTTGACATTTTTTGAGAAAAGAATTTATGAATCTGATGTAACATTACTTGCGAGAAAAACATAATCTTATACAGAATTTAAAAGACAAAAGTTCATGTGAAAATTTATCTTTGGTGTTAAATAGTTGTAATTTCATAAAGTTATAGTCTTATTTGTCTTAATAACATGAGAATTTATCATGTAAGGTAAGAAAACAAAAATGGGCGTCTTCATTAAGATGATTCAAATTTTTTTCTAGCAAAATAAAAATATAATCGGATGAGAATTCAGTTCTTGCAGTATGAGCAGAACAGATTAAAAAAAAAAACATTTGTAATCTGAGAAAAAAAAAGGTCAATTATTACTGCATCAATTTATGAAAATACAGTTCTAACATTATGCGGAGAAAAATGGATGATTCTTCTCATGAAAAGGTCATAATAGGCAAATAGTCACATTTTATTTAAGAGAAAAGTACTTTTATCGGGAAATATCTGACTGAATCAGAAGAAAGCTGGGAGGTCAACATGAGAAACAAACACATTTTTCACGTGCATTTGACATTTACATTGTATATTTTGTTTGTTTATGTCCCAATTTAAACTCTGCGTCATGCAAATGACAAGCATGCTCTTTCAGCTCGAAATGAAGTCATGCTATTGGCAAATACTAACAGGAGAACCCTTCTCAAAACAACCTCCATCACATTTAAGTCACCTCTCTGGATTGATCATCTCCTCGGTTACGTAATTCAAATAATTCCTGAGGAGAAAACAAAGAAAACATTTGTTTAAATTTCACGCAGAGGCTACTGAATAATGCTCAGATTTGATTGATCCCATCAAGAAAGTAATATGAAAAATAAAATAAAATGCTAGATTTTCTAATTGTGTGTGTCTTTGGAAAGACAGCTTAGTACAGGTATGTCTAACACTGTGTTGCCAGTGTGTACACATACAAGACAATAAGAGCAACAGTTCTATGGCGTTAGATTTATGTCACGTCAGCCTAATGTGAAATACAAAAGCATCATTTGTGCGTACAAAATTGACCACATGGAAGCACAAACCTGATTTCTACGCTTGTGTTGTCTCTCCACTACGCATACTCTATGCTGATGTCAGAGATGCTGTCAAAGAGTTGACCCTCGTGAGGAGTAGCGGTACAGATAATGGATGGTTGGTTTATGGAAACACATAATTGTTTCACAAGAGGTTCAATATCATAAACCAATGATTTTTGGAATACCAAAATAAATCGACCCTTTGATGGACTGTTTGAGGTTTCAAAGATGTTGGAGTTACTGCCATAAAATGGGATTGGATAGTAAACAGCCAATCAGATTCAGCCCTACTGTCTGACTCCTGATTGGTTAAAAATGGGGACACAATTATCACACCTCTATTGCGAAAGTGAAACAGCATTATTGTCCACGTAGCGGAGAGGAGACGAAACCGTGAAAACAATTTTACAAGTCGGTGCGGACGGTTTTGTACATTGAACACATGAAACATGCTTTCCTATGTGGTATTTCACATTAAAACACATTTTTGTCGGCAGTATTTGACATTACGCTGACGTAATTGGGACGTAACTCAAACACCATACAGTTTCTATTTCTAATCAGTAGTTCTGTCACAAATGACTCACCAGCCTCCAAAAGCAAACAAACCACTGTACAGGGCCAAGACAATATTGTCAACACCCAATTTGCTGCCCTCAAAGGCATTTTCGGGCTTCAGGTAGGGCACATCACCTGTATACACACACAGAGGCATCTCCATTAGGGGTTGTGCAGACTAGTCGATAGTCGACTTTACTATCCCAATCATGTTTTGAGCTTGATGTCACTAGATGGATAGCTACTGTCTTCATCCTGAGAGGGAAATTAGATCCTGTTGCTTATCGTGTATTTTTGGCTTGGATTCTTATGTGGGCTAGTCATTTTGTTATCTATCTGCTGGTATGTGCCCAATCCAGTTATCATTAACATAAAGCACACTCAGTGTAAAAGTAAGAGAGTCTGGGTGCGCATGTGGCTTTTGATTTCAGTTCCCGCCTAAACCTGTCTTCTTCATATGGTAATGAGCACGACCACAGCGCACGTGCATGACTCTCACATTCTGTCCTTTCTTTCGGGCTCTCTGAAAAGCCTCAGTGTGTGCTTGCGACACGAGCCGGCAAGCTTCGCTAAGTCGTCACCATGGCAACACAGCGCAGAGCACAATACTTGTGGGTGTGGCTTTGCAAATAAGGGAGAGCGAGTAACAGATGTAGCGTAGCCCTGGCGCCGCGGCCATGCTGTTTGTCTTATTATTCTATGAATGGGACTTCAGTGGATGTGACTCAGTAACGCCATAATAATAATAATAATAATAATAATAATAATAATAATAATAATAATAATAATAATAATAATAATAATAATAATAATAATAATAACAAGACGAAATAAATAAATAAATAAATAAATAAATAATAAGAAAATAAATAAATAAATAATAATAATAAATGACATATTCACTGCACACTATTAAGATTTATACATAATTCTTGGCTTCATAGCATCTCTTGGAAACAATTGAAGTCGCGAGCGTGAAGTCATCTTTTCATCTTTTCTTTTTTGTTGCCGTTCGTGAAACGTCAAGTTTAAAACATGGCTCAGTGTCATTGTCACAATATACAGCATGTCATCATTTTTGTAACCAGGGCTGATGAATTTGCTGGAAGGGAGCACATTTAAAACAAGGCCTGATCTGACAGAAGCAATTGATTGGCGAGGCATTCAATCGTGAATTCAGCAGTGCTCATCCAAGCAGAACTCGTTGCCCGCCGTGCACACAAACATGCACATGAGTGCATGCTCACACGTGGCGGCGGTCAAACGAGCTTGGCGTTCACGCTCGGCATCAGTGGAAACAAGGTGTGGGTCTTCTGCTCGGCTTCACTCGTTAGTGATAGTCAACTGTTTGTGCATCATTAGACATATAAGAACAAATACTCCCTGGTGGTGGTGGTGCTATAAACTATTAGACCTGACAGTAGCCTTGCATTTGACATTAAAAACAAATCTGAATAGAATAAATATGAGAGAAGTCACATGGTTTGACGCCTTTCTTCCACATTCGCAAAAACATGCATTTCAGGATCATTGACGGGTCTAAATTGTCCAGAGGTGTGAATGTGAGCCCGTGTGTTTGTTTATATATTTGCCCTGTGATTGACTGGTGGCCTGCTCGCCAGGATGGACGTCTGGGACCATGATGAAAATAAGCACGAGAGAAAATGGATATATTGATGGATGGATGGATGGATGGATGGATGGATGGATGGATGACACAAATGAGTTTTTAATGACTTTAAGAATGTGGAATTTTTGAAAGCCAAGGCCAAAAAAAAAAGATTTATAGCTATTTAGGAAAGCATTCTCTCTGTACGCCCTGCTCAGTACAATATGGTGACAGACTTACCTGTGAAAATCTGTATGAAGCCAAAGAGGATGATGATGACCAGTGCGAGCAGCTTGGAGATTGTGAACAAGTCTTGGACCTTGGTGGCGGCTTTCACGCTGATACAGTTGACAAATGTCAAAGCGGCTGCAAGAGGGGAGAAGCAATGAGAGACTGAAGGCTCAGTCACTGATGCAACAGTTGCCGTCTCCAAAGTACAAAAACTTTGTTATTTGGAGATTTTTCAGGTATCTGTACTTAATTTGAATACCATAC